>NC_141001.1:107462843-108062843 GCF_052327205.1 Somniosus microcephalus
AGCGCATTGCAAGGAGAAATTTCAGTTCTTTTTCTCATAAGCAGTGACGTACTCCCTTTTATAATTCGGGCTCTCTCTCAACTCTCTTTATTTGTGTTCACAACAACAACATCCAGTAAGCAGACCTGAATGTCCTGTACTCTGAAACTTACAATCTTATGCGATAAGTTGCCACACAAGAGGTTATTGCACCAAATTAGGGCTCAAGGGATTAGGGGTAATATATTAGCATGGATTGAGGACTGGCTAACAGACAAAACATGTGGTAGGGCAGGATCGTGGTTAGGTTACTGGACTAGTTAATCCACAGGACCTGGAGTAATGATCCAGTAAGACATGAGTTCAAATTCCAACACGGCAGCTGGGGAATTTAAATTCACTTAATTAAATAAATCTGGATTGAAAAGCTAGTATCAGTAATGGTGACCATGATTGCCGCAAAAGTACCGGATTGTTGCAAACACCAGTACTGGATTGTCGCAAAAATCCATCTGGTTCATTAATGTCCTTTAGGGAAGGAAGAAACTCTGCCATCCTTACCCGGCGTGACTCCATGTGGTTGACTCTTAACCGCCCTCTGAAATAACCTAGTAGTAGCTACCCAGTCAGATTTGTTTTATGAGATGTGGGCGTCACTGGCAAGGCCAGCATTTATTGCCCATCCCTAGTTGCCCTCGAGAAGGTGGCGGTGAGCCGCCTTCTTGAACCGCTGCAGTCCGTGTGGTGAAGGTACTCCCACAGTGCTGTTAGGGAGGGAGTTCCAGGATTTTGACCCAGTGACGATGAAGGATCGACGATATACTTCTAAGTCAGGATGGTGCGTGACTTGGAGGGGATCTTGGAGTTGGTGGCGTTCCCACACACCTGCTGCCCTTGTCCTTCTAGATGGAAGAGGTCACGAGTTTGGGAGGTGCTGCCGAAGAAGCCTTGGCGAGTTGCTGCAGTGCATCTTGTAGATGGTACACACTGCAGCCACGGTACGCCGGTGATGGAGTGAGTGAATGTTTAAGGCGGTGGATGGGGTGCCAATCAAGCAACATGCTTTGTCCTGGATGGTGTCGAGCTTCTTGAGTATTGTTGGAGCTGTACTCATCCAGGCAAGTGGAGAGTATTCCCTCACACTCCTTACTTGTGCCTTGTAGATGGTGGAAAGACTTTGGGGAGTCAGGAGGTGAGACACTCACCGCAGAATACCCAGCCTCTGACCTGCTCTTGTTGCCACAGCATTTATGTGGCTGGTCCAGTTAAGTTTCTGGTCAATGGTGACCCCCAGGATGTTGATGGAGGGGGAGTCGGCGAGTGTAATGCCGTTGAATGCCAAGGGGCGGTGGTTAGACTCTCACTTGTTGGAGATAGTCGTTGCCTGGCACTTCTGTGGTGCGAATGTTACTTATCAGCCCAAACCTGAACATCGTCCAAGTCTTGTTGCATGTGGGCATGGACTGCTTCATTATCTGAGGAGTTGTGAATGGCACTGAACACTGTGCAGTCATCAGCAAACATCCCCATTTCTGACCTTATGTTGGAGGGCAGGCCATTGATGAAGCAGCTGAAGATGGTTGGGCCTGGGACACTGCCCTGAGGAACACCTGCAGCGATGTCTTGGGGCTGAGATGATTGACCTTCAACCATCACAACCATCTTCCTTTGTGCTAGGTATGACTCCAGCCAATGGAGCATTTTCCCCCTGATTCCCAATGATTTCAGTTTTATTAGGGCTTCTTGATGCCACACTCGGTCAAATGCTGCCTTGATGTCAGTTGTTCCAAAGCGCTACAGAAAACAATAATAATAAGAACAAAACTGGATGGACTACCCGGCTTCAGACATGACAAAGGCACACCCAGCCCACTTGACCCTGCAAAGTTCTCCTCACTAACATCTGGGGACTTGTGCCAAAATTGGGAGTGCTGTCCCACAGACTAGTCAAGCAATAGCCTGACATAGTCATACTCACAGAATCATACCTTTCAGCCAATGTCCCAGATTCCTCCATCACCATCTCACCGGCAGGACAGACCCACCAGAGGTGGCGGCACAGTGGTATACAGTCAGGAGGGAGTGGCCCTGGGAGTTCTCAACATTGACTCCGGACCCCATGAAGTCTCATGCCAAGCATGGGCAAGGAAACCTCCTGCTTGTTGTGTATGTAATATGTGTGCTACTTGAACCTATGGACAGGACTGCACTACTTGTAGGGCGTAGTGAGACGCAGTACCACTCCTGGCCATAGGGGTATAAATAGTACTGTGGGTACTGATCTCCCCTCAGTTCCCGCCTGTGGGCATGAAGTAAAGACCTACGTGCAGTCCCTACCTCCAACCAGTAAAGGCCTGTTTGAGTTATACGTTTAAGTCTTTGTGTTAATTGTTCAATACAATACACATACTTAACACTGGCGACGAGTCGGTTCGAACCCTGCGGCAGTTATTCCACGGCGGCTTCGTCCAAAGACAGGACGTTGAAGAGAGGTTTCAATCCTCAACACCCCACTCAAAACTGAAGGGCAGCAGAAATCCTGACAGCTTCCAGCGACTGGAAGTGACAGGCATTAGGACCCTGAAGCCTCCATAACCTCGTGGGTAAGCCAGAGCCCGGGAGGGAGCGAGCAAGAGCCGCGCGAGCGGGTGAGCCAGAGGCCGGGAGCCGCTTCAAGTGCGAGGCGCAGCGCGGGCCAGCGATCGGGACCAAAGATAAGGGCCGCACTCGGACTGAAAGGCGCGGCGGCTGCAGAAGCTCAAGGTGCGAGAGCCGCTTCGGTCGGGAGCCACTTCACGATCCAGCGATCGCATCCGCTGATAAGGGCCGCACTCGGGGGCTGAAGGGAGACGGCGTCGGGGGACGGGTGAAGACTGCCAAGCGCGGGAAAACCGCCATTTTGTGGGCGGAGGACGACGGCAAGAGCGGGAAGCCGCCATCTCTGATAACAAGTAAAGAAAATAAAATCTGAGAAATTGCAAATCTACAATGCCTAAACACGGGAATATTAGCACCTTTGATAGTGATCTCGAAGATTGGGCCATATATGTTGAAAGAGTAAAAAATTATTGTAAGGCCAATAAAATTCGTGACCAAGATAAAGCTCTAACATTATTAAATTTAATGGGTGCGAAGACATACGGGCAATTGAAACACCTGTTATCACCAGATGAACCGGCGGATAAGACGTTCGATGAGATTGTTACTGTCCTGAAAGATCATCTAAACCCCATGCCGCTGATGCTAGCGGAACGATTTAAATTTTACGACAGAAGGCAGCTACAGCATGAAAGCAATGCTGAATATTTGCTGGAATTGCGTAAATTAGCGAAATATTGCCAGTTTGGAACGGGACTGACAGATGCACTACGAGACAAATTTGTGTGTGGTTTATTTAAACAGGATACACAAAAGCGACTGCTCGAGGAGAATGAGCTGACGCTTGAGAAGGCGGTCACTATGGCAGCAGCACACGAAGCCGCAGCGAGAGGCACGGCAGTAATGCAGCTACGGTCACCGGAGCTCAGTGCACACAAATTGGGTGTGAGTTCTGGCAAATGTTATCGTTGTGGAAAGACAACGCATGATCAGAACCAGTGTTGGTTTAAAAACCAAGAATGTAGAACTTGTGGTAGGCTTGGACATATAGCTAGAGTATGCAGGTCAGGGAAGAAGACCAGCAACAAGAAGTCACCGCAAGGAAAATACGCAAAGGTACACAAGGTGACCGAACAGGAGTCCGATTCAGACGCTAGCAGTAATGAACTGGCTAGCTTAAGCTGTAATGAACTGGCTAGCTTAAGAGTACTCAACGCTGGTAAGGGTGCAGACCTCCAGACAATTTGGGTCACTCTTCAGATAGAAGGAGTCCAAGTAAAACTGGAATTGGACACTGGATCGGCATTGACGGTCATAAATAAGAAAGATTACGGAAAGTTATTCCAACATATTCCCCTACAGGATACGGGGATTATATTGAAAACATACACGGGGCAAAGAGTGTACCCCATCGGGAAAATAGAGGTTGCAGTGGTCCACAAGGGCGAAGACAGTCAAATAATGGACTTATATGTGATATCTGAAGGAGGTCCTCCACTACTAGGATGGGAGTGGATTAGGAAAATGAATATGGACTGGCATTTCCTACAAACAATAACGAGTGAGAACTCAGTGAAGATAGTCGGCCCAGACTCTGGAACGGATGATGGTAAGCCCAACTCAGGTGCAAAAGATAAAGTTTCAGCACAGAATTCCACTGAGCAACAACAACATAGTTTAACTGTGGATTCTGAATCTGGCAAGTCTACTGATGTGCCCATTTCTGAGGGACACCGGGCTCGAACTCAACTCCATTTCAAACTACAACAGCAATTAGAACAAATGCTTCGCCGTTTTGAGCAAGAGTTGAATGCAACGAAAGAGTTCTTTGATATAGAGTTGGAGAATCTGGAAAGACAACAGAAGCAGCTGATGGAGAAAATGGAGCAGGAGCACACAAAACGTCTGATGTCAGAGGAGTTAACGGTCAGCCAACTCCTGCATATGCTGAAGGACAGGACTCTGAAATGGGAAAAACTTGAACACGAACTTCAATATTCAAACGAAAGGGGTTCGGAGCTCTCAAAGGTTATTGGAAGAGCTGAGGTGGCAACACAGACTGAGATGACTGCAACAGAGCAGCCCTTGGATGCCAAAAGTACGCTGACTCACGTCAACGTAGAACAACAGACCGCTGAAACAGCTGCTCCGGTAGAGGGATTGAATAGTCCGATCAATCAATCTCCAAAAGAAGTTGAAGTAGTAAAATCTCAAATGAGGTCATTAGTAAACGACTTGCTGAAAGCCCAGAAAAAGCTGGATGCAGAGGTACACATGAAGAAGTCTCTTCAGGAAAGATGTCTGGATTTGGAACAAGAGCTGGCTAACGTCCAGCTGGGTATGGAGGAAATAGACGACCCTCTCACTGGTCTAGCTCAGGACGACACCGAATATTACCATGACCTGGTGGACGACACCGAATATTACGATGTCCTGTCCTGCCCAGCTTGTAACTTCGACTCCCAAAGTGCAGAAATCATGGAGGAGCACCAAAAGTCTACGGAACATCGGGAGAAGCTGGCTCTACGACGGAAACAGGAGGAAGAGAAGGAGGAACTGCCCATGCAGCTGGCAGCTGTGGCAGCTGACAATGGAGCCCAGAGAGTCTCCAAGAAGCAGAAAAGGAAAAGTCGAAACAGAAGATGACCCATCTGAACCATTATTACCTCTACCAGATCACACACGTGGTCCCTCCGAACGGAGCCAATTCAGTTCGGAAGTTCAAACTGTTAAATCCATGGAAGGACTATTGAATGAGTCACTCCAGCAACGTGAACCGACTACACCACAGAGATTGAATCTGTGAACTGTTTCCCGCAGAGACTGAATCTGTGATCTGTTTTGACATGAAGTTATCTATGTATCTATGTTATTCTGTTATGTAAACCTGAAGTTATATATGTATATATGTTATTACGTTATGTTAAATGGGGAGATGACTGTAAAGCTAAGAAGGGAGGAATGTTGTGTATGTAATATGTGTGCTACTTGAACCTATGGACAGGACTGCACTACTTGTAGGGCGTAGTGATACGCAGTACCACTCCTGGCCATAGGGGTATAAATAGTACTGTGGGTACTGATCTCCCCTCAGTTCCCGCCTGTGGGCATGAAGTAAAGACCTACGTGCAGTCCCTACCTCCAACCAGTAAAGGCCTGTTTGAGTTATACGTTTAAGTCTTTGTGTTAATTGTTCAATACAATACACATACTTAACACTGCTGATTACCACTTACTGCCCTCCCTCAGCTGATGAATCAGTACTCCTCCATGTTGAACAGCTCTGAGGGTAGCAAGGGCACAGAACGTGCACTGCTGGGGGAATTCAATGTCCATCACCAAGAGTGACTCGGTAACACCACTACTGACCGAGCTGGTCGAGTCCTGAAGGACACAACTGCCAGACTGGGCCTGCGGCAGGTGGTGCGAGAACCAACATGAGGGAAGAACCTACTTGACCTCGTCCTCACCAATCTATTGGTCACAGATGCATCTGTCCGTGACAGTATTGGTAGCAGTGACCACCGCACAGTCCTTGTGGAGACGAAATCCTGACTTCACACTGAGGACACCCTCCATCGTGCTGTGTGACACTGCCACCATGCTAAATGGGATAGATTAAGAACAGATCTAGCAGCTCAAAACTGGGCACCCATGAGGCACTGTGGGCCATCAGCAGCAGCAGAATTGTATTCCACCACAATCGGTAACCTCATGGCCCAGCATAGCCCTCACTCTACCATTACCATCAAGCCAGGAGACCAACCCTGGTTCAATGAGGAGAGTAGACGAGCATGCCAGGAGCAGCATCAGGCGCACCTAAAAATGAGGTGCCAACCTGGGGATGCTGCAACACAGGACTACATGCATGCTAAACAGTGAAAGCAGCATGCTATAGACAGGGCTAAGCAATTCCACAACCAACGGATCAGATCAAAGCTCTGCAGTCCTGCCACATCCAGTTGTGAATGGTGGTGGACAATTAAACAACTAATGGGAGGAAGAGGCTCCATAAACATCTGTGTCCTCAATGATGGTGGAGCCCAGCACATGAGTGCAAAAGACAAGGCTGAAGCATTTGCAACCATCTTCAGCCAGAAGTGCCTCCTCCTGAGGTCCCCACCACCACAGAAGCCAGTCTTTAGCCAATTTGATTCACTTCATGTGATATCAAGAAATGGCTGAGTGCACTGAATACAGCAAAGGTTATGGGCCCCGACAACATCCGGCTGTCGTGCGCTGAAGACTTGTGCTCCAGAACTAGCCATGCCTCTTGCAAAGCTGTTCCAGTACAGCTACAACACTGGCATTTACCCACCAATGTGGAAAACTGCCCAGGTATGTCCTGTCCACAAAAAGCAGCAGAAATCCAATCCAGCATATTACCGCCCCATCAGTCTACTTTCAATCAGCAACTAAATAATGGAAGGTGTGGTCGACAGTGCTATCAAGCGCCACTTACTCACCAATACCCTGCTCACCGATGCTCAGTTTGGGTTCCGCCAGGACCACTTAGCTCCCGACCTCATTACAGCCTTAGTCCAAAGATGGACAAAAGAGCTGAATTCCAGAGATGAGATGAGAGTGACTGCCCTTGACATCAAGGCAGTATTTGACTGAGTGTGGCATCAAGGAGCCGTAGTAAAATTGAAGTCAATGGGAATCAGGGGGAAACCTCTCCACTGGCTGGAGTCATACCTAGCACAAAGGAAGATGGCTGTGGTTGTTGGAGGCCAATCATCTTAGCCCCAGGATATTGCTGCAGGAGCTCCTCAGGGAAATGTCCTAGGCCCAACCATCTTCAGCTGCTTCATCAATGACCTTCCCTCCAACATAAGGTCAGAAATGGGGATGTTCGCTGAAGACTGCACAGCGTTCATTCCATTTGCAACTCCTCAGATAATGAAGCAGTCCATACCTGAATGCAGCAAGACCTGGACGACATTCAGGCTGATAAGTGGCAGGTAACATTTGTGCCACACAAGTGCCAGGCAATGGCTATTCCAACAAGAGAGAGCCTAACCACCGCCACTTGACATTCAATGGAACTACCATCACCAAATCCCCCACCATCAACATCCTGGAGGTCACCATTGACCAGAAAATTAACTGGACCAGCCACATAAATACTGCAGCTACAAGAGCAGGTCAGAGGCTAGGTATTCTGCGGCAAGTGTCTCACCACCTGATTCCCCAAAGCCTTTCCACCATCTACAAGGCACAAGTCAGGACTGTGATGGAATACTCTCCACTTGCCTGGATGAGTGCAGCTCCAACAACACTCAAGAAGCTCGACACCATCCAGGACAAAGCACGTTGCTTGATTGGCACCCCATCCACCACCTTAAACATTCACTCCCTCCACCATCTACAAGGTGCACTGCAGCAACTCGCCAAGGCTTCTTTGGTAGCATCCCCCAAACCCATGACCTCTACCACCTATAAGGACAAGAGCAGCAGGTGCTTGGGTACTCCATCACCTCCAAGTTCCCCTCCAAGTCACACACCATCCTGACTTGGAAATATATCGCCGTTCCTTCATTGTCACTGGGTCAAAATCCTGGAACTCCCTCCCTAACAGCACTGTGGGCGTACCTTCACCATACAGACTGCAGCGGTTCAGGAAGGCGGCTCACCACCACCTTCTCAAGGGCAACTAGGGATGGGCAATAAATGCTGGCCTTGCCAGAGACGCCCACATCGCAGGAATGAATAAATTTAAAAAAAGAACACAGAGAGTAGGAATAAATGGGTAATTTTCGAGTAGGCTGTAACTAATGGGGTGCCGCAAGAATCAGTGCTTGGGCCTCAGCTATTTACATTCTTCATTAATGACTTAGATGAGGGGACCATGTGTAATGTATCCAAGTTGGCTGATGATACAAAGCTAGGTAGGAAAGTAAGTTGTGAAGAGAATGCAAAGAGGCCGCAAAGGGATATAGACAGGTTAAATGAGTGTGCAAGAACATAGCAGATGGAATGTAATGCGGAGAAATGTGAAGTTATCCACTTTGGTTGGAACAATTGAAAAGCAGAATATTTTTTAATGGTGAGGGAATGGATAATGTTGGTGTTCAGAGGGACCGGGGTGTCCTTGTACACGAATCACTGAAAGTTAACATGCAGGTAATGCAAGCAATTAGGAAAGCAAATGGTATGTTAGCTTTTATTACAAAAGGATTTGAGTATAAGAGTAAAGACGTCTTACTGCAATTATATAGGGCCTTGGTGAGACCATATTTGGAGTATTGTATACAGTTTTGGTTTCCTTACCTAAGGGAGGATATACTTGCCATAGAGGGAGGGCAATGAAGGTTCACCAGACTTATTCCTGGGATGGGGGGATTGTCCTATGAGGAGAGATTGAGCAGACTAGGCCTAAATTCCCTAAAATTTGGAAGAATCTCATGAAACATATAACATTCTTACAGGGCTTGACAGGGTAGATGCAGGGAGGATGTTTCACCTGGCTGGGGAGTCTAGAACCAGGGGTCACAGTCTCAGAATAAAGGGGCTGGCCATTTAGGACTGAGATGAGGAGAAATTTCTTCACTCAGAGGGTTTTGAATCTTTGGAATTCTCTACCCCAGAACTGTGGAGGCTCAGTCGTTGAGTATATTCAAGACTGAGATCAATAGATTTTTCGATATAAGGGAACCAATGGATATGGGGAGAGTGTGGGAAGGTGGAGTTGAGGTAGAAGATCAGCCATGATCTTATTGAATGGCGGAGCAGGCTCGAAGGGTCGAATGGCCGACTCCTGCCCCTATTTCTTATGTTCTTATGTTATGCATGCCAACAATGGGAATAGAGGACAGAAGGATGTCCAGGTTACCTTTTTGCTGAGGTATTATTGCACCAAAGGTTGTGTGGTCCTGTCTGCTCCATAAGGCAACACCTTGGCATACCATATAGTTCAGGCTAAAACTGCTAGTCAAATTTATTTACAAGGAACAATACTACACGGAAGCATTCAAATGTAGTAAATAGTGAGCAATTCAATGTTTGAGTTACACAGTGCTATAAACTGTGCTAAAGCTAATTTTTAAAACTTCAAACTCTCAGGCCTCAAAATCCCTGGGGATTCATTCTGTCGGGGCAAATGCCGTGGAGTGGAATTCCCTCCGGTCGTAGCCCTCGTCAGGAGACCTTATCACAAGGCAAGGGGATGAGGTTATTTGCGCAGCCAGAATGGACTGCCTGTTGCAGTCCAGCCTTGTTTTGTAGATTGATGAGGTCGGGCCTGGAGGAAAACCAAACATTTTTGAAGTCTTCGGACAAAGTAATCTATCGCCTCCAGGAACAATTATCTTAAGTTTAATAAAGGTTTTGGACCATTCAGGGGGCCTCAAACGAACTCACGCCACCTCTGCACTGGCTTTAGGTGCTCTGAGGCCTTTCAAGGGAGCAAATGGGTGGAATTTCCAAGGGATAGTTCTTCACTCTAATCTTCTGGTTCAACTTCACACTTCTTTCTCTAACTCTACCTTGATCATGACTCTCTTTCTGCCTTGATTGTGTCTCTTCTACGGACTGTGCCAAGTTTGGCTTTAACAACGAGAACCTGGTTCATGGCTGTCATTTGAGAAGCACCTCTGCTGGTTTTCTACCATTAGTGGTATGAGGAGTATTCCGACAGGTAATCAGAAAATTTGCCAGTTTATGGTCCAACGACAACTGACGTTTCTCTGGATTTGAATCCAAAATTTGCTTGATAAGGGCACATTTGACAATTTGTACTCTGCGCTCTGCTGCACCATTTGAAGTAGGGTGGTACGGTGGAACTTTGGTATGTTTCACATCGTTTCTGCTCATGAACTGTGTGAACTCTTCTGAACAAAATTGCGGCCCTGAAGTCAATGGGGATTGGGGAGAAAACTCTCCACTGGCTGGAGTCATACCTAACACAAAGGAAGATGGCTGTGGTGGTTGGAGGTCAATCATCACAGTCCCAGGACATCGCTGCAGGAGTTACTCAGGGCAGTGTCCTCGGCCCAACGATCTTCAGCTGCTTCATCAATGATCTTCCCTCCATCATAAGGTCTGACAAGCTAAGTCAAACATCAAGTTAGGTGTTGTCAACAATTTACTTCTGATACGTTCATTTTTCAACCCACAAACAAAGCACTCGCGCAAAGCTCGGTCCTGAAAGTTTCCGAAATGACAATGAATGGATGATGTGCTATCAACAATACCAAAGACTACGAGATGGACTTAAATGAAGTAGGCTTTTATCGACTAAGAACTAGAGCATGCCTCTGCTAGTGAATCCATCCTAAGAGCTCCCGGGGGAAGGGTGGTGAGTCACCTTTATACCCGGGCTTAGGGGTGGAGCCAGGGGCTGAGACATGCCTGGACTTGTATAGGGTTAACAGTGGTTTACCACATTCACCCATCGTTTAAAAAAGAGTCCGGCGGGGTGAAGTGTTTCAAAAGTTCGTACACGAAAGTCTCTCCGGGGGTCTTGTCTGCCGTAATGATCTTCGTGGTGCCGGTTGCGGTGGTTCTTTGCCCGCGGCCGCTTCTCGCGTGGGACGGAGCACTGGCGTGTCGTCCTCTCGGGGTAGGGATGGCACCGGCATGTCGTCAGTTCGTGGTAGACACCCCGGTGGTGCATCGTGGGTAGTGGTGGTGGGTGGAGGTAGTGGATGGTGATTGATGGTGTTTCGGGTGGTACCTGAGGGTGCGAGGTCTCGAATTGAGACTGTGTCCTCCCGCCCGTCAGGATACGCCACGTAGGCGTACTGTGGAGGAGGTGAACCTTTTCGACCAGGGGGTCCGTCTTATGGCTCCTCACGTGTTTCCTGAGCAGGACGGGTCCCGGAGACGTCAGCCATGGCGGTAGTGATGTCCCCGAGTTGGATTTCCTGGGGAAGACGAACATCTTCTCGTGAGGGGTGGCGTTTGTGGCAGTACAGAGCAGTGATCGTATGGAGTGGAGCGCATCGGGAGGACATCTTGCCAGCGGGAGATTGGGAGGCCCTTGGATTTTAGGGCGAGCATGGCGGTCTTCCACACCGTTGCGTTCTCCCTCTCTACCTGTCCGTTACCCCGGGGGTTGTAGCTGGTAGTCCTGCTCGTGGCTATGCCCTTCTCGAGCAGGTACTGGCGCAGCTCGTCGCTCATGAACGACGAGCCCCTGTCGCTGTGGATGTAATTGGGGAAGCCAAATATGGCGAACAGGTCGTGGAGGCACCTGATGACTGTGGCGCTGGTCATGTCCGGGCAGGGGATGGCGAAGGGGAAACAGGAGTACTCGTCAATAATATTGAGGAAGTACGTGTTGCGGTCAGAGGAGGGAAGGGGCCCCTTGAAATCGACGCTGAGACGTTCGAAGGGGCGGGTGGCTTTAATCAGGTGTGCCCTGTCTGGCCTA
Organism: Somniosus microcephalus; assembly: GCF_052327205.1. Classification (NCBI taxonomy): domain Eukaryota; kingdom Metazoa; phylum Chordata; class Chondrichthyes; order Squaliformes; family Somniosidae; genus Somniosus; species Somniosus microcephalus. The sequence goes on from NC_141001.1 coordinate 107,474,797, forward strand.
TAAAAATGCGGTTTGCATTCGGCGCAGACCTGGCAGTTCCTGGTCATGGTCCTGACCTCCTCGATGGAGTAAGGCAGGTTGCGAGCTTTAATAAAGTGGAAGAACCTGGTGACCCCCGGGTGGCAGAGATCATTGTGGAGGGTCCGTAGCCTATCGACTTGTGCGTTGGCACATGTCCCATGGGATAGGGCGTCTGGGGGCTCATTAAGTTTCCCGGGCCGGTATAAGATATCGTAGTTGTAGGTGGATAACTCGATCCTCCACCGCAATATCTTATCATTTTTGATTTTCCCCCTTTGTCTGTTGTTAAACATAAATGCTACTGACCATTGGTCAGTGAGCAGGGTGAAACGTTTACCGGCCAGTGTGATGAAATATTCCATTCATCACTCATCAGTATTTCTCTGCCTGTGACTGTGGTTGGTTTCAGTTTCATTTCCATTGTATTGTACGGTGTGTAGGGCTCCGCCCATACCTGGCTCCTATGTAAGCTGACCCAGCCTGCAGCACATCCAGTACGGCAGACCTCTGGATGGAAGATACATTCTCCTCTGTGTGTTACCTTCTAAGTCAATAAAAGCCTTGTTTTGTTTCGTTAACATCGAGTCTCGGATTTATTGAGGCACATCAGCCAGGTAATGTCTCCAGTGCCGTACAGCCTCCACTATCGCCTGGGCCTCCTTCTCGACTGAGGAGTGTCGAATTTCGGGGCCCTGAAGGGTCCGTGAAAAGAAGGCCACGGGTCTCCCCGCCTGGTTAAGGGTTGCGGCTAGGGCGAAGTCGGATGCATCGCTCTCCACTTGGAAAGGGATGGACTCATCCACTGCGTGCATTGTGGCCTTCGCAATGTCCTCTTTTATGAGGGTGAAGGCCACACGGGCCTCTGCCGTCAGGGGGAAGGAGGTTGGCTTGATGAGGGGCTGGGCTTTGTCCGCATAGTTGGGCACCCACTGGGCATAGTAAGAGAAGAACCCTAGGCATCTCTTCAGGGCTTTTAGGCAGTGGGGGGGGGGGGTAGTTCCAGGAGGGGGCGCATTCGGTCGGGGTCGGGGCCGATGACTCCGTTTTCCACCACGCAGCCAAGAATAGTGAGGCGCGCGGTGCGGAACATACATTTTTCTCTGTTGTATGTCAGATTCAGCCGTTGGGCCGTACGGAGGAATTTTTCTAGGTTGGCGTCGTGGTCCTGCCGGTCATGGCCGCAGATGGTGACGTTGTCTAGATAGGGGAAGGTGGCCTGCAGCGCGTTCTGGTCAACCATCCGGTCCATCTCCCTTTGGAAGACCGAGACCCCGTTGGTGACGCCGAAGGGGACTCGGAGGAAGTGGTAGAGGCGACCGTCAGCCTCGAAGGCCGTGTACTGGCGGTCCTCAGGCCTGATGGGGAGCTGGTGGTATGCCGACTTCAGGTCAATCGTCGAGAATACCCGGTATTGTGCTATCTGGTTGACCATGTCAGATATGCGGGGAAGTGGGTATGCGTCTAATTGCATGTATCGATTGATCATCTGGCTGTAATCAATAACCAGGCGCTGTTTTTCGCCGGTCTTTACTACCACCACTTGGGCTCACCATGGGCTGGTGCTGCCCTCGATAATCAATTCCCTCAGGAGTCTTTGTACTTCTGATTTAATAAAGCTCCTATCCCCGGCACTGTACCGCCTGCTTTTAGTAGCAATTGGCTTGCAGTCTTTGGCGAAGTTAGCGAACAACGGGGGGGGGTTTGACCTTCAGGGTGGACAGGCTGCATACTTTGCGCGGCGCCATGTTTAAATTCTGCTGGCTGCAGACTGTAAGGGGGGCAGGGGCCTGCCATATGCCATCGTGACGCTCTCCAGATGGCACTGGAAGTCTAATCCTAGCAGTACGGGAGCGCAGAGCTGTAGCAGGACGAGGAATTTAAACTCTCTGTACTCCACGCCGTTCACTGTCAGAGTCGCTACACAGTAGCCGCCGACGTCCGCCGTATGGGACTTTGAGGCCATAAAGACCTGGTGGCGTGTGCGCATAACCGATAGGGAGTAACGTCGCACCGTGTCGGGGTGGATGAAGCTCTCCGTGCTTCCGCAGTCGAAAAGGCAATTTGTGGCATGGCCATTTACCTTTACGTTCATCATGGACCTGGCTAGTTGATGGGGCCTAGATTGGTCCAGGGTGATGGAGGCCATCGTCGAGGTCGGTGGGTCACTGTAGTATTCGCCCGCACCGAGGGCCTGGTCCTGAGATGGTGTCCAAGATGGCGGCTCCCCCTCGGCTGGTGGTGTCCAAAATGGCGGCCCGCACGGCTCACACGTGGTTGGTGGGGTCAAAAATGGCGGCCTGTACGGTTCACACGCGGTGCTGCTGGAATTGGGGGTCGATTTCGCCTTGCACACTCTCGCGTAGTGGCCTTTCTTGCCACATTTGGAGCAGGTCGCGTCCTTTGCTGGGCATTGCTGTCTGGGGTGCTTGGCCTGGCCGCAGAAGTAGCATTTCTGGCCTCTGGTCATTGCAGCTGTAGTTGGGCTGCTGGCGGCTTGTGGCCTTACCGGGTCCCAAGATGGCTGCTCCCGTGGCATCCACGTGGCCATCCGGTCAGGGGGGTAGGCATCCATGTTCTGGAGGGCCACGTCTAACGAGTTAGCGAGGGCCACCGTCTTCTGCAGGTCGAGCTCCCTCTGTTCCAGCAGCCTCTGCCGAGTATAGTTGGACCTGATGCCGGCTACGTAGGCGTCTCAGATCAGGTCTTCCGTGCATTCCTTGGCCGTCACCGCTTTGCAATTACAGTCCCGGCCGAGGACTCTCAGTGCCAGTAAATATTCAGCGCCCGATTCCCCGGGGCGCTGTTTTCGGGTAGCCAGGAGGTGTCTGGCGTAGACCTCGTTAACAGGCCTCACGTATTGTTCCTTTAGTGTCGCGATGGCGGCCGCGTAAGTAGTGGCGTCTCGGATGATCGAGTAGACTCGGTGGCTCACCCGTGAGTTCAAGACAAGCCGTTTCGCGTCATCTGTAGTGACAGTAGTGTTGGAGGCCTCCAGGAAGGCTTCGAAACAGCTCAGCCAGTGTTCAAAGTTATTGGCTGCATCTGCTGCTTGAGAATCCAGGTCTAAACGTTTCGGCTTCAAGATTTGCTCCATGTTGAAAATTAGTCAATAAAATTGATGCGCTATCAACAATACCAAAGACTATGAGATGGACTTAAATGAAGTAGGCTTTTATTGACTAAGAACTAGAGCATGCCTCTGCTAGTGAATCCATCCTAAGAGCTCCCGGGGGAAGGGTGGTGAGTCACCTTTATACCCGGGCTTAGGGGTGGAGCCAGGGGCTGAGACATGCCTGGACTTGTACAGGGTTAACAGTGGTTTACCACAATGGATAGCTTTTTTAAAGCCACAATGTGCTCACTGATACCCTCGTCATTTAATTGATCACGTGTTCCAAAACGATAACTTTCAGCAACTTCCAGGGGCTCAGGACTGTAGTGCTGTTCTAACTTGGTTAGGATCTCCTTCAGTGGCGTGTCCGTCGACTTGGCAGGAACAAACACATTTTTCAGGGTTTTCCTACACCTTGGGGGCCTGCTTCAGTCAATAAAACAGCCCGTTTAATTTCTAAAAATGCCCGGTTACAGTTAACATCATCGGGGATCTCGACAATACAATTCGCGGTGAAAAACATTTCTAGCCGCTCCACATACGCTCCAAAAGTCTCTCGGTCATGATGGAGCTCACCCAAGCGCCCTATTATTCGCATAGGCGTGGCCATCTGGACTCTGGCAACATCGACAGTTCAGCCACGTGCGCTCGAAATTTACCGCCCGGGATTTTTACGTTTTTCTGCAAAACGAAGAACCGCCAACAGTCCCTCCGTCGGTTGGCAGGATTATCCTCCAACAAAAATTTCAGCTCAGGAATCCACAATCGCATCCTCATCGCCAATTCTGTGAAATTTTGAGACACAGCATATATATACAACAGCACAACATGGCTTCCGGTAAGAACTGTACTGCATATGGCTTTATTATTATATACCTCCACCAGGCGGCTCTATTGCCGTGCCCCCTACTGCAGCTTAACAGACCAGCCAGAAGGCAGTGGAATCCTGGTGTAATGGGGTTCTGATACAAATTACAGGCCCTCTCATTTAATTCCTGCTCTTCACCCTCTTCAGCCCCAGGAATTTCATAAAGTTATAATCTGATGAACCTAATGTGGGCATTCAGCTCAGTGATACCCTCCCACAGCCACGACATAGAAACTAGTAGGCTTGCTGGGCACTGAACATCCTAAGATTGTGGTCCTGAAATGCTCTTGAAATGCAGGCTAACTTCTTTGGAAAAACATTCCATAATCAATGCAGTCATTCCCCATTAGACATGCAAAAATGTTACTAAGCAATTTTGCATTCAGATAGATAATGAACAGCAGCCCCTTGGGTGTCTTGATTGATTTTGTTTTAATTGGAAATTAATTACGTATTACATAGCTTAGTTCTTAGAACAAACCTAAAGTGTCTGAAAGGCATTTTCAAGATATGTATGCATTTAGCATTTCATAGACATGAGGGGAATTTCTGAGGCAATTAACTTATGAGCAATTCTTTGGCAAAGAGTGTGATTAGAGATCAGGAAAGTATTTCTCTTCACTGAGAGTGATTGCCTCTGGAACAGACTACAAAGTGAGTGGAGCCACATCATCGAGGAGCCAATGTTCCCTACCCATTCACTGACACCAGCCTGCTGTTCACTTTAAACAGACAGCTCTCCCAGCTGGTAACACAGAGCACTCCTGAGTGCAGAGCTGGAGGGTCCAGTCTTGTCCTCTGTGTCAGCAGCCTAAGTGTGTATGAGGGTTCGATAGGGTAGATGTAAAGAAGATGTTTCCACTTGTGGGGGGAGACCAAAAACTAGGGGCCATCAATATAAGATAGTCACTAATAAATCCATTAGAGAATTCAGGAGAAACTTCATTACATAGAAACATAGAAGATAAGAGCAGGAGTAGGCCATTCGGCCCCTCGAGCCTGCTCCGCCATTCAATGCGATCATGGCTGATCATCCAAATTCAGTACCCGGTCCCTGCTTTCTCCCCAAACCCCTTGATCCCTTTAGCCTTAAGAAATATATCTAACTCCTTCTTGAATATATTTAATGAACTGGCCTCTACTGCCTTCTGTGGTAGAGAATTCCACAGGTTCACCACTCTCTGGGTGAAGAAATTCCTCCTCATTTCTGTCCTAAATGGCTTACCCCTTATCCTTAGACTGTGGCCCCTGGTTCTGGACTCCCTGACCATCGGGAACATCCTTCCTGCATCTAGTCTGTCTAGTCCTGTTAGAATTTTATAAGTTTCGATGAGAACCCCTCTCATTCTTCTAAACTCCAGTGAGTACAAGCCCAATCGATCCACTCTCTCCTCATACGTCATTCCTGCCATCCCAGGTATCAGCCTGGTGAATCTTCGCTGAACTCCTTCCATGGCAAGAACATCCTTCCTCAGATAAGGCGACCAAAACTGCACACAATACTCAAGATGTGGTCTCACCAAGGCCCTGTACAACTGCAGCAAGACATCCTTGTTCCTGTACTCGAACCCTCTCGCTACAAAGGCCAACATACCATTTGCCTTCTTAACCGCCTGCTGCACCTGCATGCTTACCTTCAGCGACTGGTGCACAAGGACACCCAGGTCTCGTTGCACTTCCCCTTCTCCCAATCTACTGCCATTCAGATAATAATCTGCCTTCCTATTTTTGCTACCAAAGTGGATAACTTCACATTTATCCACATTATATTGCATCTGCCATGCTTCTGCCCAATCACCCAACCTGTCCAAATCATCCTGGAGTTTCTCGGCATCCTCCTCACAGCACACATGCCCACCCAGCTTTGTGTCGTCTGCAAATTTGGAGATATTACATCTAGTTCCCTTGTCTAGATCATTAATATATGTTGTGAATAGCTGGGGTCCAAGGACCGATCCCTGCGGTACCCCACTAGTCACTGCCTGCCACTCAGAAAAAGACCCGTTTATTCCAAATCTTTGCTTTCTGTCTGCCAACCAGTTCTCTATCCAAATCAGTACCATGCCTCCAAACCCATGTGCCTTAACTTTACACGCTAATCTCTTATGCGTGACCTTATCGAAAGCCTTCTGAAAGTCCAAATACACCACATCCACTGGTTCTCCCTTATCTATTTTACCAGTTACATCCTCAAAAAATTCCAGTAGATTAGTCAAGCACGATTTACCCTTTGTAAATCCATGTTGACTTTGTCCGATCCTGTCACTGTTTTCCAAGTGCTCTGCAATTACATCTTTTATAATGGAGTCTAGCATTTTCCCCACTACTGATGTCAGGCTTACCGGTCTGTAATTCCCCGTTTTCTCTCTACCACCTTTTTTGAATAGTGGGGTAACATTAGCTACCCTCCAATCCATGGGTACTGTTCCAGATTCCATCGAATGTTGGAAGATGATCAGCAATGCATCTACTATTTCTAGGGCCACTTCCTTAAGTACCCTAGAATGTAGATTATCCGGCCCTGGGGATTTATCGGCCTTCAATCCTGTAGTAACCTGGGAGGGTATGAGTAACCTGATCCACCAGGTGGTGCTGTGGCAATTGGTCTCCTGAGTTAAGTTTGGTCTGTGCTGGTTGTACTCTTTGTTTTTGCTGCCTCATGGCAGAAGCTTTTATGTGCAAGTGTTGATTAAACCATGTTACGGAGTTAACCTGTGTCCGTCTCCATCTATGGCCACCTCAAGATACCACATATGGCGACGAGAATAAAGGACGGAAAAGTTTTGGTGGATCAGTCATAGTTATGGAGTATTCGGAAGAGGTGCTTGGGTTGGTTAGCAAACTAGTCGGAAAAGCACGAGGCTAGGCCGCGGGAGTTGAAACGGAGTTTGATTTTTTGGCTGAAGTGACCGGACTCCAAGGATGGCAGGAACGGTAGGCTCCGTGGCACCTTTTGACAGCAAGTCGCAGTCTTGGGAGGAGTATTGTGAAATACTGAGCCATTTCTTTATGGCAAACGAGGTAGACAGTGCTGAAAAGAAAAGGGCCATTTTACTGAGTTGTGTGGGAGCGCAAACCTATACACGGATGAGGAATCTGCTGAGCCCGGAGCGGCCAGGAGAAAAGTCTTTTGACGAGTTGGTGAGTCTACTAAAGAATCATTTCAATCCAAAACCTAGTGAAATAGTACAGAGATGGAAATTCAATTCAAGGATAAGGAGGCCAGAAGAAAGAGTTACTGAGTATGTGGAGGAGTGTGGAAATACGCTCACAGTCATGTTAAGGGACAGACTAGTATGCAGAGTTAACGATGACAGTAAACAGCAAAGGTTGCTGTCAGAAGAAGGATTAACGTTTGAGACGGCACTTAAAAAAGCACAAGCCATGGAGACGGCTAACAAGGACATTAAGGACTTAAACAGTATGAGCAAGGAGAAATGGAGTAAACCAGTGGGAGGAGCTGTTTTCAAGATGGAAGCTGGCGCGAAAAGTCCACCAGTCGGGGTTGGGGATTGCTACCGATGTGGCGGGACGAGCCATTATGCAAAGGACTGCAGGTTTGCAAAGACAAAGTGCCACAATTGTGGAAAAATAGGGCACTTAAAGAAAGTCTGTAAAAGGGCAGTGAGTGAGAGAAGCAGTGCTAAAGGGGCAAAGCATGCTAAAGGGGGGAGGGAGAAGTACACAAAGCGGGCAAATTACATACAAGAGGAGGAAGAGTCTAGTGAGGAGGTTTTCACTATATACAGTATAGACACTTCAAGGCCCAACGTACCCCCTCTCACTCAGTATTTGACAGTGAACGGAGGTCAAGTAAAGTTTGAGATTGACACCGGATGTAGTGTAACCATAATGTCGCAGACTGAGTACGCCAAGCTATGGGGGGAAGCAAAAGTACCAGAGCTAGGTACATGCCCTATTAGTCTCAAAACCTACACAGGACAGAAGGTGGACATTTTGGGGGCGGCCGAAGTACAAGTGGAACACAAAGGAGTCACCAAAGAGCTTATGGTGGTAGTGGTAGCAGGGACAGGGCCAAACCTGTTAGGGCGAGGGTGGATCAGTGAGTTGAGTGTGGACTGGCAGGCAATGAATAAAATGGAGGACAGTACAGAGGCACTGCAAGAAGTGCTGATGAAGCATGAGTTAGTGTTCAAGGACGAACTGGGCACTTTAAGGAGAGCCACAGCCAAGATTCATGTAGCCAGTGATGCCACGCCTCGTTTCTTTAAACCAAGGTCGATACCTTTTGCAATGAAAACCAAGGTTGAGGCGGAACTAGATCGCCTGCTAAAGGACAAAGTAATAGAACCAGTGAAATTTTCAGACTGGGCGGCACCAATAGTCCCGGTAGTGAAGCCCGACGGTAACGTAAGGGTATGTGGTGACTATAAGTTAACAGTGAACAGAGTATCATCACTGGAACAGTACCCCATTCCGAGAATGGAGGACATGTTAACATCGCTCGCTGGGGGAGAAAGATTCAGCAAACTGGACATGAGTCATGCGTATCAGCAGATATTGCGAGATGAAGAATCAAAAAAGTTTGTCACGGTGAACACGCACAAGGGGCTGTTCACGTATGCCAGGTTACCATTTGGTGTCAGTTCTAGCCCAGCAATATTCCAACGGACTATGGAGGGCATTCTGCAGGGCATTCCAAAGGTGGCCGTGTACTTAGGTGATATTCTGCTAACAGGAAGTGACGATCAGGATCACGTATAAACACTGAACAAAGTGCTACAGCGGCTGGAAGAGGTGGGGCTATGCCTGAAACGGAGAAAGTGTAGTTTCATGGAGAAGGAAGTTACATTCCTGGGACATCGGGTGGATGCCACAGGCCTCCATCCATTACCAGGGAAAGTGCGGGCAGTGCAGGATGCACCTGCACCCACCTCAGTGACTGAACTGAAAGCCTATCTAGGGCTCCTGAATTATTATAACCGGTTTCTTCCAAACTTATTGATGCTGCTGGCACCCTGCACAAACTGCTGAGAAAGGAGGAGCCATGGCGTTGGGGGCCAGAGCAAGCGAAAGCGTTTCAGCAGTCAAAGGAGCTACTTCAGTCCAGCAGGGTGTTAGTGCATTACGACGAGAAGAAGGAGCTGATAATGTCCTGCGATGCATCACCCGATGGAGTGGGGGCAGTGTTGGCCCACCGCATGCCAGATGGAGCGGAAAGGCCCATCGGGTTTGTTTCACGCACGCTCACAGCTGCGGAAAAGAACTATTCACAGCTTGATAAAGAGGGGTTAGCCATTATATTTGGAGTAAAGAAATTCCATAAGTACATATATGGGAGGAAGTTTGTAATCAGTACTGACCACAAGCCTCTTATTAGCTTACTGAATGAGATGAAAGTGGTGCCTCAAATGGCATCACAGAGAATAATGAGATGGGCAGTAATACTAAGAGCCTATGAATATGTGATCACGTACAGAGCCGGCAAGGAAAACGGGAATGCTGATGCTCTCAGCCGCCTGCCCCTCTCAAAATCTCCTCGCAGTACTTCCCCTGAGGAGCACGTCCTGATGCTGGATCAGGAGATCAGTCCCCTGATGACTTCAGTGCAAATCCAGGGCTGGACAGCCAAGGACCCCGTTCTGTCAAGGGTCCGTGAGTATGTGTTGAAAGGCTGGCCAGATCACCGTGAGGGACCGGAGTTCGCGCCGTACAGACAGAGACAGCACGAGCTCAGTGTCCAAGATGGATGTGTGCTATGGGGAGCACGTATCATAGTCCCAGAGCGGGGACGCTCTACTTTGATGGAACAGTTGCATCAATCGCACCCAGGAATGACTAGATTGAAAGGACTGGCTAGGAGCTACCTGTGGTGGCCTAACTTGGATGCTGAAATTGAGTCAAAGGTAAAGTCATGCACTATATGTCAGGAACAGAGGAAAGCACCTGCCGGGGCACCACTCCATCCCTGGGAGTGGCCCAGCAAACCCTGGAGGAGAATTCACATAGACCATGCGGGACCTTTTATGGGCAAAATGTTTTTGGTGCTGGTAGATGCTCACTCAAAGTGGATCGACATTTATCCAGTGAGCTCTGCAATGACTGATGCCACACTGGATTGTCTCAGGAACAGCTTCAGCATGCATGGTATTCCAGAAATGATTGTATCCGACACTGCACAGTGTTTTGTTAGTGAAGGGAGCAAAGAATTCATGGTAAGGAATGGAATCACACATGTCACCTCGGCTCCATATCACCCAGCCTCAAATGTGTTAGCCAAGCGAGCCATGCAGACTTTTAAGGAGCTCATGAGGGAGAGCTCAGGTGACACCCTGGAGACCAAGCTCAATAGAGCCTTGTTTAGTTATCGTATAACACCCCAAGCTACCACGGGGCTTTCTCCGGCTGAGTTGATGATGGGGAGAAAGTTGCGGTGCACGTTAGACCTGATACACCCAGATCTCAAAAGCAAGGTTGAGACAAAGCAAACAAACCAAAAAGCGTACCATGACAAACATACTAAAGCTCGCCATTTCGCCATAGGTGACTCTGTGTACACCCGGAACTTCGGCTATGGACCTAAATGGATACCAGGACTAATCCAGGGCATTACAGGACCTGTGTCGTACTCCATGTTACTAGGGGATGGTCGAGGGGTTTGTCGGCATGTGGATCAGCTTTTCAGCCGGCAGCAGGGGTTACTGCCTCAGATGGAACAAAGGGCAGTGGAGGAGGCTGTTCCAGGACCCAGCACGGCGAATAAGGTGCCAGTGGACACTGGTACTGCCAGGCCACAGCGGGACAGAGTAAAACCAACATCAGAGACTACTCCAATCTCAAGTGCGAGTGAATCTGAGAATCCACCACAAGTGGAATTAAGACGTTCACAAAGGATTCGCAAGCAACCAGAAAGACTTATACAAACCTGTTAAATTAGTCAGGGGTTAACCATGGTTAGAGCATACTGGTTAATTAAAATGTAGTGCCTAGTAAGGGTTATTGTTTAAGAATTGCATACGGCAATCTTAAGGGGGGAGGAGTGCAGTAACCTGGGAGGTTATGAGTAACCTGATCCACCAGGTGGTGCTGTGGCAATTGGTCTCCTGAGTTAAGTCTGGTCTGTACTGGTTGTACTCTTTGTTTTTGCTGCCTCATGGCAGAAGCTTTTATGTGCAAGTGTTGATTAAACCATGTTACAGAGTTAACCTGTGTCCATCTCCATCTATGGCCACCTCAAGATACCACAAATCCCATCAATTTCCTTAACACCATTTCCCTATAAATACTGATTTCTTTCAGTTCCTCACTTTCATCAGACCCTATGTTCCCCGACATCTCTGGGAGGTTATTTTTGTCCTCCTTTGTGAAGACAGAACCAAAATATATATTTAATTGGTGCCATTTCTTTGTTCCCCATTATAAATTCCCCTGATTCTGACTGCAAGGGACCTACGTTTGACTTCACCAATCTTTTTCTCTTCACATATCTATAAAAGCTTTTACAGTCAGTTTTTATGTTCCCTGCAAGCTTACTCTCATATTCTATTTTCCCCTTCTTAATTAATCCCTTTGTCCTCCTTTGTTGAATCCTAAACTGCTCCCAATCCTCAGGTTTACTGCTTTTTCTGTCCAATTTATATGTCCTCTCCTTGAATCTTATGCTATCCCTAATTTCCCTTGTTAGCCACGGTTGAGTCACCTTTTTTGTTTTATTTTTATCCCAAACTGGGATGAACAAATTCTGTAGTTCATCCATTCGGTCTTTGAATGTTTGCCATTGCCTATCCACCGTCAAGCCTTTGAGTGCCATTCCCCAATCAATCCTACCCAACGCATGCCTCAGACCATCGTAGTTTCCTTTATTTAAATTCAGGAGCCTAGTCTCTGAGTCAACAACTTCATTCTCCATCTTAATAAAGAATTCTATCATATTATGATTGCTCCAACCCAAGGGGCCTCGTACAACAAGATTGTTAATTAAACCTTTCTTGTTACATAATACCCAGTCTAAGATGGCCTGGTCTCTGGTTGGTTCCTCGACATATTGGTCCAGGAAACCATCCCGTAAACACTCCAGGAATTCCTCCTCCACAATATTGTTACTAATTTGGTTAGCCCAATTTATATGTAGATTAAAGTCACCCATGATGACTGCTGTGTCCTTATTGCACGCTTCTCTAATTTCCCTTTTAATGCCATCCCCAACCTCCGCATTACTGTTTGGAGGTCTATATACCACTCCCACTAACGTTTTCTGCCCCTTGGTATTTCTCAGTTCTACCCATACAGATTCCACGTCATCAGAGGTAAAATCCTTCCTTACAATTGTGTTAATCCCTTCTTTAACCAGCAATGCTACCCCACCTCCCTTTCCTTTTTGCCTATCTTTCCTGAATATTGAATACCCCTGGATATTGAGTTCCCAGCCTTGGCCACCCTGGAGCCATGTTTCCGTAATCCCAATCAAATCATAATCGTTTACCTCTATTTGCGCAGATAATTCATCCACCTTATTACGAATGCTCCTCGCATTAAGACACAAAGCCTTCAGGCTCGTTTACCCAAAGAGTGGTGAGAATGTGGAACTTGCTACCACAGGGAGTAGTTGAGGCGAATAGCATGGATGCATTTAAGGGGAAGCTAGATAAGCACATGAGGGAGAAAGGAATAGATAGGGTTAGATGAAGGGTTAGATGAAGTAGGGTCAGAGGATGCTCGTGTGGAGCATAAACACCGGCATAGACCATCTGGGCCAAATGGCCCATTTCTGTGCTGTAAATTCTATGTACATAATTCTTAGTGAAAAAATAAAACATACAGTAGATGTGGATCCCTGTGAAAGGGAACTGGACAAGGTCCTCAGTGATAGAAGATAGCTTAGCTGGGATATTGAGGAGTAACAGGCTACTGCAGCCTTGCTTGATTGCCTTAGAAGGGCTGGAGTGTCATAAGAACATAAGAACATAAGAAATAAGAGCAGGAGTAGGCCATAGGGCCCCTCAAGCCTGCTCCACCATTCAATAAGATCATGGCTGATCATTGACCCCAACTCCACTTTCCCGCCCAATCTCCACGTCCCTTGATTCCCCTAGAGTCCAAAAATCTATCTATCTCAGCCTTGAATGTACTTAAAGGATGAGCATTCACAGCCCTCTGGGGCAGAGAATTCTAAAGATTCACAATCCTCTGAGTGAAGAAATTCCTCCTCATCTCAGTCTTAAATGGCCTACCCCTTATCCTGAGACTATGCCCCCTAGTTCTAGACACTCCAGCCAGGGGAAACAACCTCCCAGCATCTACCGTGTCAATCCCCTTCAGAATCTTGTATGTTTCGATGAGATCACCTCATTTTTCAAAACTCCGGAGAGTATAGGTCCATTCTACACAATCTCTCATCATAGGACAATCCTCTCATCTCAAGAATCAATCTAGTGAACCTTTGTTGCACCACCTCCAAGGCAAGTATATCCTTCCTTAGATAAGGAGACCAAAACTGTGCACAGTACTCCAGGTGTGGTCTCACCAAGGCCCTATACAATTGTAACAGGGCTTCCTTACTCTTATACTCCATCCCCCTTGCAATAAAGGCCAACATGCATTTGCCTTCCTTATTGCTTGCTGTACCTGCATGCTAGCTTTCTGTGTTTCTTGCACGAGGACACCCAAATCTCTCTGAACACCAACATTTGAAAGTTTCTCACCATTTAAAAAATATTGGGGCAGAAATTCGGGTCTCCACGGGTGAGTACGCACGGGGTACTCACCCATAGGCCCATGGAAGTGCCGGTTTCCTGCATGCACTGCACATGTGCGGGAAACCGGCACTTCCGTTCCCCTGAAAGCAGGGGTTCAGAGGTCGAACGCATGTGCGGGAGAGTCTGCGCGTGCGCATCGAACTTGCGTTTTTTTTACAGGTTTTCCCGGGAAGGTAAGTCTGCAGAAGTTAGAGATTTAAAAAGCTGGCGTAAGGCTTGCTTTTTACAAGGTAAGTGGTGAATTAATTAAAATTAAAACATTTTTTCCACAGGTTTATTATTTTTAAATACTTTAAAGAAAGGTAAGTTTATTTTTAGCCCCGTTAGAAAATTAAATTATTTTTTTCAAAAATTTAAATTATTGTTTAAAATAGTTATTTCATGTAATTTATAGTTTATTTAAAAAATGTGATTTAAAAAAAAATTATTTGAAGATGTAGTGATGTTTTGGGGCGTAGTATTTCTAAGTTTTGACAGCACTTCCTGTCAAACTTATGAATGCAGCATTCCCTGCTCCGATTGGCTCCCCATGGCCCACGTGATCCCAGGGGACGCTTCGAACTAACTGCGCCCCTGGGATACGCAAGCACTGCACGCCGGCAGCTGGAGCAGGCCCAGGATCGGAATTCCATGGGGGCCCACAGCTCAATGGCCGGCGCGCTAGGTAATGCAGATCGGGGGCTTACACCCGCGGGAAGCCCCCGACCCGAATTTCTGGGCCATTCTTCCTACCAAAGTGACTAACCTCACATTTCCCTACATTATACTCCATCTGCCACCTTACTTAGTCTATCTATATCCCTTTGCAGACTCTTTGTGTTCTCCTCACAGCTTACTTTCCCACCTAGCTTTGTATCATCAGCAAACTTGAATACATTACACTCGGCCCCTTCATCTAGGTCATTAATATAGATTGTAAATAGCTGAGGCCCCAACACTGATCCTTGCGGCACCCCACTAGTTACAGACTGCCAACCTGAAAAAGATTCATTTATCCCTACTCTCTGTTTTCTGTCCATTAACCAGTCCTCTATCCATATTACCCCCAACCCCATGAGCCCTAATCTTGTGTAATAACCTTTTATGTGGCACCTTATCTAATGCCCTTTGGAAATCCAAATATACTACATCCACTGGTTCCCCTTTATCTACCCTAATAGTTACATTCTCAAAAAACTCTAATAAATTTGTCAAACACGATTTCCCTTTCATAAAACCATGTTGACTCTGCCTAATCATGTTATTATTTTCTAAGTGACTTGATACCACTTCCTTAACAATGGATTCCAGCATTTTCCGATGACTGATGTCAGGCTAACTGGCCTGTAGTTCCCTGTTTTTTCTCACCCTCCTTTCTTGAATAACGGTGTCACAATTGCGACCTTCCAATCCGCTGGGACCATTCTAGAATCTAGGGAATTTTGGAAGATCAAAACCAATGCATCCACTACCTCTTCAGCCACCTCTTTTAGAACCCTAGGATGTAGGCCGTCAGGTCCAGGGGATTTGTCGGCTTTTAGTCCCGTTAATTTCTCTAGTACTTTTTCTCTACTTATATTAATGATGTTAAGTTCCTCATCCTCATTAGAACCTTGGTTCCCCACCATTTTTGGTAGGCTTTTTGTGTCTTCTACTGTGAAGACAGATACAAAATGTTTGTTTAACATTTCTGCCATTTCCTTATTCCCCATAATAATTTCTCCTGTCTCAGCCTCTAAGGGACCAACGTTTATTTTTGCTATTCTTTTCCTTTTTGCATACTTGTAGAAACTCTTACAATCTGCTTTTATATTTGTTGCTAGTTTTCTCTCATTCTATTTTTTCCCTCTTTATCAATTTTTTGGTAAACCTTTGCTGGTTTCTGAAGCTTGCCCAATCCTTAGGCTTACTATTATTGTTTGCAACATTATAAGCTTCTTCTTTCAATCTAATGCTATCGTTAACTTCTTCAGTTAACTGCGATTAGATCACTTTTCCCATAGAGTTTTTGTTTCTCAATTTTTGTTGAGAATTATGAAATATTTCTTTAAATGCTAGCCACTGCTATCTACTGCCTTACCTTTTAATCTATTTTTCCAATCTACCTTAGCCAACACACCCCTCAAACCTATGTAATTGGCTTTATTTAAGTTTAAGGGCAGGATTTTCATTGGGCGCCGTGGAGGCGGGATTGGAGGCATGTGGGGGGTTAAAATCTCAAAATCGGGGGGCATGAACACATCCCTCCCCCAACCTGCCTCCATGCCAGTTTCAAAGGAGGCGGATACCCGCCCCGCACTGGGACCCGCCTCCCTGAGGCAGGAAGGGGATTAGTGCCGATTAACTGCCTTTTAACAGGCAGTTTTTAGCCTAATCCCTATTTTTATTGCAGAAGTGTGGGATTCCTGACGGCTCCAAACCACGCCAAGTTAGCGAGGTGGGCTGTCGGGCTGAAGAGCTTGGAGGGTTCGAGATGTCCAGTGTTCAGGTGAGTGATGGGTGCAGGACTTCAGAGGTAAGTGTGTTTGGTGTATGTAAAGTGTTTAAAGAAGTTTTACTTACATTTACTTACCTTTACAACCTTCCTTCCTTCAGGT
The DNA here is from genome assembly GCF_052327205.1 of Somniosus microcephalus. Lineage (NCBI taxonomy): Eukaryota > Metazoa > Chordata > Chondrichthyes > Squaliformes > Somniosidae > Somniosus > Somniosus microcephalus. The sequence continues at coordinate 107,491,090 of NC_141001.1, forward strand.
CTCGGGAGTCCCTCATCTTACCAGCACAGAAAGCAGAATGGCCGCGAGCTGTCAAAAGTTGCAGCATTCAGCTTTCTGTTCTGGAGAGATCTCTAAATCATCCTGAGAGGAAGGAATTAACTTGGAGTACAGATTGTCAGTGTTTGACAATCAAGCGCTGATATTTCATCTGTCAAAAGCTTTTGACAGATGAAATGTCAATCTGTGACATCACCTGTTGCCGGGTGGCCCTTAATTGGCCTGCTGAACCCGCTGGGCGGGCTCAACAAGGTCAATCAAGTGAAAATCATGTGGGTTGGCCACAACTCGATGGAGGCGGGACTACAACCCCGAAAGTTGTAGTCCCGCCTCCTACATGCCTCCTCAATCAAAATCCAGCCCTAAAACTCTATTTTCGGACTTAGGCAAGTCGCTCTCAAAATTAACGTGAAATTCTATCATATTACGATCACTCTGCCCCAGAGAATCCTTTACTATGAGATTGCTAATTAACCCTATCTCATAACACAATACAAGATCTAAAATAGCCTGTTCCCTGGTTGGTTCCAAGACATATTGTTCTCGGAAACTGTCCCGAATGCATTCCATGAACTCGTTCTCCAGACTACCTTTGCCAGTTTGATTTGTCCAGTCTATATGAAGATTAACGTCCCCCAAGATTATTGCATTACCTTTGTTGCAAGCTCCTACTATTTCTTGATTAACATTCTGTCCAACGGTATAGCTACGGTCAGCCTAGATTATTTGCTCAAGTCTCTGGAGTGGGACTGACTCAGAGGAGAGAGTGTTACTAACTGAGCCACAGCTGCCACCTATGAAGGAATTCATATGTCCTGGCAAACTGATGCTGAGTATGTGCCTTTTTCAGGTGGCTTTAGTGGAAGCTTGACCTTGACTTCCAACTTTGATTTCGACTTCACAAATATTTCAATTTCAAGCTTTCTGAAGCCGACAGCCAAATGAAGTCTGGCTGCATTTTATTGAAATAACCCATTGTTCTGATGTGTGGCAGGTATAGCCAGAGAAGGAGATGGATAGTGCACTTAGCTGGACTCTGCTCTTCTGGGGCAGGTGGACATTTTTCACCCATGTTGTTGTGAGAAGAGAATAAGCTACTGCTCATTTCTCTTACAGCAATGCTGTACAATTGAAATAGCCCCTTGGATATAAAGGCGTCGGCCGTGGCTCAGTGGGCAGCAGTCTCGCCACTGAGTTAGAAGGTTGTGGGTTGAGGTCCCACTCCAGAGATTTGAGCACATAATCTAGGCTGACACTCCAGTGCAGTACTGGGGGAGTGATGCACTGTTAGATGAAAAGGGGTGGGAGGAGGCTGGTGTGGAGCATAAACACCGGCATGGACCAGTTGGGCCGAATGTCCCGTTCCCGTGCTGTGACTCCCCTTAAACTAGCTTCATTTTAATTAGCTTAATAGAATCATAGAATAGTGCAGCACAGAAGGAGGCCATTCAGCCCACTGAGTCTGTGCCGGCTTTTTCGAAGAGCAATCCAGTTAGTCCCACTTCCCCGCTCTTTCCCCATATCCCTGCAATTATTTTTCCTTCAAGTATTTATCCAATCCCCCTTTGAAGGCTACTATTGAATCTGATCAGTCAGTGAATTCCAAATCCTAACCACACGTTGTGTAAGAAATGTTTTCCTCATGTCGCCTCTGGTTCTTTTGTCAATCACCTTAAATCTGTGCCCTCTGGTTGTCGACCCTTCAGCCATTGGAACCGGTTTCTCTTTATTTACTCTCTCGAAACCCTTCATGATTTTAAACACCTCTACCAAATCACCTCTTAGCCGTCTCTGCTCCAAGGAGAACAACCCCCAGCTTCTCCAGTCTATCCACCTAACTGTAATCCCTCATCCCAGGAACCATTCTCGTAAAATCTCTTCTGTACCCGATCGAAATTTCAGCGCTTTCGTCATTCGTTAAGCAGAAGCTATGCCCTGTGTAACTCACAATCAGCAACACCTCGGTTCAAAATTAAAACCCGCGAGCGCTGAGTTTAAATCGGAACAAGGGTGTGCGCAGAACAGAAATGGGCAGCAATTTCCGTTCAGTGTAAGCACTTTCCTTCGTGAGTCAGGAAGCAGCCATCCATTTTATTTTAAATTGGCCAGTGACAGCCAACTGTATACAGGCTGCACAGTGCGGCTTCACAGGCTGGAGAGAAAGTCGTTTTGACTTTGCAGAATATTTCCGTATTACAGCAGAGGGACTTGTCATGTGAAATCGCCAGGCTCGTGAAAAAATCAAATCGAGTAAACTCTCCAGAGCCATCAAGATGAAAAATGAAATGCTTGTGGCTTTGGCTACCTCCATAAAATAAGCTGAGGCTGCTTAAAGGTGAATTTCAAAAAGGTAATTAAAAACGGCAACTGAGACAGATTTCATTGTAAATTATGTAATTATTAGTTTAAGGATTCACATTTAAAGACTCTGTAAGAAGGCAGATTACCAAGCTAAAGGTATTCTTAAAAAGAAAGAAGGTATAGCTGATATATTATCGGCCGGTCACAAAGCCAAACTGTAAAGTCTGTAGGTATTATGGCGAATTAATACACAGACTACAAGCGTAACTTTAACAGGACTTTACTATTCGAAGGTCAGGGCGAATCTGCCCAATAAATCCTGACACAGCACTTATATACCGGTGTGGTCACCGTCGGTATTACAGTATACAGCAGCCAAGATAAAGTAGTGCCACACCTAAAATAGTTCTCTTAAAGGTGGACGGTTACATACAATAGTTCTCTTAAAGGTAGAACAGTTACATACACTACAATCCTTCCTTTTTAGCTTACAACATACTTATTCCCCATTAACATAACATCATAACATATATACAACTTATGCAAAACAGTTCACAGATTCAGTCTCTCTGGAGGCTTCCTGACTCTGTCCGGATAACGCCTCGGTGGTGTAATAGTTTTTGGCGGGGTAGTAGGTTCTTCTGGCAAGGTCGATTCGGCTTGAAGGACAGTGTCAGGTTCATCTGATTCTAGTATTACCAGATCGGAGGTAGCTTCTCTGGGTATCTCTGCTTCAACATTAGTCGTGTAAGGTTGTGGAGTAGGTTGGTCCTTTGTGGATGACCCTATGATCTGGTCAACATGTCGCCTTATGATGCTGTCACCAATGTCCACGGTATACATCAGCGGCCCTAGCCTTTTCCCAATAGTTCCAGGCTGCCATTTCTCGGTACGGTAGTCCCGGGCCAAAACTTGTTGACCTATCTGAAAGGATCTAGTTGGCCTTTCATTCATGCCCTGAAATTGCCGGTTCTCTACGTTCCTTCTGACGTTTGGCTTAATCAAATCCAGCCAGCATCTTAGTCTTCTATTGAAAAACATCATGGCGGGAGTTTGGTTTGTGACCGCATGTGTTGCATTCCTGTACGCCAACAAGAAGTCATCTACCTTATGTTGTAGGTTGATGTCTTCATTACTCATGGCCTTTATGGCCTTCTTGAAGGTCTGGACAAACCTTTCAGCTAATCCATTGGTGGCGGGATGGTATGGGGCTGACGTGTAGTGCTTGACCCCATTCCTTTTTAAGAACTTCCTGAATTCTTCGGACACAAATTGCGGTCCATTATCAGAACAGATCTGTTCCGGCAGCCCATTCCTGGCAAATATGGTCCGTAATACTGTGATGGTTTTTTCCGTGGTGGTGGAGGACATCTTTATTACCTCCGGCCACTTGGAGTGTGCATCCACCGCGATTAGAAACATTGAGTCCATAAATGGACCAGCAAAGTCGACGTGTACCCTTTGCCAAGGAGATGAGGGCCACTCCCATGGATGCAGAGGAGCTTGTGGTGGCGCGTTTTGGACCTTCTGGCATCCTAGACAGCTCTTGGTTATTTCTTCGATGTCTCCATCAATACCTGGCCACCACACAAACGCTCTTGCTAGGTTCTTCATTTTCACTCCACCCAGATGCCCCTCGTGAAGCTCCTTTAGCACCTTATGCTGAAGTTTGGGTGGAATCACCACTCTAGATCCACACATCAAGGTTCCTTGGCACACTGACAGCTGTTCTTTTCTTTGCAAAAATGCGGGCAGCGTTGGTTCGCCATGTGCTGGCCATCCCTCCACCGTTAAATCGTAGACTCGTGAGAGAGTCGGATCATTTCTTGTTTCATTTTCGATCATCGAATTTGTTACTGGTAGACATTCCACTATGGATGAGTGGAACATCTCTACCGGGTCCACTGTAGCCGCCTCTTCTACTACTGGCAACGGTAGGCGCGATAACCCATCAGCATTTCCATGCTGTTTGGACCTTTTGTATTCGATGTCATATTGGTGTGCCCCAAGTAACACGGACCACCTCTGTAGCCTTTGCGCTGTCATAGTGGAAACGGCCTTGTTAGGGTTGAATATGGACACCAACGGCTGGTGGTCTGTCAGTAATGTGAACTTCTTGCCCTGCAGGTAATGATTGAATTTCTTTACTCCCCACACAAGGCTGAGGGCCTCCCTATCTATCTGAGCATAATTTCGCTCAGCGGAGGTCAATGATCGGGATGCAAATGCGACTGGCCTTTCCGAGCCATTTGGTAACTTGTGTGAAAGTACTGCTCCAATTCCATAAGGGGAAGCATCACAAGCTAGACGAAGAGGTAACGTTGGGTTGAAATGAGCCAACACTTCCTCAGAGGTAATCAACGCCTTGCTTCTGCGAAAGGCCTTCTTACAGTCCTCGCTCCACTTCCATGGTACTTCTTTCCGCAACAGAGCATTCAGCGGATGCAGCACCGTGGATAGATTTGGCAGAAACTTGTGGTAATAATTAATCAACCCCAGAAACGATCTCAACTGTGATACATTTTCCGGAGCGGGGGCCTTCACGACAGCTTCTATCTTGTCAGGTGACTTGTGCAGCCCCTCTTGGTCAATGACATGACCGCAGTACGAGATCCGTTTCTGGAAGAACTCACATTTCTGGCGATTAACTCGAAGGCCATATTCCTTCAACCTGGTGAGCACCAGTTTCAAATTTGCGAGGTGTTCCTCCTCGTCCTCTCCTGTAATCAGGATATCGTCCAAGTAACACTGAGTGCTTGGAATCCCCTGTAAGACCTGCTCCATGGCCCTCTGCCAAATTGCTGGAGCCGAAGCTACTCCAAAAACCAGTCTATTATAACGATACAAGCCTCTGTGTGTGTTGATTGTGAGATACTGGCGCGACTCTTCCTCGACTTCCATTTGTAAGTATGCTTGTGCCAGGTCTATCTTGGTGAAGTGTTTCCCGCCAGACAATGAAGCAAAGATATCCTCAATCCGCGGAAGCTGGTATTGTACCGTGTGAAGCACCGGATTAACTGTGATCTTGAAGTCTCCGCAGATGCGGACCTTTCCCGGTCCCCCTGGCTTGTTACTTGATGAAGACTTCATGACAGGAACAATGGGCGTGGCCCACTCACTCCAGTCCACCTTAGACAGTACCCCTGAACGTTCAAGCTCTTCCAGTTCTGCCTCCACAGCAGGTCGTATCGCCTAAGGTACCGATCTGGCTTTGAAAAATTTTGGGCTTGCATGTTCTGCAATCTTGATTTTTGCCTTAATTCCTCTCAGTGTTCCCAGTCCTTGCTGAAATACCTCTTTAGCTTCGTCCAATATTCTGGACAACCGTTCAGGTTTGACATCTTCCTTTCCGGAATCTACCGTCATTGTGTTTAGTGAGTGCCAGTCTATCTTTATTTTCCTGATCCACTCCCGTCCCAGAAGTGGTGGACCTCCCTTGGGTAGCACATACATGTCCATTCCTCGGTGATCTTTGCCCTTGTGTCTCACATTGACTTTTATCTTTCCGATGGGGTATACTTTATGCCCCGTGTATGTCTGCAATACTATCTCCGTATCCCGTAGGGGAATATGTTTGAACAACTTTTTGTAATCTTGCTTATTCATGACCGTCAACGCCGATCCGGTGTCCACTTCCATTTTCACTTGGACTTTTGCAATCTGTAGTGTGACCCAGATAGTTTGTCAGTCAGCTTCTTTACTCACATTGTGAATCCTCAGACTACCCAGTTCCTTGCTGTTGGAGTCTGAATCCGAATTCTGTTCATCTGTACTCTTCCCAGTCACCTTATGTACCTTTCTGTACTTCTTCTGCGGTGACTTATTATTGCTGGTCTTCTTTCCTGACCGGCATACTTTAGCTATGGGACCAGGCTTGCCACATTTCCTACATTCCTGGTTTTTAAACCAGCATTGGTTCTGATCGTGTGTTGTCTTCCCACAACGATAACATTTCGTTGTACCCGAAGTCATTTGATCCATACTGAGTACCGCTGTCTTCCGCTGCATTTCCGCCGTGCCTCTCGCTGCGGCTTCGTGCGATGCTGCAATAAGGACAGCCTTCTCAAGTGTAAGATCGTTCTCTTCGAGCAGTTGTTTTTGTATTCCTTCCTTCGACACTCCGCCCACGAACTTGTCTCTCAGTGCCTCTGACAGATTTACCCCAAACTGGCAGTATTTTGCTAGTCTACGCAGTTCAACCAGGTACTCTGCGTTGCTTTCCTCTTTTAGTTGCGTTCTCACGTAAAATTTAGATCGTTCCGCTAACATCAGCGGTGCGGGGTTCAAATGATCCTTCAGGACAGCAACAATATAAGCGAAAGACTGATCCGCCGGTTTAGCTGGTGATAGAAGATGCTTCACTAACCCGTATGTCTTCGCATCCATTGAGTTTAGTAAGGTTAGAGCTTTGTCATAATTTGCTATCTTATTGACCTTACAATATATCTCGATGCGTTCTACTTACGTGGCCCAATCTTCCACATCGGAATCGAAACCGTTGATGTTACTACGCTTAGGCATCTTCACCCTCTTCCTGAGAAACAACAACGAAATATTTCTTTAACTTTTTTTTTTCCAAAATGGCGGTTTCCCGCGCTTGTCTTCTTTCCCCGCCCACTTTCAAAATGGCGGTTTCCCGCTTCTGTCTTCTTCCCCGCCTACTGGCGGCTTCCCGCGTTTCTTCCCCTGGTGGGAGGGGTAAGCTTTTCCCTCGGGCGACGACCGCTGGCTTTCGGGGTTCGCAGCCTGCGCGTCGGCTTCAGTGCGTTCCTTGTTCCCTTTTCTCGGCAGGGTAACCGGTGCTGGGTACAACCCGTTGACGGCGAACAGTTTCAGCCGCTGGGCTGGATCTCGCTCAGTCTCCCTCGCTCGGGCTCTGTCTCTCCCGCTCGCTCGGGCTCTGTCTCTCCCTCAGCGGCTTCCAATCGTGCCTCCCAGCCCTCTCACAGTCCGGTGCTTTCCTCCCCGGCTGCGGCTGAGTTCTCCGCGATTTATTTATTTTTATATCCTCCCGCGCCTTACGATCCCGGTCGCAGCGCTTCGTGGCCTCGGTCGCTGCCCGGCCTTTTTCGCCGGTCGCGGTCTAGCTGTCTCACGACGCCGTTGCGTCTCCCAGCCCGCTTGTACCGCGGCTTCCGTGCTCCACGCTGCCCCAGTCTCAGCGCCTCTGGGCCCGACTTCTGTCCGGCTCCTTTCCCCCCTGACCGTGGTCGAGTTCACCGCCCTTATCCTCCGTTTATTTTTTTTATTTTCCCTTTACTCACAGTCACCGTGGCCGACTTGCTTCTCGTGCTGATCGGCTCACTCACCACCGTGGCAGAAGGGACAATCAGTGCCTGTTGCTGATGGAAGGCTTCGTGTCTGAATTCTTCTTTCTTCCTTGCTCTGCAGACTCGAGTTTTCTCTCAGCAGAACGACGAGGGCGGGTGCCTCTTCTCGACGCTCGTTAACTGCTTCGGAAGTATTGTTGCCGCAGGGTAAGATCGAACTCGTCGCCACTGTAAAGTCTGTAGGTATTATGGTGAATTAATACACAGACTACAAGCGTAACTTTAACAGGACTTTACTATTCGAAGGTCAGGGCGAATCTGCCCAATAAATCCTGACACAGCACTTATATACCGGTGTGGTCACCGTCGGTATTACAGTATACAGCAGCCAAGATAAAGTAGTGCCACACCTAAAATAGTTCTCTTAAAGGTGGACGGTTACATACAATAGTTCTCTTAAAGGTAGAACAGTTACATACACTACACAAACCATTAAAGGACCAAGAGCATTTCCTATTAAGGTTCTTGATGTAACACTTGGTCCACGTGCTCTCCTGGACTGATTTCGATCACCTGAGGGGCATCTGAGAGGATCTGAGAGGAATTTTCCAGAGTATGTTTTCCCCGTCTGCCCCCTCAGGTGGACGTAAAAGATCCCGTGGCACTATTTCAAAGAAAATGAACTCCTAATGGGAGTGGGAGAATGAGGGGATGAAGTATACATTCTCTAGGTCAAGGAAGGAAAAACATTTGCAGGGCTACGGAGAAAGGGCGGGGGAGTGGGGACTAGCTGAAGTGCTGTTGCAGAGAGCCGGCATGGGCTGGATGGGCCGAATGGCCTCCTACTGTGCTGTAACCATTCTATGATTCTATGATTCCATGATTCTAAGGGGGAGGGGGTCAGAGTAAATCTACATTGGTGGTGGATGGGGGGAGGGGAGTAAATACACACCAGGCCAGAGAGACAATCATGTTATTAAACAGTTTTACAGTTCAGGTAGAGCGAGAGACCTTCCCAGTTATTTTGGTGGATTGATTGATTTTGACACCGAAATTACATATCAAAAAGCTTGTTTCCAAGAAAAACCCTCCAGTATCCAGAGGCATCTGTAAGTTTCACACACACTTGCCATTTCAAAGGCAGGAGGGAATTTATGAAGTTGAATTACCACTACTTCATATGGCTGATGTAGACATAGAGCAACAACTATAATTTTACATCTAGGTGCTTAAGCCAGGTAATTGCGCCAGGAGTAACAGAGTGTAACGCTGTGATGCCTCCTTCAGATTTGTGAATCGGGACATTGAGTCGCTGTATGTTCCATGGTCTGTTGTGGGTGGCCACTGTCGCACCCCAGAGAGTTTTTAATTCTCCATTTGTGCATCAAGTATCCCCACCGGTTGCGGTTCAGGGTTGCCCATGAGCTTCGCGGAAGATTGAAGCCAGGGATCTTCCGCGGCGTGTCTTTCTCGAGGAGTTTGCTTGTGACTTCTTGTGAACTCTTGTGAAGTGAATGACTTGTGGAAACAGGCAATTGACATCACTGAGGGAAACTAATTGGGCTAGATGATTCCTTATAGAGACATAAGTCCTTCCAGGCAGTTCACTGCACTGTATTGCTCCTTATACAGCCATAAGAATCTATTTAAGGATACAGCTAACTGAAGGCCATTTTAAATTTACAATACGTAAAACCTCAAGGGGCCAATTTTCCTTGCTTTTGTCAGTGGGGGATGTCTCTTCCCTGGGTGAAAATGGTCAGAAAAAAGGGGGGGCAGATGCCCATCTCGCTGGGATTCCCAGGGCACCCTCTGGCTAGGGTGGAATCGGGCCTGTAGATGTGCAATGGGCACACGCTCAGCACACGTACGGTCAGAAGGCAGTAGGGAGCATTCCTGGCCTTTTCCAACTGAATTTCCTGGCAATGTGGGCCACTGTTGCCCAGACACAGGGATTGCCCCAAGAAGCAAGCAGCGGTCTTGCGCTGGAAGCCCCTCAGATTGGAGGGGTCCTGGGAGTAAGATTTAGTGGAACCCCAGTGGAAGGTTCAAAAACTATTTTTTAAACATACCCAGTGTAAGAATGTGTTCTTAGAACCTTCAGAAAGATTAAACAATAAGACAAATTGGATGAGGTAATGAGATCCCCTTTTGGAGAGGGCTTTCATCCAAGAATCAAGACAAACAATCTGATGCCCCATTGGGTGATGAGGTTTATGGGGAACCTTTAAACAGTCTTGTCAATAATTTGGCCTCAGGCCCACCCCTAAAAAGAGAATAAAAGTAACACCCTGAGTGCTTGCCCACACAGATGGTGGTGGGGAGTGCCAAGCAGAAGTTGGGCTGGCCGAACGCTCTTTTGAGAGTGATCCCACGCTCACCAACTCGAAGGCTCCAGAGAGAGAGAGAGGCCGGAAGCCAGAGAACCATTCACGCACGCCAGCCATCTGTCCGATCGGGACCAGTACCAGCTGCTTGCCACGGTCGTATGATTTTTCTGTAGTACTAGTGTGTTATATTCCGTCTTAAACTCTGATTAAACACAATGGCCCAGATATTCCGATCCCTACGGGTGTTGTACGCGCTGTGCACCCACCTGTAGGGGCACCAGAAATGCCGGTTTCAGGCATGCACAGCGCATGCGCTGAAAACCGACATTTCCGATCTGTGAAGAATGCTCTTGACAGATCGGACGCCTGCCCTGGAGAAGGGCCTCTGCGGGGGGAGAGTTCCGCTTTCTGGAGACCCTCCACCCGCAGAAAACCCTTACAATTCTTACGCCTGGTAAAAGCAGGTGAAAGGCCTGCTTTTACCAGGATAAGAGTTGGAAAAATTATGAAAAACATTTTTTTTTCACTGATTTATCATTTAAAAATACTTTAAAAAAGGTAAGTTTATTTTTAGCCCCGTAAAATACTTAAATTTTTTTTCAAAAAATTAAATTTTTGTTTAAAATACCTAATTTATTGTAATTTCAATTCATTTTAAAAATGTGATTTAAAAAAAAATGTATTTAAAGTTTTGCTATGTTTTTTCATTGATCTCCATTCATATATTTGACAGGTCTACCCGTCAAATGTATGAAGGGAGATTCCCTTCTGTGATTGGCTCCCCATGGCCCACATGATCCAAGGGATGCTGCGAACTACCTGCGCCTCTGGGATACGTGGGCCCTGCGCATTGTAGGGGGTTTCTCTTGCTCGTTCTGGTCTCCCGCCAGGCTTCATGCAATGATTACCCTTGAGTGGTTCGACCCACTCCCCCTACGGTTCTAGACCTTGGACTTAGATGCAGAGAACAGTAGTGCAGAGAAAGGACTCAATAGACCAGGCTGAATAGCACGAAATGGATGCTTTTATTTTTAAACAGTTTGAAGCATTACAAAATACATGTCATAGGCACAGATTAAAGTAACTACAATCATGCACAAATTTATGAACTTGACTCTATGGAAATGGGGAACACACGGCACATCGTAAAAGGGAAAACACATTACGATTACCCTTAACTCCCTCCCCTATACCTAAACTAAGTTTCGACCTGGGGAACTTGGGATCATGCTCACCATTCTCAAAATCGCGAAAAGGGGGTTCGCAGCCTTTTGGCACCGCTTTCCGTCGTCACGTGGATTTGGAAACTTCTGGCGCAGTCGATATTCTCTCTCTCTCTCTCTCTCTCTCTCTCTCTCTCTCGAGGCAGTGGGGTAGACACAGCCTCGATGAGCGCTCGTCAAGGTTGAAGATCCCTAAGTCTGTTGTCGATTTTGGTTCATGGAGCAGACCAACAACCAGATGGGATGTTGAGACACGGAAGTGTCAGGCCCGGAATGTCCTTTTCTCCGGCCTGGATCGTCGGTTTTCCAGAGGGTTTCTTCTCCTTCGGCCTGGGTCATCGATGATCTCCCGACCCCAGTACCCGGGCCACCCTCGTCGTCTTCTCGTCGTGGCCGAGCCTTGTCTGGCTGAACACCGACCACGTTGTCTTTTCACCGAAATTGACCGTCCGAAGCGTCTTTAAAAAGACGAAACGTCTTCATCGATTCCGAGTCTACCGAGGTGGAAGAGGCGCCGATCCTGGCACCGTCCGTCCTTCGTTCGTCCGTTCGTTCCGTCGATCACTCCGATAACGTCGATTGTGTTTCCTCCGAATGTTCCTTGTAGAAGAAGCTGCTTTCCGAGCGTCTTTGATGGACTGTCAATCCATAGTTATACTCTTTTGGGACAGTCTTATCTCCCGCCAAATCATAGTCCTGTCTTTGTATTAATTTTGGCGGGCAGAAATCTCTGCAGGGGCGCTTTGTCTTGTAACGGGAGCCGGTGATAACTTAACTGGCCTTCCTGGCCGATAATGTCTTTTAATGTCTTTTACATTGTCATCGCGACTCGGTTCGCATATTGATCGGTCCGGAGATTTTCCTTGATGGCTGTTAAACGGTTTCTCCTTTGCACAATAAATGGGTATAAGTGTTTCTGCATTGTCCGCCCATATCTTGATGGGCCCCATCCTGTACTTAGAATCCATTGAATATGTATGCTGTTTCCCTGAGTTTCGGTTCCCAGATACTGGCTTTCGCGGGCTTACTGTCTTCAATCCACAAGCCTGTCTGGCTTGCAGTAACAGAAATAAAATGGTCCAGAAAACTGATCACGAGGCCCGGCGGCCATTTTGTATGCCCTTTTATCAAAGGTTTTTCTGTGCAAGCTTACTTTGGTCAATAAACAGTCTTATTTTATCCGGTTTTCTTGCGTGATTATTGCTGAAAATTTCGAATCTTACAGGCCCCCCTGTGATACTGATAGCTTGCTTAAAGTATCAATAATCCTTGGTGAGCAAATTTTCCCTGATTCCCCACATCCAAACATTCCTGGTACTTAACTATCTATGACCCTCACGACACATGCAGTTCCCATTTCCGAAAAAAAGACGAAAAATTACCTTTTTCACATTTGGACAATCATAAGCAGCATTTCTTAAACTATAACACATTCATCTGTCAGATGTGCAGGGGTTGATGCCCCCTTGCACCACCTGCATACACCTTTTATTAATCCAAAAAACTTAAGAACGACTAATAACATAATAATATTCATATCCTTAAAACCAGAAACAAAGCACGCAAATGGCCAAAATCTAAAAATGGAGGGACGCTTAACCTTCAATACTAGCAGCTTAAAGTGGGGTGTCTTCTTCCCCCATTCGCACATAGCGTTCTCTCCATTCTCCTGTGGTCTCGTGCCTCTGGAGGCGTTTGCCTCTTTTGCAATGCACGAAGAGCAAAAATATCACAATTAAAACCTGACACACTACTAGGATGTGGGATGCTATTCTAATCCAGGCCGGGACCTCTATGTTAGTGAACAAGTCCCACCATGGTGGGATGGTTATGTCCAATATGTCTTTTCCTATCTCTAAAGTCTTCTGCTCCAGTGTGTAAAAATGTTTCTGTGAAACTATAACGGCTTTTAAAATCTTAGTGAGGTGTTCGGGAAGAGGGGGAATGACATAACCAAAATGCGCGACGAATCGTTGCAAGTCCGTGAAATTTTCTTTGACAGTGAGGTGAACGGTGGAGGGTGCAGGAATGGGGACAATTCGTTGTTGTGCCACTTGAACCTCGGCCCTTGGTTTGAAACAGAAACTGCTATCACTGATCGAACACCACTCGTGTTGTCCGTAGCGGTAGTGAGGCGCTGCAGTGGTGACGCAGTATGTCCCACCCCCGATATATGCTACCTGCGGGGGCACATGGCCCTCTGCCATTGCCTCCATGGTGCAATTTATCGGCTTCGCGCTAGCGGTTCTGAACCCTCACTGTGGTTTCAAAAAGGCATTCAAGTGCTGGGGACACAGGATGATGTGTGCTCCCCGGCTCCGACATCCCGAGAGGTCGGTGCCTGTCATCGTACGCTCCCATCTGATGACGTAAGGCGGGACCACTGCGTAACGAATGTGTGCGCCCCCCTGAATGACTCCAATGTTCTCTACCCTGTATACCGGGGCGGGCTTTGCTGCGGGACCCAACACCGGCATTCTTACCACTATTCCCATGATAGTATGATTTGAACGTCCGCAGTCCACTGGGACTGGGTACGCTTCTGCAGCTAGTCTGAGCTGGCACGGGCTTAATGCATTCTCAAAAGGGTGGAGCGCTTGCAGGTGCTTGTTGCTGATCCAGGACGGGACCAAACCCTGTTTTAAATCCTCAAGATTACTGCGGCCCTCGCCCAGTAACCACGCCCCGTATAGCACACAGGCCTCATTTTGCGCAGCTTGATCGGACGCATTCCGATCCTCCTTAATGAGCGCATTTACCGTTCTCGCGTGTTTCTCCAGCTCAGCTATTATTTCCTTAAAGTGTAGTGTCATGGCCTGATCCTCATGTAACTCAGAACCCACTACCTTATTTTCGTCCGTCAGTATGTTTCTTAACTGGGCTTTTAAACCGTTGATCTGTGTCTGCAGCTCCACGTTATCTAGAGCGTTGACGACAGATGTCCCGGTATTAAAAGCAGTGAATATGTCATTTACTGTACCCCTTCTTTGCCTCCCGACTCGATCCAAAACTTCTGGTGGTGTGGTGTATAATTTGTCTTTGTCGATGTCGGCAAAGTCAAATTCGTAAAACTGTCTAAACATTCGGGTTAACAGGACCTGGTATAATTGTTCCGTTTCTTTGGGACACCACTCCGGCACTCGTACCTCAGTGAGATTTAAAATCACTGAGGCCACCACGTAGTGTACCCCCTTGGTACAGCACCTGACCGGTGGGTACCAATACTAAACCGTTCCCGGGTCCCTTGGTGGTGGTTGGGCACCCTTCTTTCTGGGCTAGTGCTACCGGAAGCGTGGGCAGGGGCTTGCGTGGGCGGGTGATGAGTTCGGTGGCGTTTACCGGAATAGGGGAGTATGGGGCTCCGCACGCTCGAGTGCTGACATCCCATCTCATCCCCTTTCCTTCATCCTGCCACTGCCTCTGGAAGAAGATGGATACGCCCTTGGGGCAAACGTGTCTCGAGCCCCACATACAGACATATATTCCTTCATCTGGTTCCCACCATTTGTCCCAACACACACGTAATTGTCCGTGAGTCCCCGTAATAGTCCGATGGGTATTATTACCCAGTCGCTCCCACTCGACCGTAGAGTTTCTCATGTCCTTTCCCAGCTTTCGCAGCCACCACCATCGCCTTAGTGGTACGTTCCCATTACACACCAGACAGATCCTCTTTCCCACGGTAACGCTGACTCTGGGTGCAAGGATCCTCACTCGAGGGCGCGTTAACGAAGTCTCTTGGTAGGCAAAACCGAAATTGCTGGAGTATTCCGTGGAATTCGTTCCCAGCCAACCTGGCCATCTCCCTTGGTGGAAGTAGGTGGCGGTTTCCTCAACCTCTCGCTCCCCTGTCCCATCCGTTGCGATGGGGGCTGTGTCCCCGGAACACCCGAAGATGATGACGTCCTTGGTGCGGCCTCGGTAGGCCCACCCGCACCCGATCGCCACGAACACGATGAGAATCTTTTTCATCATATCCCAGGTTTCTGTAACCAATAAAATGATGTAGCCGGGCTCCCAATAGGTGCTGGCCTAATTAAATGGACGCGTGGGTTCCTGGACCCCGCTCCCAAACAAACACACATACCGGGCAGACTTCAAAATTGTACTCTTAACATTGCTTAGCACCGTATACTACATATTCCTTAAACTATCACCATAATTACCTAACTTAACTTATGTACAGCGCCGCCCTCCGCGGGGCGGCTTGCCTAATCCCTGTGAGGGCTGTCGCGCGCCACACCCTGCAGTGGGGCTGCACTGGCCCTCGGCTTTGATCCCCCGCAGCCTGTCGCTGTTGAACGGGAACCATGCCTTCCTGGGGCTGCTCTAAACCGTGGCTGGGAAAAATGGGGAGAATCTGGCCAAAACTTTCTGGGCTGGGGCGCTCGAGCCGACCTACGAGGGGCTGCTTTGGGTTGGGCTCCCGGGGCTGATGGACCGGGGGTCGGGACTTTCACCGTCACAGCCTGTGGTTCCTCCACAGCTGCCGGCTCCAGCTCCCCTCCCTCAGGCTCCGCCCCCCTGGGGTCGGGATTTGTGGCTTTCGACTCCACCTCACCTGTCCCTACAGGTAGTGAGTCTCCGCCCCCATTCCCTACCTCTCCCAAGCTTGAGTCGAGGGCGGGATCGTCGTCCTCTGACTCTTCCTCCTCCGTGATTGGGTCTAAGGCGAGGTCGAGCTGTTCGGGCTCTTCCTCGTCCGAGTCCCACTCAAAAGGGGAGACCTCCCACTCCAATGGGATGGCCTCTCCCTTCACGCAGGCTACTGTTCCAGCCTGTGTGGTCTGCGACTCTGTTACGGGCTGAGGATCTTTGTTCTCAGACCTGGTCCCCCTTGATGGCCCTTGTGCACCCGGTTTAAACAGTTTACACCGCTTCATGTGAAACCACCTTTTGCGTTGGGACACCTCTACTGTATGAGTGGCGCAGACCGGCGGATTCTGCACCGATTCCGGCTCTTCCTCCTGGTCCATGGTTCTCTCGCCAGCGCATAGGGTTAGACCCAAGAATTTTACTTCTCGCCGGCCAACCCGCGCCTTCGTAGGGGTTTCCTTAACACCTTCTATCCCCTTCACACTCGTACCCTCTCCCCAGAGACAATGATTTCTCAGGTCCACGTGGATCCCGTGGGCTACCAAGAAATCAGACCCCAGGACTCCCTTTCCACCTCCCACCTCCCACTTCATCAGGATACACTTCCACGTGGTGCGGAGTGGTCCTAAACGAATGGAGAGGGGAAGGGAATGTGCGCCAGCCTGTTCTTCGCCCGTGAAGCCCAACAGACGATATGGGACCCCGGTGGACAGAGGCGAGGTGGTGGGGTTATCTGTGTGGATTACGGTACACGATGCTCCCGTGTCCAACAGATAGGTTTCCTTCACCTCCTCTACCTCCATCTCTACGAGGGGTCGTCTCCATGCATCATAGCGGAGCGGACACGGGTAGACGGGCTGCGCCGACTCTAGTCATTTGGGTACAGTGATCGGAGTTTCGGGAGCGCCAAGGCCGGTGGTGACAGCTATTTTCCCCTGCGAGGTCATCAGAGACCGCATTGTCTGGATGATTGACTCAATCGCAGCGGGATCCACAACCGCACCACCCCCTATGGTTGGGGCAGGGGCTACGGTTGGGTTCTGGACTGGTGCTGGGGCAGCGGTCTGGGCTTGGGCTTGGACGGGTGTTGGGACAATGATCTGGCCGTGGGCTAGGACTTGGGCTTGGGCTCGGGCTTGGGCTGCGGCGAACGCTCTCTCTCTCTTATCCTTCCATGGATTCCTACAGTCCTTGCGCCAATGACCCTCCTTCCCACACCCGTAACAACTGCTGTTGGCTTGGGGAGGGCGATTTCCCTCCTGATGCCATTCCTTTTTAGCAGAAGCTGCGGGCCTCACCTCATGCACCTTTCCTTTTACAACAGGCGTTTTCTTACCCTTGTTGTTCCTGTAACTGATCGTGAGCTGATCAAGTACTAGTTCCTCCGTGGAGCGGGCGTTAGTGGGGTCAAACCATGCTTTGGCCTGCTCCCTCACTACTGGCAAGCAACCTGCTACCAGGCACCGAAGCCAATGAGCCCTTTGTTCATTATTTAGCGCGTTCCGTTCCGGTCCTCCCGGGCAGCTGCGCCGATACACGGGCCACAACCTTCCGGCGAAAACCCGTGGGGGTTCTCCCTCTAGCTGCACTGTCTTTTCTAAACGGAGGAACGGAGTTCCATCCCCCTCTCCTATAATCTCCAGGATCTCATCCCGTAGCAACTCATAGTCCCTGTGCCCTCTCTTGCTCTCGTCAGGGAGACACTGGAGGAGCGAGCTGTCCAGGGAGAACAGCAGCATTTCAGACTGTTCAACCCCGTCGCAGTCATTGACTGCTGCGGTCTGTTCCACGTCCCTGAAATGCACGGAGGGATCTCCTGACTCGGAGAGTTTTGGGATGTGACTTATCATTTCCCTTAGCTGTCGTGCGCTATGGGGCATTATGATCTGACTCTCAAGGGGTCCGTCATCGCCATTGTCTTCATTTGGACCGAGCCTCCGGTGTCTGGTTGGACACATCGGCGCCGGCCCTGACTCTACTATCTGGCGTTGCTCTACCTCCGGAATCTCTTCCTCTACCGCCTCCGTCTCCTTCCCCGGAGTCCAAGACTCATCATAAGCAGGAGGCGCAGAGGGTTCGGGGGTTGGTTCCCGAACTATCTCTTGTGGAATCGGTCTTTTGGATTCCTTGGCTAGCAATAGCTGGCTCGCTGGTGGATTTATGAGACACACCAACCAGTTTGCCTTGGCTAGGGCCATTCTCAGGTCCTCTTGCTCCCGGCGGCAAGCGCTGTGGTCGGTGCTCTCAGATCTATCCTCCATGGCCATCTTATAGGCTGCCCTGGCTCCCAGAAGTTTTTCCTCTTGGGCCTCTATTTGCTTAGCTAGACGGAAACACCTGTCTCTCATTCTACCTTCACTGGCCTTGGCCTCAATGACCTGACATTTTATATACTCTACCCAGGTTTCGTGGCAGCGAATTATGGAGTGGCGTTCCTGATTCAGCGCGTTAAGCGATTCAATCAGTTTTTGACCACCCGCAACCTTTTCCTCTACATCTGCAAGCAACCCTTTGATCTGGGCTGTCTGTGCTGCAACGACCTGGTCCAAAAGCTGGACTTGCTTCTTGTAGCACATCAGCTAGACCGCCTTTTCTACAGATTTCTTATGCTCTTTACCCGCTGTCCACTTGATGGCTGCGTCTAGCGGGCGCCTATCCCTTAATAGGTCAGATATCCATTGTTTTGTGAGGTTGACTTTTCCAAAAACATAATCTGCTATTCTTTCATCCATCACATTTCGTTTATTCAGACCTTGATCTAACACACTACTTTCCTGCTGCCAAGGTCCTGCTGCGGTCACCATTTCTGTAGGGGGTTTCTCTTGCTCGTTCTGGTCTCCCGCCAGGCTTCGTGCAATGATTACCCTTGAGTGGTTCGACCCACTCCCCCTATGGTTCTAGACCTTGGACTTAGATGCAGAGAACAGTAGTGCAGAGAAAGGACTCAATAGACCAGGCTGAATAGCACGAAATGGATGCTTTTATTTTTAAACAGTTTGAAGCATTACAAAATACATGTCATAGGCACAGATTAAAGCAACTACAATCATGCACAAATTTATGAACTTGACTCTATGGAAATGGGGAACACACGGCACATCGTAAAAGGGAAAACACATTACGATTACCCTTAACTCCCTCCCCTATACCTAAACTAAGTTTCGACCTGGGGAACTTGGGATCATGCTCACCACTCTCAAAATCGCGAAAAGGGGGTTCGCAGCCTTTTGGCGCCGCTTTCCGTCGTCACGTGGATTTGGAAACTTCTGGCGCAGTCGATATTCTCTCTCTCTCGAGGCGGTGGGGTAGACACAGCCTCGATGAGCGCTCGTCAAGGTTGAAGATCCCTAAGTCTGTTGTCGATTTTGGTTCATGGAGCAGACCAACAACCAGATGGGATGTTGAGACACGGAAGTGTCAGGCCCGGAATGTCCTTTTCTCCAGCCTGGATCGTCGGTTTTCCAGAGGGTTTCTTCTCCTTCGGCCTGGGTCGTCGATGATCTCCCGACCCCAGTACCCGGGCCACCCTCGTCGTCTTCTCGTCGTGGCCGAGCCTTGTCTGGCTGAACACCGACCACGTTGTCTTTTCACCGAAATTGTCCATCCGAAGCGTCTTTAAAAAGACGAAACGTCTTCATCGATTCCGAGCCTACCGAGGTGGAAGAGGCGCCGATCCTGGCACCGTCCGTCCTTCGCTCGTTCGTTCGTTCCGTCGATCACTCCGATAACGTCGATCGTGTTTCCTCCGAATGTTCCTTGTAGAAGAAGCTGCTTTCCGAGCGTCTTTGATGGACTTTCAACCCATAGTTATACTCTTTTGGGACAGTCTTATCTCCCGCCAAATCATAGTCCTGTCTTTGTATTAATTTTGGCGGGCAGAAATTTCTGCAGGGGCGCTTTGTCTTGTAACGGGAGCCGGTGATAACTTAACTGGCCTTCCTGGCCGATAATGTCTTTTAATGTCTTTTACATTGTCATCGCGACTCGGTTCGCATATTGATCGGTCCGGAGATTTTCCTTGATGGCTGTTAAACGGTTTCTCCTTTGTACAATAAATGGGTATAAGTGTTTTTGCATTGTCCGCCCATATCTTGATGGGCCCCATCCTGTACTTAGAATCCATTGAATATGTATGCTGTTTCCCTGAGTTTCGGTTCCCAGATACTGGCTTTCGCGGGCTTACTGTCTTCAATCCACAAGCCTGTCTGGCTTGCAGTAACAGAAATAAAATGGTCCAGAAAACTGATCACGAGGCCCGGCGGCCATTTTGTATGCCCTTTTATCAAAGGTTTTTCTGTGCAAGCTTACTTTGGTCAATAAACAGTCTTATTTTATCCGGTTTTCTTGCGTGATTATTGCTGAAAATTTCGAATCTTACAGCATTTCAAGTTTGGAGAGGCCCAGGAGTGGAAGCGTGTGCGTCCCGGGAGCCCTCAGGTAAGGGCACAGATTTTTCCAGACCGCAGGCCTCCGCCTGTGGGAGGCCTACGTTCTGGAAAATATGGGACAATATACCCAATATACCCGGTTTGCAGTCGATCCTGATTATTTGAAAGACTAGTGATAAGCTACTAATTGGCCTAATCTCTACAATATACAGTACTTTTTAATTGCTTTTGTTTTTCATAGAGACAAAACTATAATATGGAAAGGATTTGTTTAAATCAAGTTCTCAAAAGCCCTTCTTGATACTGCTGATAAGAGAAGCTTTGAAACACAGGCTTTTATCATGAGTGCCATGAGTGCATAGATCAGAGGATGGTTTACATCAGAGGATGGTTTGGGGGGAATGAGGGTCAATAAATAAGAAATACGAAAGCCAAAATGATAGCTGGAATGGGAATGAGAAAAATCTACACTGGTGATGTCCAAAAATAGGATTTTCAGCATCCACAGTATTTTGCTTTTGAATAAGAAGTCACATTCTGTTATGGCAAGGTGCTGAAATGAGGCCTCTCATCTCTGTGTGGAAAACTGTTCGAAACAAACGGGCAGTTGCAAAAACATGAGGTGGGGGTTGTATTCAGCAGGAAGAGAACCATAAACCGAAAGGGTATGAGAGACAGATGCCATGTTTACTTAGCTGGAAATAAGGAAAGAAGGAAAGGAAGCTGCTTTGGGGACCCTGGGAGGCTTGGAGAAGCCATCTTCACGATTTCACGTTAAATCTACGCACAGAAAGTTTTGGACGCAGCACTATTCTGTATGATTGGTTAGGGTATTTCAGATTAATGTTTGGTTGGTTAGGATGTTTAAGATTAATGTTTGGTTGGTTAGGATGTTTAAGATTAGTGTTTGGTTGGTTAGGATGTTTAAGATTAATGTTTGGTTGGTTAGGATGTTTAAGATTAATGTTTGGTTGGTTAGGGTGTTTAAGATTAGTGTTTGGTTGGTTAGGGTGTTTAAGATTAGTGTTTGGTTGGTTAGGGTGTTTAAGATTAATGTTTGGTTGGTTAGGGTGTTTAAGATTAATGTTTGGTTGGTTAGGATGTTTAAGATTAATGTTTGGTTGGTTAGGGTGTTTAAGATTAATGTTTGGTTGGTTAGGATGTTTAAGATTAATGTTTGGTTGGTTAGGGTGTTTAAGGGTAATGTTTGGTTGGTTAGGATTGTAATGATACCAGCAAATAGTGATGTTATTTGCCTGTTTGATTATGATGCCTTACCAGCATGTTTGCATGTATTGATTACTTATGCCTGACCAGCAGAGGTCATGTGACAGAGACAAGCAGTTTGGGTTTAGTTTCAGTTTCGTTCTAGATGCATCACTAGCATGGTGTCTCCTGTAAATGCTGTTAAAAAGAGTTGAACATACTTTAGATTAAAAGACATTCTCTTTCATAAATGTCTCATCATTGAAACCACAAAGCAATCAATACAAGGATGTTTAAGATTAGTGTTTGGTTGGTTAGGATGTTTAAGATTAGTGTTTGGTTGGTTAGGGTGTTTAAGATTAGTGTTTGGTTGATTAGGGTGTTTAAGATTAGTGTTTGGTTGGTTAGGGTGTTTAAGATTAGTGTTTGGTTGGTTAGGGTGTTTAAGATTAATGTTTGGTTGGTTAGGGCGTTTAAGATTAATGTTTGGTTGGTTAGGGTGTTTAAGATTAGTGTTTGGTTGGTTAGGGTGTTTAAGATTAGTGTTTTGTTGGTTAGGATGTTTAAGATTAATGTTTGGTTGGTTAGGGTGTTTAAGATTAATGTTTGGTTGGTTAGGGCGTTTAAGATTAATGTTTGGTTGGTTAGGGTGTTTAAGATTAGTGTTTGGTTGGTTAGGGTGTTTAAGATTAGTGTTTTGTTGGTTAGGATGTTTAAGATTAATGTTTGGTTGGTTAGGGTGTTTATGATTATTGTTTCATTGGTTAGGGTGTTTAAGATTAGTGTTTGGTTGGTTAGGGTGTTTAAGATTAATGTTTGGTTGGTTAGGGTGTTTATGATTATTGTTTCATTGGTTAGGGTGTTTAAGATTAATGTTTTTTCTTGCAATAAATGAAGTGAATTATCAAACATATTACTGTCTCTAGTTGTATGAATCTGTTTAAAGGATAAGGAAGATATTGTCCGACACCCAGCAGATCTTTGGACCTTGGAGTATTTGCCTGCTGCTCTCCAGGGCCCTCTGAGACCTCCAGGCCTACAGCTGGGCTCCTCTGTTTGTCAATGACGTGATCCACCAAATTAGGCCGCAGCTCAGTCTGGACAGCAGCGGTAGGTTTCTGGCACTCTGCGCCAGCCCAGCCCCAGGATGCTGGGGCAGATGGGCAAGCGGGAAAATCGCGCCCTGTATGAAAACGATGTCATAATGATTTGAAGCAAGACACAATGCTGCCCTTGTCACAGCCAACCCTACTGCTGTGTCCCGAAGGACGTAGGCTCCACTACAATGACTCTAGTCCTCTGCCTAGATTTTGCACCTCATTGCAGTATCAGTCTGGGCAATTATAAGTGTTCTCTATCTAGCCAACCTATTGTAAAAGAGCACTTTTACAATTTGCCTAGAAATGTAGAACAGAGGAAATCTTTCCAAATACATTTAAGATCTTGTTACTTATAGCGACCAAAGGAACTCCTTGTACCTTAAGCTCAACCTCGGAAGACATCCCTTACTGCACCAGTGTAAATTTTTCAGTGTAAAGCTTTCATTTTGGCTTTCAGAGTGAGATTTTCAAGCAAATGTCAAATGGTGCCAGGCTAGGCTGTGAATTTGAACCCAGCTTGGCTCCCGCAATGCTGTTAGGTAGGTAGTCATAGTCATAGAGTCATAGAGTTATACAGCACAGAAAGAGGCCCTTCGGCCCATCGTGTCCGCACCGGCCATCAAGCCCTGTCTATTCCAATCCCATTTTCCAGCACTTGGTCCGTAGCCTTGTATGCTATGGTGTTTCAAGTGCTAATCTAAATGCTTCTTGAATGTTGTGAGGGTTCCTGCCTCTACCACCCTTTCAGGTAGTGAGTTCCAGATTCCAACCACCCTCTGGGTGAAAAGGTTCTTCTTCAAATCCCCTCTAAACCTCCTGCCCCTTACCTTGAAACTATGCACCCTGGTAATTGACCCCTCTACTAAGGGGAAAAGTTCCTTTCTATCTATCCTATCTATGCCCCTCATAGTTTTGTACACCTCAATCAGGTCCCCCCTCGGCCTTCTCTGCTCTAAGGAAAACAACCCCAGCCTGTCCAGTCTCTCTTCATAGCTGAAGCGCTCCAGCCCAGGTAACATCCTGGTGAATCTCCTCTGCACCCTCTCCAATGCAATCACATCCTTCCTATAGTGTGGCGACCAGAACGGCACAGAGTATTCCAGCTGTGGCCTAACTAGCGTTTTGTACAGCTCCATCATAACCTCCCTGCTCTTATATTCTATGCCTCGGCTAATGAAGGCATGTATCCCATATGCCTTTTTAACCACCTTATCTGCCTGTCCTGCTGCCTTCAGGGATCTATGTACATGCACACCAAGGTCCCTCTGATCCTCTGTCCTTCCTAGGGTCCTACCATTCATTGTGTATTCCCTTGCCTTGTTAGTCCTCCCAAAATGCATCACCTCACAATTTTAAGGATTAAATTCCATTTGCCACTGTTCTGCCCATCTGACCAACCCGTCTATATCGTCCTGTAGCCTGAGGCTTCCCTCCTTGCTATTTACCACCCCACCAATTTTCGTATCATCTGCGAACTTACATATCATACCTCCTACATTCATATCTAAATCATTAATGTACACTACAAACAGCAAGGGACCCAGCACCGATCCCTGTGGTACACCACTGGACACAGGCTTCCAGTCACAAAAACAACCTTCGACAATTACCCTCTGCCTCCTGCCACTAAGCCAATTTTGGATCCAATGTGCCAAATTGCCCTGGACCCCATGGGCTCTTACCTTCTTCCAGGAGTTCCAGGATGTTGACCCAGCTAGTGCGTGAAGTGTCAATCAAGCAGACTGTTTCGTCCTGGATGGTGTTGAGCTTCCTCACTGCTGTTGCAACTGCACCCATCCAGGCAAGTGGTGAGTGGTGAGTATTCCATCCCACTCCATATTTGTATTGGGTAGGTGATGGAGAATGTTACTTACCACTTATCAGCCCAAGCCTGAATGTTGTCCAGGTCTTGTTGCTGCATGTGGGCAGGGACTGCTTCATTATCTGAAGAGTTGCGAATGGAACTGAACACTGTGCAATCATCAGCGAACATCCCCACCTCTGGCCTTATGATGGGGGGAAGGTCATTGATGAAGCAGCTGAAAGGTGGCAAATGTAACCCCACTATTTAAAAGGAGGGAGAGAGAAAACAGAGAACTACAAACCGGTTTGCCTAACATCAGTAGTAGAGTATTATAAAGAATGCGATAACAGGACACTTAGAAAATATCAACGGGATTAGACAAAGTCAACATGGATTTATGAAAGGGAAATAGTGTTTGACAAACCTACTGGAGTTTTTTGAGATGTAACTGGTAGAATAGGTAGAATAGATAATGGAGAACCAGTGGATGTGGTATTTTTGGATTTTCAGAAGGCCTTTGATAAAGTCCCACATAAGAGGTTAGTGTGAAAATTAAAGCACATGGGATTGGGGGTAATATACTGGCATGGATTGAAAATTGGTTAACAGACAGTATTCTGCCCTTGCAGCGCGTTCCTATGCAGAGCTAGACAGGTAGCTAACAACTTGATATCTTCCCATAAAAATCACAAGGCTTGACTTTTCTTGTAAACTTTACTGAAAGATTCTTATTGTGAAACTGAAATACAATACAGAAATGGAAGCACACATTAGTACACAAGCACATAACTGATATGCATACACAAATTTAGGTACGCCTGAGCAACACAGTACATTTGGCATGTAACTTACCAAAACATGTGGAAACACAGCTTACTGTGAATATACAGTTAGCAAACTGAAAGGCATTCTCTTTAAATTAGCCCTGTACATAGTGTATCAAAATACAGCTACAAGTTATCCAGCTAGACAGAGAGCGAGCACTGAGCACTTCACGGCTAGCTGTGTAAGTTTGCTTACAGAGAAAAGTTACAAACTAAACATTTTCTGCAAAATATAGTGTACACTAATCATCTATAACATTCTCAAGTACTTACAGACAAATAGTGTCCAAGGCTGGAGCGTGACAAGAATATAACTTCCCAGACCATGTGTGGCTGCAGGTCTGTGATATACAGTAGTTTACTTTACTGCACTTTACTGTGCTTTACTGCACTTTACTGTGCTTTACTGCACTTTACTGCGCTTGCTAGGTACCAAATATCCACTAGGTGGCGGCACACAATGGAAATCGACCCAAATTACTCAAACCCCTGAATTAACTGGAAAACTAACATAAATTCCTAAAGGAAGGCAGCACACTCCCCGCTTGGTACCACTACAGATACAAAATAAAGCCTAAAGAAAACGTCCTTTGGCTGCAAACATACTCAGAATCCTTTCTCTAGGTTTCTTCAGAAAGGAGGACTACAATCTCTGAGACTGGCCTCAGAAACACTTTGACAGTCCCCTCCTTGACAATCTTCATCTTCACCTTGCGGACCCTCTTGTCCCTGCTCGGCAGAGTTTTGACAACCAGTCCCACTGGCCATTCATTTCTGTGTGTTTGGCTGTCTTTCAGCAAGACATCTCTCACTTTGACATTTGGCTTGTCTTCTGTCCATTTCCTATGGCTCTGTAGGGTGGACAAATACTCTCCTCTCCATCTCTTCCAAAAAGTGTCTGCGGGACACTGGACTTGCTTCCACTGCTTCCCGTGCAGCTCAGCCATGTTGAAGTTTCCAGAGGGGGCTGAAATAGCACTCATCTTTTGAGTCAGGAGCATCGCTGGGGTGAGGACTGCAGGCATGTCTGGGTCGGTGGACACCGGCACCAGGGGTCTTGCATTCATGATCGCCATGACTTCAGCCATGAGAGTGCTCAAGATGTCATGTGTGAGATGAGTAGGTCCCATCCGAAGCAGCATAGCATCCAGAATACGCCTGGCAACACCAATGAGCGTCTCCCATGAACCACCCATGTGGGATGAATGCGGGGGGTTAAACACCCACGTGCATCCTTTCTTTTGGAGGTAGCTTCCTACTGCTGCATTGTCCGTGTGGATGTCCAGCTCCTTACAGGCACCCACGAAGTTAGTCCCTCTGTCAGAGCAGAGAAGTTTGGCTGGATCACGGATTGAAAAAAACCTCCTCAGGGCACTGATGTTTAGGAAAGCTTTGTCGTCCATGGATAGTGCTGGCTTGTCATCATCCTTGGACCTTTCAAACACTGAGCATCCTAGGCTGTCTGTGCTCACAGTGAGGCCTGCCTCTTCCTCACAGGCAGAGGAGGTTGATCTATGATGCTGCATCATGCCATCATAGTCTTCCTTTACCTGGATCCTGTTTGGGCATGGGCTGAGACAGGATGTGCGACCATTGTGCAACACGTTTGCTTTATAGATGCTGACATCCGCTGGTTTGTGGACTGTTCCCAGGCAAACTCCACCCACGAGGACCCATCCCAGGTCAAGCTGCTGCGCATAAGGAGCATTGTGGGGCCCGTTGATTTGCTCACGCACCTTGTGCACCCTTAAGATGTCTCTTCCCAAGAGCAGGAGGATTGGAGCGTCCAGGTCCACAGCTGGAATCTTGTTGACAACTGGCTGTAGGTGGGGCTGGTGGCGTACGACCTCTGGGGAGGGTATTTCCGTCCTATCATCTGGCATCATGTCACACTCAATTAAGGTGGGGAGGGGAAGCTGTAGTTTCCCATCCATGGACTCGATCATGAAGTTGCCAACTCTCCTACCCATAGTCTCTGTTGTCCCTGAACAGGTTTTTAGCGTGTACGGAGCTGCGCTGGCCTTGACTTCAAAGAGATTGAAGAATTCTGTCTTCGGTAGAGACTTGTTACTTTGCTCATCAAGCACTGCGTACATCTTGATTGCCTTCTCCTTTCTCCCTGCAGGATATGCGTTAACCAAGCAGATTTTGGAGCATGAGAGTGGGCTGCTTGCATTTCCACAAACCTCTGTACACTTGGAGGTGACTGAAGAAGATGCGCTTTCACTTTGCTCCCCGCTATCCTCTTTGTCAACCGCAGCACTCTCGGTGGTTGAACGAGGAGGACCTGGATGCAGGGCTCCGATGTGTTTTTCACTGTTGCACTCGAAGCACTTGATTGTCGCCTTGCAGTCTTTTGCCATGTGCAGAGTCGACCCACAACACCTGAAGCAGATGCGATTCTCTTTCAGGTATGATTTGCGCTCATCAATAGGCTTGCCTCTAAAGCTTCAACACTTTTTGAGTGGGTGGGGCTTCTTGTGTATTGGACACTGACGATCTGGGTCATCCACTTTATTCCCAGCAGAACTGGATTGGTTGACTGGGGGTTCGGCTGGAACATCTGTTTTGTGCACGCTCACAGAGGCTTTGTTGCTGTACTTTGTGGGTTTCTCTGTTCTCGAAGGAGCGTGACTGCTGGAGGTGGAGAAAGTGAAACTTGGATCATTCCTCACCTTTGCCTGTTGTTGGACGAACCTGGAGAAGAGAGAGAAGGGAGGAAATGCTACTCCGTAGTCCTCCTTGTACTTGGATCCCTTATCTATCCATTTCTCTTGAAGGTTGTAGGGGAGCTTTTCCACTATTGGGTTTACCCCACGAGCTGTATCCAAATACGAGAGGCCTGTCAGGTAACCTTCTCCCTTAGCACACTTCAGTTCGAGGAGAATGTCACCCAGTTCTCGAAGCTCGACATTATCTTTGTTGGTTAGCTTCGGAAAGTCCTCAATCTCCTTAAGCAGTGCATGTTCAATGACTTCTGGTGTCCCATAACAGTCTTCGAGACGTCGCCAAACCAGGTTGAGGCCTGCTGTGGGATTGCGGACGTGCGCTGAGCGAATTCTCCTCGCCTGTTCTGACGACTCAGCTCCGAGCCACTTTGTCATCAAATCTAGCTCTTCTCTGGCTGACTGATTCAAGTCCTTGGTGGTACTCAGGAAGGATGCTTTCCATGACCAATAATTTTCATGACGGTCATCAAATTCTAGAAGACCTGAACTTAACAATTCTCGGCGGATGAGGTACCTAGCGAGGTCTTGTGCACCTTGTGGCTCGGGTGAGGACTGCTTGGCTGGATTGGCCGAGTGCTGTGGAGGTCTCTGCAGGTAAGTCTTACTTGTTTCTTCTCTTTTAAGCTCAGTGTCTCCGAAAACAGGCTGTTTGTTACTGTGGTGAGTAGCTGGTTCTGTGTCGAGATACCTGGATGTTTCCTTGAAGAACAATTTGGAGTGTTGTTGGACATACTCACTTATATGTTGCACTGGACTGAGGGGCTGTTCTAGAACATATGCTTCATGGCTGTACTCCCCGCCTTCATTCTCCTCACCTTCTTCATAAGCTGCAGCTTCAGCTTCAGCGGCAGCGGCAGCTCTCTGGCTTTGGAGAATGTGGAGACTGGCGTCGAGGTCAGCTCTCTGCTTCATAATCATAATCATAATCATAATCAACTTTATTGTCATTGTTAGTGCACAAGTGCAGTACAACGAAATGCAGGCTTGCGGCTCCCGAGAGTGTACATTTAGATTAAGACATTTAATCACACTAGCTTCTTTTTCAGCGAAGGACAATTGAGCCTGGGCAGCTTTTGCCTTGGCACGTGCTTTGGCGGCTGCGGAAGCTGTCGATGACGACGGTCTGCTGGACCGCCGAGATGATCTAGAGGATGCTTTAGAGGACTGTGACTTGGCATCATTTCCTCGAAGAGGCTCATGCTTCTCGGTTGGCTGGTCGACGTCCTGTATGGTATATTGTCTTCCTGAGCGTAGACTCATGGTAGCTGAGTGGTATCTTCTTGTGCATGAGCCCACTGTGCTGTTGTCTTTTCACTATTCTGCCCTTGCAGCACGTTCCTATGCAGAGCTAGGCAGGTAGCTAACAACTTGATATCTTCCCATAAAAATCACAAGGCTTGACTTTTCTTGTAAACTTTACTGAAAGATTCTTATTGTGAAACTGAAATACAATACAGAAATGGAAGCACACATTAGTATACAAGTACATAACTGATATGCATACACAAATTTAGGTACGCCTGAGCAACACAGTACATTTGGCATGTAACTTACCAAAACACGTGGAAACACAGCTTACTGTGAATATACATTTAGCAAATTGAAAGGCATTCTCTTTAAATTAGCCCTGTACATAGTGTATCAAAATACAGCTACAAGTTAACCAGCTAGACAGAGAGCGAGCACTGAGCACTTCACGGCTAGCTGTGTAAGTTTGCTTACAGAGAAAAGTTACAAACTAAACATTTTCTGCAAAATATAGTGTACACTAATCATCTATAACATTCTCAAGTACTTACAGACAAATAGTGTCCAAGGCTGGAGCGTGACAAGAATATAACTTCCCAGACCATGTGTGGCTGCAGGTCTGTGATATACAGTAGTTTACTTTACTGCACTTTACTGTGCTTTACTGCACTTTACTGTGCTTTACTGCACTTTACTGCGCTTGCTAGGTACCAAATATCCACTAGGTGGCGGCACACAATGGAAATCGACCCAAATTACTCAAACCCCTGAATTAACTGGAAAACTAACATAAATTCCTAAAGGAAGGCAGCACAGACAGGAAACAGAGAGTAAGAATCAATGGGTCTTTTTTGGGGTGGCAGGCGGTGACTAGTGGGGTACCGCAGGAATCAGTGCTTGGGCCCCAGCTATTCACAATATATATCAATGATTTGGATGAGGGAAACAAATGTAATATTTCCAAGTTTGCTGATGACACAAAACTAGATGGGATTGTGAGTTGTGAGGAGGAAGGAAAGAGGCTTCAAGGCGATTTAGACAAGTTGAGTGAGTGGGCAAATACATGGCAGATGCAGTATAATGTGAGTAAATGTGAAGTTATCCACTTCGGTAGGAAAAACAGAAAGGCAGAGTACTAATTAAATGGTGATAGATTGAGAAATGTTGATATACAAAGGGACCTGGGTGTCCTTGTACACCAGTCACTGAAAGCAAACATGCAGGTACAGCAAACAGTTAGGAAGGCAAATGGTAAGTTGGCCTTCATTGCAAGAGGATTTGAGTACAGGAGCAAGGATGTCTTACTACAGTTATACAGGGCCTTGGTGAGACCACACCTGGAGGACTGTGTGCAGTTTTGGTCTCCTTACCTAAGAAAGGATATACTTGTCATAGAGGGAGTGCAGCGAAGGTTCACCGGACTGATTCCTGGGATGGCGGGACTGTCGTATGAGGAGTAATTGGGTCAACTAGGCCTATATTCATTTGAGTTTAGAAGAATGAGAGGGGATCTCACTGAAATGTATAAAGTTCTGACAGGGCTAGACAGACTGGATGCAGGGAGGATGTTTCCCCTGGCTGGAGGGTCTAGAACAAGGGGTCACAGTCTCAGGATATGGGGTAGGACATTTGGACTGAGATGAGGAGAAATTTCTTCACTCAGAGGGTGGTGAACCTGTGGAATTCTCTACCACAGAAGGCTGTGGAGGCCAAGTCACTGAATATACTTAAGAAGGAGATAGATAGATTTCTAGACACAAAAGGCATCAAGGGGTATGGGGAGAGAGCGGGAATATGGTATTGAGATAGAGGATCAGCCATGATCATATTGAATGGCGCAGCAGACTCGAAGGGCCAAATGGCCTACTCCTGCTCCTATTTTTCTATGTTTCTATGAAGATGGTTGGGCCTAGACCGCATTAGTGGTAATCAAGAGGTTCTGCTTTGAAAACAAATGGGCATCCATCAGAAATAGACAAGACTGGTATAATTAAAACATCAGGCAAATATTGTGCAGAGTGTATATTGACATTACTGTGCCAGCCAATGAGTTGCACTACATCAGTCAATGAGTTGGAGGTGGGGCAGCACTCACGACAGGACTCACAGCAAATGGTCTATTTTACAGCAAACAGAGTGTATTTACTCAGCAAACAGCAAACAGAGTCTATTTAAAAAGGGTCTCTATGAACTACAGCAAACAGAACTCATGACCGAAACTACAGCAAATTCTCCCGATAAAAGCAGGATTATTTCTGCAGCGCAATGCAGTGAGTGGAGGACAGTTACATGATACAAATTATGTGCGTAAAATCAGTCCCAGTCACTTACAGCAGTGCGGTCTCCAGGCGCGATTGACGGGGGAATTACCCAACCATCTACATCCTGGCCAGGAACAGCAGTGTCACTACATGCAGCCAATATTGTGTGGATTGGTACTCTAGCATTTTCTGGAACAATGGAAAATAAGTTTGCCCATATCTAGTTTTTGAACTAATAGCTGTGTAATATATTACTTTCATTTATATTATCAGATGAGACAGACTTAAACAAAGGTATCAATCAATTTGAAGATACGAATGTAAAATTTTAATTTCCTTTGCTTTTAACCTTGACTCAGTGTGATTTTTCATCTCATATATAAATGCTTAACATCTCATGTATGTCACATTAATTGTGAACGGTAAAAGGTGTTGCAGATGTACTAGGTTTGTGGCTTTATGAATCATTAGTTACTTTAAAAACAATTTTTTTTATTACCATCATGTTTTACTGCAAATTACAGCAGGGGCAAGATTTATGAGTTAACACGATTACAGAGTTAAAGCACAAGTGTAAGTGCCTTGCTGATTAAAGGCAATTGTTGTGTGTTAATAAATTAATGCCATTTAAATTAGAAGACAGATATAAAATAGTTTACAATATTTTGTGGACAATTCATTAATCACTCACGTCACAAATTCTTGCTTAGTACAATGTTTTCAAGTACCGTCATAGAGTCATAACGGCACAGAAGGAGGCCATTCAGCCCATCGAGTCCGTGCCGGCTCTCTGTAGAGCAATCCAGTCAGTCCCATTCCCACACTCTATCCCCGGAGCCCTGCAAGTTTATTTCCCTCAAGTGCCTATCCAGTCTCCCCTTGAAAACATCGAGTGTCTCCGCTTCCACCACTTCTGTCAGCAGCGAGTTCCAGGTCCTCACCACTCGCTGCGCAAAAACGTTTTTCCTCACATCCCCCCTGTATCTCTTGCCCAAAACCTTAAATCTGTGTCCCCTAGTCCTTGTACCATCAACTAGTGGGAACAGCCTTTCCCCGTCTAGTCTATCCAAACCCATCATAATCTTGTACACCTCTATCAAATCACCCCTCAACCTCCTTTGCTCTAATGAAAACAAATCCAGCTTCTCCAACCTGTCCTTGTAGCTAAGATCCCCCTTCCCGGAACCATTCTGGTAAATCTCCACTGCACCCTCTCAAGGGCCTTCACATCCTTCCTAAATTGTGGTGACCAGAACTGGACGCAATACTCAGCATCTAAAGATAAATTCATTATAGCCCAGGAATGGGCGGTATCCTTAGAAAAGTTTGCGAATTAGCGTCAGGCGCTAATTCTTTAGACTGCACACAAAATTCATTCTCACTGCTCAAAGAAAAGATTGGGGCGCTAAATCAAGGCGTAACAGCTGAGCTCAGTGGACCAATATCGGGTGCAGTCTAATCTCAACTCATCATTGGCTTTTCCCAGTATTTAAAGGGGAAGTTCATTGATACTGCAGCACCTCATGCTCAGCATTGCTGGCTGTGCAGCTGCCTCAGCAAGGAGAAGCACAACAAGGAGAAGGAGCCAGAGGACTGAAGCAGGTGTGCTCATGGCAGATCCAACTCAGTCGGGTGGTCAGGGTGATTGAATATTTCAACAAATGCTACATATCACCATCTGTACCACAAGCTTCACAGACGGCCCAAAGCACCAGACCCCCAGCACTCATAGAGTCATAGAGTCATAGAGTTATACAGCACAGAAAGAGGCCCTTCGGCTCATTGTATCCGCACCGGCCATCAAGCTCTGTCTATTCTAATCGCATTTTCCTGCACTTGGTCCGTAGCCTTGTATGCTATGGCGTTTCAAGTGCTCATCTAAATGCTTCTTGAATGTTGTGAGGGTTCCTGCCTCTACCACCCTTTCAGGCAGTGAGTTCCAGATTCCAACCGCCCTCTGGGTGAAAAAGTTTTTCCTCAAATCCCCTCTAAACCTCCTGCCCCTTACCTTGAAACTATGCCCCCTAGTTATTGACCCCTCTACTAAGGGGAAAAGTTCCTTTCTATCTACCCTATCTATGCCCCTCATAATTTTGTACACCTCAATCAGGTCCCCCCTCAGCCTTCTCTGATCCAAGGAAAACAACCCCAGCCTGTCCAGTCTTTCTTCATAGCTGAAGCGCTCCAGCCCAGGTAACATCCTGGTGAATCTTCTCTGCACCCTCTCCAATGCAATCACATCCTTCCTATAGTGTGGCAACCAGAACTGCACACAGTATTCCAGCTGTGGCCTAACTAGCATTTTGTACAGCTCCATCATAACCTCCCTGCTCTTATATTCTATGCCTCGGCTAATGAAGCAAGTATCCCATATGCCTTTTTAACCACCTTATCTACCTGTCCTGCTGCCTTCAGGGATCTATGTACATGCACACCAAGGTCCCTCTGATCCTCTCTCCTTCCTAGGGTCCTACCATTCATTGTGTATTTCCTTGCCTTGTTACTCCTCCCAAAATGCATCACCTCACACTTTTCAGGGTTAAATTCCATTTGCCACTGTTCTGCCCATCTAACCATCCCGTCTATATTGTCCTGTAGCCTGAGGCTTCCCTCCTCGCTATTTACCACTCCAACAATTTTTGTGTCATCTGCGAACTTACTGATCATACCTCCTACATTCATATCTAAATCATTAATGTACACTACAAACAGCAAAGGACTCAGCACCGATCCCTGCAGCACACCACTGGGCACAGGCTTCCAGTCACAAAAACAACCTGTGATGAAATAACTCTGTGTTCTGGCATTTGTATTGTCTGTTGTTGTACTTGCTAATGTCTGGAATGTTCTACAGATGTAACCACTAATGCTCCTCCCTAGCCCTGCCCCTCTGGATCCTCCGGATTGGTGTGAGTCTTACTCATAAGGGCTGGGTCGGTGATGAATAATGGCTGCCTTGTGTTAACTCGATGCCATGTTCTTACTTAATAAAATTGATATGCCAAATAACTGCCTGAATGCAAGAGGTTGAAGCTTAAAACTAAAGGCTTTTATTAAGTAAGAACATGGCATCGAGTTAACACAAGGCAGCCATCATTCATCATTTAAAAATGGTTGTCGCTACTGCTCGATCATTAGATGTACCCCAGAATATTTTAGAAGTGTATGCATCAGCCCATGCGTCTCTCTCAGCCTCGTGTGTTCCGAGTATGGAGGCATCCATAACACCAATGGAGCCTCCACTTAATCCTATTGTTGCGGCTGTACCCCATGGGTCTAAGTGTTATTTTTGTGGCCAATCTAAGCACCCCAGGCAAAGATGCCCAGCCAGAGAGGCTACCTGTTTTAAATGTAAGAAACGGGGACATTTTAGTAAAGTGTGTAAGGGTAATCCTGTACCCGATGTCTTCACTGCTGCCGCCTATCGTTTTACTCTAGCCTCGGCTACGGTTGACCAGACCATACCGTGTTACTTGTCGAAATCTATGATGGACATCAAGATTAATGGTCGTCCTACTGGGTGTTTGATAGACTGTGGCAGTACTGAAAGTTTTATACACCCCAACCTTGTTAACTCCTGTTCATTGAAGGTGTATCCTACTCGAAGTGAAATTGTGATGGCGTCCAAGTCCCTTACTTCGGAGGTAACTGGATATTGTAAAGTCACATTGACCGTTAAGGATACGGAGTATAAGCACAGTCTGCGGCCTTTCTACTTTAAAAGTAAGTCCGCCTTCTTTGTTCGTGAACCTTGCTCCTAATTGTAGACCTATAGCGACTAAGAGTCGACGGTATAGTTCAGAAGATAAAACATTTATAAAAGAGGAAGTGGAAAGGCTTCAACAGGAGGAAATCATCGAACACAGCAATAGCCCATGGCGTGCCCAGGTGGTGGTGGTTAAAACTAATGAAAAGAAAAGACTTGTGGTTGATTATAGCCAGACTATAAACTTGCATACCCAATTAGACACCTATCCTTTGCCTCATATTTCTGTGATGGTGAACCAGATAGCTCAGTACCGCGTGTTCTCCACCATTGATTTAAAGTCTGCCTACCATCAACTCCCCATCAAAATAGAAGACCGACCTTATATGGCCTTCAAAGCTAATGGGCGCCTGTACCAATTCCTTAGAGTGCCCTTTGGAGTGGTGAATGGGGTATCCGTCTTCCAACAGGAGATGGATTGTATGGTGGATGAATACGTGTTGGAAGCAACATTCCCGTACCTGGACAATGTTACTATCTGTGGGCGCGACCAACGGGAGCATGATCAAAATCTCGCGAAATTCCTAGAAACTGCAAAGAGGTTAAACCTGACCTACAACGAAAACAAGTGTACCTTCAATACTACACGTTTGTGTATTCTTGGTTGCGTTGTGGAGAATGGGGTAATCGGGCCAGATCCTGAAAGATTACGCCCACTTAAGGAATTACCTTTACCTCACACTGTAAAAGCTTTAAGAAGGTGTCTGGGATTCTTCTCGTACTATGCCCAGTGGGTGGCTAGCTACTCAGATAAAGTCCGACCTCTTATTAAGTCGATGTCTTTTCCGCTATCGGCGGAAGCTCAGGAGGCTTTCTTTAATATCAAACGGGACATTGAGAAGGCAGTGGTATGTGCCATGGATGAGAAGATCCCTTTTCAAGTGGAAAGTGATGCATCTGATTTTGCGTTGGCAGCAACTCTTAACCAAGCTGGTAGACCAGTAGCTTTCTTCTCTCGTACATTGCAAGGACCAGAAGTTCGACATTCTTCAGTGGAAAAGGAGGCACAGGCGATTATTGAAGCAGTCAGGTATTGGAGACATTATCTCGCTGGCCAACGTTTTATGCTTATTACAGACCAGCGATCTGTGGCCTTTATGTTCAATACTAAGCAGAGAGGCAAGATCAAAAATGATAAGATTTTAAGATGGCGAATAGAACTGTCAACATATGACTATGATATTCAGTACAGGCCTGGAGTATTCAATGAGCCATCGGATGCTTTGTCACGAGGAGTATGTGCTAGTCTAGGTATAGATAAGCTTCAAAATCTCCACGACGCACTCTGCCACCCTGGGGTTACCAGAATGAACCACTTCATTAAGTCCCACAATCTACCCTACTCTATTGAGGAGGTCCGGACAATGACCAGAACCTGTCGTGTTTGTGCTGAATGCAAACCCTGCTTCTATAAGCCGTCTGAGCCAGCTCATCTTAATAAAGCAACTTGACCATTTGAGCGTTTGAGTCTCGATTTTAAAGGTCCCCTTCCATCGAGCGACCGTAATGTCTATTTTCTTAATATTATAGACGAGTACTCTCAGTTCCCTTTTGTTATCCCCTGTCCGGATGTGACCAGTGCTGTTGTAATTAAATGCCTCTGCCAACTGTTTTCCTTGTTTGACATGCCTAACTATATACATAGTGATAGAGGTTCTTCCTTTATGAGTGAAGAATTGCGAAAGTTTTTGCTATCGAAAGGGATTGCAACGAGTAGAACTACCAGCTATAACCCTCGTGGTAATGGGCAGGTCGAGAAAGAAAATGCGACAGTGTGGAAGGCTATCGTACTGTCTCTGAAGTCGCGAGGCCTGCCGACCTCTCGCTGGCAGGATGTCCTGCCAGATGTGCTGCATTCCATAAGGTCTCTTTTATGTACAGCGACGAATGCCACCCCTCATGAAAGGATGTTTAGCTTTCCAAGAAAAGCTACTAATGGAGTATCGTTACCCACATGGTTGACGACCACGGGCCCTGTGCTGTTGCGCAGACATGTGAGAGGCCACAAGACTGATCCACTGGTGGAGGAAGTACAACTCCTCCATGCTAATCCCCAGTATGCGTACATTCAATATCCGGATGGGCGAGAGGATACAGTCTCTATTAAAGACCTTGCACCTGCTGGAGCTCGAAAAGAGTTTGACTCTGAGAGTAGAGTTTTCAATCGTGGTATTGGACCTTCAGAGACACAAATCCTCAGTGTGGAAAACACTGATGATTCTGGGAATTCGAATGAACCAGAGTTAGTACTCCGGGAGGAGCCTCAGCAAGAGCTACGTCATTCCCAGAGGACTATCAGACCTCCTGACAGACTGAATCTATAGGAGGGGGTGAATGTGATGAAATAACTCTGTGTTCTGGCATTTGTATTGTCTGTTGTTGTTGTACTTGCTAATGTCTGGAATGTTATACAGATGTAACCACTAATGCTCCTCCCTAGCCCCGCCCCTCTGGATCCTCCGGGTTGGTGTGAGTCTTACTCATAAGGGCTGGGTCGGTGATGAATGATGGCTGCCTTGTGTTAACTCGATGCCATGTTCTTACTTAATAAAAGCCTTTAGTTTTAAGCTTTAACCTCTTGGATTCAGGCAGTTATTTGGCACATCACAACCTTCGACCATTACCCTCTGCCTCCTGCCACTAAGCCAATTTTGGATCCAATGTGCCAAATTGCCCTGGATCCAATGGGCTCTTACCTTCTTGACCAGTCTCCCATGTGGGAGTTTGTCAAATGCCTTACTGAAGTCCATGTAGACTACATCAACTGCACTACCCTCATTCACACACCTAGTCACCCCCTCGAAAAATTCAATCAAATTGGTCAGACATGATCTCCCCCTGACAAAGCCATGCTGACTATCCCTGATTAATCCCTGCCTCTCCAAGTGGAGGCTAATTCAGTCCCTCAGAATTTTTACCATTAATTTCCCGCCCACTGATGTTATGCTCACTGGCCTGTAATTCCCTGGTTTATCCCTACTACCCTTCTTGAACAATAATACTACGTTAGCTGTTCTCCAGTCCTCTGGCACCTCCCCTGTGGCCAGAGAGGTTCTGAAAATTTGTGTCAGAGCCCCTGCAATCTCCTCCCTTGCCTCACACAGCCTCCTGGGATACATCCCGTCAGGGCCTGGGGATTTATCCACTTTTAAGCTCGCTAAAACCGCTAGTACCTCCTCCCTCTCAAT
Source organism: Somniosus microcephalus (assembly GCF_052327205.1). Lineage (NCBI taxonomy): Eukaryota > Metazoa > Chordata > Chondrichthyes > Squaliformes > Somniosidae > Somniosus > Somniosus microcephalus. The sequence goes on from NC_141001.1 coordinate 107,529,342, forward strand.
ATTAATTTGTTCACGTATATCACAATCCCCCTGCCTGATTTCTATGCCTACATCACCCTTCTCCATAGTGAACACAGATGCAAAATATTCATTTAAAACCTCACCTACATCTTCCGGCTCTACACACAGAATGCCACTTTGGTCCCTAATGGGCCCTACCTCTTTCCCTGGTTATCCTCTTGCCCCTAATATACTTATAAAATGCCTTGGGATTTTCCTTTATTTCGCCTGCCAGTGTTTTTTCATGCCCCCTCTTCGCTCTCCTAATTTCTTTTTTATGCACCCCCCTGCACTTTCTATACTCCTCTAGGGCTTCCACTGTTTTTAGTCCTTTGTATCTGCCAAAAGCCTCCCTTTTTTTCCTAACCCATTCTTGTATATCCCTTGACATCCAGGGTTCCCTGGGCTTGTTGGTCCCACCCTTGACCTTTACGGGAACATGTTGGTGTTTTACTCTCTCTATTTCCTTTCTGAAGATCTCCCATTGCTCTGATGTGGATTTTCCTACAAGTAGCTGATCCCAGTCCATTTTGGCCAGATCCTGCCTTATCATATTAAAATCGGCCTTCCCCCAATTTAGAACCTTTATTTCCAGTCCATCTTTGCCCTTTTCCATGACTACCTTAAATCTCACCGAATTATGGTCACTGTCACCAAAATGCTCTCCTACTGACACATCTACCACTTGCCTGGCTACATTCCCTAGAATTAGGTCCAGTACCGCCCCCTCTCTTGTAGGACTTTCTACATGGTGACTCAAAAAGCTCTCCTGAATGCACTTTAAGAATTCCGCCCCATCTAAGCCTTTCACACTCTGACTATCCCAGTTAATATTGGGGAAGTTGAAATCCCGTACTATTATTACCCTATTATTTCTACACTTCTCTGAGGTTTGCCTACATATCTGTTCTGCTATCTCCCCCTGACTGTTTGGGGGCCTATAGTACACTCCCAGCAAAGTGCTTGCCCCCTTTTTGTTTTTAAGTTCTACCCATATGGCCTCATTAGAGGAGCCTGCTAAGATATTATCCTTGCTTACAGCAGTCATTGGCTTCTTGATTAATATTGCAACACCCCCTCTTCTTTTACACCCCCCTCTGTCTTGCCTGAAGATTCTATACCCCGGAATATTGAGCTGCCAGTCCTGCCCTTCCCTCAACCATGTCTCTGTGATAGCAACAATATCATCACTCACCAACAATCTCTACCTACCAACACTCACACCCACATCTCATGCCTTGCACACAATGACAGCTTTTCAACTATGGCAGGTACAAGGGCCATTAGTTATTAAAATGAATGTGATATGTGTGATATGTTTATGCATAAATTTATTAATGGAGTTTGCAATATTTTGTGGTTTCTCTAATTTCACCTTTGCGCCCAGGAGGAAGCTGTGATGTGGCATGACACAGGGATGGTATGATGAGCATGTGGTGAGCAAAAGGGATCTGGGGTTTAAGTCATCCTGCTGTGAGGCTGGTGGTTTGTTTGGAGGTGGTGGCAGAGTTCTGAGACCACCACCTTGGTGATGCGGAGCCATCTAATACACTGCTCCTTGCTTAATTGAAGGTAGGAGAAGTGCTGTTGGAATACCCTCAGCGGGTAAGGCCTCCGGCTGAGAGCCCTGATGCCCCTTCTCATCCCTCTGCGCACGTGTTCCCATATTTCTGGCTGCCTACGCTCCCTCTGCCGTAGATCCTGGAGGGCGAGGTGGCATGTCAGTACAGCCCCCATTAATGTTGCCAAGTTTAGCAGTTTGAATCTTTGAACAATAAATGTAGCCACTATGCACTTGCTAGAAGACTGCTGATAAAAAAAGCTTGAAATTACACATACAAAGTGATCCACTAGCTGAAACTGACAAGAAGCCACTAAAACTAACCTGCCCTGACAGCTGCCAGTGAATAATGCTGATGCCTTTAAATAATGGTGCTGGAGCCAGCTTCCATCAGCTGTGTGCCTGCTCTCCCTGTTGCTATCTGGTCGAGGCACAAAGGTAAGTGGTAAAAATCAATTTTGCAGATCGGGCACCCAGTGAGCGTTGCGCGCTCACTGATGTCACGATCTACCTGGCATTGAAGTCCCTAGCAGTACCTCGTACCGGCGGTGCAAGGGGGGGTCTGGATTTGCCCTGCGTCGCTGGATTCGCCTCGCTCCGGCGCTACTGCATCAGTGCCCCATTACCACCCGCTGCAGGCACTAACAGGAGGCACTAACCAACTGATTTCCCCCCCCCCCCCACTGTCTATTGATACCACTGTGTCAGCCAATGAGTTAGAATCGGGGAGGGACTTTTGGCAGGACTCACAGCAAATAGAGTCTATTTACTTAGCAAGCGGTAAACAGTGTCTATTGTGAGCTATGGGGGCGATTTGTGGTGGATGGACGATATGTGGCCACCAGGTGGAGACAAAGTCCCCCTCTCACTCCAATTCAGGTGAAGGCCACACCCACCTCCAACACACCTGAGGCAAATCTACCCATTAGCTCAGGAGTTCAAAAGGCAAACTAGTGCATCCTTTCAGGGCCAGTGCCTGAAGAGAGGGCCAGGACAGGAACCGGGACCGGGACCGGGGCCGGGGCCGGGACCGGGACCGGGACCGGGACCGGGGCCGGGGCCGGGGCCGGGGCCGGGGCCGGGGCCGGGGCCAGGACAAGGCCAGTACCTGAGGAGAAAGCCAGGACAAAGGACAAAGAACAAGGATGCTGTTGGGGCCCAGCTTACAGCTGCCACAGAGAGGTCTGCTGTTGAACCCGGGTGGAATATTGTTTAGTTCTGAGAGCCTGATGTGATCACTGGACCGGCTGAGAAAGATCCAGTGGTAAAGTAACCCTGGTTTATTGTTTTTTGGAGAAAACTGATTTAAGGACTGCCTTCCTAACCACCCGGGGCGGGTGATGGTTTTGTTCTTCATTTTTCTTTTGAACGTCATGTGTTTTTGGATTTTGCCAGACGTGAACCTTTTTTCCCCGTTTTCTAAAAATAAAACACAGCTAACTGCTGTTTTTCATTTACCAATCTTGTGACTGTGTTTGTGTCCTCCACCCCCCGCATCAACACACCCTTCGGTCTAGGTGGTGGTTGATTGCACTATTTATAGAGTCTATTTAAAAAGAGCCTCTACGAACTGCAGCAAACAAACTCATGGCTGAAATTACAGCAAAGTCTCCCAATAAATGCAGAGTGATTTCCCCAGCAAAAGAAAGAAAGGAAGACTTGCATTTATATAGTGTCTTTCACAACCACCGGACGTCGCAAAGTGCTTTACAGCCAATTAAGTCACTGTTATACTGTAGGAAACGTGGCAGCCAATTTGTACACAGCAAGCTCCCACAAACAGCACCAGATAATCTGTTTTCGTGATGTTGATTGAGGGATAAATATTGGCCCCAGGACACTGGGGATAACTCCTCTGCTCTTCTTCGAAATAGTGCCATGGGATCTTTTACGTCCACCTGAGACAGACGAGACCTCGGTTTAACATCTCATCCAAAGGACGGCATATCCGACAGTGCATTGGAGTGTCAGCCTATATTTTAGTGCTCAAGTCTCTGAACCCACGACCTTCTGACTCAGAAGCGAGGGTGCTACCAACTAAACCACAACTGACATCTCGATGCAGATGAGCGGAGGACATAACACAAATTATGTGCGTAAAATCGATCCCAGTCACTTTTGGCAGTGCGGTCTCCAGGCGTGATTGACGGGGAAATTACCCAATCACCTCCATTCTGGCCAAGACTTGTGGTGTCACTGAACACAACTAAAATAAAATAAAAAGACAGGTTAATTTACCACGTGCGAACTTATTTTTTATTTGTTCTCAGGATGTGACTAAGCAATGGCATAGCTTCCCTGACAACCAAGAGAGTTTCCAGGCCTCTTCAGAGGGCCTTGAGTCAACCAGGTAGGTGTGGACTAGATTCTCATGTGTAGGCCAGACCAGGTAGGGCGGGTAGCAGCGTCCCTTCCCTGAAGGACAATAGTGAACCAGTTGGGTTTTTAATGGCAATCCAACAGCTTTTATATCAGTTCATGAATTGCCAGATTTCACGAATTGCCATGGTGGGATTTAAATTCTCAACCTCTAGGATGCTAATCCAGTACTATAACTGTGGTGTATGTGCCTTTAAGAGCCCCTGTGTACTGTAATGCCAGTAATGGCCACTCGGGCTATATAAGCCTGTATAGTGTCTTGTATCTGTTAGTTCACCTCCAGACTTTGTTTAGTAAACACCTGTGAAACCAACTTCTGCATTCCGTGTCTCCATTAACACATGGATACAACAGTGGCGACGAATTGGAAACGGACTTACCTGCAATTCAACAGCACCTCAAGGAGATCGATTCCTCAGATGAAAGTCGAAGAAAGAAAAAAGAAAAGAGAAAAGGGAAAGACTGTGGTTTCACCGGCTGGCCGAGCTGGTGGCAGGTACTGCAGTGGTCCTTCCTGGGTGGGCTGGGGCTCCATCGGCTGGCTCTGCAGTGGGGCCGAGCAGCGAAGGCGGAGGCAAACAGAGACAGAGGGGGGGAGCACTCGGGAGACGGCCGGCGCTGCAAAGCAGGTCGGCGTTCGGACCAAGCAGAGGGAGGGAAAAGTCCCAGAGAGTCTGGCGGGAACGAGTCTCCACCTATTGAAAAAAAAACCTATGTAAATAAAAACCGCGGAGAACAGCGTTGTCAGCAGCAGCAGTGGCGGGAAAGCGCGGGAAGCGCCATTTTTTTCTGCAGGGAAGAAAGGAAAGCGCGGGAGGCGCCATTTTTTTTTCAGGATGCCTAAGGCTGGCAATATTAATGCTTTCAATAGTGATATAGAGGATTGGACCACATATGTGGAAAGAGTGGAGGTATATTGCACAGCAAATGAAATAGAAGATGATAAAAAGGCATCAGTACTTCTAAATCTAATGGGCGCAAGGACATACGGGCTGTTACGAAACTTAATCACTCCAGCCAAACCAAAGGACAAGAATTTTAAGGAGATTGTTGATACCCTACAGGAGCACTTAAACCCAACACCGCTGCTGATAGCGGAACAATTCAAATTCTTCAAGAGGAATCAGCACAAGAATGAAAGTAACGCTGATTACCTCACCAAATTAAGGAAGCTGTCAAAGCACTGCCAATTCGGGGGCAGGACTGGCAGATTCCCTTCGAGACAAATTCGTCTGCGGTCTCCTAAGTGAAGGAACACAGAAAAGGCTACTTTCTGGGAAAGATTTGACACTGGACAAGGCTTTCAGTATGGCTGTATCATACGAAGCAGCCACAAGAGGAGCTGCAGAGATACAGCAAAAGCCACAGGACTTCGGCACCCATGAAATGACACAGGGTTTCGAGAGATGTTATCGCTGCGGCAGATCCACCCATGATCAGAGGGACTGCTGGTTCAAGGACAAAGCATGCAGGCAATGCGGAAAGATTGGACACCTTGCACATGTATGCCGATCTGGACACAAAAAATCCACGGACAGGAAAAAAATCAATAAGGAAAAGTACAGAAAAGTACAAATGATGACGGACAGTAGCTCCGAAGACCAGAAGAGTGATAGCGACTCCGGAAACAAGAGACTAAGCTGTCTCAAATTACATAATGTAATTGCCAAAGAAGATTACCAGACCATTTGGGTTACCCTCATGACAGCGGGGTCCCCAGTTAAAATGGAGCTAGATACAGGATCAGCTCTGACCGTCATAAGTCGACGGGATTACGAGCGGCTATTTCCGCATATACCTTTGAAAGACACATCCATTATCTTGAAGACATATACGGGGCAGAAAGTATACCCCAAAGGGAAAATAAAGGTGCCTGTTGTATACAACGGCAAGGAAATACAGAAGTTGTATTTATACGTTCTGCAAGATGGTGGTCCACCGCTGTTGGGACGTGAATGGATCAGGAAGATACGTTTAGACTCGCACTCCATTCAGGCACTAACGGTGAACAGTAAGAAAAAAAATGATGATGACGTCATACCTGAACGATTAAAAGACATCTTGGCCAACGCCAAGGAAGTGTTTCAACAGGAACTAGGATCCTTGAAAGGCATCACCGCCTCAATAAAAGTGGAAGATGCGGCAATTCCCAAGTTTTTTAAGGCAAGGCCGGTGCCATATGCAATTCGTCCAGCAGTCGAGACAGAGCTGGAGAATTTGGAAAAGGCAGGCGTATTATCCAAGATAGATTGGAGCGAGTGGGCAACACCCATCGTCCCGGTCATGAAGAAAATGTTGAATAATGATAAATCTGAAGAACAGAGAAAAATTCGCATCTGTGGTGACTTCAAGGTGACTGTAAACCCGGTCCTTCACACGGTACAGTATCCTCTTCCGAGGATAGAAGATATTTTCACCTCACTATCCGGAGGAAAACGTTTCACCAAAATTGACTTAGCACAGGCATATCTACAGATGGAGGTTGAAGAGGCCTCTAAAAAGTATCTCACGATAAATACACACAAAGGCCTGTACCAGTACAATCGACTGGTTTTCGGAGTAGCATCAGCTCCAGCTATCTGGCAAAAAGCTATGGAGCAAGTCCTCCAAGGGATTCCGGGGACTCAATGCTACCTAGACGACATCCTTGTAACAGGAGAAAACGACAACGAGCACCTTGCCAATTTGGAGCAGGTGCTCATTAGGCTGAGAGAAAGGGGCCTACGAGCAAATTGCCCCAAGTGCGAATTTTTCCAGAAACAAATATCATATTGTGGCCACATAATTAACGAGGAAGGTTTGCATAAGTCACCTGAAAAAGTTGAAGCGGTCATAAAAGCCCCAGCACCTGAAAATGTCTCTCAATTAAGATCGTTCCTGGGATTGATAAATTACTATCATAAATTTTTACCGAACTTGTCAACTCTTCTGCACCCTCTTAACGAACTGCTACAAATGGGAGTAATTTGGAAATGGAGCGAAGACTGTAAACGTGCCTTCCATAAATGCAAAGGCTTGATCGCGTCCAAGGAAGTTTTGGCTCATTACAACCCATCACTGCCAATCGGACTGGTGTGCGATGCATCCCCTTACGGCGTAGGAGCAGTATTATCGCATAGATTCCCTGATGGCTCGGAGCGGCCGATAGCTTTTGCGTCACGCTCATTGAACTCAGCTGAGCGTAACTATGCCCAGATTGACAGGGAAGCACTCAGCCTGGTATGGGGAGTGAAGAAATTCAACCATTACCTACACGGACAAAAATTTACCTTGTTGACTGACCATCAACCCCTCGTCTCCATATTCAACCCTAAAAAGGGTGTTCCCATTATGACAGCGCAAAGGCTACAGAGGTGGTCCCTTTTCCTGGGGGCACACCAATATGACATAAAATACAAAGGATCAAAACAGCATGGGAATGCTGACGGTTTATCGCACCTACCGTTGCCAACGGTAGAAGAGGCACCTACAGTGGACCCAGTGGAGATGTTCCACTCAACCATAGTGGAATGTCTACCAGTAACAAATTCTGCCATTGAAAAGGAAACGAGAAATGACCCGACTCTCTCTCGAGTCTACGATTTAACGGTGAAGGGATGGCCAGCACATGGCGAACCACTGTTGCCAGCATTCTCGCAAAGAAGAGAACAGCTGTCAGTGTGCCGAGGAACCTTGATGTGTGGATCCAGAGTGGTGATTCCACCCAAACTCCAGGATAAAGTGCTAAAGGAGCTTCACGAGGGGCATCTGGGTGGAGTGAAAATGAAGAACCTAGCCAGAGCGTTTGTGTGGTGGCCAGGTATCGATGGAGACATCGAAGAAATGTCCAAGAGCTGCCTAGGATGCCAGAAGGTCCAAAACGCCCCACCACAAGCCCCTCTACATCCATGGGAGTGGCCCTCATCTCCATGGCAAAGGGTACACATCGACTTTGCTGGTCCATTTATGGACTCAATGTTCTTAATCGCGGTTGATGCACACTCCAAGTGGCCGGAGGTAATAAAGATGTCCTCCACCACCACGGAAAAAACCATCACAGTATTAAGGACCATATTTGCCAGGAATGGGCTGCCGGAGCAGATATGTTCTGATAATGGACCGCAATTTGTGTCCGAAGAATTCAGGAAGTTCTTAAAAAACAATGGGGTTAAGCACTACACGTCCGCCCCATACCATCCCGCCACCAATGGATTGGCTGAAAGGTTTGTCCAGACCTTCAAGAAGGCCATAAAGGCCATGGGTAATGAAGACATAAAACTTCAGCATAAGGTAGATAACTTCTTGTTTGCATACAGGAATGCAACACATGTGGTTACAAACCAAACTCCCGCCATGATGTTCTTCAATAGAAGCCTAAGATGCTGGCTGGATTTGATCAAGCCAAACATCAGAAGGGACGTGGAGAACCGACAATTTCAAGGCATGAATGAAAGGCCAACTAGAACCTTCCAGATAGGTCAACAAGTTTTGGCCCAGGACTACTGTACCGAGAAATGGCAGCCTGGAACTATTTGCACACGACTAGGACCGCTGATGTATGCCGTGGACATTGGAGAAAGCATAATAAGGCGCCATGCTGACCAGATCATAGAGTCATCCAAAAAGGGACAACCTACACCACAACTCGATACGCCTAATGATGAAGCAGAGATACCCATAGTATCTACCTCCGATCCGGTGATACTGGAACCAGATGAACCCGACACTGGCATTCAAGCCGAATCGACCTTGCCAAAAGAACCTACTACACCACCAAAAACTACTGCACCACCGAGGCGTTATCCGGACCGAGTCAGGAAGCCTCCAGAGAGACTGACTTATAATTGATTAACTGCAGCAAATGTGTAGATTATTGTTCTTGTAATATGTTAACTAATGATTACTTAAAATGTTATGTACTGGTTGTCTAAAAGGGGAGGAATTGTGATGTATGTGCCTTTAAGAGCCCCTGTGTACTGTAATGCCGGTAATGGCCACTCGGGCTATATAAGCCTGTATAGTGTCTTGTATCTGTTAGTTCACCTCCAGACTTTGTTCAGTAAACACCTGTGAAACCAACTTCTGCATTCCGTGTCTCCATTAACACACGGATACAACAATAACCAGCACACTAACCACGACAAAGGGTTGCACCCAAAGTGTTAACTTGCTTTTCCTCTTTATTGATCTGCTGTGCTTTTCCAAAAAACATTTTTTTTTGCTTCGTTTAAAATTGCCTGTCAACTTACAAAGGGTTTTGCTAGATGAGATAGGGAGAAACTGTTTCTACTGGCAGGAGGGTCGGTGCCCAGAGGGCACAGATTTAGGATAATTGGCAAAAGAACTAGAGGGGGTGATTTTTTTTTTATGCAGCGAGTTGTTGTGATCTGGAACGCCCTGCCTGAAAGGGCGGTGGAAGCAGATTCAATAGTAACTTTCAAAAGGAAATTGGATAAATACTCGAAGGGGAGAAATTTGCAGGGTTGTGGGGGCAGTGCAGGGGAGTGCGACTAATTGGACAGCCCTTACAAAGAGCCGGCACAGGCACGATGGACCGAATGGCCTCCTTCTGTGCTGTATGATTCTATAAGTGTTGAATTATGCTTCTCTGTGCAATGTATTCTGTGCATTGGTAAGCCACTTTCATTGATGCCAGCTAATAGTTTACAGATGTACATTAAACCTTGTCACAGGATTCTGGCTCCTAAACAAGAGAGGCACTGATTGTTATTTTCTGATGCTTTGGTATATCACAAGCTTGGAAGTTTATGTTTCAACAAAATATAATTCAGAAAGTCAATGAAACGATTACTATGATTAAGTAATGTTAATCATGAAGGAGATTGCACAATATTGTTTTGGTTGCTCTGGCAACCATGGTTTCCTGTTATATCACCAATAGTGACTCTTTTACCATTTAGTTTTTATGGTCTTGGATGATTTTGTTCTTCCTCTATAATTGTATAATTAAGTCCTGCTCGCCCATTACCCCACGTCCTTGCGGACCCACATTGGCTCCCAGTCTCTCAACGCCTCAAATTTTAAATTCTGATCCTCGTGTTTATATCCTTCATGGCCTTGTTTCTCCCTATCTTGGTAACTTCCACCAGCCCTACAAACCTCTCCCTTACACTGACACTGAGGGGGCGATTTTGCCAGCCCTAGGGAGGCAGGTAAGGAGGCGGGACTGCCAGGAAAGTGGCAGAATCTGAGAGCGGGTGCCCATCCTGCCCCAACCCGCCTCTGTGCCATCTTCCCAGAAGGCAGGTACCTGACCCGCGCTGGGTCCCGTCTCCTTGAGGCGGGAAGGGGATTAGTGCCAATTAACTGCCTGTTAACAGATAGTTAACAGGCAGTTTTTTTGAGAATCCCCATTTTCAGCCCTGAAGTGTGGGCTTCCCGATGGCTCCGAACCTCGCCAGGGTCAGCGAGGCGGAGCGTGGGTCTGCAGGGGTCGGAGGGGGGCCGAGATGTCTGGTGTTCAGGTGCGTGATGGGTCTATGTGTGCAGAGGTAAGTGTGTGAGGTGTGTATAAAGTGTTTTAATAAGTTTTACTTACCTTTACTCCTTCCTGCAGGCTTCCTCCCTTCATGTCTCGGGAGTCCCTCAGCTCACCGGCACAGAAAGCAGAATGGCCGCTGAACTGTCAAAAGCTGCAGCCTTCAGCTTTCTGCTCAGGAGAGATCTCCAACTGAGCCTGAGTGACAGGACTGAACTTAGAGGACAGATTGTCAGTGTTTGACAGCTTCACAGAGCCGTCAAATGCTGACATTTCATCTGTCAAAAGCGCTTGACAGGTGAAACATCACTCGCTGACATTACCTGTAACCGGCTTCCGCCGGTGCGCTTGAGTATTTCCGCGACCGGTGGGCGCCACGGGGACTGGAGTGCATCATCAACCCAGAAAACCAAATTTTAATTTGATTTGTTAAGCTTTAGTTGAACTTTTGTGTACAGTCCAATTTGGGTTTTTTGGGTACAAACAAAAGAGTTACCTGTAACCGGCTTTCCCTTAATTGGCCGGCTATGCCCGCTGGGCGGGCTCAACAAGGTCAATCAAGGGAAAATAGCATGGGTTGGCCACAAGTCGATAGAGGCGGGACTAAAACCCGACAAGTGGGAGCTCCGCCTCCAAAAGCTCTCCATTGACAAAATCCAGCCCTGAGATTCTGTGCATCTCCCCTTCCTTGCGACACACGATCAACAGCCGTGCCTTCAAACATCTAGACCCCACGCTCTGGAGTTGCCCCTCTAAATCCCTCCACCATTAGCTCTCCTCCTATAAGGCCCTCCTTAAAACCGACCTCTTCGACCAGGCTTTTGGCCACCACTCCCACTATCTCCTTCTTTGTCTCAGCGTCCTTTTTTGACTGACTGCTCCTCCGTGAGCCGCATTGGGACGTGGTTCTACCTTAAAGATGCTCAGCAAGTTGTTGCTGTTTGATCTGCCTCGAAGTGTGGCAGGGGATCCACAGAGGTTCAGCTTCTTGGAAGGTTTATCTGTGATTGCTCTCCACCCCCAGAAGATTAAACAAGTTGGACAGAGGCTATGACCATACTAATTATGATGGACCTGCTAGGAAAAACAGGCTCTCCTCACTCTAGGATCTCTTATAAGAACATAAGAATTAGGAGCAGGAGTAGGCCATTCGGCCCCTCAAGCCTGCTCCACCATTCAATAAGATCATGGCCGATCTTCTACCTCAACTCTACTTTCCCGCACTAGGAAAAGACTGGTGAAAACCAAAGTTGGTCCATTGCAGTCAGATACGGGGGAATATATAATGGGAAATAAGGAAATGGCAGATCAACTAAATGCATACTTTGGGTCAGTCTTTACGAAGGAAGACACAAAAAACCTCCCTGGGATATCGGGAAAAATAGGGACATTGGCAAAGGAGGAACTGACGCAAATCAATATCTCTAAGGATATGGTGTTAAGGAAGCTAAAGGGATTGAAGGTGGACAAATCCCCAGGGCCTGATAACATGCATCCTAGGGTACTGAAGGAGGTGGCCCTAGAGATAGCGGATGCACTAAGGATGATTTTTCAGAATTCATTAGACTCGGGAACAGTGCCGATGGATTGGAGGGTAGCTAACGTTACCCCACTATTCAAAAAGGGGGGTAGGGAAAAAGCAGGTAATTACAGACCTGTAAGCCTTACATCAGTTGTGGGCAAAATGCTGGAGTCCATCATTAAGGATGAAATAGCGGAGCACTTAGCAAATGGGGACAGGATAGGACAGAGTCAACATGGATTTACAAAGGGTAAATCGTGCTTGACTAATCTATTGGAATTTTTTGAGGGAGTAACTGGTAGAATAGATGGGGGAGAGCCAGTAGATGTGGTGTACCTGGACTTCCAAAAGGCCTTCGATAAGGTCCCACATAAAAGATTAGCATGGAAAATTGAGGCTCATGGGATAAAGGGGAAAGTTTTGGCGTGGATAGGGAACTGGCTGTCAGATAGAAAACAGAGAGTTGGAATAAACGGCTCATTTTCTGAATGGCAGGCAGTAACAAGTGGGGTACCACAGGGATCTGTCCTGGGCCCCCAGCTGTTCACAATTTACATTAATGACCTGGATCAGGGAGTCGGATGCAGCATTTCCAAATTTGCAGACGACACTAAACTAGGAGGTGGGGTGGGCTCAGAGGAAGAGACCAGGAAGCTCCAGAGCGATTTGGACAGACTGGGCGATTGGGCGGATAAATGGCAGATGCACTATAATGTGGACAAGTGCGAAGTTATCCACCTTGGGTGCAGGAACGGGAGGGCAAATTATTATTTAAATGGCAATAGATTGGGAGAGGGGGAAGTACAGAGAGACCTGGGTGTTCTTGTACACCAGTCACTGAAGGCGAGCATGCAGGTGCAACAGGCGGTCAAGAAGGCAAACGGTATGCTGGCCTTCATAGCAAAAGGGTTAGAATACAGGAACAGGGATACCTTGCTGCAGCTGTACAGGGCACTGGTGAGACCACACCTCGAGTACTGTGTACAGTTTTGGTCGCCTCATCTGAGGAAGGATGTTCTTGCCATGGAGGGGGTGCAGCGGCGATTCACCAGGCTGATACCAGGAATGGCGGGAATGACCTATGAGGAGAGACTATGTAGTTTAGGGATGTACACACTGGAGTTTAGAAGATTGAGAGGGGACCTCATAGAAGTGTATAAAATTCTGACAGGTCTAGACAGACTGGATGCAGAAGGAATGTTTCCCTTGGCGGGTGAGAACAGAACTAGAGGACATAATTTAAGGATAAGGGCTAAACCATTTAGGACAGAGATGAGGGGGAATTTCTTCACTCAGAGAGTGGTGAACCTGTGGAACTCATTGCCACAGAGGGCAGTGTACGCCAGCTCATTAAATATATTTAAGAGGGAATTAGATATATTTCTACGGGCAAAAGGGGTTAAGGGTTACGGAGAGAAGGCGGGGACGGGATACTGAATTAAAGGATCAGCCATGATCTCATTAAATGGCGGAGCAGGCACGAAGGGCCGAATGGCCTACTCCTGCTCCTATCTTCTATGTATCTATGTATCTATGTATCCCCATATCCCTTGATTTCCTTAGTGACCAAAAATTTAACGATCTCAGTCTTGAATATACTCAACGACTGGGCATCCACAGCCCTCAGGGGGAGAGAATTCCAAAGATTCACAACCCTGTGAGTATTGTGTGCAGTTTTGGTCGCCTTATCTGAGGAAGGACGTTCTTGCCATGGAAGGAGTACAGCGAAGATTCACCAAGCTGATACCTGGGATGGCAGGAATGACGTATGAGGAGAGATTGTGTCGATTAGGCTTATACTCACTGGAGTTCAGAAGATTGAGAGGGGATCTCATCGAAACCTATAAAATTCTGTCAGGCCTGGACAGACTAGATGCAGGAAGGATGTTTCTGATGGCCGGGGAGTCCAGAACCAGGGGTCATAGTCTAAGGATAAGGGGTAAGCCATTTAGGACTGAAATGAGGAGGAATTTCTTCACCCAGAGAGTGTGGAATTCTCTGCCACAGAGGGCGGTGGAGGCCAGTTCATTAAATATATTCAAGAAGGAGTTGGATATATTTCTTAAGGCTAAAGGGATCAAGGGATATGGGGAGAAGGCAGGGACAGGGTACTGAATTTGGATGATCAGCCATGATCTCATTGAATGGCGGAGCAGGCTCGAAGGGCAGAATGGCCTACTCCTGCTCCTATCTTCTATGTCTATGTTTCTATGAAGAAATTCCTCCACAAAAATGGCCGACCCCTTATCCTGAGACTGTGACCCCCTAGTACCTGACTCTCCAGCCAAAGGAAACAAACTCTCCGCATCTACCCTGTCAAACCCTCTAAGAATTTTATATGTTTCAATACGATCACCTTAGAGACGATAGGCCTATTCTATTCAATCTCTCCACATACAAGTGATTCAAGTCCCAGTCCAGAGACTTGAGCACAAAAATCTAAGCTATGGTGTCAGACCAGAGTTACTGTACATAGGATTACATCGGATATACAGCACAGAAACAGGCCATTCAGCCGAACCAGTCCATGCCAGCATTTATGCTCCACTCGAGCCTCCTCCCGTCTTTCCTCATCTAAACCCTCTGTTCCCTTCTCCCTCATATGCTTGTGCAGCCTCCCCTTAAATGCATCTATACTATTTGCCTCAACCACTCCCTGTGGTAGCGAGTTCCACATTCTCACCACTCTCTGGGTAAAGAAGTTTCTTCTGAATTCCCTATTGGATTTCATGGTGACTATCGTATATTGATGGCCTCTAGTTATGCTGTTCCCCACAAGTGGAAACACTCTCACTGTATCCACTCTATCAAAACCTCTCATGATTTTAAAGACCTCTATAAGGTCACCCCGTCAGCCTTCTCTTTTCAAGAGAAGAGACCCAGCCTGTTCATCCTTTCCTGATATGTATACCCTCGCATTTCTGGTATCATCCTTGTAAATCTTCTCTGCACCCTCTCCAGTGCCTCTATATCCTGCTTATAATATGGTGACCAGAACTGCATGCAGTACTCCAAGGGTGGTCTAACCAAGGTTCGATACAAATATAGCATACTACTTTTCAATTCTTTCCCTCTAGAAATAAACCCTAGTGCTTGTTTTTTTATGGCCTTGTTAACCTGTGTCGATACTTTTAGTGATTTGTGTGTTTGTATTCCGAGATCCCTTTGCTCCTCTACCTCCTTTAGATTTTTATTTTCCAAGTTTTTCTTACCAAAATGTAATACCTCACATTTATCTGTGTTGAATTTCATTTGCCAATTATATGTCCATTCTGCAAGTTTATTAATGTCTTCCTGTAATTTGTTGCAGTCCTCCTCAGTATTGACTATCCCCCCATTTGGTGTTGTCCGCAAATTTATAAATTGTGTTTTTGATTCCAAAGTCTAACTCATTAATATAAATTGTGAACAGTAGTGGTCCCAGCACTGATCCTTGTGGAACACCAGGACCCACCTTCTGCCACTGTGAATAGCTACCCTTTATTCTTACTCTCTGCTTTCTGTCTGAAGCCAGCCAGCAATACATTCTGTTACTTGTCCCCTGACCCTGCATTCTCTGACCTTATCCATCAGTCTATTATGTGGTACCTTATCAAAGGCCTTTTGAAAATCTAGATAAATTACATCTGCTGCATTACCCTTGTCTACTCTCTCTGTTACCTCTTCAAAAATTTCAATAAGGTTGGTCAAGCAAGACATCCCTTTTGAAATCCATGCTGACTATTCATTATTATATTTTTGGTTTTTAGATGCTCTTCCATTTTCTCCTTTAGTAGGGATTCATTATTTTTCCTACCACCGATGTTAAGCTGACTGGTCTATAATTCCTTGGACATGTTCTATCTCCCTTCTTAAATATAGGTATTGCATTAGCTATCTGCCAGTCCTCTGGCACTACACCTTTTTCTAATGAATTACTAAATATGTGTAGTAATGCCTCTGCTATCTCTTCCCTAGATTCTTTTAAAATGCACAGATATAATCCGTCCAGACCAGGGGTTTTATCCTCTTTGAGCTTCATTAGTTAACTTAATATATCTCCTCGTTTTATTTTAAATGCAGCTATCTCATTACTAATCTCATCATCTGATGTCATCTCCACCTGTTCTATCTCCCTGGTAAATACTTAAGCAAAGTAATTATTTAATATCTCTGCCATCTCTCTATCGCTGCCTGTGGCATTATCCTGTCTATCCCTTAGTGGCCTTAGTCCCATCATGACCTTCCTTTTTTTATTTACATGGCTGTAAAATATTTTACTATTTTGTTTGATGTTCTTTGATAATTTAATTTCATAGTTCCTTTTTGCCTTCCTAATTGTTTTTTTGCCTCCTCTCCTAATCTCTTTGTAATCTTCCTTATCATGCACTCCCCTGCTGTTCATGTACTTAATGCTTCTTTCCTTACCCTCAATTTTTCCCTTATGGCTTTATTTGGCCACAGTGTCTCATTAGTGTTTAGCTTGTTCTTGTTTTTTAACAGAGTATATTTTTCCTGCACTCTATTGAACACCGTTTTAAATGTTTCCCATTGCTGTTCGACATCGGTGTTTGCCAATATTGTTGTTCATTTTATTTTCCCAAGTTCTATTCTCAGCCCCTCAATCAGCTTCTCTCCAATCTATTACCCTGGCCTTTGTCATGCTTATGTCTTTCTCAATTATTATCTTAAAGTGTATTATATTTATGGTCACTATTGCCTATATGTTCCCCTACTTTTACTTCTCTTAGCTGCTCTGGTTCATTCCCCATTACCAGATCCAATAGTGAATCCTCCCTCATTGGCCTTTTTACATATTGGGTTAGAAAGGAGTCCTGTAGACATTGTAGGAACTCCATTCCCTTATCCCCTTTACCTACCTCTTCTGTCCAATTAATATCGGGGTAGTTGAAATCCCCCATGATTATTATTCTATGTTTTTTACTCATTTCTCTAATTTGTCTGCATATTTCTTCCTCCACCTCCCTTCCACTATTAGGTGATCTGTAGACTACCCCTATTAGTATGCTTGATCCTTTATTATCTTTTATCTCTATCCACATGGATTCTATTTCTGTTTTGCTGTGTCACTTTTTTCTACTGCCATTATGTTATCTCTAATAAGTACAGCTACACCACCTCCCCTTTTTTGCTCTCTATCTTTTCTAAATATGTTATACCCTGCAATGTTTAATTCCCGGTCCTGATTTTTCTGTAGCCATGTCTCAGTAATCCCTACTATGTCTGGTTCATCACAACGCATGATTGCTTCCAGCTCCCCTGTTTTATTATGGACACTATGTGCATTGCTGTACGGACAGATGAACTAATTTTAATAGCAGTTCCTCTCACTTTATTTTTAACCATATTTTTAAACTCCTGTTCTGTAACTCTATTTCATCCCTGGCCATCAATGACCCCCTTACTTTACTCTTTTCTATGCTCCCCTTTCCTGTTTTGTCTATATTTAGGCTGGTTTCATTTCTTGCAGATTCCTCCCCCCATCTTACTAGTTTAAAGCCTTTGCCACCTCCCTATTTACCCTTTCCACTAGGACACAGGTCCCATCCCAGTACAGGTGGAGCCCGTCCCGTCAGTATAGCTCCTTTCTGTCCCAGTACTGGTGTCAGTCTCCCATGAAAAGAAACTCCTCTTTCCCACACCAGCCCTTCAGCCACATGTTAATTCTCCTGATCTGACTGTTTCTACACCAATTTGCAAATAGCTCGGGCAATAATCCAGAGATTATTACCTTCGAAGTCCTGCTTTTTAATTTAGCTCCTAACTCCTGATACTCCCTCAACAGGACCTCAACTCTGTTCCTACCTAAGTCATTTGTTCTGACATGGATCACGACAACTGGATTTACCCCCTCCCTTTCCAAATTCCTCCCCAACCGCCTCAAGATATCCCTTAACCTGGCAACACACCCTTCGGGATTCTTGTTCTTGGCTGCAGAGGATGCTCTCTATCGCCCTAATTATAGAATCCCCTATCACTAACACATTTCTATTCTGCTCTCCCCCCGCCCCCCCACCATTGGACAGCATTCTGAGCCATGGTGCCTTGGTCTGCATTGTGACTGTCCTCCCCGCAGTCTTTCTCCTTGTTCTCACAGGTAGCGAGTACATCGTACCTGTTGGACATGACCAGTGTCTGCGGGACCTCCATCTCAACCTCTCCTAAGTTCCTGCTATCAGACACCCTAACAGTCACACCCTCCCTTTCCTGAACCTGTGCTTTCCTCTGGGGTGTGACTGTATTCTGGATAAAACTATCCAGAAATTCCTCCCCATCCCTTATGTTTCGGAGTGCCTCTAACTTGCACTCCAGCTCAATGACTCTGAGACAGAGAGATTCGAGATGGAGACATCTCCTGCAGACGTGTTCGCTCGGGACAGTCTTGCTGTCCACAAACTCCCACATACTGCAGTCCTGACACATAGCCTGTCCTGCCATCTCAAGACTTTATTTTATTTATTTGCTTATTTAATTAGTTAAAGTTTTTAATAAAATGATTATTTAGTTATATTATTAATTAGTTTATCTAGTTAAGTTACTATTTAATAACGTAATAGTTATAGTTCCACAGCTCTTAGTTTAAAGAAAAAAAAACTGTAAATAATCACCAACCAATCACCTACCTGCTGTCCTGTGACGTCACTCCTTGTTTTTTTTTTAAATCGACGCTCAGGCACGCTGTGTCCTGGGCCTTCTCCTCTCAAACTCAGGTCCGCTGTGTCCTGGGCCTTCTCCTCTCCCGCTCAGGCCCGCTGTGTCCTGGGCCTTCTCCTCTCCCACTCAGGTCCGCTGTGTCCTGGGCCTTCTCCTCTTCTGCTCAGGTCCGCTGTGTCCTGGGCCTTCTCCTCTCCTGCTCAGGTCCGCTGTGTCCTGGGCCTTCTCCTCTCCCACTCAGGCCCTCTGTGTCCTGGGCCTTCTCCTCTCCTGCTCAGGTCTGCTGTGTCCTGGGCCTTCTCTTCTTCTGCTCAGGTCCGCTGTGTCCTGAGCCTTCTCCTCTCCCGCTCAGGCCCGCTGTGTCCTGGGCCTTCTCCTCTCCTGCTCAGGTCCGCTGTGTCCTGGGCCTTCTCCTCTCCTGCTCAGGTCCGCTGTGTCCTGGGCCTTCACCTCTCCCACTCAGGCCCTCTGTGTCCTGGGCCTTCTCTTCTGCTCAGGTCCGCTGTGTCCTGGGCCTTCTCCTCTCCTGCTCAGGTCCGCTGTGTCCTGGGCCTTCTCCTCTTCTGCTCAGGTCCGCTGTGTCCTGGGCCTTCTCCTCTCAAACTCAGGCCCTCTGTGTCCTGGGCCTTCTCCTCTCAAACTCAGGTCCGCTGTGTCCTGGGCCTTCTCCTCTCAAACTCAGGCCCGCTGTGTCCTGGGCCTTCTCCTCTCCCGCTCAGGCCCGCTGTGTCCTGGGCCTTCTCCTCTCCCACTCAGGTCCGCTGTGTCCTGGGCCTTCTCCTCTTCTGCTCAAGTCCGCTGTGTCCTGGGCCTTCTCCTCTCCTGCTCAGGTCCGCTGTGTCCTGGGCCTTCTCCTCTCCCACTCAGGCCCTCTGTGTCCTGGGCCTTCTCCTCTCCTGCTCAGGTCCGCTGTGTCCTGGGCCTTCTCCTCTTCTGCTCAGGTCCGCTGTGTCCTGAGCCTTCTCCTCTCCCGCTCAGGCCCGCTGTGTCCTGGGCCTTCTCTTCTGCTCAGGTCCGCTGTGTCCTGGGCCTTCTCCTCTCCTGCTCAGGTCCGCTGTGTCCTGGGCCTTCTCCTCTTCTGCTCAGGTCCGCTGTGTCCTGGGCCTTCTCCTCTCAAACTCAGGCCCTCTGTGTCCTGGGCCTTCTCCTCTCAAACTCAGGTCCGCTGTGTCCTGGGCCTTCTCCTCTCCTGCTCAGGCCCGCTGTGTCCTGGGCCTTCTCCTCTCAAACTCAGGCCCGCTGTGTCCTGGGCCTTCTCCTCTCCCACTCAGGCCCGCTGTGTCCTGGGCCTTCTCCTCTCCCGCTCAGGCCCGCTGTGTCCTGGGCCTTCCCCGCTCCCGCTCCCACTCTGGTCCGCTGTGTCCTGGGCCTTCCCCGCTCCCGCTCTGGTCCGCTGTGTCCTGGGCCTTCCCCGCTCCCGCTCCCGCTCTGGTCCGCTGTGTCCTGGGCCTTCCCCGCTCCCGCTCCCGCTCTGGTCCGCTGTGTCCTGGGCCTTCCCAGCTCCCGCTCCCGCTCTGGTCCGCTGTGTCCTGGGCCTTCTCCTCTCCTGCTCTTTCTGTTGCTGCCACTGCTCCCGCTCAGGTCCACTGATGCGGGTTTTACAGGATAGCCACAGCTGTCAAGTACAAGTAGGTCACAGCCATCTCATCCTTGGCAAAGTGAATTGTATGAGAGAGAATCCCTTCATATCAGTGCTAATAATTAGAAACAAACACAGAAAATGCTGCAAATACAGTGTAGGCCCGTCAATATATTTGGGATACACTAAAGCAGATGGGAGGGGAGACCTCCAGGTAAAGCTTAGGAAAGAAAGAACTTGCATTTAAGCAGCAACATTCATGACCTCTAGACATCCCAAAGTGCTTTACAGCTATTTAAGTACTTTTGAAGTGTAGTCACTGTTGTAATGTAGGAAACACGGCAGCCAATTTGCACACAGCAAGCTCCCACAAACAGCAATGTGATAATGACCAGATCATCTGTTTAGTGATGTTGATTAAGGGATAAATATTGGCCAGGGCACCGGGGGAGAACTCCCCTGCTCTTCTTCGAAATAGTGCCACGGGATCTTTTATATCCACCAGACAGGGCCTCAGTTTTAACAACTCATCAGAAAGTACAGCACAGTACAGCACTCGCTCAGTACTGCAGTGAAGTTTCAGCCTAGATCTTTATGCACAAGTCTCTGGAGTGGGGACTTGAACCCACAACCTTCATGAACTCATTAGGTGAGAGTGCTACCCCCTGAGCCAATAGTTGACACTTGACAAAGTGTGACAAATAACATTGGACATTTCTCATTTTAAATGAGGACATAGGACTTTATATTGGAATAAGTTGGTAGAAGTGCGAATGGATGTAATGCCTTTAATATATGAGAGAGAGCCAGAGGGATAGGACAGGTAGACGAGGGAAAACTACTTCTAGTACGTGAAAAGTTTCATGCCAGGAGGGAGAATTGGTAACGTTATCCCCTCTATTCCACAACCTTCATTTTGTACTTCACCTCTAGCTATTCCAGAATTGTAAGCAATAAAACAAGAAATCTTCCTATTTTATCACAGCCAACTCTCTCACCATGACTCGGCAACGTATGCTGTATTACATCACTGGGCTGAGTTTAAAATGTGCTCAGGTAGTTCATAAGTATTTGCCGCATTCTTTATAATGTAACTCTCGCCTCCTCCCCTCCGCCTATTAAAACATAAGGGGAATGGAGCTGTGTGCAATTCACAGCCCGCAGTATATCTCAGGTCTTGTCACTGACACTTCACACTCTAATGCTACCACTCACAGACAGCAGTGTAGTGCCACTTCAACCTTATGAACATTACCTTTTCACACTTTGAGGTGATCTTCATTCATCGCCCAGCATTGATCACTTCTCTCTAGCCTTGTTTGTTTCGAATCTCGTCACAGGCCATTAAACCCATTAACTGCATCTCCCGGCTATTTTATCCTTTCCTCTTCGTTTTGATTAGTTCTATAAAGTTCTAGCTTTGATTCCTGGGACGAGAGGGCTGTCCTGCGAGGTGAGATTGAGTAGAATGGGGCCTATACTCCCTGGAGTTTAGAAGAATGAGGTGATCTCATTGAAACATATAGGGGGAAAAATTCGCTATCGCCCCATTTGGGGCGCCATTATCGGCCGTGCACAAAGTTTAGCGCCCGGCGCTAATTATCGCCTCCGACGGCAAACTTGGCTTTTATCACCCTGGAGGTGATTGGAGCGCTAAATCAGGCGCTTCACACCTGTCTTAAGGCACAAAGGCCGAGCAGCGAGGCGTTACCTCAGAGCGCGGGAGAAGCAAGGAAGAGCAAATCAAAATGAACCTGCAAAGTACCGCTCAGTACCCAAAACTCCGTCACACAGTGTTGAATCTCTCCAGAAGTCTCTCTCTCTCTCAGAATGCGTGGTGCAAAAATGTCACCAACAAAAAAAGGCAGGAAGCGGTCGCCTTTAAATAGCGCCCCCCCCAGTCCCTTTCTGACTGCAAAACGCTCCCCTCAACCTGTCGTTGCTAGCGGCAGGCGTTAAGGCAGGGGGCGCCACTCAATATCCGGTCCGGGGTGCTACCGGGGCATTGCGCACTCGACTGACATCACGATCTGCCAGCGCAGGAGATCGTGGCGGTAGTGTTTAGCGCCGCCGCAAAATGTCTAGTTAATTTCGCGAGTGGCGCAAACATCGCCGCGCCCGGGCGATAGTTGCTTTGCGCCCCATTAGCGCCCTCTTAAGGCGCTAACGGGAGGTGCAACCAAATGAATTTTTCCCCATAGAATTCTTCGAGGGCGTGACAGGGTAGAGGCTGAGAGGCTGGCCGGAATTTTCAGAGGTAAGAATGGGTGGGTTGGCGGCGTTGAGAATTGAAAAAGTGTGAAACCTGACCCCAACCCACCTCCAACCCACCCACTTTCACCTTTCACTCAGGTGGGACTGGGGTGGGAGGCGGGGGGAGGTGGCGGGCTGCCGACCCGCTACCAAGAGGCGGGTTGGCAATTTAAGTATTATAATGAGGCCTGAAGCCTCTGCTTTTACCTGCTTGGCAGGTTTTACTGCAGGCAGCCGGGGATCCCGGGGCTCGGGATTCCCGGTGGCTGCAGCGAGGCAGCCTCAGCCTCGGGGAGCAATGCTCATGGGCCGGGAGGAGCAGGAGCTCAAACTCCACAGCCTTGGTTTCCCGCCGTCTCCCAGGCGGGACCCGGGAAAATCCAGCCCTGTGTTTTCCACCTGGCTGGAGAATCTAGAACTAGTATAGTCTCAGGATAAGGGGTCAGCCATTTAGGACTGAGATGAGGAGGAATTTCTTCACTCAGAGGGTGGTGACTCTTTGGAATTCTCTGCCCCAGAGGGCTGTGGATGCTCAGTCAAAGAACACATTCCAGACAGAGATCGATAGATTTTTGGGCAATAAGGGAATCAAGGGATATGGGGATAATGCAAAAAAATGTTGAGGTAGAAGATCAGTCATGATCTTATTGAATGGCGGAGCTGGCTCGAGGGGCTATATGGCCTACTCCTGCTCCTAATTCTTATGTTCTTAAAGTGACTGTTCTTTCTATTGATGTCAGTTTTGATGAAGGATCTCCATCCAAAATGTTATGCCATCTTTTCTCTATTCAGGAACTGATAGATATGATGTGTATTTCCAGCATTGCTGTCTTTAGTTTCCAGCTTTCACAGTTTTCCATTTTACCTCAGTTATAATAATTTGACGTGTGTCTGAGTTCTTCAGTAGAACAGGAATAATGAAACACGCACCCGCAGATTAGCTGTGTCCGGAATCGCTTACTGCAAAGATTCACCAGCTACAGCACTGGAAGTAAATTTCCCCAATCTATCTGTCCTTCTATCCCTCTGACTCTCTATCGTATATTAAAGGTATTACATCCATTCACACTTCTGCCAACTTATTCCATTATAAATTCCCATGTCCTCATTTAGAATGGGAAATGCCCATGTTGTTTGTCACACTGCAGTTACACCCCCCCCACCAGTGGTGGCACTGTCGTGCCTCAGCTTGGCGTCTCCCAAAAGAGCCGACCAATTAGTCCCACTCCTCCTGCTCATTCCCCAGGGCCCTGCAAATTTTATCTTTTCAAGATTTTTCAAATCCCTTTTGAAAGTTATTATTGAATCTGCTTCCTCCACCCTTTCAAAGTGCATTCCAGATCACAACAAATCGCTGCATAAAAAAGTTCTCCTCCAGCTTCCCCCCCCTGGTTCTTATTTCAATTACCTTAAATCTATTTATATAGCACCTTTAACCTAGTAAAACAGCCCAAGGTGCTTCACAGGAGTGTTACAAAGCAAAAACATTTTTTGACACCGAGCCACATGGGGAGAAATGAGGGCAGATGACCAAAAGCTTGGTCAAAGAGGTAGTTTTTAAGGAGTGGAAGCAGGTTCAATAATAACTTTCAAAAAGGAATTGGATAAATACTTGAAAGGGAAAACATGTACAGGGTGAAGGGAAAGAGCAGGGGGCTGGGACTAATTGGATAGCTCTTTCAAAACTTCTCCTGTGCTGTATCATTCTATGAAACATGCTTTGATCCTTGGCATGAATACTAAAACGACACAGACTTTGGCATGAAATGTGCCCTGTTACAAGTGTTCCATTTTCTGCTGTAATGGGATCGCTTGTAACACACTGTGCTTGTTCCAGTTAATCACAATACAGTCCTCGCCACTTACACCATCCGCACTTATCCCAGGACAGCTGTCATTTGTCGTTTCCACCGAAGTCAATTACAAAGTGTTCAGTGTGCCGACTGTTCCGGTCAGTTCAATCCCCTGTACTTACCGATGTAGTAAAAAACTTTATGCTTCTTATCTACATGCTGCAAACATAACGTCAGGTTCCAAGCCCAGCTCTACCTCACCAGCACCTCTCTCGACCCCTCCACTGTCTCTGATTTGTCAGATTGCTTGTCCGACATCCAGTACTGGATGAGCAGAAATTTTCTCCAATTAAATATTGGGAAAACCGAAGCCATTGTCTTCGGTCCCCGCCACGAACTCTGTCCCCTAGCCACTGACTCCACCCTTTGAGAGTGCATTCCAGATCACAACAAATCGCTGCGTAAAAAATTCTCCTCCAGCTTCCCCCCCAGCTCTTATTCCAATTACCTTAAATCTGTGTTCCCTGGTTACTGACCCTCCCGCCAGCGGAAACAAATTCTCCTTATTTACTCCATCGGGACCCTTCATCACTTTGAACACCTCCATTAAATCTCCCCTTAACCTTCTCTGCTCTAAAGGAGAACAGCCCCAGTTTCTCCAATCTCTCCACACAACTGAAGTCCCTCATCCCCTGGCACCATTCTGGAAGAGATCTCCCCTTAAGCGACTCTGCTCTGAATATGGGAACAGGGCAAGCACAGGGGGTTAGGACTCATGTGGAAGATAAACACAAAGTACAGACTGCTGGGATCAAAGAGCCGGTTTCCGTGTCGTGACCGACGTTCACGACGATCGGCAGTGGGTGGAGGCGGAGCAGCGCGGCAGAGCGACTACAACAGGCCCCAGAGGCTCAGGTAGGCCCCAGTGCGGCATCGGCAGCGGGTGGAGGCGGAGCTGAGTGGCAGAGCGACTACAACAGGCCCCAGAGGCTCAAGTAGGCCCCAGTGCGGCATCGGCAGCGGGTGGAGGCGGAGCTGAACGGCAGAGCGACTACAACAGGCCCCAGAGGCTCAAGTAGGCCCCAGTGCGGCATCGGCAGCAGGTGGAGGCGGAGCTGAGCGGCAGAGCGACTACAAGAGGCCCCAGAGGCTCAGGTAGGCCCCAGTGCAGCATCGGCAGCGGGTGGAGGCGGAGCTGAGCGGCAGAGCGACTACAAAAGGCCCCAGAGGCTCAGGTAGGCCTCACCAATCTCCAATCTCAGGGAAGGAGAGAGGTAAAAAGTATTCAAGTGTGACGTCACCACAAAGCGGGTAAGTGATTGGTTGGTAAGTATTTCTCCCTTTTTAAGCTTAAATCTCCTTGGTTTATAGTTTCTAAGGTGTGATATTCACCATCTAGAATTGAGGCAGAGGGTATTTAAGAATAATATTAATAAATTTAATTAATTACATAGAATGGGAGATCAGGCGATGTGTTGCTGCTGCAATATGTGGGAGCTGGTGGACACCATTGATGCTCACGGTGATCACATTTGCAGTAAGTGTTGGCTGCTCGAGGAATTCCGGCTCCGTGTTGAAGAGCTGGAGTCCGAGCTTCAAATACTGAGACACATCAGGGAGGGGGAGAGTTACCTGGACTCTGTGTATCAGGAGGTAGTCACACCAATTAGATTAATTAATTCGGATGTAGTCCGTGGCCAGGGTCAGGATGGTGTGACTAGAAGTGAGGCAGGTACGGGGATCCAGGAGGTAGTGTTGGAGGAGCCGCAGCCCTTGCACTTGTCCAACAGGTTCGAGGCTCTTACTCCCTGTGAGGATGCGAACAGGGACTGCGGGGAGGATGAGCAACCTGGCCACAGCACCGTGGAGCGGGGGGCCATTCAAGTGGGGGGAGTTAAAAGAAATGTTGTAGTGGTAGGGGATAGTATCGTTAGGGGGATAGATAGAGTTCTCTGCAGCCGAGAGCGAGAGTCCCGAAGGCTGTGTTGGCTGCCCAGTGCCAGGGTTAAGGACATCTCCTCTGGACTGGAGAGAAACTTGGAGTGGGAGGGGGAGGATCCAGTTGTCGTGGTCCATGTTGGTACCAACTACATAGATAGGACAAGGAAGGAGGTTCTGCTGAGGGAGTTTGAGCAGCTAGGGGCCAAATTAAAAAGCAGAACCACAAGGGTAATAATCTCTGGATTATTACCTGAGCCACGAGCGAATTTGGCTAGGACAAATAAAATTAGAGATTTAAATGCGTGGCTCAAAGACTGGTGTGGGAGAAATGGGTTTTGCTTCCTGGGACACTGGCACCAGTACTGGGGCAGGAGGGAGCTGTTCCGTTGGGACGGGCTTCACTTGGCCAGTGCTGGGACTAGAGTCCTGGCGGATCATATAACTAGGGCTGTAGAGAGGGCTTTAAACTAACTAGTGAGGGGGAGGTTCCTAGAGAGCAAATAATACAAATGACAACAGAGAAGGTCATAGACTTAGGTAGCAGTGGGGAAATTAAAAACCAGAGCATGTCAGGAAGCGGCAGAAGGTGTGGAGTAAAAGGTAAAGTAATAAAAAGGGCAAAAGCAGGAACTAAGTATCACAAAACATCTTTGAAAGTTCTCTATCTGAATGCACGTAGCATTCGTAACAAAATAGACGAGTTAATGGCACAAATAACTACATATGGGTATGATCTTGTGGCCATTACAGAAACATGGCTGCAGGGTGACAATGCCTGGGAATTAAACATACCAGGTTATTTAACGATCAGGAAGGACAGGCAGGAAGGAAGGGGAGGTGGGGTGGCTATGTTAATAAAGGAAGGAATCACTGTAATACAGAGAAATGATATTGGGTCAAAAGATCAGGACAATGAAACGGTTT
This sequence comes from Somniosus microcephalus, assembly GCF_052327205.1. Taxonomy (NCBI): domain Eukaryota; kingdom Metazoa; phylum Chordata; class Chondrichthyes; order Squaliformes; family Somniosidae; genus Somniosus; species Somniosus microcephalus. The sequence goes on from NC_141001.1 coordinate 107,556,426, forward strand.
GGGTGGAGGTAAGGAATAATAAGGGGAAAAAAACACTAGTGGGCGTAGTCTATAGGCCTCCGAACTGTGGCAATTCTGTTGGACGGAGTATCAATCAGGAAATAGTGGAGGCTTGTAATAAGGGAACATCTATAATTATGGGGGATTTTAACTATCATATTAATTGGACAAATCAAATTGGGCAGGGCTGCCTTGAGGATGAGTTCATTGAGTGTATTAGGGATGGGTTTCTTGAGCAGTATGTAACTGAACCGACCAGGGGGCAGGCAACCTTAGATCTGGTCCTGTGTAACGAGACAGGATTAATTAAAAATGTCCTAGTAAAGGATCCCCTTGGAATGAGTGACCATAACATGGTTGAATTCCATATTCAATTAGAGGGTGAGAAGGTTGGATCTCAAACAAGCATGCTAAGCTTGAATAAAGGAGACTATGAAGGTATGAGAGCGGAATTGAGTAGAGTGGACTGGGAAAATAGATTAAAGGGTAAGACGATACATGATCAGTGGTGTACATTTAAGGAGTTATTTTACAACTTCCAAAAAGTATATATTCCACTGAGAAGAAAAGGGTGTAAAAGAAAAGACAGCCATCCGTGGCTAAGTAAAGAAATTAAGGATAGTATTCGACTAAAAACAAGGGCATATAAGGTAGCCAAATCTAGTGGGAGGATAGAGGATTGGGAAAACTTTAAAAGACAGCAAAAAATAAGAAAAAGATTGTTTAAGAAAGGGAAGATAGATTATGAAAGTAAATTAGCAAAAAATATAAAAACAGATAGTAAGAGTTTTTATAGTTATATAAAAAGAAAAAGGGTGGCTAAAGTAAATGTTGGTCCCTTAGAGGATGAGACCGGGAAATTAATGGTGGGAAATATGGAGATGGCAAAAACACTGAATGAATATTTTACATCAGTCTTTACAGTAGAAGACACTAAGAGTATCCCAACATTGGACAAACAGGGGGCTAAAGGGGGGGAGGAGCTAAACATGATCAAAATCACTAAGGAAGTGGTACTCGGTAAAATAATGGGACTCAAGGCGGATAAATCACCTGGACCTGATGGCTTACATCCTAGGGTCTTGAGGGAAGTGGCGGTAGGGACTGTGGATGCATTGGTAATAATTTTCCAAAACTCCCTGGACTCGGCAATGGTCCCGGCAAACTGGAAAACTGCAAATGTAACACCCTTATTTAAAAAGGGCAGTAGACAGAAGGCTGGAAACTATAGACCGGTTAGCCTAACATCTGTGGTAGGTAAAATTTTGGAGTCCATTATTAAGGAGACAGTAACAGGACATTTGGATAATCATAATTTAATAGGACAAAGTCAGCATGGTTTTATGAAGGGGAAGTCATGTTTGACAAATTTGCTGGAGTTCTTTGAGGAAGTAACATATAGGGTGGATAAAGGGGAACCAGTGGACGTAGTGTATTTAGACTTCCAAAAGGCATTCAACAAGGTGCCACACAAAAGATTATTGCTTAAGATAAAAAATCACGGGATTGGGGGTAATATTCTGGCACGGATAGAGGATTGGCTATCTAACAGAAGGCAGAGAGTTGGGATAAATGGTTCATTCTCAGACTGGCAATCAGTAACTAGTGATGTTCCGCAGGGGTCAGTGCTGGGTCCCCAACTCTTTACAATCTATATTAACGATTTGGAGGAGGGGACCGAGTGTAACATATCAAAGTTTGCAGATGATACTAAGATGGGGGGGAAAGTAGTGAGTGAGGAGGACATAAAAAACCTTCAAGGGGACATAGACAGGCTAAGTAAGTGGGCAGAGATTTGGCAGATGGAATACAATACTGGAAAGTGTGAGGTTATGCACTTTGGCAGGAAAAATCATAGAGCAAGTTATTATCTTAATGGCAAGAAACTGGAAAGTACTGAAGTACAAAGGGATCTGGGGGTCCTGGTGCACGAAACTCAAAAGGTTAGTATGCAGGTGCAGCAAGTGATTAAGAAGGCCAATGGAATGTTGGCTTTCATTGCTAGGGGGATAGAATATAAAAATAGGGAGGTATTGCTTCAGTTGTACAAGGTATTGGTGAGACCGTACCTGGAATACTGCGTACAGTTTTGGTGTCCATACTTAAGAAAGGACATACTTGCTCTCGAGTCAGTACAAAGAAGGTTCACTCGGTTAATCCCGGGGATGAGGGGATGGACATATGAGGAGAGGTTGAGTAGATTGGGACTCTACTCATTGGAGTTCAGAAGAATGAGAGGCGATCTTATTGAAACATATAAGATTGTGAAGGGGTTGGATCGGGTGGATGCAGGGAAGATGTTCCCGATGATGGGTGAAACTAGAACTAGGGGGCATAGTCTTAGAATAAGGGGCTGCTCTTTCAAAACTGTGATGAGGAGGAACTACTTCACTCAGAGGGTGGTAGGTCCATGGAATGTGCTGCCCCAAAAAACTGTAGAAGCTACATCATTACATAAATTTAAAACAGAAATAGACAGTTTCCTAGAAGTAAAGGGAATTAAGGGTTACGGGGAGCGGGCAGGAATTTGGACATGAGTCTAGGTTCGGATCGGACATGGCCCTGTGGGTAGCGGCGCGGGCCCAGGGGCCGTGTAGCCTGATCCTGCTCCTATTTCATGTGTCTAATTCTGTTAGATGCAGGAGATGGTTCTGTGATAGTGGATTGGCGGTTAGGATCAGATCAGCCATGATCTTATTGAATGGCAGAGCAGGCTCGAGGGGCCAATTGGCCTACTCCTGCTCCTATTTCTTATGTTCTTATGTTATGTTCTTATGTTCTTATGTTCCCGTTGAACTGCGTAGCCGTGCAGATGACTGGAGGTCCCGCGCAGCCCAGGACCACCTTTTCAAATGGGAGACACGTGCGAAATTCTGAATGGGCCGGGTAACCCGTTAAAGGGACCACACCCGGAAAAAAAAATTAGGGGGAACGTTGGTCGTGTCCTCTGTGATTCTTTGACCACGGGTGGTAAGATCTTGGACGGTGTCTGCCTCGAATTCCCCATTCGCATGGCCGGCAGACGAGGCTCCCCAGACTGGTAAAGATCATTTCCATTACCTGATAGCCCATGGTGTGACAACAAGCCCTTCAGCAAACAACCCAGCCATTCGTCTCTCTTTAGCCTATTGTATGACATTTAATATTCTCCACTGTTGGTCGAAATTGCAAACAGCACGGAGCCCAAAGCGATAGGAATGAAGTGACATTAATCTTTTAGAATGTAGAGGCTGGCTATCGGAATAGCCTCATCAGAGAATGATACACAGAATGATACAGCACAGCAGGAGGCCATTCGGCCCATCGTGCCGGTCAGGAAGCAGCTGTTTTATTTTTCTTCTCTTTCTTGTCTTTGTTTGTTGGATTAATTAGACCGGGAGGTGCAGGGGTACGTCGGAATATTTGTGTCACATTTTAACACGACACTGTTTTACATGCTGGACTGGATGTCAGCTTATCTTTCTAATGGTGAATTGTTCCTTAATGTACTTTGTGATCCATTATAAAATAAAACATTTTTATTAATCAGAAAAAGTGTAACAAATGGAAAACTATATACATATGGGGTACAAGTAATCATTCTCAGGTTATCAATGATGAGATATTGGTGACCTGAGTGACTACACACATAATGCTGTTATGATCTTTAATGTACAACAACAATTTGTATTTATATAGCACCTTTAACCTAGTAAAACAGCCCAAGGCGCTTCACAGGAGTGTTACAAAGCAAAAACATTTTTTGACACCGAGCCACATGAGGAGAAATGAGGGCAGATGACCAAAAGCTTGGTCAAAGAGGTAGGCCTAGAAATTCAGTGCCCTTAGCGCCGATTTTGCGGCGCTAGAGGGCCTAGCGCTGCAATTGGCGCCGGTTCCTAAATTGCCTGGGGCCCTTCCGCGGCGGTAGACCGGTAGCGCTGCGCCGGCACCGATGACGTCATCGGTGTGCGCAGCGTCCCGGTTGCCGTGGTAACCCGGCCCCAAGCCGAAATTCAGCTGCGGCCGCCTCGCCAGTGGCAGCCGCAACTAAGACTCCGGCAAACGAGTGTTGCCGGAGTCTGCGCCGGCGCTTTAAGGAGGCGCGGCGGCCGGCCGCTTTCCCGCCGGCCGCCTGCCCGCAGCTCCCTCCCCGGACTTCTCCCCCCCCCCCCCACCGGAACAGATGCAAGCCCGGCACTTGTCCGAGGTGCCGGGCTCATTTTTGCAGAGATTTGCGCGGGCCGCGGCCGGGTGCAGGCAGCTCCTCCTTAACGGAAGGAGGAGGCCTGCACTTCCCGAGCCTGCCGCACCGCAGCGGGCGCCGCAGCGCCGGAATAGCGCCACAATGTGGTGCGTTGCGCCAGTTTTCAGGCGCTAAAACCCTTCAGTAGTGCCGGCAGCCGTTTGGGCGCGGCGCTACTGAATTTTTGGCGCGCGCAAAGGGACTTAGCGCCGGCGCTAACTTCCGGCGCTAAAGCCCTGGCGCAGCGCAAACTCAATTTCTAGGCCGTAGTTTTTAAGGAGTGGAAGCAGGTTCAATAATAATTTTCAAAAAGGAATTGGATAAATACTTGAAAGGGAAAACATGTACAGGGCGAAGGGAAAGAGCAGGGGGCTGGGACTAATTGGATAGCTCTTTCAAAACTTCTCCTGTGCTGTATCATTCTATGAAACATGCTTTGATCCTTGGCATGAATACTAAAACAACACAGACTTTGGCATGAAATGTGCCCTGTTACAAGTGTTCCATTTTCTGCTGTAATGGGATCGCTTGTAACGCACTGTGCTTGTCCCAGTTAATCACAATACAGTCCTCGCCACTTACACCGTCCGTACTTATCCCAGGACAGCTGTCATTTGTTGTTTCCACCGAAGTCAATTACAAAGTGTTCAGTGTGCCGACTATTCCGATCAGTTCAATCCCCTGTACTTACCGATGTAGTAAAAAACTTTATGCTTCTTATCTACATGCTGCAAACATAACGTCAGGTTCCAAGCCCAGCTCTGCCTCACCAGCACCTCTCTCGACCCCTCCACTGTCTCTGATTTGTCACATTGCTTGTCCGACATCCAGTACTGGATGAGCAGAAATTTTCTCCAATTAAATATTGGGAAAACCGAAGCCATTGTCTTCGGTCCCCGCCACGAACTCTGTCCCCTAGCTACCGACTCCATCCCTCTCCCTGGCAACTGCTTTAGGCTGAACCAGACTGTTCGCAACCCTGGTGTCGTATTTGACCCCGAAATGAGCTTCCGACCACACATCCTCTCCATCATCATTACAACCTACTTCCACCTCCATAACATCGCCCGTCTCTGCCCCGCTTCAGCTCATCCACTGCTGAAACCCTCATCTGGGCCTTTGTTACCTCCAGACTCAACTACCCCAATGCTCTCCTGGCCAGACTCCCATCTTCAACCGTCCATAGACTTGAGCTCATCCAAACCTCTGCTGTCCCGTATCCTAACTCGCACCAAGTACCGTTCACCCATCACTCCTGTGCTCGCTGACCTACATTGGCTCCAAGGTACACCAACACCTTGATTTTAAAATTCTCATCCTGGTCTTCAAATCCCGCCATGGCCTCACCCCTCCCGATCTCTGTAACCTCCTCCAGCCCTACAACCCTCCGAGATCTCTGCGCTCCTCCAATTTTGGCCTCTTGAGCGTCCCCGATTATAATCGCTCCATCTTTGGCAGCAGTGCCTTCAGCTGCCTAGGCCCTAAGCTCTGGAATGCCCTCCATAAACCTCTCCGCCTCTCTACCTCTCTTTCTTCCTTTAAGACGTTCCTTAAAACCTACCTTCACCTGTCCTAATATCTCCCTATGTGGCTCGGTGTAAAATTTTGTTTGATAACGCTCCTGTGCAGCGCCTTGGGACGTTTTACTATGCTAAAGGCGCTGCTTGAAAGCAAGTTTTACATTGCAGCAAAGAAGCCCTTTGCACCTTTTTTTAATCATTCATTCAAAAAAAAATCCCCCAGTTGATCCAAGTACTGAAACCCAGGGCCGCTCTCGTCCATGAGTGCGCAAGATAGTTAGCGGGAGCGAGCGGAAACCGAGCTTCACATCAGGTTGCAGGTAGCCCAGGCTTGGCCGTGTGTGTGTGTGTGTGTGTGTGTGTATGTGTGTGTGTGTGGGGGGGGTTGGGGGTGTGGGGGGGGGGGGAGCGGGCAATCACAGAGGCTGGCGTCAATACTCGAGTGCAGTGGACCTTTAAAAAAAAAAAAATTTATTGACGTTTTTTAGTGACGGCCGCTTACTAGGCCGCAGCTACGCTCGGGCCGCCAGCCCTGATTGGATACATTCTGGAGGTTTCATCGCATGGCCTCCTGCTCACCAATCAAAAGGGTTTGTTTAGACTCAAAACAGCGGTTGGGTTCGGGGTTCGCTCTTGGTGCTCTCTGGAGCCTGCCGTCGTCACGTGGGCTCCGGGTGCTGCAAGGGCATTGTCCAGGTTCGAGTACCTCAAAGTTACAGTCTCTGCTTGGGTACTTTGCCTTGCAGGGATGGTCCTTCGTCGACAGCTTGAGTTTGCATGAAGGTAGTCGCAGGTCAGCTGGGGCTGAAGGCCTGCTGATTCGAAGCCTACCCTCAGTTGGCCTTCCCTCCGGTGGTCTTCCCTCCTCCTCCCCTCGTCGCGTCCCGCTTCGCCTGGCCTGAATTGCCCATGTTCGCCCGACCCGGTGTCGGGGCGAGTCCAGATGGAGTGTGAGGGCACGGGCAAAGGCCAGGGGGTAAGCGCGGGACGGGGGAAGAGCGGCAGCCACGAGGGCGAGGGGCCGAAGAGCCGGGGAGCGGCAGCACCAGCACAGCACAGCAGCGGAGCAGCAGGAGAGCAGAGCAGGAGTTCACCAATTGCTACCTGGGGGCCTTCAATTATACCTTTGTCGAAAAACCCTTATCTGTGCGCCAAATCAGGTTAGTTCTTTGTTTTAATTTTGGCGGGCTAGTTAAAATAATGGTAGCAATCTATACTGATGGTTTTTTGATGGCTGGTAATTGCATCTACCGGCCCGATAATTGACTCGTATTGTCCTGAAAGTCCTTGATGGGCTTGTCCAGCCTTGATTGTGTATGCAGACTGTTTGATGGCTTTAACTGTAGGCCTCATTGAATTTAGATCTGTCTCCAATTTGGTCTAATACATAATTCAGTTTTGTCTGAGTCCCAAAACACAAAGTTCTTTTCACAGAAAGCCTGCAGCCTTAGTTTCGATTTCCCCCAAGCTGTTTGCACTGCAGAATCCATTTTGGAGACCCGTAAGCTTTCTGCCATGAAGCACGGACGCCATCTTGGGTACCCTTTTTAATTCAAAATGTCCACGCAGGGTCCCTTTTATCGATAATAACATTTGGGGAGATGCACAAATTTTGCAAATCTTGCACCCCATATCCAATATTTTTATAACTAATGAATGAAAGTGCTCAAAGTAAATGAAGGGGAAAACACTTTATTCGCAGCGGTTCCCTTGGAGAATTATCCCTAATTCCTGGAGACTCCAGGGCAATCCTGGAGGGTTGGCAAACCCGACTCTGCGCCCAGGAAAGCCCGAGTGAAGTAGGCTCAGCGGCCTCAGGCCAGCCACCTTTCCCAGAGAGGGGCTCCTAAAGCAGGCGTAAGGCTCCTGAACAACAAATGCAAGGGGGCCCAATGCCTGTATTAGGTAGCCGCAAGAGTCGACTGAAAAAAAATCACTCGACCCAGTATGGCGGGGGGAGGGGGGGGGGGGTCGGGCCTGTTTCAGGCACCCTAGGGTTTGCGAGAGATAACATGAGGAGATGGGTGTGAACGCCACCACCCCCGCCACCCACCCCCCGATTTCTGCTCCCGAAAAAACAGCGGCTGCGGAATGCTACTGCTCTCCCTTCCACCCTAGAAATTTTCTAAAGAAAGAAAGAAAGGAAGGGAGAAAGACTTGCGTTTCTACAGCGCCTTTCCCGACCTCACCACCACCTTCTCAAGGGCAATTAAGGATGGGCAATAAATGCTGGTCTTTCCAGCGATGCCCACATCCCTTAAACAAATTTTTAAAAAGAATGTCCCAAAGCACTTTACAGCCAACGAAGTACTTTTTGAAGTGTAGTCACTGTTGTTGTAATGTAGGAAACGCGGCAGCCAATTTGCGCACAGCAAGCTCCCACAAACAGCGATGTGATAATGACCAGATAATCTGTTTTTAGTGATGTTGGTTGAGGGATAAATATTGGTCCAGGACACCGGGGATAACTCCCCATGCTTTTCTTCGAAATAGTGGCTGCGGGGTCTTTTACGTCCACCTGAGAGCAGACGGGGCCTCGGTTTAACGTCGCATCCGAAAGATGGATACGCAACAAAACCAAACCGGTGACAAACCACCATCCTGGCTTAAAGACTCCCACAACCCTACTTCTGTTATGAAGCACGGTTAGACTTGTACTGAGATGTCAGTGTTAATACTGAAATATGAGGCAGTTCTCCTGTGGCTTCCTGGCGCTTCAAAAGGGAAATACTTGTTCAAAATAAAGCTTCCTTGTATAATTCCTCGCGACTATGTTTAAACTTTCTTGCCATGGGGGAGAGGGGGTCAGCTGATGGGTGATGCAATTTAAAAAATTTTTTTAATTCGTTCATGGGATGTGGGCATCGTTGGCAAAGCCAGCATTTATTGCCCATCCCTAATTGCCCTTGAGAAGGTGGTGGTGAGCCTCCTTCTTGAACCGTTGCAGTCCGTGTGGTGAAGGTACTCCCACAGTGCTGTTAGGGAGGGAGTTCTAGGATTTTGACCCAGCGACGATGGAGGAACAGCGATACATGTTCAAGTCAGGATGGTGTGTGACTTGGAGGGGAACTTGGAGTTGGTGGTGTTCTCGTGCGCCTGCTGCCCTTGTCCTTCTAGGTGGTAGAGGTTGCGAGTTTGGGAGGTTCTGCCGAAGAAGCCTTGGCGAGTTGCTGCAGTGCATCTTGTAGATGGTACACACTGCAGCCACGGTACGCCAGTGGTGGAGGGAGTGAATGTTTAAGGTGGTGGATGGGGTGCCAATCAAGCGGGCTGCTTTGTCCTGGATAGTGTCGAGCTTCTTGAGTGTTGTTGGAGCTGCACTCACCCAGGCAAGTGGAGAGTATTCCATCACACTCCTTACTTGTGCCTTGTAGATGGCGGAAAGGCTTTGGGGAGTCAGGAGGTGTGACACTCGCCACAGAATACCCAGCCTCTGACCTCATGTCACCGCTCTTTCCCTCCTGGATTCCCAGCTGACAACCGAGTCGGAAACTTGGGCTCTGAAGACAGCGATCAGTAATGTAACAACGTGTGTGCCGTACGTTCCTGACATTGGCCCCTACTGCAAAAAAGAAAGCTGAAATATCTTAATAAGATATTGCACTGGGCAACAGTAGCTGTTGCGATTAGCCCCGCCCACCATCTGCCAGCAGGAATGAGGAGCGTGCTGAAAGGCCCAGCAATTTGGAAAGGTTCCGATGATCAATCTTTGCAAAGCTGCCTGAAAATATAACTACAGCACAAATTTTGTTCTGCTAATCAATTCAGTAAATGATGTATTTGATATGATGTACTGCTGCGAAAAACAATTGCAATATCTCAAAGGATCGCGCACTGAAATATAATTTATATTTAAAGAGTCATTTTGTTTAATGTTAATTGATTTTTAAATTGCTTCATGTGATGATGATGCATTCTGGTTTTGGCCAAACCATTTATTTTCATAGCTCCCTCTCTTACTGCCTAGTATTACTCTAGAAAGGGTACAGAGAAGATTTGCGAGGATGTTGCCAGTACTTGAGAATTTTAGCAATGAGGAAAGGCTGGGGTTACATAAGAACATAAGAAGCAGGAGTCGGCCAATTGGCCCCTCGAGCCTGCTCTGCCATTGGTGAGATCATAGCTGATCCAATCTGGGCCTCAACACCACTTTCCCGCTCTCTCCCCACACCCCTTGACTCCCCTGTAGTTCAAATGTCTGTCAATCTCCGCCTTGAATATATTCAATGACCCAGCCTCCACAGCTCTCTGGGGCAGAGAATTCCAAAGATTCACGACCCTCTGAGAGAAGAAATTCCTCCTCATATCTGTCTTAAATGGGCGACCCCTTATTCTGAAACTATGCCCCCTACTTCTAGATACCCCCACTAGGGGAAACATCCTCTCAGCATCCACCCTGTCAACCCCCCTCAGAATCTTATATGTTTCAATAAGATCCCCTCTCATTCTTCTAAACTCCAATGAGTATAGGCCCAACCTGCTCAACCTTTCCTCATAAGACAACCCCTTCATCCCAGGAATCAACCTGGTGAACCTTCTCTGAACTGCCTCCAATGCAATATATTCTTCCTTAAATACGGAGACCAAAACTGTACGCAGTACTCCAGGTGTGGTCTCACTAACGCCCTGTAAAGTTGCATCAAAACTTCCCTACTTTTATACTCCATACCCCTTGCAATAAAGGCCAACATTCCATTAGCCTTCCTAATTACTTGCTGTACCTGTATGCTAACTTATTGTGTTTCATGTACTAGGACTCCCAGATCCCTTTGTACCGCAGCATTTTGTAGTCTCAAACCATTTAAATAATAATTTGCTTTTTCATTCTTCCTTCCAAAGTGGATAACCTCACATTTTCCCACATTATACTCCATCTGTCAAATTTTTTGCCAACTCACTTAACCTATCTATATCTGTAATGTATATACCTTTAAGGGGGGAACTACTTTTTACAGCTCATGTATACTGTAGTAGCGGCAGTGACCACACCTGTATATAGCACTGAGTAGTAATCTGTACAGTTCAGTTCCAGAGTGAGCCACGTTGAGTAAACACCTGTTGTACCATTCTCCTGCAGTCTGTGACTTACTACTGACGGACACAACATTGGCGACGAGGCAAATTCAATCCTACCTGCAACTCTGCATCACCTCCCAGGGATTCGTTCCTGGAGACCAGTAGATTGGAGGTCAAGGCCAGAGACACGGGCGTCGACCACGGGCAACCGCCCAGTCATCCAGCAGAGACTCGAGAATTGCGGGGAGGCTGTTGATAGCCAGGCTTGGCTTTCCAGTCGCGGTGGTCCAGCGAAACGGGCTGGCAACAGGTAGTGCGCAGACCCTTCCCGGACAGCGGCGGGCTAGAGCCCGACCGAGCGGCACAGCAAAGGGCTGAGCAGCGTCGACGGGAGAGAGAGAGAGAGAGAGAGGGCAGAGCGCACAGGGCGCAGCCGGTGTTCAGGGGCCGAGCAGCGTCGAGGAGAGGCAGAGAGACTCTATAGCAAATTTGTCAAACACGATTTCCCTTTCATAAAACCATGTTGACTCTGCTTGATTGTCTTATGATTGTTTTCTTTGGAACGGAGGAGGCTGATGGGACATTTAATTGAGGTGTATCAAATTATGAGTGGCCTAGATAGAGTGGATAGGAAGGACCTATTTCCCTTAGCAGAAGGGTCAATAACCAGGGGGCATAGGTTTAAAGTAATTGGTAGAAGGATTAGAGGGGAATGGAGGAGAAATATTTTCACCCAAAGGGTGGTGGGGGTGTAGAACGCACTGCCTGTAAGAATGGTAGAGGCAGAAGCCCTCATTGCATTTAAAAAGTACTTGGATATGCACTTGAAGTGCTGTAACCTACCGGGCTATGGACCAAGAGCTGGAAAGTGGGATTAGGTTGGATCACTCTTCCTCAACCGGCACAGACACGATGAACCGAATGGCCTCCTTCTGTGCCGTAAATTTCTATGATTCTATGAAGTAATATATTTCTTTGGGGATCATTTCATTTTTCAGCCGATTTACTTCTCTGGGCACTATCTGACTACATGGGACCAGCAACGGATGTTATTCATTTATAACGAATAGCCCACCTCCCATGATGTCACACGGGCATTCGCGACCATGTGTAGTCTTCAGCTAAAGCGAGGTTAGAGGTGGAGACCAGGGCAGGCAGATATAATTCCATCTGAGAACTGAGAGGTTATAACTATCAGGAAAGACTGAACAGGCTGGGCCTCTTTTTTTTTAGAAAAGAGAAGGCTGAGGGGTGACTTAATAGAGTTCTTTAAAATTATGAAGGGGTTTGATAGGGTAGACGTAGAGAGAATGTTTTCACTTGTGGCAAAACTAGAGGTCATCAATATAAGATAGTCACTAATAAATCCAATAGGGAATTCAGGAGAAACTTCTTTACCCAGAGAGTGGTGAGAATGTGGAACTCGCTACCACAGGGAGTGGTTGAAACGAAAAGTACAGATGTATTTAAGGGGAAGCTGGATAAGCACATGAGGGAGAAGGGAATAGAAGGTTATCCTGATCTGGTTGATGAAGTAGGGTAGGAGGAGGCTCGTGTGGAGCCTAAACACCGACATGGACTAGTCAGGCCGAATGGCCTGTTTCTGTGCTGTAAATAGTGCAACCACGATGTTCTGATAAATCGCCGCTGCCACCGGTGTACAAATGGGAAAACTTTGTGTACCTTCACAACACTCTAGCTCACACAGTAGTGCAAACCTTTCCTCCAAAAAGTCATTATTATTGCATATTTGAATCGCGTTATATGATTGACAATCTCTGAACAAAAAACAGTAACTTGCATTTATATAGCGCCTTTATCATAGTAAAACGTCCCAAGGCGCTTCACAGGAGTGTTATCAAATGAAATTTGACACTGATAACCTAAGAATTAGGAGCAGGAGTCAGCCATTCGGCCCCTCGAGCCTGCTCTGCCATTCAATAAGATCATGGCTGATCTTCGACCTCAACTCCACTTTCCCGCCCGATCACCATATCCCTTGATTCCCCTCGAGTCCAAAAATCTATCGATCTCAGCCTTGAATATACTCAACGACTGAGCATCCACAATCCCTTGGGGTAGAGAATTCCAAAGGTTCACATCCCTCTGTGTGAAGAAGTTTCTTCTCATCTCAGTCTTAAATGGCCGACCCCCTTATCCTGAGACTGTGCCCCCTAGTTCTAGACTCTCCAGCCAGGGAAAACAACCTCTCAGCATCTACCCTGTCAATCCCCCTCAGAATCTTGTATGTTTCAATGAGATCACCTCTCATTCTTCTAAACTCCAGAGAGTATCGGCCCAATCTACACAATCTCTCCTCATAGGACAGCCCTCTCATCCCAGGAATCAATCTAGTGAACCTTCGTTGCACCGCCTCCAAGGCAAGTATATCCTTCCTCAGATAAGGAGACCAAAACTGTGCACAGTACTCCAGGTGTGGTCTCACCCAGGCCCTGTACAATTGTAGCAAGACTTCCTTACTCTTATACTCCAACCCCATTTAAGGAAATATTAGGACAGGTGACCAAAAGCTTGGTTAAAGAGGTAGGTTTTAAGGAGTGTCTTAAAGGAGGAGAGGTTTAGGGAGGGAATTCCACAGCTTGGGGCCTAGGCAGCTGAAGGCACGGCCACCAATGGTGGAGCGATTAAAATCGGGGATGTGCAAGAGGCCATAATTGGAGGCGAGCAGAGAACTCGGAAGTTTGTAGGGCTGGAGGATAGGGAGGGGCGAGGCCATGGAAGGATGTGAAAACAAGGATGATGATTTTTAAATCGAGGTGTGGCTGTACCCGGAGCCAATGGCGGAGCAGGCTTGAGGGGCCATATGGCCTACTCCTGCTTTCTTATGTTCTGATGTAACTTATAAGCTCCAAAACCAGCAATGCAAACTCATCAACAGCTAATCAGCCTTTAAATAGGCCCAATCATATTGCTAATCGAGTCAGACTTGGAAATATATTGGCCGTTCCTTCATTGTTGCTGGAACTCCCTCCCTAACAGCGCTGTGGGAGCACCTTCACCACACGGACTGCAGCGGTTCAAGAAGGTGGCTCACCACCACCTTCTTGAGGGCAATTAGGGATGGGCAATAAATGCCGGCCTTGCCAGCGACGCCCACATCTCACAAACAAATTTAAAAAAAGATTTAGTCCTGCGCTATGACTGCATTGGACGAAAGGCCATTGACCTGAAGCGTTAACTTTGCTCCAATCTTCACAAACGCTGCCTGACCCGCCGAGTATTTTCCAGCACCCTCTGTTTCTATTACATGTTTACTGCTGCTTTGACAGTCTCGAAGGTCAGGCTTTCTGGAGAATGAATAAAATTGTTGATTTTGACACACACTGATAGCCATTTTTGATTCAGCTCTCCCCTAAAGCAGTAGCAGCGTTAATCCAACAAAGTAACCTTCCCATTTACAGACAGCAGCGGCCCATTTCAATACAGCTTCAAAGATGTTCAGATTATGTCAAAAACGATCTGAAAGTCTTTTCAAGACACTCTTGCAAATCACTTAATGCAAATCGGGCAGGTGTAAAGTGGGCTTGTATGCGAGATCTGATTTACTTCAATTTCTTTTATGTCTATGGCTCATTTTCATGCAAGTAAAATCCACAGATGTGATTGAAAGCCAAGTAAGAATTGGCATGTCATCAGTGGATGGTCTCCACTTAGATGCAATTGATTCATGTCAGATTGTGGCAATCACATCTAAATGGCCATTTGATTGCGAGTTAACTTGCAAAAATGCTGTGGCATTGTACTGCTGCACAAAGGCATGAAAGTTCTATTTGATTATCAGGCAATTCCCACCCCACCTCCCGCCGGGCTGCGCAACACAGCTGTCCGGCCTAGGGCAGGTCCTAACTTACGTCGCACATACGAGATTCTTGAGCCACTTAACTAGGGGAAGAGTCACTGAGGTCGTTTCCCATCGCCTTCCTCAGACTCTATTAAAAAAAATCTTCTGGGTACTTACTCCTAGGTGGGCTGCAACTAAAGAGACCCACCTACCCTTGGCAATGCACCCTTGGGACGCAAGTACTTCCGCTGGACATCAATCCAGCATTTTCTGCTGGCCGGGGCTGGTCTGGAGTGGGGCTACGAACCCAACCCTTCTGACTCCGAGGCTGCAATGCTACCACTGAATCAGCGGTCACTCTGTCTGGATGCAAATATCCTGCTGGATGTCAGCACAGTTTTTAGAGATCATTTCTGGTCTCCACTTGCTGGTGCCAACACTGAATATTGCATTAAATTAAATATAAACAGAACACGGCGTCCCAACATAACTTTAAAAACTAAGGCGAAACTATATATTTTTTTAACAAACAAAATTACTGTTTTTTTCATGAGTACAATTTAGGATAAATCCACCATTTGTAGGTTAAACCAAATTCAAAGGAGAACATAAGAAAATAAGAAATAGGGGCAGGAGTCGGCCATTTGGCCCCTCGAGCCTGCTCCGCCATTCAATAAGATCATGGCTGATCTTCTACCTCAACTCCACTTTCCTGCACTATCCCCATATCCCTTGATTCCCTTAATATTCAAAAATCTATCGATCTCTGTCTTGAATATACTCAACGACTGAGCCTCCACAGCCCTATGGGGTAGAGAATTCCAAAGATTCACCACTCTCTGAGAGAAGAAATTACTCCTCATCTCAGTCCTAAATGGCCGACCCCATATTCTGAGACTGTGACCCTTGGTTCTAGACTCCCCAGCCAGGGGAAACATCCCTTCTGCATCTACCCTGTCAAGGAGTGTACCCGAAGCTCTCTAGGGAGAATAATTTGCATCAACATCACTAGTTACATGAAGCTTCTATTTGCATTATCCACATCATATTGGAACACAGGAACAGGAGGAGGCCATTCAGCCCCTCGAGTCTACTCCGCCATTCAATGAGATCATGGCTGATCTGTACCTCAATTCTGTTTACCTGGCATAAGCAAATTGTAACATAACTGGTGGATTATCCATGGCTTTGCCCGTGGAAGCTCAGGATCAAGCAGGTTTAGGTTTGGGGGGGTCTGCAGCTTCCAGATCTTATGCAACACCAACTAGTGGTCAAAGTGTGTGGCTGCATTCTTGACCGTGTCACAGAATGGTAATGGAGAACTGCGGACTTACATCGCTGGTTTAATGGCCCAGAAAC
The DNA here is from genome assembly GCF_052327205.1 of Somniosus microcephalus. Lineage (NCBI taxonomy): Eukaryota > Metazoa > Chordata > Chondrichthyes > Squaliformes > Somniosidae > Somniosus > Somniosus microcephalus. The sequence goes on from NC_141001.1 coordinate 107,572,348, forward strand.
TGACGCAATGGCACATCTCTTGGCGAGTGACGTCAGCTGGACTGTTTCACCTCACCATTCAGATCGCACCATACTTGCGCTGCACATTGCTGAGACGTCGATTCGATAATGCCGCAGCGATGTCGATGTCACATCTGGGACCCCATGAACGTCTAATGGTCTATCGCCGTAACCAGTGAAAGAATACGGGTTAGGACATTTAGGACTGAGATGAGGAGAAATTTCTTCACTCAGAGGGTGGTGAACCTGTGGAATTCTCTACCACAGAAGGCTGTGGAGGCCAAGTCACTGAATATATTTAAGAAGGAGATAGATAGATTTCTAGACACAAAAGGCATTAAGGGGTATGTATGGGGAGAGAGCGGGAATATGGTATTGAGATAGAGGATCAGCCATGATCACATTGAATGGCGGAGCAGGCTCGAAGGGCCAAGTGGCCTACTCCTGCTCCTATTTTTCTATGTTTCTATGTTTCTAGAAAAGGCCAGAGCAACAAACACAGCAAAACAACAGAGAATGAGATAAATTAGAGTCAAGTTATTGACAGAAAGAGAAATAAAGAGCGGGAAAGAGAGTGGATTAAGAGAGAGAGAGAAAAAAGTGAAATGGAAAGGAAAAGTAAGATTAAAAAGAATTAGCAGAAGAAGAGGACATTGTGTTTGGGAATTGTTGTATTGGCCCTTGAGAAGTTAATGAGTGAATGGCAGGTTAGGTGTGCGAACAGTAGAAACATTCTTGACCCATGAAGTATAGAACCATCGGCACCGTCCGTCATGATCAGGAACAGTGGAACTCCTTTCATAGGAATATTGGAATTGCTAGATGAAAAAAGACCGAGGTCCATCTAGTTCATCTTCTGCCATTCTGCTAGTCACATGATACAATGATAATGGAGTTGTTCACTAATCATGGCAATCTATCTCTATTAATTAGTCTACAACAGACCCAGACATGAGGTAAGGAAAGCCCCAGTGGTGGAGAGCTTTGGGAACCTTGGGGGAGAAATTCCCCTCGAGCCCCGTTTGGGGCACTAAAATCTGAAAAGCTGGAAAAGTTAGCGCCAAGCGCTAACCTCTTCTGACCTCTCTGAAATTCCCAGTTTTTACACTAAGAGGGAAGTGGAGCGCTAAATCAAGCCAAGCGCTCCACTTCCTTCTTGGAGCGCAAGAAGAGGGGAGGTTCATGACCCAGGGTGCACCCGGGGCAATGTGCCCAGCAGCGCCACGAGTGGCCAAGCGTGGCGCTGCAGCGTTGCAGGGGCTCTTCCCTAGATTAAAGGGAAGGGCCCCCACGCTGCGAACTCTGAAGTTTCTTTCAAACTTACCTGGATCACCGGGGAGCGGGGGGTGCCGCGCAATCAGCCCGGCACTCAAGCAGAATGCCGGGCTGTCCGATCGCGGCACGGACCCCGTGTACGGAGGCGCAAAAAAAAAGTTTTTTAAAAATCCAACTTTTTGTTCAGGGCGGCCGGCCACCTCACCTTTAACTTCCGCCCCACTAGCAGCCGGCCGCCCTGCTCACATCCCCCGCAGCGGTCGCTGCCATCGCCCGGCACTGCTGTGGGGGGGGGGAGGGGAGGAAGGGGAAATTTTGTGCCGGGGAGCTACTGGGGCGATGTGCCCAGAGATGACGTCACGATCTCCAGGCGCATGAGATCGGGTGCAACCCGGTAGTGCCGCGCCCGGGGGCGAAATGGCCTTTGCGCCCTACGGGAGGTGCAAAGGAGGGGAATTTCTCCCCCCATAGTTCCTAAGTCACCATTTGCCTCTCAAGCTCCCTACACTCACCACGTCATATCTCAGATTACTCACATACTGTATCCCAAAATTAATTTCTGAAAGAAAACTACTTAATTTGCATTTCTGAGTGTTGCAACGGCTTTTGCATCCTGAAAATTATGACCTGAAGATAAGTATGCAGGTTCAGCAGGCGGTTAAGAAGGCAAATGGTATGTTGGCCTTCGTAGCGAGGGGATTCGAATACAGGAACAAGGGTGTCTTGCTGCAGTTTTACAGGGCCTTGGTGAGACCACATCTTGAGTATTGTGCGCAGTTTTGGTCGCCTTATCTGAGGAAGGATGTTCTTGCCATGGAAGGACTTCAGCGAAGATTCACCAGACTGATACCTGGGATGGCAGGAATGACGTATGAGGAGAGATTGGGTCGATTGGGCTTATACTCACTGGAGTTTAGAAGAATGAGAGGGGATCTCATTGAAACTTATAAAATTCTGACAGGACTGGACAGACTAGATGCAGGAAGGATGTTCCCGATGGTCAGGGAGTCTAGAACCAGTGGTCACAGTCTAAGGATAAGGGGTAGGCCATTTAGGACAGAAATGAGGAGGAATTTCTTCACCCAGAGAGTGGTGAACCTGTGGAATTCTCTACCACAGAAGGCAGTAGAGGCCAATTCATTAAATATATTCAAGAAGGAGTTGGATATATTTCTTAAGGCTAAAGGGATCAAGGGGTATGGGGAGAAAGCAGTGACAGGGTACTGAATTTGGATGATCAGCCATGATCGCATTGAATGGCGGAGCAGGCTCGAGGGGCCAAATGGCCTACTCCTGCTCCTATCTTCTAGGTTTCTATGTTTCTATGTTTCCGACACTAGCAGGAGCGTGGATGGCAAGACTGGCACAAAAAGACAGATAGAAAGTTTAGAAAACCTGTGGGTACAATTCGCTACCTGCTGGAGTGAGACTCCACAGCCTCACAGTTCCCTTTCTGGGCCTCCAAGGTTGAATGTCATGTCCAGACCATAAATCACGTCATTAACAGGGTCCGTACGACATCAACTACCAGCCCTAAATGGCTGTGGTGAGATTCATTCGCATTAATGGTTTAAATGCACCAGTTTTATGGCACGCGATTCATTTCAATGGGGGTGGGGAGGGTCATGGCGAAGTTGCAATTCTTTCGGTTTTGTCGTGGCTAATGGTGGAGTGGTGAAAATCGTCCAGCAATTTGTGAAGAATCGGAACTCGTGGCGTATCTCTCATTTGCCGCAAATTGTTGGGTTCTTTACGATCTAATAATGGTGAGCAGATTCTAGGCCAACATATTATAAATTTATCATTCCACGTTGTCAGAGCCAATAATTTGCTTTTCATATCAGAAGTAAGTAGCCTGGTGAAAAAAACAAACACTGGAATTTATAAAGTGCCTTTAACGTAGCAAAATGTCCAATCTTGCTTCCTGGTGAATTGGTCAGATCCATGTCCTTGTTTCGATATTATTTTTCCCAACTGGAGAAATGTATAGAAATATTTAATAGCAGTGTAAGATTTGGATCACAGGTCACACACAGATTACCGTAAAGGGTCTTAGGAGTTGTAAGGCTTTTTATTAAAGAACTACAGTTTAAATAAAGCATAATCAGGTATTACTATATGCGATTGAAATAGATAGAGTAGACATACAACTCCTGACAGATGAGGGTAATCTACGGCCCTGGAATGGAAAGAAACATCCAGACGGACAGTGAGGCAGTGCGGTGGTCTCGGATTGGGTGGATTCCTGCAGTCTGCTGCAGCAGTCAATTCCGTTGGGTCATCCATCGGGCTTTTGGAGGTGTTAGGCCGTCAGCCACCGGTGGGTGGGCTCTGCACTGCATGGTTTTATCAACATTATTAATGTCATCTCTAGTCAGCCGGCTAAAGAAAAAGCAATGGGTGGAATTTTAACCAAACCCGACCTATGGGATCGGGTCATATGCCCGTTGAGCACTTCGCCCGGATTAACACCCGACCTATTCACACCTCGCCCGGATTAACACCCAACCCGGATTAACACCCAGCCCAGATTAACACCCGACCCAGATTAACACACCAAACTATTAATACCCTGCCCGGATTAACACACGACCTGGATTAACACCTCGCCTGGATTAACACCCCGCCCGGATTCACACCTCGCCCGGATTAACACACTGCCCTGGATTAACACTCGACCCAGATTAACACCCCGACCTATTAACACCCCAACCGGATTAACGCCTCTCCCGGATTAACATCCCGGCCGGATTAACACCCCGACCTATTAACACCCCACCCGGATTAACATCCCACCCAGATTATCACCCCACCCGGATTAACATCCCACGCAGATTAACACACCACCCGGATTAACACCCCGCCCGGATTAACACCTCGCCTGGATTAACACCCCGCCCAGATTAACACTTCACCCGGATTAACGCCCAGCCCGGATTAACACCCCGCCCGGATTAACACCTCGCTCGAAATAACACGTCGTCCGGATTAACACCTCGCCCGGATTAATACCCCGCCCGGATTAACACTCCACCCGGATTAACACCCCGCCTGGATTAACACATCGTCCGGATTATCACCCGGCTGGATTAACACCTCGCCCGAAATAACACGTCGACGGATTAACACCCCGTCCGGATTTACACCTCGGCCGGATTAACACCTCGCCCAGTTTAACATCTCACCTGGATTAACACCCCATCCAGTTTAACAGCTCACCTGGATTAACACCTCATCCAGTTTTACACCTCACCTGTATTAACACCCCACCCGGATTAACACCTCGCCCGGATTCACACCTCGCCCGGATTAACACCTCGCCCGGATTAACACCTCGTCTGGATTAACACCCCGCCCGGATTAACACCTCACACGGATTAACACCTCGCCCGGTTTAACACCTCGCCTGGTTTAACACCTCGCCCAGATTAACACCCTGCCCAGATTAACACCCCGCCCGGATTAACAGCTCGCCCGGATTAACACCCCGCCAGGATTAACACCTCGCCAAGATTAACAACCTGCTCGGATTAACACACCACTCGGATTAACACCTCACCCGGATTAACACCTCGGCTGATTAACACCCTGCTCGGTTTAACACACCCCTCGGATTAACACCTCACCCGGATTAACACCTCGCCTGATTAACACCCTGCTCGGGTTAACACCTCACCTGGATTAATGCACCGCCCGATGAACATCCCGCCCAGATCAAAATCCCACCCAGATTAGCATCCCAGCAGGATAAACATCTCGCCTGGATTAACACCCCGTCCGGATTAACAACCCGCCCGGATTAACATCTCACCTGGATTAACACCTCACCCGGATTAACACCCCGCCTGGATTAACACACCACCCGGATTAACGCACCGCCCGATTAACATCCCGCCTGGATCAACATCCCACCCAGATTAACAACTCACCCGGATGAACACCCCACCCGGATTAACACCTCGCCCAGATTAACACACTGCCCGGATTATCACCACACCCAGATTAACATCCCAGCAGGATTAACATCTCGCCCGGATTAACAACCCGCCCGGATTAACACCCCGCCCAGATTAACACGTCGTCCGGATTAACACACCGCCTGGATTAATGCGCCCTCCGGGTTAATGCCCCACCCGAATTATCACGCCACCCGGATTAACTTCTCGCCCGGATTAACACCTCGCCCGGATTAACACCCCGCCCGGATTAACACCTCGCCTGGATTAACGCCCCGCTCGGATTAATGCCCCGCCCGGATTAACACCTCGCCCGGATTTACACCCCACTCGGATTAACATCCCACCCGGATAACAACCCGCCCGGATTAACACCTCGCACGGAATAACATATCGCCCGGATTAGCACCCCGCCCATATTAACACCCCGCCCGGATTAACATCCTGCAAGGATTTACACTCCGCCCGGATTAACACCCCGCCTGGATTATCACCTTGTCCGGATTAACACCCCGCCCAGATTAACACCCGGCCTGGATTATCACCTTGTCCGGATTAACAACTCGCCCGGATTAGCACCCCGCCCAGATTAACACGCTGCCCGGATTACCACCTCGCCTGGATTAACACCCCGCCCGGATTAACACGTCGTCCAGATTAACACACCGCCTGGATTAACATGTCCTCCGGATTAACGCCCCACCCGAATTATCATGCTGCCCGGATTAACACCTCGCCCGGATTAACACCTCGTCCGGATAAACGCCCCGCCTGGATTAACACCACACCTGGATTAACAGCCCGCCCGGATTAACATCCCGCCCGGATTAACACATCACCCAGATTAACACCTCACCCGGATTAACACCCCACCCGGATTAACACCTCATCTGGATTAACACCATGCCAAGATTAACACCTCACCCAGATTAACACCGCGCCCAGATTAACACTGCGCCCAGATTAACACCCTGCCCGGATTAACACATCACCCGGATTAACACCCCGCCCGGATTAACACCCAGCCCAGAATAACACGCCGCCCGGATTAACACCCCACCCGGATTAACACCCCGCTCAGATTAACACACCGCCCGGATTAACACCCCGCCCAGATTAACACCCCGCTCAGATTAACACACCACCTGGATTAACACCCCGCCCGGATTAACACCTTGCCCGGATTAACACCCCACCCAGATTAACACCTCACCCAGATTAAAACCTCGCCCGGATTAACACCTCACCTGGATTAACACCTCGCCCAGATTAACATCCCGCCAAGATTAACACCTCACCCAGATTAACACCGCACCCAGATTAACACCGCGCCCAGATTAACACATCGCCCAGATTAACACCCTGCCCGGATTAACACCCCCCCAGATTAACACCCCACCTGGATTAACACCCCACCCGGATTAACAGCTAGCCCGGATTAACATCCCGCCCAGATTAACACCTCGCCCGGGTTAACACCCCGCCCAGATTAACACCTCGCCCAGATTAACACCACGCCCAGATTAACACCCCGCCCAGATTAACACCTCGACCGGCTTAACACCTTGCCCGGATTAACACCTCACCCGGATTAACGCCCCGCCCAGATTAACACCTCGCCCGGATTAACGCCCTGCCCGGATTAACACCCCGCCCAGATTAACACCCCACCCAGATTAACAGCCCGCCCTGATTAACACCCCGCCCGTCTTAACACCTTGCCCAGATTAACACCTCGACCGGATTAACATCTCACCCGGATTAACACACCGCTTGGAATAACACCCCACCCGGATTAACACTTTATCTGGATTAACACCCCGCCCGTATTAACACCCCGCCCGGATTAACATCCTGCACGGATTAACACCCCGCCCGGATTAACACCCCGCCTGGATTATCACCTTCTCCGGATTAACACCCTGTCCGGATTAACACTCAGCCTGGATTATCATCTTCTCCGGATTAACACCTCGCCCGGATTAACACCCCACCCAGATTAACACGCTGCCCGGATTACCACCTCGCCCGGATTAACACCCCACCCGGATTAACACCCCGCCCAGATTAACACATCCTCCGGATTAACGCCCCACCCGAATTATCACGCCAACCGGATTAACTCCTCGCCCGGATTAACATCTTGCCCGGATTAACGCCCCGCCCGGATTAACACCTCGCCCGGATTAACGCCCTGCTCGGATTAATGCCCCGCCCGGATTAACACCCCGCCCGGATTAACACCCCGCCCGGGTGAACATCACGCCCGGATTAACACATCATCCGGATTAACACCTCACCCGGATTTACACCCCACTCGGATTAACACCCCACCCGGATAACAACCCACCCGGATTAACACCTCACATGGATTAACACTTCACTCGGATTAACATCCCGACCGGATTAATATATCACCCGGATTAACACCTCACACGGGTTAACACCCCACCCTGATTAACACCCGACCTGGATTAACACCCAGCCCGGATTAACACCCTGCCCGGATTAACACCCCGTCCGGATTAACATCCTGCCTGGCTAAACACCCACCCAGATTAACACACCACCCGGATTAACATCCCGCCCGTCTTAACACCTTGCGCGGATTAACACCTCACCCGGATTAACACCCCGCCCGGATTAACATTTCGCCCAGACTAACACCCCGCCCGGATTAGAACCTCGCCCGGGTTAACATCTGCCCTGGATTAACACCCCGCCTGGATTGACACCCTGCCCGGATTAACACCCTGCCCGGATTAACTCCCCGCCCGTCTTAACACCTTGCCCGGATTAACACCTCGCCCAGATTAACACCCTGCCCAGATTAACACCCCGCCCAGATTAACATTTCGCCCAGATTAACACCCCGCCCGGATTAGAACCTCGCCCGGGTTAACATCTGCCCTGGATTAACACCCCGCCCGGATTGACACCCTGCCCGGATTAACACCCCCCCGGATTAACATCACGCCCGGACTAACACATCATCCGGATTAACACCTCACCCGGATTTACACCCCACTCGGATTAACACCCCACCCGGATAACAACCCGCCCAGATTAACAGCTCACATGGATTAACACTTCACCTGGATTAACATCCCGCCCGGATTAATATATCACCCGGATTAACACCTCACACAGATTAACACCCCACCCTGATTAACACCCGATCCGGATTAACAACCTGCCCGGATTAACACCTCACCTGGATTAACACCCTGCCCGGATTAACACATCACCCGGATTAAAACCCCGCCCGTATTAACACCCCGCCCGGATTAACATCCTGCACGGGTTAACACCCTGCCCGGATTAACACCCCGCCTGGATTATCACCTTCTCCGGACTAACACCCTGTCCGGATTAACACTCAGCCTGGATTATCATCTTCTCCGGATTAACACCTCGCCCGGATTAACACCCCACCCAGATTAACACGCTTCCCGGAATACCACCTTGCCCGGATTAACACCCCGCCCGGATTAACACCCCGCCCGGATTAACACGTCGTCCAGATTAACACACCGCCTGGATTAACACGTCCTCCGGATTAATGCCCCACCCGAATTATCACGCCGCCCGGATTAACTCCTCGCCCGGATTAACACCTCGCCCGGATTAACGCCCCGCCCGGATTAACACCTCACCCGGATTAACGCTCCGCTCGGATTAATGCCCCGCCCGGATTAACTCCTCGACCGGATTAACACCTCGCCCGGATTAATGCCCCGCCCGGATTAACACCTCACCCGGATTAACGCCCCGCTCGGATTAATGCCCCGCCCGGATTAACACCCCGCCCGGACTAACACACCGCCCGGATTAACATCCCACCCGGATTAACACATCACCCGGATTAACACCTCACCCGGATTTACACCCCACTCGGATTAACACCACACCCGGATAACAACCCGCCCAGATTAACACCTCGCACGGATTAACACATCGCCCGGATTAGCACCCCGCCCATGTTAACACCCCGCCCGGATTAACATCCTACAAGGATTTACACTCCGCCCGGATTAACACCCCACCTGGATTATCACCTTGTCCGGACTAACATCCCGCCCGGATTAACACCCGGCCTGGATCATCACCTTGTCCGGATTACCACCTCGCCCGGATTAACACCCCGCCCGGATTAATACGTCGTCCAGATTAACACACCGCCTGGATTAACACCTTGCCTGGATTAACGCCCCGCCCGGATTAACACATCGCCCGGATTACCGCCCCGCCCGGATTAATGCCCCGCCCAGACTAACACCACGCCCGGATTAACACCCCGCCCGGATTAACATCCTGCCCGGATTAACACATCACCCGGATTAACACCTCACCCAGATTAACACCTCGCCCAGTTTAACACCTCACCCGGATTAACACCTCGCCCGGATTAACACAGCGCCCAGATTAACACCTCACCCGGATTAACACCCCACCCGGATTAACATCTCACCCAGATTAACATCCCGCCAAGATTAACACCTCACCCAGATTAACACCGCGCCCAGATTAACACTGCGCCCAGATTAACACCCTGCCCAGATTAACACATCACCCGGATCAACACCCCGCCCAGATTAACACCCCGCCCGGATTAACACCCCACCCGGATTAACACCCCGCTCAGGTTAACACCCCACCCAGATTAACATCCCACCCGGATTAACACCCTGCCCGGATAAACACCCCGCCCGGATTAACATCCTGGATTAACACATCCTCCGGATTAACGCCCCACCCGAATTATCACGCTGCCCGGATTAACTCCTCGCCCAGATTAACACCTCGCCCGGATTAACGCCCTGCCCGGATTAACACATCGCCCGGATTAATTCCCCGCTCGGATTAATGCCCCGCCCGGATTATCACCCCGCCCGGATTAACACCCCGCCCGGTTTAACACCCCGCCCAGGTTAATACCTCGCCCGGATTAACACCCCGCCCGGATTAACACCCAGCCCGGATTAACACCCTGCCCAGATTAACAGCCCGCCCGGATTAACGCCCCACCCGGATTAACGCCCTGCCCAGATTAACACCCCGCCCAGATTAACACCCCACCCAGATTAACACCCCGCCCTGATTAACACCCCGCCCGTCTTAACACCTCATCCGGATTAACACCTCGACCGGATTAACATCTCACCCGGATTAACACAGCACTCGGATTAACACCCCGCCCGGATTAACATCCTGCACGGATTAACACCCCGCCCGGATTAACACCCCGCCTGGATTATCACCTTCTCCGGACTAACACCCTGTCCGGATTAACACTCAGCCTGTATTATCATCTTCTCTGGATTAACACATCGCCGGATTAACACCCCACCCAGATTAACATCCGGCCCGGATTAACACATCACCCGGATTAACACCTCACCCGGATTAACTCCTCGCCCAGATTAACACCTCGCCCAGATTAACACCCCGCCCGGATTAACACCTCGCCCGGATTAATGCCCCGCTCGGATTAATGCCCCGCCCGGATTAACACCTCGCCCGGATTAACACCCCGCCCAGATTAACATCCTGCCCGGATTAACACCTCATCTGGATTAACATATCACCCGGATTAACATCCTACCCGGATTAACACACCGCCCGGATTAACACCCCGCTTGGATTAACACCGCGCCCGGATTAACACCTTGCCCGGATTAACACCCCACCCTGATTAACACCCCGCCCGTATTAACACCCCGCCCGGATTAACACCCCACCCGGATTAACACGTTGTCCGGATTAACATACTGCCTGGATTAACACGTCCTCCAGATTAACGCCCCACCCGAATTAACACGCCACCCGGATTAACAGTTCGCCCGGATTAACACCTCACCCTGATTAACGCCCCGCCCGGATTAACACCCCGTCCGGATTAACACCCCGCCTGGATTATCACCTTCTCCGGACTAACACCCTGTCCGGATTAACACTCAGCCTGGATTATGATCTTCTCCAGATTAACACATCACCCGGATTAACACCCCACCCAGATTAACACGCTGCCTGGATTACCACCTCGCCCGCATTAACACCCCGCCCGGATTAACACCCCGCCCAGATTAACACGTCGTCCGGATTAACACACCGCCTGTATTAACACATCCTCCGGATTAACGCCCCACCCGAATTATCACGCTGCCCGGATTAACTCCTCGCCCAGATTAACACCTCGCCCGGATTAACGCCCCGCCCGGATTAACATCTCGCCCGGATTAATGCCCCGCTCAGATTAATGCCCCGCCCGGATTAACACCTCGCCCGGATTAACACCCCGCCCAGATTAACATCCTGCCCGGATTAACACATCATCCAGATTAACACCTCACCCGGATTTACACCCCACTCGGATTAACACCCCACCCGGATAACAACCCGCCCGGAATAACACCTCACACGGATTAACACAACGCCCGGATTAACATCCCGCCCGGATTAATATATCACCCGGATTAACACCTCACACAGATTAACACCCCACCCTGATTAACACCCGACCCGGATTAACAACCTGCCTGGATTAACACCTCGCCTGGATTAACACCCTGCCCAGATTAACACATCACCCGGATTAAAACCCCACCTGGATTAACACCCCGCCCGGATTAACAACCCGTCCAGATTAACATCCTGCCTGGCTAAACACCCGCCCGGATTAACACCCCACCCAGATTAACACCCTGCCCGTCTTAACACCTTGCCCGGATTAACACGTCGCCCGGATTAACACCCCGCCCGGATTAACATTTCGCCCAGATTAACACCCCGCCCGGATTAGAACCTCGCCCGGGTTAACATCTGCCCCGGATTAACACCCCGCCTGGATTGACACCCTGCCCGGATTAACACCCCGCCCGGATTAACTCCCCGCCCGTCTTAACACCTTGCCCGGATTAACACCTCGCTCAGATTAACACCCCGCCCGGATTAACACCGCGCCCAGATTAACACCGCGCCCAGACTAACACCCCGCCCGGATTAACACCCCACCCGGATTAACACGTTGTCCGGATTAACATACTGCCTGGATTAACACGTCCTCCGGATTAACGCCCCACCCGAATTAACACGCCACCAGGATTAACAGTTCGCCCGGATTAACACCGCGCCCTGACTAACGCCCAGCCCGGATTAACACCCCGCCCAGATTAACACCCCACCCAGATTAACACCCCGCCCTGATTAACAACACGTCCGGATTAACACCACACCTGGATTAACACCCTGCATGGATAAACAGCCACCCGGATTAACACCCTACCCGGATTAACACCCCGCCCGTCTTAACAACTCGCTCGGATTAACACCTCACCCAGATTAACACTCCGCCCGGATTAACACCTCACCCGGATTAACACTCCGCCCGGATTAACACCTCACCCGGATTAACACCCCGCCTGGATTAATACACCACCCAGGTTAACACCTCGCCCGGTTTAACACACCGCCCGGATAAACACCCCGCTTGGATTATCACCCCGCCCAGATTAACGCCCCGCCCGGTTTAACGCCCCGCCCGGGTTAACACCTCGCCCGGATTATCACCCCGCCCAGATTAACACCCAGCCCGGATTAACACCCAGCCCGGATTAACACCCCGCCCATCTTAACAACTCGCTCGGATTAACACCTCGCCCGGATTAACACTCCGCCCGGATTAACACCTCACCCGGATTAACACCCCGCCTGGATTAATACACCGCCCAGGTTAACACCTCGCCCGGATTAACGCCCTGCCCGGATTAACACCTCACCCGGGTTAACACCTCGCCCGGATTAATACACCGCCCAGATTAACACCTCACCCGGATTATCACCCCGCCCGGATTATCACCCCGCCCGGGTTAACACCTCGCCCGGATTAACACACCGCCCGGATTAACACACCGCCCGGATTAACACCCCGCCCGGATTATCACCCCGCCCGGATTAACGCCCCGCCCGGATTAACGCCCCGCCCGGATTAACGCCCCGCCCGGATTAACACCCCGCCCGGATTAACACCCCGCCCAGATTAACACACCGCCCGGATTAACACCCCGCCCGGATTAACACCCCGCCCGGATTAACGCCCCGCCCGGATTAACACCCCGCCCAGATTAACACCCCGCCCTGATTAACACCCCGCCCGTCTTAACACCTCATCCGGATTAACACCTCGACCGGATTAACATCTCACCCGGATTAACACAGCACTCGGATTAACACCCCACCCGGATTAACACCCCGCCTGGATTATCACCTTCTCCGGACTAACACCCTGTCCGGATTAACACTCAGCCTGGATTATCATCTTCTCCGGATTAACACATCGCCCGGATTAACACCCCACCCAGATTAACACGCTGCCCGGATTACCACCTCGCCCGCATTAACACCCCGCCCGGATTAACACCCTGCCCAGATTAACACGTCGTCCGGATTAACACACCGCCTGGATTAACACATCCTCCGGATTAACGCCGCACCCGAATTAGCACGCTGCCCGGATTAACTCCTCGCCCAGATTAACACCTCGCCCGGATTAACGCCCCGCCCGGATTAACACCTCGCCCGGATTAATGCCCCGCCCGGATTAACACCTCGCCCAGATTAACACCCCGCCCAGATTAACATCCTGCCCGGATTAACACATCATCCGGATTAACATATCACCCGGATTAACATCCTACCCGGATTAACACCCCGCCCGTATTAACACCCCGCCCGGATTAACGTCCTGCACGGATTAACACTCTGCCCGGATTAACACCCCGCCTGGATTATCACCTTGTCCGGACTAACACCCTGCCCGGAATAACACCCGGCCTGGATTATCACCTTCTCCGGATTAACAACTCGTCCGGGTTAACATCCCGCCCAGATTAACACGCGGCCCGGATTTTCACCTCGCCCGGATTAACACCCCGCCCTGATTAACACCCCACCCGGATTAACACGTTGTCCGGATTAACATACTGCCTGGATTAACACATCCTCCGGATTAACGCCCCACCCGAATTAACACGCCACCCGGATTAACAGTTCGCCCGGATTAACACCGCGCCCTGATTAACGCCCAGCCCGGAATAACACCCCGTCCGGATTAACACCCCGTCCGGATTAACAACACGTCCGGATTAACACCACACCTGGATTAACACCCTGCATGGATAAACAGCCACCCAGATTAACACCCTACCCGGATTAACACCCCGCCCGTCTTAACAACTCGCTCGGATTAACACCTCGCCCAGATTAACACTCCGCCCGGATTAACACCTCGCCCGGATTAACACCCCACCCAGATTAACACCCAGCCCGGATTAATACCCCACCCGTTTTAACACTCCGCCTGGATTAACATGTCGTCCGCATTAACACCCCACCCGGATTAACACCCCGCCCGGATTAACACCACGCCCGGATTCACACCCCGCCCGTGTTAACATCTCGCCTGGATTAACGGCCCACCCGATTTAACGCCCCGCCTGGATTAACATCCCGCCCGGATTAACACTACGCCAAGATTAACACCTCACCCAGATTAACACCGCGCCGAGATTAACACTGCGCCCAGATTAACACCCTACCCGGATTAACACATCACCCGGATTAACACCCTACCCGGATTAACACATCACCCGGATTAACACCCCGCCCGGATTAACACCCCACCCAGATTAACACATCGCCTGGATTAACACCCCATCCGGATTAACACCCCGCCCGGATTAACACCCCGCCCGGATTAACGCCCCGCCCAGATTAACAACCCACCCAGATTAACACCCCACCCGGATTAACACCCTGCACGGATATACACCCAATCGGATTAACACACCACCCGGATTAACACCCTGCCCGTCTTAACACCTCGCCCGGATTAACACCCCGCCCGGATTAACACCCCACCCGGATTAACACGTTGTCCGGATTAACATACTGCCTGGATTAACATGTCCTCCGGATTAACGCCCCACCCGAATTAACACGCCACCCGGATTAACAGTTCGCCCGGATTAACACCTCGCCCTGATTAACGACCCGCCCGGATTAACACCCCACCCGGATTAACACCCCGCTCAGATTAACACCCCACCCAGATTAACATCCCACCCGGATTAACACCCTGCCCGGATAAACAGCCGCCCGGATTAACACCCCACCCGGATTAACACCCCGCCCGTCTTAACACCTCGCTCGGATTAACACCTCGCCCGAATTAACACCCCGCCTGGATTAACACCTCGCCTGATTAACACCCCGCCCAGATTAACAACCCGCCCTGATTAACAACCTGCCCGGATTAACACCTTGCCCAGATTAACGCACCACGCAGATTATCACCTCACCCAGATTAAACCTCGCCCGGATTAACACCTCACCTGGATTAACACCTCACCCGGATTAACACACCGCCCAGATTAACACCTCACCCGGATTAACACCCCGCCCGGATTAACACCTTACCCGGATTAACACCCCGCCCGGATTAACACCCCGCCAAGATTAACACCTCACCCAGATTAACACATCGCCCAGATTAACAACCCGCCCGGATTAACACCCCCCCAGATTAACACCCCACCTGGATTAACATCTCGCCCAGATTAACACCACGCCCAGATTAACACCCCGCCCAGATTAACACCTCGACCGCATTAACACCTTGCCCAGATTAACACCTCACCCGCATTAATGCCCCGCCCGGATTAACATCTCGCCCGGATTAACGCCCTGCCTGCATTAACACCCCGCCCAGATTAACACCCCACCCAGACTAACACCCCGCCCGGATTAACGCCCTGCCTGGATTAACACCCCGCCCAGATTAACACCTCGACCGCATTAACACCTTGCCCAGATTAACACCTCACCCGCATTAATGCCCCGCCCGGATTAACACCTCGCCCGGATTAACGCCCTGCCTGCATTAACACCCCGCCCAGATTAACACCTTGCCCAGACTAACACCCCGCCCGGATTAACGCCCTGCCTGGATTAACACCCCGCCCAGATTAACACCCCACCCAGACTAACACCCCGCCCGGATTAACACCCCGCCCGTCTTAACACCTCATCTGGATTAACACCTCGACCGGATTAACATCTCACCCGGATTAACACAGCACTCGGATTAACACCCCGCCCGGATTAACATCCTGCATGGATTAACACCCCGCCCAGATTAACACCCCGCCTGGATTATCACCTTCTCCGGACTAACACCCTGTCCGGATTAACACTCAGCCTGGATTATCATCTTCTCCGGATTAACACATCGCCCGGATTAACACCCTGCCCGGATAACACCCTACCCGGATTAACAACCCGCCCGGATTAACTTCCTACCCGGATTAACACCGCGCCCGGATTAGCACACTTCCGGGATTAACACCCTGCCTGGATTAACACCCTGCCTGGATTAACACCCCGCCCGGATTAACACCCCGCTTGGATTAACACCCTGCCCGGATTAACACCTCGACCGGATTAACACCTCGCCTGGATTAACACACCGCTCGGATTAACACCCTGCCCGGATAAACACCCCGCCCGGATAAACACCCCGCCCGGATTAACACCCCGCCCGGATTAACATGTTGTCCGGGTTAACACACCGCCTGGATTAATACGTCCTCTGGGTTAATGCCACACCCGAATAATCACGCCGCCCGGATTAACTCCTCGCCCGGATTAACACCTTGCCCGGATTAACACCCCGCTCGGATTAATGCCCCGCCCGGATAAACACCTCGCCCGGATTAACACTCCGCCCGGATTAACACCTCACCCGGATTAACACCCCGCCTGGATTAATACACCGCCCAGATTAACACCTCGCCCAGATTAACACACCGCCCGGATTAATACCCCGCCCGGATTATCACCCCTCCCGGATTAACACCCCGCTCGGTTTAACACCCCGCCCGGGTTAACACCTCGCCCGGATTAACACACAACCCGGATTAACACCCAGCCCGGATTAACACCCCGCCCGTATTAACAGCCCGCCCGGATTAACGCCCCGCCCGGATTAACACCCGCCCAGATTAACATCTCGCCCGGATTAATACCCCACCCGTATTAATACCCCGCCCAGATTAACACCTCATCCGGATTAACACGTCATCCGGATAACACCCCGCCTGGATTAACACGTCGTCCGGATTAACGCCCCGCCCGGATTAACATCTGACCTGGATTAACACCATGCCCGGATTAACATCCCACCCGGATTAACACTTCGCCTGGATTAACATGTCGTCCGCATTAACACCCCACCCAGATTAACACCCCGCCCGGATTAACACCACGCCCGGATTCACACCCCGCCCGTGTTAACATCTCGCCTGGCTTAACGGCCCACCCGATTTAACATCCCGCCCGGATTAACACATCACCCGGATTAACACCTCACCCGGATTAACACTACGCCAAGATTAACACCTCACCCAGATTAACACCGCGCCGAGATTAACACTGCGCCCAGATTAACACCCTGCCCGGATTAACACATCACCCGGATTAACACCCCGCCCGGATTAACACCCCACCCAGATTAACACCCCGCCCGGATTAACACCCCACCCGGATTAACACCCCCTCAGATTAACACCCCACCCAGATTAACATCCCACCCGGATTAACACCCTGCCCGGATAAACAGCCGCCCGGATTAACACCCCACCCGGATTAACACCCCGCCCATCTTAACACCTCGCTCGGATTAACACCTCGCCTGATTAACACCCCGCCCAGATTAACAACCCGCCCTGATTAACAACCTGCCCGGATTAACACCTTGCCCGGATTAACGCCCCACGCAG
The DNA here is from genome assembly GCF_052327205.1 of Somniosus microcephalus. Taxonomy (NCBI): domain Eukaryota; kingdom Metazoa; phylum Chordata; class Chondrichthyes; order Squaliformes; family Somniosidae; genus Somniosus; species Somniosus microcephalus. Next base: position 107,590,415 of record NC_141001.1, read on the forward strand.
ATTATCACCTCACCCAGATTAAACTTCGCCCGGATTAACACCTCACCTGGATTAACACCTCACCCAGATTAACACACCGCCCAGATTAACACCTCACCCGGATTAACACCCCGCCCGGATTAACACCTTACCCGGATTAACACCCAGCCCGGATTAACACCCCGCCAAGATTAACACCTCACCCAGATTAACACATCGCCCAGATTAACAACCCGCCCGGATTAACACCCCCCCAGATTAACACCCCACCTGGATTAACATCCCACCGCGATTAACAGCTTGCCCGGATTAACATCCCGCCTAGATTAACTCCCCGCCCAGGTTAACACCCCGCCCAGATTAACACCTCGCCCAGATTAACACCACGCCCAGATTAACACCCCGCCCAGATTAACACCTCGACCGCATTAACACCTTGCCCAGATTAACACCTCACCCGCATTAATGCCCCGCCCGGATTAACACCTCGCCCGGATTAACGCCCTGCCCGGATTAACACCCCGCCCAGATTAACACCCCACCCAGACTAACACCCCGCCCTGATTAACACCCCGCCCGTCTTAACACCTCATCCGGATTAACACCTCGACCGGATTAACATCTCACCCGGATTAACACAGCACTCGGATTAACACCCCGCCCGGATTAACATCCTGCACGGATTAACACCCCGCCCGGATTAACACCCCGCCTGGATTATCACCTTCTCCGGACTAACACCCTGTCCGGATTAACACTCAGCCTGGATTATCATCTTCTCCGGATTAACACATTGCCCGGATTAACACCCCACCCAGATTAACACGCTGCCCGGATTAACACCTCGCCCGCATTAACACCCCGCCCGGATTAACACCCCGCCCAGATTAACACGTCGTCTGGATTAACACACCGCCTGGATTAACACATCCTCCGGATTAACGCCCCACCCGAATTATCACGCTGCCCGGATTAACTCCTAGCCCAGATTAACACCTCGCCCGGATTAACGCCCCGCCCGGATTAACACCTCACCCGGATTAATGCCCCGCTCGGATTAATGCCCCACCCGGATTAACACCTCGCCCGGATTAACACCCCCCCAGATTAACATCCTGCCCGGATTAACACATCATCCGGATTAACACCTCACCCGGATTTACACACCACTCGGATTAACACCCCACCCGGATAACAACCCGCCCGGAATAACACCTCACACGGATTAACACATCGCCCGGATTAACATCCCGCCCGGATTAATATATCACCCGGATTAACACCTCACACAGATTAACACCCCACCCTGATTAACACCCGACCCTGATTAACAACCTGCCTGGATTAACACCTCACCTGGATTAACACTCTGCCCGGATTAACACATCACCCGGATTAAAACCCCACCTGGATTAACACCCCGCCTGGATTAACACCCTACCCGTCTTAACACCTTGCCCAGATTAACACCTCGCCCAGATTAACACCCCGCCCGGATTAACATTTCGCCCAGATTCACACCCCGCCCGGATTAGAACCTCGCCCGGGTTAACACCTGCCCCGGATTAACACCCCGCCTGGATTGACACCCTGCCCGGATTAACACCCCGCCCGGATTAACTCCCCGCCCGTCTTAACACCTTGCCCGGATTAACACCTCGCCCAGATTAATACCCCGCCCAGATTAACACCCCGCCCAGATTAACATTTCGCCCAGATTAACACCCCGCCCGGATTAGAACCTCGCCCGGGTTAACATCTGCCCCGGATTAACACCCCACCCAGATTGACACCCTGCCCGGATTAACACCCCGCCCGGATTAACAACGCGCCCGGATTAACACCGCGCCCAGACTAACACCCCGCCCGGATTAACACACCGCCTGGATTAACACCCCGCCTGGATTAACATCCCGCCCGGATTAACATATCACCCGGATTAACACCTCATCCGGATTAACACCCCACCCGGATTAACACACCACCCAGATTAACAACCCGCCCGGATTAACACCTCGCCCAGATTAACACCCTGCCCGGATTAACACATCACTCGGATTAACAACCCGCCCAGATTAACACCCCATCCAGATTAACACCCCGCCCGGATTAACACCCCGCCCAGATTAACAACCCACCCAGATTAACACCCCACCCGGATTAACACCCTGCACGGATATACACCCAATCGGATTAACACACCACCCTGATTAACACCCCGCCCATCTTAACACCTCGCCCGGATTAACAACCCGCCCGGATTAACACCCCACCCGGATTAACACGTTGTCCGGATTAACATACTGCCTGGATTAACATGTCCTCCGGATTAACGCCCCACCCGAATTAACACGCCACCCGGATTAACAGTTCGCCCGGATTAACACCTCGCCCTGATTAACGACCCGCCCGGATTAATACCCCGTCCGGATTAACACCCCGTCCAGATTAACAACACGCCCGGATTAACACCACACCTGGATTAATACCCTGCATTGATAAACAGCCACCCGGATTAACACCCTACCCGGATTAACACCCCGCCCGTCTTAACAACTCGCTCGGATTAACACCTCGCCCGGATTAACACTCCGCCCGGATTAACACCTCACCCGGATTAACACCCCACCTGGATTAATACACCGCCCAGATTAACACCTCGCCCGGATTAACACACCGCCCGGATTAACACCCCGCCCAGATTATCACCCCGCCCGGATTAACACCACGCCCGGTTTAACACCCCACCCGGGTTAACACCTCGCCCGGATTAACACCCAGCCCGGATTAACACCCTGCCCGGATTAACACCCCGCCCGGATTAACACGTCGTCCGGGTTAACACGCTGCCTGGATTAATACGTCCTCCGGGTTAATGCCCCACCCGAATTATCACGCCGCCCGGATTAACTCCTCGCCTGGATAAACACCTCGCCCGCATTAACACCCCGCTCGGATTAATGCCCCGCACGGATAAACACCTCGCCCGGATTAACACCCCGCCCGGATTAACATCACGCCCGGATTAACACATCACCCGGATTAACACCTCACCCGTATTTACACCCCACTCGGATTAACACCCCACTCGGATAAAAACCCGCCCGGATTAACACCTCGCACAGAATAACACATCGCCCAGATTGGCACCCCGCCCATATTAGCACCCCGCCCGGATTAACATCCTGCAAGGATTTACACTCCACACGGATTAACACCCTGCCTGGATTATCACCTTGTCCGGACTAACACCCCGCCCGGATTAACACCCGGCCTGGATTATCACCTTGTCCGGATTAACAGCTCGCCCGGATTAGCACCCCGCCCAGATTAACACGCTGCCCGGATTACCACCTCGCCCGTATTAACACCCCGCCCGGATTAACACGTTGTCCAGATTAACACACCGCCTGGATTAACACGTTCTCCGGATTAACGCACCACCCGAATTATCATGCTGCCCGGATTAACACCTCGCCCGGATTAACACCTTGCCCAGATTAACGCCCCGCCCGGATTAACACCTCGCCCGGATTAACGCCCCGCCCGGATTAATGCCCCGCCTGGATTAATGCCCCGCCCGGATTAACACCACGCCCGGATTAACACATCGCCCGGATTAACACCTCACCCGGATTAACACCACGCCAAGATTAACACCTCACCCAGATTAACACCACGCCAAGATTAACACTGCACCCAGATTAACACCCAGCCCGGATTAACACCCCGCCCGGATTAACAGCCCGCCCGGATTAACGCCCCGCCCGGATTAACACCCCGCCCGGATTAACACCCGCCCGGATTAACATCTCGCCCGGATTAACACATCGTCCGAATTAATACCCCACCTGTATTAATGCCCCACCCAGATTGACACCCTGCCCGGATTAACACCCCGCCCGGATTAACAACGCGCCCGGATTAACACCGCGCCCAGACTAACACCCCGCCCGGATTAACACACCGCCTGGATTAACACCCCGCCTGGATTAACATCCCGCCCGGATTAACATATCACCCGGATTAACACCTCATCCGGATTAACACCCCACCCGGATTAACACACCACCCAGATTAACAACCCGCCCGGATTAACACCTCGCCCAGATTAACACCCTGCCCGGATTAACACATCACTCGGATTAACAACCCGCCCAGATTAACACCCCATCCAGATTAACACCCCGCCCGGATTAACACCCCGCCCAGATTAACAACCCACCCAAATTAACACCCCACCCGGATTAACACCCTGCACGGATATACACCCAATCGGATTAACACACCACCCTGATTAACACCCCGCCCATCTTAACACCTCGCCCGGATTAACAACCCGCCCGGATTAACACCCCACCCGGATTAACACGTTGTCCGGATTAACATACTGCCTGGATTAACATGTCCTCCGGATTAACGCCCCACCCGAATTAACACGCCACCCGGATTAACAGTTCGCCCGGATTAACACCTCGCCCTGATTAACGACCCGCCCGGATTAATACCCCGTCCGGATTAACACCCCGTCCAGATTAACAACACGCCCGGATTAACACCACACCTGGATTAATACCCTGCATTGATAAACAGCCACCCGGATTAACACCCTACCCGGATTAACACCCCGCCCGTCTTAACAACTCGCTCGGATTAACACCTCGCCCGGATTAACACTCCGCCCGGATTAACACCTCACCCGGATTAACACCCCACCTGGATTAATACACCGCCCAGATTAACACCTCGCCCGGATTAACACACCGCCCGGATTAACACCCCGCCCAGATTATCACCCCGCCCGGATTAACACCACGCCCGGTTTAACACCCCACCCGGGTTAACACCTCGCCCGGATTAACACCCAGCCCGGATTAACACCCTGCCCGGATTAACACCCCGCCCGGATTAACACGTCGTCCGGGTTAACACGCTGCCTGGATTAATACGTCCTCCGGGTTAATGCCCCACCCGAATTATCACGCCGCCCGGATTAACTCCTCGCCTGGATAAACACCTCGCCCGCATTAACACCCCGCTCGGATTAATGCCCCGCACGGATAAACACCTCGCCCGGATTAACACCCCGCCCGGATTAACATCACGCCCGGATTAACACATCACCCGGATTAACACCTCACCCGTATTTACACCCCACTCGGATTTACACCCCACTCGGATAAAAACCCGCCCGGATTAACACCTCGCACGGAATAACACATCGCCCAGATTGGCACCCCGCCCATATTAGCACCCCGCCCGGATTAACATCCTGCAAGGATTTACACTCCACACGGATTAACACCCTGCCTGGATTATCACCTTGTCCGGACTAACACCCCGCCCGGATTAACACCCGGCCTGGATTATCACCTTGTCCGGATTAACAGCTCGCCCGGATTAGCACCCCGCCCAGATTAACACGCTGCCCGGATTACCACCTCGCCCGTATTAACACCCCGCCCGGATTAACACGTTGTCCAGATTAACACACCGCCTGGATTAACACGTTCTCCGGATTAACGCACCACCCGAATTATCATGCTGCCCGGATTAACACCTCGCCCGGATTAACACCTTGCCCAGATTAACGCCCCGCCCGGATTAACACCTCGCCCGGATTAACGCCCCGCCCGGATTAATGCCCCGCCTGGATTAATGCCCCGCCCGGATTAACACCACGCCCGGATTAACACCCCGCCCGGATTAACATCCCGCCCGGATTAACACATCGCCCGGATTAACACCTCACCCGGATTAACACCACGCCAAGATTAACACCTCACCCAGATTAACACCACGCCAAGATTAACACTGCACCCAGATTAACACCCAGCCCGGATTAACACCCCGCCCGGATTAACAGCCCGCCCGGATTAACGCCCCGCCCGGATTAACACCCCGCCCGGATTAACACCCGCCCGGATTAACATCTCGCCCGGATTAACACATCGTCCGAATTAATACCCCACCTGTATTAATGCCCCACCCAGATTAACACCTCGTCCAGATTAACATGTCATCCGGATAACACCCCGCCTGGATTAACACGTCGTCCGGATTAACACCCCGCCCGGATTAACATCTGAACTGGATTAACACCATGCCCGGATTAACATCCCACCCGGATTAACACCCCGCCTGGATTAGCACGCTGCCCGGATTAACACCCTGCCTGGATTAACACCATGCCTGGATTAACACCCCGCCCGGATTAACACCCCGCTTGGATTAACACCCCGCCCGGATTAACACCTCGACCGGATTAACACCTCGCCTGGATTAACACACCGCTCGGATTAACACCCTGCCCGGATAAACACCCCGCCCGGATTAACACCTCGTCCGGATTAACATCTCGCCCGGATTAACACCCCGCCCGGATTAACACCCCGCCCAGATTAACACACCGCCCGGATTAACACCCTGCCCGGATTAACACTTCACCCGGATTAACATCCCACCCAGATTAACACCCCACCCGGATTAACACCCCACCCAGATTAACACCCCGCCCGGATTAACATCTCGTCTGGATTAACACCTTGCCCGGATTAACATCTCGCGTGGATTAACACCCCGCCCGGATTAACACCTCGCCCGGATTAACACCCCGCCCGGATTAACATTCTGCCCGGATTAACAAGTCGTCTGGATTAACACCCCACCCCTTTTAATGCACCGCCCGGATTAACAACTCTTCCGGATTAACACGTCATCCGGATTAACACCCCGCCTGGATTAACACGTCGTCCGGATTAACACCCCACCCGGATTAATGCCCCACCCGGATTAACACCCCGCCTGGATTAACACCCCGCCAGGATTATCTTGTCGCCGGATTAACATCCCACCCGGATTAACACCCCGACTGGATTAACATGTCGTCCAGATTAACACCCCGCCCGGATTAACACCCCGCCTGGATTAACACCCCGCCTGGATTAACACCTCGCCCGGATTAACACCTTGACCGGATTAACACACCGCCCAGATTAACACCCTGCCCGGATTAACAGCCCGCCCGGATTAACTCGTCGTCCGGGTTAACACACCGCCTGGATTAATTCGTCCTCCGGGTTAATGCCCTACCCGAATTATCACGCTGCCCGGATTAACTCCTCGCCTGGTTAAACACCTCGCCCGGATTAACGCCCCACCCGGATTAACACCTTGCCCGGATTAACACCCCGCTCGGATTAATGCCCCGCCCGGATAAACACCTCGCCCGGATTAACACCCCACCTGGATTAACATCCCGACCGGATTAACACATCACCCGGATTAACACCTCACCCGGATTTACACCCGACTCGGATTAACAGCCCACTCGGATAAAAACCCACCCGGATTAACACCTCGCACGGAATAACACATCACCCAGATTGGCACCCCGCCCATATTAGCACCCCCCCGGATTAACATCCTGCAAGGATTTACACTCCGCCCGGATTAACACCCTGCCTGGATTATCACCTTGTCTGGACGAACACCCCGCCCGGATTAACACCCGGCCTGGATTATCACCTTGTCCGGATTAACAACTCGCCCGGATTAGCACCCTGCCCAGATTACACGCTGCCCGGATTACCACCTCACCCGTATTAACACCCCGCCCGGATTAACACGTTGTCCAGACTAACACACCGCCTGGATTAACACGTCCTCCGGATTAACGCCCCACCCGAATTATCATGCTGCCCGGATTAACACCTCGCCCGGATTAACACCTCGCCCAGATTAACGCCCCGCCCGGATTAACACCTCGCCCGGATTAACGCCCCGCCCAGATGAATGCCCCGCCCAGATTAACACCACGCCCGGATTAACACCCTGCCCGGATTAACATCCCGCCCGGATTAACACATCGCCCGGATTAACACCTCACCCGGATTAACACTACGCCAAGATTAACACCTCACCCAGATTAACACCGCGCCGAGATTAACACTGCGCCCAGATTAACACCCTGCCCGGATTAACACATCACCCGGATTAACACCCCGCCCGGATTAACACCCCACCCAGATTAACACCCCACCCGGATTAACACCCCACCCGGATTAACACCCGACCCGGATTAACAACCTGCCTGGATTAACACCTCACCTGGATTAACACCCTGCCCGGATTAACACATCCCCCGGACTAAAACCCCACCTGGATTAACACCCCGCCCGGATTAACACCCCATCCGGATTAACATCCTGCCTGGCTAAAAACCAGCCCGGATTAACACCCCACCCGGATTAACACCCTACCCGTCTTAACACCTTGCCTGGATTAACACCTCGCCCGGATTAACACACCGCACGGATTAACATTTCGCCCAGATTCACACCCCGCCCGGATTAGAACCTCGCCCGGGTTAACATCTGCCCCGGATTAACACCCCGCCTGGATTGACACCCTGCCCGGATTAACACCCCGCCCGGATTAACTCCCCGCCCGTCTTAACACCTTGCCCGGATTAACACCTCGCCCAGATTAACACCCCGCCCAGATTAACACCCCGCCCAGATTAACATTTCGCCCAGATTAACACCCCGCCCGGATTAGAACCTCGCCCGGGTTAACATCTGCCCCGGATTAACACCCCACCCGGATTGACACCCTGCCCGGATTAACACCCCGCCCAGATTAACAACGCGCCCGGATTAACAACGCGCCCAGACTAACACCCCGCCCGGATTAACACACCGCCTGGATTAACACCCCATCCGGATTAACACCCCGCCCGGATTAACACCCCGCCCGGATTAACGCCCCGCCCAGATTAACAACCCACCCAGATTAACACCCCACCCGGATTAACACCCTGCACGGATATACACCCAATCGGATTAACACACCACCCGGATTAACACCCTGCCCGTCTTAACACCTCGCCCGGAATAACACCCCGCCCGGATTAACACCCCACCCGGATTAACACGTTGTCCGGATTAACATACTGCCTGGATTAACATGTCCTCCGGATTAACGCCCCACCCGAATTAACACGCCACCCGGATTAACAGTTCGCCCGGATTAACACCTCGCCCTGATTAACGACCCGCCCGGATTAACACCCCACCCGGATTAACACCCCGCTCAGATTAACACCCCACCCAGATTAACATCCCACCCGGATTAACACCCTGCCCGGATAAACAGCCGCCCGGATTAACACCCCACCCGGATTAACACCCCGCCCGTCTTAACACCTCGCTCGGATTAACACCTCGCCCGAATTAACACCCCGCCTGGATTAACACCTCGCCTGATTAACACCCCGCCCAGATTAACAACCCGCCCTGATTAACAACCTGCCCGGATTAACACCTTGCCCAGATTAACGCCCCACGCAGATTATCACCTCACCCAGATTAAACCTCGCCCGGATTAACACCTCACCTGGATTAACACCTCACCCGGATTAACACACCGCCCAGATTAACACCTCACCCGGATTAACACCCCGCCCGGATTAACACCTTACCCGGATTAACACCCCGCCCGGATTAACACCCCGCCAAGATTAACACCTCACCCAGATTAACACATCGCCCAGATTAACAACCCGCCCGGATTAACACCCCCCCAGATTAACACCCCACCTGGATTAACATCCCACCGCGATTAACAGCTTGCCCGGATTAACATCCCGCCCAGATTAACACCCCGCCCAGGTTAACACCCCGCCCAGATTAACACCTCGCCCAGATTAACACCACGCCCAGATTAACACCCCACCCAGATTAACACCTCGACCGCATTAACACCTTGCCCAGATTAACACCTCACCCGCATTAATGCCCCGCCCGGATTAACACCTCGCCCGGATTAACGCCCTGCCTGGATTAACACCCCACCCAGATTAACACCCCACCCAGACTAACACCCCGCCCGGATTAACACCCCGCCCGTCTTAACACCTCATCCGGATTAACACCTCGACCGGATTAAAATCTCACCCGGATTAACACAGCACTCGGATTAACACCCCACCCGGATTAACATCCTGCACGGATTAACACCCCGCCCAGATTAACACCCCGCCTGGATTATCACCTTCTCCGGACTAACACCCTGTCCGGATTAACACTCAGCCTGGATTATCATCTTCTCCGGATTAACACATCGCCCGGATTAACACCCCACCCAGATTAACACGATGCCCGGATTAACACCTCGCCCGCATTAACACCCCGCCCGGATTAACACCCCACCCAGATTAACACGTCGTCTGGATTAACACACCGCCTGGATTAACACATCCTCTGGATTAACGCCCCACCCGAATTATCACGCTGCCCGGATTAACTCCTCGCCCAGATCAACACCTCGCCCGGATTAACGCCCCGCCCGGATTAACACCTCGCCCGGATTAATGCCCCGCTCGGATTAATGCCCCGCCCGGATTAACACCTCGCCCGGATTAACACCCCGCCCAGATTAACATCCTGCCCGGATTAACACATCATCCGGATTAACACCTCGCCCGGATTTACACACCACTCGGATTAACACCCCACCCGGATAACAACCCGCCCGGAATAACACCTCACACGGGTTAACACATTGCCCGGATTAACATCCCGCCCGGATTAATATATCACCCGGATTAACACCTCACACAGATTAACACCCCACCCTGATTAACACCCGACCCGGATTAACAATCTGCCTGGATTAACATCTCACCTGGATTAACACCCTGCCCGGATTAACACATCCCCCGGACTAAAACCCCACCTGGATTAACACCCCGCCCGGATTAACACCCCATCCGGATTAACATCCTGCCTGGCTAAAAACCAGCCCGGATTAACACCCCACCCGGATTAACACCCTACCCGTCTTAACACCTTGCCTGGATTAACACCTCGCCCGGATTAACACCCCGCACGGATTAACATTTCGCCCAGATTCACACCCCGCCCGGATTAGAACCTCGCCCGGGTTAACATCTGCCCCGGATTAACACCCCGCCTGGATTGACACCCTGCCCGGATTAACACCCCGCCCGGATTAACTCCCCGCCCGTCTTAACACTTTGCCCGGATTAACACCTCGCCCGGATTAACACCTCGCCCAGATTAACACCCCGCCCAGATTAACACCCCGCCCAGATTAACATTTCGCCCAGATTAACACCCCGCCCGGATTAGAACCTCGCCCGGGTTAACATCTGCCCCGGATTAACACCCCACCCGGATTGACACCCTGCCCGGATTAACACCCCGCCCAGATTAACAACGCGCCCGGATTAACAACGCGCCCAGACTAACACCCCGCCCGGATTAACACACCGCTTGGATTAACACCCCATCCGGATTAACACCCCGCCCGGATTAACACCCCGCCCGGATTAACGCCCCGCCCAGATTAACAACCCACCCAGATTAACACCCCACCCGGATTAACACCCTGCACGGATATACACTCAATCGGATTAACACACCACCCGGATTAACACCCTGCCCATCTTAACACCTCGCCCGGATTAACACCCCGCCCGGATTAACACCCCACCCGGATTAACACGTTGTCCGGATTAACATACTGCCTGGATTAACATGTCCTCCGGATTAACGCCCCACCTGAATTAACACGCCACCCGGATTAACAGTTCGCCCGGATTAACACCTCGCCCTGATTAACGACCCGCCCGGATTAATACCCCGTCCGGATTAACACCCCGTCCGGATTAACAACACGCCCGGATTAACACCACACCTGGATTAATACCCTGCATGGATAAACAGCCACCCGGATTAACACCCTACCCAGATTAACACCCCGCCTGTCTTAACAACTCGCTCGGATTAACACCTCGCCCGGATTAACACTCCGCCCGGATTAACACCTCACCCGGATTAACACCCCGCCTGGATTAATACACCGCCCAGATTAACACCTCGCCCGGATAAACACCTCGCCCGGATTAACATCCCGCCCGGATTAACATCACGCCCGGATTAACACATCACCTGGATTAACACCTCACCCGTATTTACACCCCACTCGGATTAACACCCCACTCGGATAAAAACCCGCCCGGATTAACACCTCGCACAGAATAACACATCGCCCAGATTGGCACCCCGCCCATATTTGCACCCCGCCCGGATTAACATCCTGCAAGGATTTACACTCCACACGGATTAACACCCTGCCTGGATTATCACCTCGTCCGGACTAACACCCCGCCCGGATTAACACCCGGCCTGGATTATCACCTTGTCCGGATTAACAACTCGCCCGGATTAGCACCCCGCCCAGATTAACACGCTGCCCGGATTACCACCTCGCCCGTATTAACACCCCGCCCGGATTAACACGTTGTCCAGATTAACACACCGCCTGGATTAACACGTTCTCTGGATTAACGCCCCACCCGCATTATCATGCTGCCCGGATTAACAACTTGCCCGGATTAACACCTTGCCCAGATTAACGCCCCGCCCGGATTAACACCTCGCCCGGATTAACGCCCCGCCCGGATTAATGCCCCACCCGGATTAACACCACGCCCGGATTAACACCCCGCCCGGATTAACATCCCGCCCGGAATAACACATCGCCCGGATTAACACCTCACCCGGATTAACACCACGCCAAGATTAACACCTCACCCAGATTAACACCGCGCCGAGATTAACACTGCGCCCAGATTAACACCCAGCCTGGATTAACACCCCGCCCGGATTAACAGCCCGCCCGGATTAACGCCCCGCCCGGATTAACAACCCGCCCGGATTAACACCCGCCCGGATTAACATCTCGCCCGGATTAACACATCGTCCGGATTAATACCCCACCTGTATTAATGCCCCACCCAGATTAACACCTCGTCCAGATTAACACGTCATCCGGATAACACCCCGCCTGGATTAACACGTCGTCCGGATTAACACCCCGCCCGGATTAACATCTGACCTGGATTAACACCATGCCCTGATTAACACCCTGCCTGGATTAACACCATGCCTGGATTAACACCCCGCCCAGATTAACATCCCGCTTGGATTAACACCCCGCCCGGATTAACACCTCGACCGGATTAACACCTCGCCTGGATTAACACACCGCTCGGATTAACACCCTGCCCGGATAAACACCCCGCCCGGATTAACACCTCGTCCGGATTAGCATCTCGCCCGGATTAACACCCCGGCCGGATTAACACCCCGCCCAGATTAACACACCGCCCGGATTAACACTCTGCCCGGATTAACACTTCACCCGGGTTAACACCCCACCCAGATTAACACCCCACCTGGATTAACACCCCACCCAGATTAACACCCCGCCCGGATTAACATCTCGTCTGGATTAACACCTTGCCCGGATTAACATCTCGCGTGGATTAACACCCCGCCCGGATTAACACCTCGCCCGGATTAACACCCCGCCCGGATTAACATTCTGCCCGGATTAACACGTCGTCTGGATTAACACCCCACCCCTTTTAATGCACCGCCCGGATTAACAACTCTTCCGGATTAACACGTCATCCGGATTAACACCCCGCCTGGATTAACACGTCGTCCGGATTAACACCCCGTCCGGATTAATGCCCCACCCGGATTAACACCCCGCCTGGATTAACACCCCACCTGGATTATCTTGTCGCCGGATTAACATCCCACCCGGATTAACACCCCGACTGGATTAACATGTCGTCCAGATTAACACCCCGCTCGGATTAACACCCCGCCTGGATTAACATCTCGTCTGGATTAACACCTCGCCCCATTAACATCTCGCCTGGATTAACACCCCGCCCGGATTAACACCTCGCCCGGATTAACACCCCGCCCGGATTAACATTCTGCCCGGATTAGCACGTCGTCTGGATTAACACCCCACCCGTATTAATGCCCCGCCCGGATTAACAACTCTTCCGGATTAACACGTCATCCGGATAAACACCCCGCCTGGATTAACACGTCGTCCAGATTAACACCCCGCCCGGATTAATGCGCCACCCGGATTAACACCCCGCCTGGATTAACACCCCACCTGGATTTACTTGTCGCCAGATTAACATCCCACCCGGATTAACACCCCGACTGGATTAACATGTCGTCCAGATTAACACCCCGCCCGGATTAACACCCCGCCTGGATTAACACCCCGCCTGGATTAACACCTCGCCCGGATTAACACCTTGACCAGATTAACACACCGCCCAGATTAACACCCCGCCCAGATTAACACCCTGCCCGGATTAACAACCCGCCCGGATTAAGGCCCTGCCCAGATTAACACCCCACCCGGATTAACACCTTGCCCTGATTAACACCCTGCCCAGATTAACATATCACCTGGATTAACACCCCGCCCAGGTTAACACCACTCCCGGATTAGCACTCCGCCCGGATTAACGCCCCGCCCGGTTTAACGCCCTACCCCGATTAACACACCATCCGGATTAACACATCTTCCGGATTAACAACCCGCCCGGATAAACACCCCGCCCAGATTAACACCTCGACCGAATTAACACCTCGCCAGGATTAACACCTCACCCGGATTAACACCTCTTCCGGATTAGCACACTGCCCGGATTTACACACCGCCCGGATTAACATCTCGCCTGGATTAACACCCCGCCCGGTTTAACATCTCATCTGGATTAACACCTCGCCTGGATTAACACCCCGCCCGGTTTAACATCTCATCTGGATTAACACCTCGCCTGGATTAACAACTCGCCTGGATTAACACCCCGCCCGGATTAACACCCGACCCGGATTAACACGTTGTCCGGATTAACATACTGCCTGGATTAACACGTCCTCCGGATTAACGCCCCACCCGAATTAACACGCCACCCGGATTAACAGTTCGTCCGGATTAACACCTCGTCCTGATTAACGCCCCGCCCGGATTAACACCCCGTCCGGATTAACACCCCGTCAGGATTAACAACACGTCCGGATTAACACCACACCTGGATTAATACCCTGCATGGATAAACAGCCACCCGGATTAACACCCTACCCGGATTAACACCCCGCCCGTCTTAACAACTCGCTCGGATTAACACCTCGCCCGGATTAACACGCCGCCCGGATTAACACCTCATCCGGATTAACACCCCGCCTGGATTAATACACCGCCCAGATTAACACCTCGCCCGGATTAACACACCGCCCGGATTAACACACCGCCCGGATTATCACCCCACCCGGATTAACACCCCGCCCGGATTAACACCCCGCCTGGATTATCACCTTCTCCGGACTAACACCCTGTCCGGATTAACACTCAGCCTAGATTATCATCTTCTCCGGATTAACACATCGCCCGGATTAACACCCCACCCAGATTAACACGCTGCCCGGATTACCACCTCGCCCGCATTAACACCCCGCCTGGATTAACACCCTGCCCAGATTAACACGTCGTCCGGATTAACACACCGCCTGGATTAACACATCCTCCGGATTAACGCCGCACCCGAATTAGCACGCTGCCCGGATTAACTCCTCGCCCAGATTAACACCCCGCCCGGTTTAACACCCCGCCCGGGTTAACACCTCGCCCGGATTAACACCCCGCCTGGATTAACACCCAGCCCGGATTAACACCCCGCCCGGATTAACAGCCCGCCCGGATTAACGCCCCGCCCGGATTAACACCCCGCCCGGATTAACACCTGCCCGGATTAACATCTCGCCCGGATTAATACCCCACCCGTATTAATGCCCCGCCCAGATTAACACCTCGTCCAGATTAACACGTCATCCGGATAACACCCCGCCTGGATTAACACGTCGTCCAGATTAACACCCCGCCCGGATTAACATCTGACCTGGATTAACACCATGCCCGGATTAACATCCCACCCGGATTAACACCCCGCCTGGATTAACATGTCATCCGCATTAACACCCCACCCGGATTAACACCCCGCCCGGATTAACACCACGCCGGGATTCACACCCCGCCCGTGTTAACATCTCGCCTGGATTAACGGCCCGCCCGATTTAACGCCCCGCCTGGATTAACACCTCGCCCGGATTAGCACACCGCCCGGATTAACACCCTGCCCGGATAACACCCTACCCGGATTAACAACCCGCCCGGATTAACTTCCTACCCGGATTAACACCGCGCCCGGATTAGCACACTTCCGGGATTAACACCCTGCCTGGATTAACACCCTGCCTGGATTAACACCCCGCCCGGATTAACACCCCGCTTGGATTAACACCCTGCCCGGATTAACACCTCGACCGGATTAACACCTCGCCTGGATTAACACACCGCTCGGATTAACACCCTGCCCGGATAACCACCCCGCCCGGATAAACACCCCGCCCGGATTAACACCCCGCCCAGATTAACATGTTGTCCGGGTTAACACACCGCCTGGATTAATACGTCCTCTGGGTTAATGCCACACCCGAATAATCACGCCGCCCGGATTAACTCCTCGCCCGGATTAACACCTTGCCCGGATTAACACCCCGCTCGGATTAATGCCCCGCCCGGATAAACACCTCGCCCGGATTAACACTCCGCCCGGATTAACACCTCACCCGGATTAACACCCCGCCTGGATTAATACACCGCCCAGATTAACACCTCGCCCAGATTAACACACCGCCCGGATTAATACCCCGCCCGGATTATCACCCCTCCCGGATTAACACCCCGCTCGGTTTAACACCCCGCCCGGGTTAACACCTCGCCCGGATTAACACACAACCCGGATTAACACCCAGCCCGGATTAACACCCCGCCCGTATTAACAGCCCGCCCGGATTAACGCCCCGCCCGGATTAACACCCGCCCAGATTAACATCTCGCCCGGATTAATACCCCACCCGTATTAATGCCCCGCCCAGATTAACACCTCATCCGGATTAACACGTCATCCGGATAACACCCCGCCTGGATTAACACGTCGTCCGGATTAACGCCCCGCCCGGATTAACATCTGACCTGGATTAACACCATGCCCGGATTAACATCCCACCCGGATTAACACTTCGCCTGGATTAACATGTCGTCCGCATTAACACCCCACCCAGATTAACACCCCGCCCGGATTAACACCACGCCCGGATTCACACCCTGCCCGTGTTAACATCTCGCCTGGCTTAACGGCCCACCCGATTTAACGCCCCGCCTGGATTAACATCCCGCCCGGATTAACACATCACCCGGATTAACACCTCACCCGGATTAACACTACGCCAAGATTAACACCTCACCCAGATTAACACCGCGCCGAGATTAACACTGCGCCCAGATTAACACCCTGCCCGGATTAACACATCACCCGGATTAACACCCCGCCCGGATTAACACCCCACCCAGATTAACACCCCGCCCGGATTAACACCCCACCCGGATTAACACCCCCTCAGATTAACACCCCACCCAGATTAACATCCCACCCGGATTAACACCCTGCCCGGATAAACAGCCGCCCGGATTAACACCCCACCCGGATTAACACCCCGCCCGTCTTAACACCTCGCTCGGATTAACACCTCGCCTGATTAACACCCCGCCCAGATTAACAACCCGCCCTGATTAACAACCTGCCCAGATTAACACCTTGCCCGGATTAACGCCCCACGCAGATTATCACCTCACCCAGATTAAACCTCGCCCGGATTAACACCTCACCTGGATTAACACCTCACCCGGATTAACACACCGCCCAGATTAACACCTCACCCGGATTAACACCCCGCCCGGATTAACACCTTACCCGGATTAACACCCCGCCCGGATTAACACCCCGCCAAGATTAACACCTCACCCAGATTAACACATCGCCCAGATTAACAACCCGCCCGGATTAACACCCCCCCAGATTAACACCCCACCTGGATTAACATCCCACGGCGATTAACAGCTTGCCCGGATTAACATCCCGCCTAGATTAACTCCCCGCCCAGGTTAACACCCCGCCCAGATTAACACCTCGCCCAGATTAACACCACGCCCAGATTAACACACCGCCCAGATTAACACCTCGACCGCATTAACACCTTGCCCAGATTAACACCTCACCCGCATTAATGCCCCGCCCGGATTAACACCTCGCCCGGATTAACGCCCTGCCCGGATTAACACCCCGCCCAGATTAACACCC
The DNA here is from genome assembly GCF_052327205.1 of Somniosus microcephalus. Classification (NCBI taxonomy): domain Eukaryota; kingdom Metazoa; phylum Chordata; class Chondrichthyes; order Squaliformes; family Somniosidae; genus Somniosus; species Somniosus microcephalus. The sequence goes on from NC_141001.1 coordinate 107,608,503, forward strand.
CACCCAGACTAACACCCCGCCCTGATTAACACCCCGCCCGTCTTAACACCTCATCCGGATTAACACCTCGACCGGATTAACATCTCACCCGGATTAACACAGCACTCGGATTAACACCCCGCCCGGATTAACATCCTGCATGGATTAACACCCCGCCCGGATTAACACCCCGCCTGGATTATCACCTTCTCCGGACTAACACCCTGTCCGGATTAACACTCAGCCTGGATTATCACCTTCTCCGGACTAACACCCTGTCCAGATTAACACTCAGCCTGGATTATCATCTTCTCCGGATTAACACATCGCCCGGATTAACACCCTACCCAGATTAACACGCTGCCTGGGTTAACACCTCGCCCGCATTAACACCCCGCCCGGTTTAACACCCCGCCCAGATTAACACGTCGTCTGGATTAACACACCGCCTGGATTAACACATCCTCCGGATTAACGCCCCACCCGAATTATCACGCTGCCCGGATTAACTCCTAGCCCAGATTAACACCTCGCCCGGATTAACGCCCCGCCCGGATTAACACCTCGCCCGGATTAATGCCCCGCTCGGATTAATGCCCCGCCCGGATTAACACCTCGCCCGGATTAACACCCCCCCAGATTAACATCCTGCCCGGATTAACACATCATCCGGATTAACACCTCACCCGGATTTACACACCACTCGGATTAACACCCCACCCGGATAACAACCCGCCCGGAATAACACCTCACACGGATTAACACATCGCCCGGATTAACATCCCGCCCGGATTAATATATCACCCGGATTAACACCTCACACAGATTAACACCCCACCCTGATTAACACCCGACCCTGATTAACAACCTGCCTGGATTAACACCTCACCTGGATTAACACTCTGCCCGGATTAACACATCACCCGGATTAAAACCCCACCTGGATTAACACCCCGCCTGGATTAACACCCCATCCGGATTAACATCCTGCCTGGCTAAACACCAGCCCGGATTAACACCCCACCCGGATTAACACCCTACCCGTCTTAACACCTTGCCCGGATTAACACCTCGCCCGGATTAACACCCCGCCCGGATTAACATTTTGCCCAGATTCACACCCCGCCCGGATTAGAACCTCGCCCGGGTTAACACCTGCCCCGGATTAACACCCCGCCTGGATTGACACCCTGCCCGGATTAACACCCCGCCCGGATTAACTCCCCGCCCGTCTTAACACCTTGCCCGGATTAACACCTCGCCCAGATTAATACCCCGCCCAGATTAACACCCCGCCCAGATTAACATTTCGCCAAGATTAACACCCCGCCCGGATTAGAACCTCGCCCGGGTTAACATCTGCCCCGGATTAACACCCCACCCGGATTGACACCCTGCCCGGATTAACACCCCGCCCGGATTAACAACGCGCCCGGATTAACACCGCGCCCAGACTAACACCCCGCCCGGATTAACACACCGCCTGGATTAACACCCCGCCTGGATTAACATCCCGCCCGGATTAACATATCACCCGGATTAACACCTCATCCGGATTAACACCCCACCCGGATTAACACACCACCCAGATTAACAACCCGCCCGGATTAACACCTCGCCCAGATTAACACCCTGCCCGGATTAACACATCACTCGGATTAACAACCCGCCCAGATTAACACCCCATCCAGATTAACACCCCGCCCGGATTAACACCCCGCCCAGATTAACAACCCACCCAGATTAACACCCCACCCGGATTAACACCCTGCACGGATATACACCCAATCGGATTAACACACCACCCGGATTAACACCCCGCCCATCTTAACACCTCGCCCGGATTAACACCCCGCCCGGATTAACACCACACCCGGATTAACACGTTGTCCGGATTAACATACTGCCTGGATTAACATGTCCTCCGGATTAACGCCCCACCCGAATTAACACGCCACCCGGATTAACAGTTCACCCGGATTAACACCTCGCCCTGATTAACGACCCGCCCGGATTAATACCCCGTCCGGATTAACACCCCGTCCGGATTAACAACACGCCCGGATTAACACCACACCTGGATTAATACCCTGCATGGATAAACAGCCACCCGGATTAACACCCTACCCGGATTAACACCCCGCCCGTCTTAACAACTCGCTCGGATTAACACCTCGCCCGGATTAACACTCCGCCCGGATTAACACCTCACCCGGATTAACACCCCATCTGGATTAATACACCGCCCAGATTAACACCCCGCCCGGATTAACACACCGCCCGGATTAACACCCCGCCCAGATTATCACCCCGCCCGGATTAACACCACGCCCGGTTTAACACCCCACCCGGGTTAACACCTCGCCCGGATTAACACCCCGCCCGGATTAACACCCAGCCCGGATTAACACCCTGCCCGGATTAACACCCCGCCTGGATTAACACGTCGTCCGGGTTAACACGCTGCCTGGATTAATACGTCCTCCGGGTTAATGCCCCACCCGAATTATCACGCCGCCCGGATTAACTCCTCGCCTGGATAAACACCTCGCCCGCATTAACGCCCCACCCGGATTAACACCTTGCCCGGATTAACACCCCGCTCGGATTAATGCCCCGCACGGATAAACACCTCGCCCGGATTAACACCCCGCCCGAATTAACATCACGCCCGGATTAACACATCACCCGGATTAACACCTCACCCGTATTTACACCCCACTCGGATTAACACCCCACTCGGATAAAAACCCGCCCGGATTAACACCTCGCACAGAATAACACCCGGCCTGGATTATCACCTTGTCCGGATTAACAGCTCGCCCGGATTAGCACCCCGCCCAGATTAACACGCTGCCCGGATTACCACCTCGCCCATATTAACACCCCGCCCGGATTAACACGTTGTCCAGATTAACACACCGCCTGGATTAACACGTTCTCCGGATTAACGCACCACCCGAATTATCATGCTGCCCGGATTAACACCTTGCCCAGATTAACGCCCCTCCCGGATTAACACCTCGCCCGGATTAACGCCCCGCCCGGATTAATGCCCCGCCTGGATTAATGCCCCGCCCGGATTAACACCACGCCCGGATTAACACCCCGCCCGGATTAACATCCCGCCCGGATTAACACATCGCCCGGATTAACACCTCACCCGGATTAACACCACGCCAAGATTAACACCTCACCCAGATTAACACCACGCCAAGATTAACACTGCGCCCAGATTAACACCCAGCCCGGATTAACACCCCGCCCGGATTAACAGCCCGCCCGGATTAACGCCCCGCCCGGATTAACACCCCGCCCGGATTAACAGCCGCCCGGATTAACATCTCGCCCGGATTAACACATCGTCCGAATTAATACCCCACCTGTATTAATGCCCCACCCAGATTAACACCTCGTCCAGATTAACACGTCATCCGGATAACACCCCGCCTGGATTAACACGTCGTCCGGATTAACACCCCGCCCGGATTAACATCTGACCTGGATTAACACCATGCCCGGATTAACATCCCACCCGGATTAACACCCCGCCTGGATTAGCACGCTGCCCGGATTAACACCCTGCCTGGATTAACACCATGCCTGGATTAACACCCCGCCCGGATTAACACCCCGCTTGGATTAACACCCCGCCCGGATTAACACCTCGACCGGATTAACACCTCGCCTGGATTAACACACCGCTCGGATTAACACCCCGCCCGGATAAACACCCCGCCCGGATTAACGCCTCGTCCGGATTAGCATCTCGCCCGGATTAACACCCCGCCCGGATTAACACCCCGCCCAGATTAACACACCGCCCGGATTAACACCCTGCCCGGATTAACACTTCACCCGGATTAATATCCCACCCAGATTAACACCCCACCCGGATTAACACCCCACCCAGATTAACACCCCTCCCGGATTAACATCTCGTCTGGATTAACACCTTGCCCGGATTAACATCTCGCGTGGATTAACACCCCGCCCGGATTAACACCTCGCCCGGATTAACACCGCGCCCGGATTAACATTCTGCCCGGATTAACACGTCGTCTGGATTAACACCCCACCCCTTTTAATGCACCGCCCGGATTAACAACTCTTCCGGAATGACACGTCATCCGGATTAACACCCCGCCTGGATTAACACGTCGTCCGGATTAACACCCCGCCCGGATTAATGCCCCACCCGGATTAACACCCCGCCTGGATTAACACCCCGCCAGGATTATCTTGTCGCCGGATTAACATCCCACCCGGATTAACACCCCGACTGGATTAACATGTCGTCCAGATTAACACCCCGCCCGGATTAACACCCCGCCTGGATTAACACCCCGCCTGGATTAACACCTCGCCCGGATTAACACCTTGACCGGATTAACACACTGCCCAGATTAACACCCTGCCCGGATTAACACCCTGCCCGGATTAGCATCTCGCCCGGATTAACACCCTGCCCGGATTAACAGCCCGCCCGGATTAACTCGTCGTCCGGGTTAACACACCGCCTGGATTAATTCGTCCTCCGGGTTAATGCCCTACCCGAATTATCACGCTGCCCGGATTAACTCCTCGCCTGGTTAAACACCTCGCCCGGATTAACGCCCCACCCGGATTAACACCTTGCCCGGATTAACACCCCGCTCGGATTAATGCCCCGCCCGGATAAACACCTCGCCCGGATTAACACCCCACCCGGATTAACATCCCGACCGGATTAACACATCACCCGGATTAACACCTCACCCGGATTTACACCCGACTCGGATTAACAGCCCACTCGGATAAAAACCCACCCGGATTAACACCTCGCACGGAATAACACATCACCCAGATTGGCACCCCGCCCATATTAGCACCCCCCCGGATTAACATCCTGCAAGGATTTACACTCCGCCCGGATTAACACCCTGCCTGGATTATCACCTTGTCCGGACGAACACCCCGCCCGGATTAACACCCGGCCTGGATTATCACCTTGTCCGGATTAACAACTCGCCCGGATTAGCACCCTGCCCAGATTACACGCTGCCCGGATTACCACCTCACCCGTATTAACACCCCGCCCGGATTAACACGTTGTCCAGACTAACACACCGCCTGGATTAACACGTCCTCCGGATTAACGCCCCACCCGAATTATCATGCTGCCCGGATTAACACCTCGCCCGGATTAACACCTCGCCCAGATTAACGCCCCGCCCGGATTAACACCTCGCCCGGATTAACGCCCCGCCCAGATGAATGCCCCGCCCAGATTAACACCACGCCCGGATTAACACCCTGCCCGGATTAACATCCCGCCCGGATTAACACATCGCCCGGATTAACACCTCACCCGGATTAACACTACGCCAAGATTAACACCTCACCCAGATTAACACCGCGCCGAGATTAACACTGCGCCCAGATTAACACCCTGCCCGGATTAACAAATCACCCGGATTAACACCCCGCCCGGATTAACACCCCACCCAGATTAACACCCCACCCGGATTAACACCCCACCCGGATTAACACCCCGCTCAGATTAACACCCCACCCAGATTAACATCCCACCCGGATTAACACCCTGCCCGCATAAACAGCCGCCCAGATTAACACCCCACCCGGATTAACACCCCGCCCGTCTTAACACCTCGCTCGGATTAACACCTCGCCCGAATTAACACCCCGCCTGGATTAACACCTCGCCTGATTAACACCCCGCCCAGATTAACAACCCGCCCTGATTAACAACCTGCCCGGATTAACACCTTGCCCGGATTAACGCCCCACGCAGATTATCACCTCACCCAGATTAAACCTCGCCCGGATTAACACCTCACCTGGATTAACACCTCGCCCGGATTAACACACCGCCCAGATTAACACCTCACCCGGATTAACACCCCGCCCGGATTAACACCTTACCCGGATTAACACCCCGCCCGGATTAACACCCCGCCCGGATTAACACCCCGCCAAGATTAACACCTCTCCGAGATTAACACATCGCCCAGATTAACAACCCGCCCGGATTAACACCCCACCAGATTAACACCCCACCTGGATTAACACCCCACCGCGATTAACAGCTTGCCCGGATTAACATCCCGCCCACATTAACACCCCGCCCAGGTTAACACCCCGCCCAGATTAACACCTCGCCCAGATTAACACCACGCCCAGATTAACACCTCGCCCGCATTAATGCCACGCCCGGATTAACACCTCGCCCGGATTAAAGCCCTGCCCGGATTAACACCCCGCCCAGATTAACACCCCACCCAGACTAACACCCCGCCCTGATTAACACCCCGCCCGTCTTAACACCTCATCCGGATTAACACCTCGACCGGATTAACATCTCACCCGGATTAACACAGCACTCGGAATAACACCCCGCCCGGATTAACATCCTGCACGGATTAACACCCCAACCGGATTAACAACCCGCCTGGATTATCACTTTCTCCGGACTAACACCCTGTCCGGATTAACACTCAGCCTGGATTATCATCTTCTCCGGATTAACACATCGCCCGGATTAACACCCCACCCAGATTAACACGCTGCCCGGATTAAAACCTCGCCCGCATTAACACACCGCCCGGATTAACACCCCGCCCAGATTAACACGTCGTCTGGATTAACACACCGCCTGGATTAACACATCCTCCGGATTAACGCCCCACCCGAATTATCACGCTGCCCGGATTAACTCCTCGCCCAGATTAACACCTCGCCCGGATTAACGCCCCGACCGGATTAACACCTCGCCCGGATTAATGCCCCGCTCGGATTAATGCCCCGCCCGGATTAACACCTCGCCCGGATTAACACCCCGCCCAGATTAACATCCTGCCCGGATTAACACATCATCCGGATTAACACCTCACCCGGATTTACACACCACTCGGATTAACACCCCACCCGGATAACAGCCCGCCCGGAATAACACCTCACACGGATTAACACATCGCCCGGATTAACATCCCGCCCGTATTAATATATCACCCGGATTAACACCTCACACAGATTAACACCCCACCCTGATTAACACCCGACCCGGATTAACAACCTGCCTGGATTAACACCTCACCTGGATTAACACCCTGCCCGGATTAACACATCACCCGGATTAAAACCCCACCTGGATTAACACCACGCCCGGATTAACACCCCGTCCGGATTAACATCCTGCCTGGCTAAACACCAGCCTGGATTAACACCCCACCCGGATTAACACCCTACCCGTCTTAACACCTTGCCCGGATTAACACCTCGCCCGGATTAACACCCCGCCCGGATTAACATTTCGCCCAGATTCACACCCCGCCCGGATTAGAACCTCGCCCAGGTTAACATCTGCCCCGGATTAACACCCCGCCTGGATTGACACCCTGCCCGGATTAACACCCCGCCTGGATTAACTCCCCGCCCGTCTTAACACGTTGCCCGGATTAACACCTCGCCCAGATTAACACCCCGCCCAGATTAACACCCCGCCCAGATTAACATTTCGCCCAGATTAACACCCCGCCCGGATTAGAACCTCGCCCGGGTTAACATCTGCCCCGGATTAACACCCCACCCGGATTGACACCCTGCCCGGATTAACACCCCGCCCGGATTAACACCGCGCCCGGATTAACACCGCGCCCAGACTAACACTCTGCCCGGATTAACACACCACCTGGATTAACACCCCGCCTGGATTAACATCCCGCCCGGATTAACATATCACCCGGATTAACACCTCATCCGGATTAACACCCCACCCGGATTAACACACCACCCAGATTAACAACCCGCCTGGATTAACACCTCGCCCAGATTAACACCCTGCCCGGATTAACACATCACTCGGATTAACAACCCGCCCAGATTAACACCCCATCTGGATTAACACCCCGCCCGGATTAACACCCCGCCCAGATTAACAACCCACCCAGATTAACACCCCACCCGGATTAACACCCTGCACGGATATACACCCAATCGGATTAACACACCACCCGGATTAACACCCCGCCCGTCTTAACACCTCGTCCGGATTAACACCCCGCCCGGATTAACACCCCACCCGGATTAACACGTTGTCCGGATTAACATACTGCCTGGATTAACACGTCCTCCGGATTAACGCCCCACCCGAATTAACACGCCACCCGGATTAACAGTTCGCCCGGATTAACACCTCGCCCTGATTAACGACCCGCCCGGATTAATACCCCGTCCGGATTAACACCCCATCCGGATTAACAACACGCCCGGATTAACACCACACCTGGATTAATACCCTGCATGGATAAACAGCCACCCGGATTAACACCCTACCCGGATTAACACCCCGCCCGTCTTAACAACTCGCTCGGATTAACACCTCGCCCGGATTAACACTCCGCCCGGATTAACACCTCACCCGGATTAACACCCCGCCTGGATTAATACACCGCCCAGATTAACACCTCGCCCGGATTAACACACCGCCCGGATTAACACCCCGCCCGGATTTTCACCCCGCCCGGATTAACACCACGCCCGGTTTAACACCCCGCCCGGGTTAACACCACGCCCGGATTAACACCCCGCCCTTATTAACACCCAGCCCGGATTAACACCCCGCCCGGATTAACACCCCGCCCGGATTAACACGTCGTCCGGGTTAACACACTGCCTGGATTAATACGTCCTCCGGGTTAATGCCCCACCCGAATTATCACGCCGCCCGGATTAACTCCTCGCCTGGATAAACACCTCACCCGGATTAACGCCCCACCCGGATTAACACCTTGCCTGGATTAACACCCCGCTCGGATTAATGCCCCGCCCGGATAAACACCTCGCCCGGATTAACACCCCGCCCGGATTAACTTCATGCCCGGATTAACACATCACCCGGATTAACACCTCACCCGTATTTACACCCCACTCGGATTAACACCCCACTCGGATAAAAACCCGCCTGGATTAACACCTCGCACGGAATAACACATCGCCCAGATCGCCCGGATTAACATCCTGCAAGGATTTACACTCCACACGGATTAACACCCTGCCTGGATTATCACCTTGTCCGGACTAACACCCTGTCTGGATTAACACTCAGCCTGGATTATCATCTTCTCCGGATTAACACATCGGCCGGATTAACACCCCACCCAGATTAACACGCTGCCCGGATTAACACCTCGCCCGCATTAACACCCCGCCCGGATTAACACACCGCCCAGATTAACACGTCGTCTGGATTAACACACCGCCTGGATTAACACATCCTCCGGATTAACGCCCCACCCGAATTAACACGCTGCCCGGATTAACTCCTTGCCCAGATTAACACCTCGCCCGGATTAACGCCCCGCCCGGATTAACACCTCGCCCGGATTAATGCCCCGCTCGGATTAATGCCCTGCCCGGATTAACACATCGCCCGGATTAACACCTCACCCGGATTAACACCATGCCAAGATTAAACCCTCCCAGATTAACACCGTGCCGAGATTAACACTGCGCCCAGATTAACACCCGGCCCGGATTAACACCCCACCCGGATTAACACCCCGCTCAGATTAACACCCCACCCAGATTAACATCCCACCCGGATTAACACCCTGCCCGGATAAACAGCCGCCCGGATTAACACCCCACCCGGAATCACACCCCGCCCGTCTTAACACCTCGCTCGGATTAACACCTCGCCTGATTAACACCCCGCCCAGATTAACAACCCGCCCTGATTTACAACCCGCCCGGATTAACACCTTGCCCGGATTAACGCCCCACGCAGATTAACACCTCACCCAGATTAAACCTCGCCCGGATTAACACCTCTCCTGGATTAACACCTCGCCCAGATTAACACACTTCCCAGATTAACACCTCACCCGGATTAACACTCCGCCCGGATTAACACCTCACCCGGATTAACACCCCGCCCGGATTAACACCCCACCCGGAATCACACCCCGCCCGTCTTAACACCTCGCTCGGATTAACACCTCGCCTGATTAACACCCCGCCCAGATTAACAACCCGCCCTGATTTACAACCCGCCCGGATTAACACCTTGCCCGGATTAACGCCCCACGCAGATTAACACCTCACCCAGATTAAACCTCGCCCGGATTAACACCTCTCCTGGATTAACACCTCGCCCAGATTAACACACTTCCCAGATTAACACCTCACCCGGATTAACACTCCGCCCGGATTAACACCTCACCCGGATTAACACCCCGCCAAGATTAACACCTCACTCAGATTAACACCGCACCCAGATTAACACCGCACCCAGATTAACACATCGCCCAGATTAACAACCCGCCCGGATTAACAGCCCCCCAGATTAACAACCCACCTGGATTAACACGCCACCCGGATTAACAGCCTGCCCGGATTAACATCCCGCCCAGATTAACACCTCGCCCAGATTAACACCACGCCCAGATTAACACGCCGCCCAGATTAACACCTCGACCGGATTAACACCTTGCCCAGATTAACACCTCACCCGCATTAACGCCCCGCCCGGATTAACACCTCGCCCGGATTAACGCCCTGCCCGGATTAACACCCCGCCCAGATTAGCACCCCACCCAGATTAACACCCCACCCTGATTAACACCCCGCCCGTCTTAACACCTCGTCCGGATTAACACCTCGACCGGATTAACATCTCACCCGGATTAACACAGCACTCGGATTAACACCCTGCCCAGATTAACACCCTGCACGGATTAACACCCCGCCCGTCTTTACACCTCGCCCAGATTAACACCCCGCCCAGATTAACACCCCGCCCAGATTAACATTTTGCCCAGATTAACACCCCGCCAGGATTAGAACCTCGCCCGGGTTAACATCTGCCCCGGATTAACACCCCACCCGGATTGACACCCTGCCCGGATTAACACCCCGCCCAGATTAACACCGCGCCCAGACTAACACCCCGCCCGGATTAACACACTGCCTGGATTAACACCCCGCCTGGATTAACATCCCGCCCGGATTAACATATCACCCGGATTAACACCTGATCCGGATTAACACCCCACCCGGATTAACACACCACCCAGATTAACAACCCGCCCGGATTAACACCTCGCCCAGATTAACACCCTGTCCGGATTAACACCTCGCACGGAATAACACATCGCCCAGATTGGCAGCCCGCCCATATTAGCACCCCGCCCGGATTAACATCCTGCAAGGATTTACACTCCACACGGATTAACACCCTGCCTGGATTATCACCTTGTCCGGACTAACACCCTGTCTGGATTAACACTCAGCCTGGATTATCATCTTCTCCGGATTAACACATCGGCCGGATTAACACCCCACCCAGATTAACACGCTGCCCGGATTAACACCTCGCCCGCATTAACACCCCGCCCGGATTAACACACCGCCCAGATTAACACGTCATCTGGATTAACACACCGCCTGGATTAACACATCCTCCGGATTAACGCCCCACCCGAATTAACACGCTGCCCGGATTAACTCCTTGCCCAGATTAACACCTCGCCCGGATTAACGCCCCGCCCGGATTAACACCTCGCCCGGATTAATGCCCCGCTCGGATTAATGCCCTGCCCGGATTAACACATCGCCCGGATTAACACCTCACCCGGATTAACACCATGCCAAGATTAAACCCTCCCAGATTAACACCGTGCCGAGATTAACACTGCGCCCAGATTAACACCCGGCCCGGATTAACACCCCACCCGGATTAACACCCCGCTCAGATTAACACCCCACCCAGATTAACATCCCACCCGGATTAACACCCTGCCCGGATAAACAGCCGCCCGGATTAACACCCCACCCGGAATCACACCCCGCCCGTCTTAACACCTCGCTCGGATTAACACCTCGCCTGATTAACACCCCGCCCAGATTAACAACCCGTCCTGATTTACAACCCGCCCGGATTAACACCTTGCCCGGATTAACGCCCCACGCAGATTAACACCTCACCCAGATTAAACCTCGCCCGGATTAACACCTCTCCTGGATTAACACCTCGCCCAGATTAACACACTGCCCAGATTAACACCTCACCCGGATTAACACTCCGCCCGGATTAACACCTCACCCAGATTAACACCCCGCCAAGATTAACACCTCACTCAGATTAACACCGCACCCAGATTAACACCGCACCCAGATTAACACATCGCCCAGATTAACAACCCGCCCGGATTAACAGCCCCCCAGATTAACAACCCACCTGGATTAACACGCCACCCGGATTAACAGCCTGCCCGGATTAACATCCCGCCCAGATTAACACCTCGCCCAGATTAACACCACGCCCAGATTAACACGCCGCCCAGATTAACACCTCGACCGGATTAACACCTTGCCCAGATTAACACCTCACCCGCATTAACGCCCCGCCCGGATTAACACCTCGCCCGGATTAACGCCCTGCCCGGATTAACACCCCGCCCAGATTAACACCCCACCCAGATTAACACCCCACCCTGATTAACACCCTGCCCGTCTTAACACCTCGTCCGGATTAACACCTCGACCGGATTAACATCTCACCCGGATTAACACAGCACTCGGATTAACACCCTGCCCAGATTAACACCCTGCACGGATTAACACCCCGCCCGTCTTTACACCTCGCCCAGATTAACACCCCGCCCAGATTAACACCCCGCCCAGATTAACATTTTGCCCAGATTAACACCCCGCCAGGATTAGAACCTCGCCCGGGTTAACATCTGCCCCGGATTAACACCCCACCCGGATTGACACCCTGCCCGGATTAACACCCCGCCCAGATTAACACCGCGCCCAGACTAACACCCCGCCCGGATTAACACACTGCCTGGATTAACACCCCGCCTGGATTAACATCCCGCCCGGATTAACATATCACCCGGATTAACACCTGATCCGGATTAACACCCCACCCGGATTAACACACCACCCAGATTAACAACCCACCCGGATTAACACCTCGCCCAGATTAACACCCTGCCCGGATTAACACATCGCCCGGATTAACAACACGCCCAGATTATCACCCCATCCGGATTAACACCCCATCCGGATTAACACCCCGCCCAGATTAACAACCCACCCAGATTAACACCCCACCCGGATTAACACCCTGCACGGATATACACCCAACCGGATTAACACACCACCCGGATTAACACCCCGCCCGTCTTAACACCTCGCCCAAATTAACACCCCGCCCGGATTAACACCCCACCTGGATTAACACGTTGTCCGGATTAACATACTGCCTGGATTAACACGTCCTCCGGATTAACGCCCCACCCGAATTAACACGCCACCCGGATTAACAGTTCGCCCAGATTAACACCTCGCCCTGATTAACGCCCCGCCTGGATTAATACCCCGCCCGGATTAACACCCCGTCCGGATTAACAACACGCCTGGATTAACACCACACCTGGATTAACACCCTGCATGGATAAACAGCCACCCGGATTAACACCCTACCCGGATTAACACCCCTCCCGTCTTAACAACTCGCTCGGATTAACACCTCGCCCGGATTAACACTCCGCCCGGATTAACACCTCACCCGGATTAACACCCCGCCTGGATTAATACACCACCCAGATTAACGCCTCACCCGGATTAACACACCGCCCGGATTAACACCCCGCCCGGATTATCACCCCGCCCGGATTAACACCCCACCCGGATTAACACGTTGTCCGGATTAACATACTGCCTGGATTAACACGTCCTCCGGATTAACGCCCCACCCGAATTAACACGCCACCCGGATTAACAGTTCGCCCAGATTAACACCTCGCCCTGATTAACGCCCCGCCTGGATTAATACCCCGTCCGGATTAACACCCCGTCCGGATTAACAACACGCCTGGATTAACACCACACCTGGAATAACACCCTGCATGGATAAACAGCCACCCGGATTAACACCCTACCCGGATTAACACCCCTCCCGTCTTAACAACTCGCTCGGATTAACACCTCGCCCGGATTAACACCTCACCCGGATTAACACCCCGCCTGGATTAATACACCACCCAGATTAACGCCTCACCCGGATTAACACACCGCCCGGATTAACACCCCGCCCGGATTATCACCCCGCCCGGATTAACACCACACCCGGTTTAACACCCCGCCCGGGTTAACACCTTGCCCGGATTAACACCCCGCCCGGATTAACACCCAGCCCGGATTAACACCCCGCCCGGATTAACAGCCCGCCCGGATTAACGCCCCGCCCGGATTAACTCCCCGCCCGGATTAACACCGGCCCGGATTAACATCTCGCCCGGATTAACACATCGTCTGGATTAATACCCCACCCGTATTAATGCCCCGCCCAGATTAACACCTCGTCTGGATTAACACGTCATCCGGATAACACCCCGCCTGGATTTACACGTCGTCCGGATTAACACCCCGCCCGGATTAACATCTGACCTGGATTAACACCATGCCCGGATTAACATCCCACCCGGATTAACACCCCGCCTGGATTAACATGTCGTCCGCATTAACACCCCACCCAGTTTAACACCCCGCCCGGATTAACACATCGCCCGGATTAACACCTCACCCGGATTAACACCACGCCAAGATTAACACCTCACCCAGATTAACACCGCGCCGAGATTAACACTGCGCCCAGATTAACACCCTGCCCGGATTAACACATCACCCGGATTAACACCCCGCCCGGATTAACACCCCACCCAGATTAACACCCCGCTCAGATTAACACCCCACCCAGATTAACATCCCACCTGGATTAACACCCTGCCCGGATAAACAGCCGCCCGGATTAACACCCCACCCGGATTAACACACCGCCCGTCTTAACACCTCGCTCGGATTAACACCTCGCCCGAATTAACACCCCGCCCGGATTAACACCTTGCCCGGATTAACGCCCCACGCAGATTAACACCTCACCCAGATTAAAACCTCGCCCGGCTTAACACCTCACCTGGATTAACACCTCGCCCGGATTAACACACCACCCAGATTAACACCTCACCCGGATTAACACCCCGCCCGGATTAACACCTCACCCAGATTAACACCGCGCCCAGACTAACACTCCGCCCGGATTAACACACCGCCTGGATTAACACCCCGCCTGGATTAACATCCCGCCCGGATTAACATATCACCCGGATTAACACCTCATCCGGATTAACACCCCACCCGGATTAACACACCACCCAGATTAACAACCCGCCCGGATTAACACCTCGCCCAGATTAACACCCTGACCGGATTAACACATCGCCCGAATTAACATCACGCCCAGATTAACACCCCATCCGGATTAACACCCCACCCGGATTAACACCCCGCCCAGATTAACAACCCACCCAGATTAACACCCCACCCGGATTAACACCCTGCACGGATATACACCCAACCGGATTAACACACCACCCGGATTAACACCCCGCCCGCCTTAACACCTCGTCCGGATTAACACCCCACCCGGATTAACACCCCACCCGGATTAACACCTTGTCCGGATTAACATACTGCCTGGATTAACACGTCCTCCGGATTAACGCCCCACCTGAATTAACACGCCACCCGGATTAACAGTTCACCCAGATTAACACCTCGCCCTGATTAACGCCCCGCCTGGATTAATACCCCGTCAGGATTAACACCCCGTCCGGATTAACAACAAGCCTGGATTAACACCACACCTGGATTAACACCCTGCATGGATAAACAGCCACCTGGATTAACACCCTACCCGGATTAACACCCCTCCCGTCTTAACAACTCGCTCGGATTAACACCTCGCCCGGATTAACACTCCGCCCGGATTAACACCTCACCCAGATTAACACCCCGCCTGGATTAATACACCACCCAGATTAACGCCTCGCCCAGATTAACACACCGCCCGGATTAACACCCCGCCCGGATTATCACCCCGCCCGGATTAACACCACACCCGGTTTAACACCCCGCCCGGGTTAACACCTTGCCCGGATTAACACCTTGCCCTGATTAACACCCCGCCCGGATTAACACCCAGCCCAGATTAACACCCCACCCGGATTAACAGCCTGCCCGGATTAACGCCCCGCCCGGATTAACACCCCGCCCGGATTAACACCGGCCCGGATTAACATCTCGCCCGGATTAACACATCGTCTGGATTAATACCCCACCCGTATTAATGCCCCGCCCAGATTAACACCTCGTCTGGATTAACACGTCATCCGGATAACACCCCGCCTGGATTTACACGTCGTCCGGATTAACACCCCGCCCGGATTAACATCTGACCTGGATTAACACCATGCCCGGGTTAACATCGCACCCGGATTAACACCCCGCCTGGATTAACATGTCGTCCGCATTAACACCCCACCCAGTTTAACACCCCGCCCGGATTAACACATCGCCCGGATTAACACCTCACCCGGATTAACACCACGCCAAGATTAACACCTCACCCAGATTAACACCGCGCCGAGATTAACACTGCGCCCAGATTAACACCCTGCCCGGATTAACACATCACCCGGATTAACACCCCGCCCGGATTAACACCCCGCTCAGATTAACACCCCACCCAGATTAACATCCCACCCGGATTAACACCCTGCCCGGATAAACAGCCGCCCGGATTAACACCTCACCCGGATGAACACCCCGCCCGTCTTAACACCTCGCTCGGATTAACACCTCGCCCGAATTAACACCCCGCCTGGATTAACACCTCGCCTGATTAACACCCTGCCCAGATTAACAACCCGCCCTGATTAACACCCCGCCCGGATTAACACCTTGCCCGGATTAACGCCCCACGCAGATTAACACCTCACCCAGATTAAAAGCTCGCCCGGATTAACACCTCACCTGGATTAACACCTCGCCCGGATTAACACACCGCCCAGATTAACACCTCACCCGGATTAACACCCCGCCCGGATTAACACCTCACCCGGATTAACACCCCGCCAAGATTAACACCTCACCCAGATTAACACCGCACCCAGATTAACACCGCGCCCAGATTAACACACCGCCCGGATTAACACCCAGCCCGGATTAACACCCCGCCCGGATTAACAGCCCGCCCGGATTAACACCCCGCCCGGATTAACAGCCCGCCCGGATTAACGCCGCGCCTGGATTAACACCCCGCCCGGATTAACACCCGCCCGGATTAACATCTCGCCCGGATTAATACCCCACCCGTATTAATGCCCCGCCCAGATTAACACCTCGTCCAGATTAACACGTCATCCGGATTAACATCCTGCACGGATTAACACCCCGCCCGGATTAACACCCCGCCTGGATTATCACCTTCTCCGGACTAACACCCTGCCCGGATTAACACTCAGCCTGGATTATCATCTTCTCCGGATTAACAAATCGCCCGGATTAACACCCCACCCAGATTAACACGCTGCCCGGATTACACCTCGCCCGCATTAACACCCCGCCCGGATTAACACCCCGCCCAGATTAACACGTCGTCTGGATTAACACACCGCCTGGATTAACACATCCTCCGGATTAACACCCCGCCCAGATTAACACCCCACCCAGATTAACACCCCGCCCTGATTAACACCCCGCCCGTCTTAACACCTCATCCGGATTAACATCTCGACCGGATTAACATCTCACCCGGATTAACACAGCACTCGGATTAACACCCCGCCCGGATTAACATCCTGCACAGATTAACACCCCGCCCGGATTAACTCCCCACCTGGATTATCACCTTCTCCGGACTAACACCCTGTCCGGATTAACACTCAGCCTGGATTATCATCTTCTCCGGATTAACACATCGCCCGGATTAACACCCCACCCAGATTAACACGCTGCCCGGATTAACACCTCGCCCGGATTAACGCCCCGCCCGGATTAACACCTCGCCCGGATTAATGCCCCGCTCGGATTAATGCCCCGCCCGGATTAACACCTCGCCCGGATTAACACCCCGCCCAGATTAACATCCTGCCCGGATTAACACATCATCCGGATTAACACCTCACCCGGATTTACACACCACTCGGATTAACACCCCACCCGGATAACAACCCGCCCGGAATAACACCTCACATGGATTAACACATCGCCCGGATTAACATCCCGCCCGGATTAATATATCACCCGGATTAACACCTCACACAGATTAACACCCCACCCTGATTAACACCCGACCCGGATTAACAACCTGCCTGGATTAACACCTCACCTGGATTAACACCCTGCCCGGATTAACACATCACCCGGATTAAAACCCCACCTGGATTAACACCCCGCCCGGATTAACACCCCGTCCGGATTAACATCCTGCCTGGCTAAACACCAGCCCGGATTAACACCCCACCCGGATTAACACCCTACCCGTCTTAACACCATGCCCGGATTAACACCTCACCCGGATTAACACACCGCCCAGATTAACACCTCACCCGGATTAACACCCCGCCCGTATTAACACCTTACCCGGATTAACACCCCGCCCGGATTAACACCCCGCCAAGATTAACACCTCACCCAGATTAACACATCGCCCAGATTAACAACCCGCCCGGATTAACACCCCCCCAGATTAACACCCCACCTGGATTAACACCCCACCGCGATTAACAGCTTGCCCGGATTAACATCCCGCCCAGATTAACACCCCGCCCAGGTTAACACCCCGCCCAGATTCACACCTCGACCGCATTAACACTTTGCCCAGATTAACACCTCACCCGCATTAATGCCCCACCCGGATTAACACCTCGCCCGGATTAACGCCCTGCCCGGATTAACACCCCGCCCAGATTAACACCCCACCCAGACTAACACCCTGCCCTGATTAATACCCCGCCCGTCTTAACACCTCATCCGGATTAACACCTCGACCGGATTAACATCTCACCCGGATTAACACCTCGCCCGGATTAATGCCCCGCTCGGTTTAATGCCCCGCCCGGATTAACACCTCGCCCGGATTAACACCCCGCCCAGATTAACATCCTGCCCGGATTAACACATCATCCGGATTAACACCTCACCCGGATTTACACCCCACTCGGATTAACACCCCACCTGGATAACAACCCGCCCGGAATAACACCTCACACGGATTAACACATCGCCCGGATTAACATCCCGCCCGGATTAACACCCGACCCGGATTAACAACCTGCCTGGATTAACACCTCACCTGGATTAACACCCTGCCCGGATTAACACATCACCAGGATTAAAACCCCACCTGGATTAACACCCCGCCTGGATTAACACCCCGTCCGGATTAACATCCTGCCTGGCTAAACACCCGCCCGGATTAACACCCCACCCGGATTAACACCCTGCCCGTCTTAACACCTTGCCCGGATTAACACCTCGCCCGGATTAACACCCCGCCCGGATTAACATTTCGCCCAGATTAACACCCCGCCCGGATTAGAAACTCGCCCGGGTTAACATCTGCCCCGGATTAACACCCCGCCTGGATTGACACCCTGCCCGGATTAACACCCCGCCCGGATTAACTCCCCGCCCGTCTTTACACCTTGCCCGGATTAACACCTCGCCCAGATTAACACCCCGCCCAGATTAACACCCCGCCCAGATTAACACATCGCCCGGATTAACACCTCACCCGGATTAACACCACGCCAAGATTAACACCTCACCCAGATTAACACCGCGCCGAGATTAACACTGCGCCCAGATTAACACCCTGCCCGGGTTAACACATCACCCGGATTAACACACCGCCCGGATTAACACCCCACCCAGATTAACAGCCCGCCCGGATTAACACCCCACCCGGATTAACACCCCGCTCAGATTAACACTCCACCCAGATTAACATCCCACCCGGATTAACACCCTGCCCGGATAAACAGCCGCCCGGATTAACACCCCACCCGGAATCACACCCCGCCCGTCTTAACACCTCGCTCGGATTAACACCTTGCCCGAATTAACACCCCGCCTGGATTAACACCTCGCCTGATTAACACCCCGCCCAGATTAACAACCCGCCCTGATTAAGAACCCGCCCGGATTAACACCTTGCCCGGATTAACGCCCCACGCAGATTAACACCTCACCCAGATTAAACCTCGCCCGGATTAACACCTCACCTGGATTAACACCTCGCCCGGATTAACACACCGCCCAGATTAACACCTCACCCGGATTAACACCCCGCCCGGATTAACACCTCACCCGGATTAACACCCCGCCAAGATTCACACCTCACCCAGATTAACACCGCACCCAGATTAACACCACGCCCAGATTAACACATCGCCCAGATTAGCAACCCGCCTGGATTAACACCCCCCCCAGATTAACACCCCACCTGGATTAACACCCCACCCGGATTAACAGCCTGCCCGGATTAACATCCCGCCCAGATTAACACCTCGCCCAGATTAACACCACGCCCAGATTAACACCCCGCCCAGATTAACACCTCGACCGGATTAACACCTCACCCGCATTAATGCCCCTCCCGAATTAACACCTCGCCCGGATTAACGCCCAGCCCGGATTAACACCCCGCCCAGATTAACACCCCACCCAGATTAACACCCCACCCTGATTAACACCCCGCCCGTCTTAACACCTCGTCCGGAATAACACCTCGACCGGATTAACATCTCACCCGGATTAACACAGCACTCGGATTAACACCTCACCCAGATTAAAACCTCGCCCGGATTAACACCTCACCTGGATTAACACCTCGCCCGGATTAACACACTGCCCAGATTAACACCTCAACCGGATTAACACCCCGCCCGGATTAACACCTCGCCCGGATTAACACCCCACCAAGATTAACACCTCACCCAGATTAAACCTCACCCGGATTAACACCTCACCTGGATTAACAACTCGCCCGGATTAACACACCGCCCAGATTAACACCTCACCCGGAATAACACCCAGCCTGGATTAACACCTCACCCGGATTAACACCCCGCCAAGATTAACACCTCACCCAGATTAACACCTCACCCAGATTAACACCGCGCCCAGATTAACACATCGCCCAGATTAACAACTCGCCCAGATTAACACCCCCCCAGATTAACACCCCACCTGGATTAACACCCCACCCGGATTAACAGCTTGCCCGGATTAACATCCCGCCCAGATTAACACCCCGCCCAGGTTAACACCCCGCCCAGATTAACACCTCGCCCAGATTAACACCACGCCCAGATTAACACCCCACCTGGATTAACACCCCACCCGGATTAACAGCTTGCCCGGATTAACATCCCGCCCAGATTAACACCCCGCCCAGGTTAACACCCCGCCCAGATTAACACCTCGCCCAGATTAACACCACGCCCAGATTAACACCCCGCCCAGATTAACACCTCAACCGTATTAACACTTTGCCTGGATTAACACTTCACCCGCATTAACGCCCCGCCCAGATTAACACCTCGCCCGGATTAACGCCCTGCCCGGATTAACACCCCGCCCAGATTAACACCCCACCGAGATTAACACCCCGCCCTGATTAGCACCCCGCCCATCTTAACTCCTCATCCGGATTAACACCTCGACCGGATTAACATCTCACCCGGATTAACACAGCACTCGGATTAACACCCCGCCCGGATTAACATCCTGCACGGATTATCACCCCGCCCGGATTAACACCCCGCCTGGATTATCACCTTCTCCGGACTAAGACCCTGTCCGGATTAACACTCAGCCTGGATTATCATCTTCTCCGGATTAACACATCGCCCGGATTAACACCCCACCCAGAAAAACACGCTGCCCATATTACCACCTCACCCGCATTAACACCCCGCCCGGATTAACACCCCGCCCAGATTAACACGTCGTCCGGATTAACACACCGCCTGGATTAACACATCCTCCGGATTAACGCCCCACCCGAATTATCACGCTGCCCGGATTAACACCCCGCCCGGATTAACACCCCACCCGGGTGAACACGTTGTCCGGATTAACATACTGCCTGGATTAACACATCCTCCGGATTAACGCCCCACCCGAAGTAACACACCACCCAGATTAACAGTTCGCCCGGATTAACACCTCGCCCTGATTAACGCCCCGCCCGGATTAATACCCCGTCCGGATTAGCACCCCGTCCGGATTAACAACACGCCCGGATTAACACCACACCTGTATTAACACCCTGCATGGATAAACAGCCACGCGGATTAACACCCTACCCGGATTAACACCCTGCCCATCTTAACAACTCGCTCGGATTAACACCTCGCCCGGATTAACACTCCGCCCGGATTAACACCCCGCCCGGATTATCACCCCGCCCGGATTAACACCCCGCCCGGATTAACACCCCACCCGGATTAACACGTCCTCCGGATTAACGCCCCACCCGAATTAACACGCCACCCGGATTAACAGTTCGCCCGGATTAACACCATGCCCGGATTCACACCCCGCCCGTGTTAACATCTCGCCTGGATTAACGGCCCGCCCGATTTAACGCCCCGCCTGGATTAACACCTCGCCCGGATTAGCAGACTGCCCGGATTAACACCCTGCCCAGATTAACACCCTGCCCGGATTAACACCCCGCCCGGATTAACATCCTACCCGGATTAACACCCCGCCCGGATTAGCACACTGCCGGGATTAACACCCTGCCCAGATTAACACCCTGCCCGGATTAACACCCCGCCCGGATTAACATCCTACCCGGATTAACACCCCGCCCGGATTAGCACACTGCCGGGATTAACACCCTGCCTGGATTAACACACCGCCTGGATTAACCCCTGCTTGGATTAACACCCCGCCCGGATTAACACCTCGTCCGGATTAGCATCTCGCCCAGATTAACACCCCGCCTGGATTAACACCCCGCCCGGATTAACACGTCATCCAGGTTAACACACCGCCTGGATTAATACGTCCTCCGGGTTAACGCCCCACCCGAATTATCACGCCACCCGGATTAACTCCTCGCCTGGATAAACACCTCGCCCGGATTAACGCCCCACCTGGATTAACACCTCACCCGGATTAACACCCCGCTCGGATTAACGCCCCGCCCGGATAAACACCTCGCCCGGATTAACACCCCGCCCGGATTATCATCTCGCCCGGATTAACACATCACCCGGATTAACACCTCACCCGGATTTACACCCCACTCGGATTAACACCCCACTCGGATAAAAACCCGCCCGGATTAACACCTCGCACGGAATAACACATCGCCCAGATTGGCACCCCGCCCATATTAGCACCCCGCCCGGATTAACATCCTGCAAGGATTTACACTCCGCCCGGATTAACACCCTGCCTGGATTATCACCTTGTCCGGACTAACACCCCGCCTGGATTAACACCCGGCCTGGATTATCACCTTGTCCAGATTAACAACTCGCCCGGATTAGCACTCCGCCCAGATTACACGCTGCCCGGATTACCACCTCGCCCGTATTAACACCCCGCCCGGATTAACACGTTGTCCAGATTAACACACCGCCTGGATTAACACGTCCTCCGGATTAACGCCCCACCCGAATTATCATGCTGCCCGGATTAACACCTCGCCCGGATTAACACCTTGCCCAGATTAACGCCCCGCCTGCATTAACACCTCACCCGGATTAACGCCCCGCCCGGATTAATGCCCCGCCCGGATTAACACCACGCCCGGATTAACACCCCGCCCGGATTAACATCCCGCCCGGATTAACACATCGCCCAAATTAACACCTCACCCGGGTTAACACCACGCCAAGATTAACACCTCACCCAGATTAACACCGCGCCGAGATTAACACTGCGCCCAGATTAACACCCTGCCCGGATTATCACATCACCCGGATTAACACCCCGCCCGGATTAACACCCCACCCAGATTAACACCCCGCCCGGATTAACACCCCACCCGGATTAACACCCCGCTCAGATTAACACCACACCCAGATTAACATCCCACCCGGATTAACACCCTGCCCGGATAAACAGCCGCCCGGATTAACACCCCACCCGGAATCACATCCCGCCCCTCTTAACACCTCGCTCGGATTAACACCTCGCCCGAATTAACACCCCGCCTGGATTAACACCTCGCCTGATTTACACCCCGCCCAGATTAACAACCCGCCCTGATTAACACCCCGCCCGGATTAACACCTTGCCCGGATTAACGCCCCACGCAGACTAACACCTCACCCAGATTAAAACCTCCCCCAGATTAACACCTCACCCGGATTAACGCCCCGCCCGGATTAACACCTCGCCCGGATTAACACCCCGCCAAGATTAACACCTCACCCAGATTAAACCTCGCCCGGATTAAAACCTCACCTGGATTAACACCTCGCCCGGATTAACACACCGCCCAGATTAACACCTCACCCGGATTAACACCCCGCCCGGATTAACACCCCACCCGGATTAACACCCCGCTCAGATTAACACCCCACCCAGATTAACATCCCACCCGGATTAACACCCTGCCCGGATAAACAGCCACCCGGATTAACACCCCACCCGGAATCACATCCCGCCCGTCTTAACACCTCGCTCGGATTAACACCTCGCCCGAATTAACACCCCGCCTGGATTAACACCTCGCCTGATTTACACCCCGCCCAGATTAACAACCCGCCCTGATTAACACCCCGCCCGGATTAACACCTTGCCCGGATTAACGCCCCACGCAGACTAACACCTCACCCAGATTAAAACCTCCCCCAGATTTACACCTCACCCGGATTAACACCCCGCCCGGATTAACACCTCGCCCGGATTAACACCCCGCCAAGATTAACACCTCACCCAGATTAAACCTCGCCCGGATTAAAACCTCACCTGGATTAACACCTCGCCCGGATTAACACACCGCCCAGATTAACACCTCACCCGGATTAACACCCCACCCGGATTAACACCTCACCCGGATTAACACCCCGCCAAGATTAACACCTCACCCAGATTAACACCTCACCCAGATTAACACCACGCCCAGATTAACACATCGCCCAGATTAACAACCCGCCCGGAATAACACACCCCCAGATTAACACCCCACCTGGATTAACACCCCACCCGGATTAACAGCTTGCCCGGATTAACATCCCGCCCAGATTAACACCCCGACCAGGTTAACACCCCGCCTAGATTAACACCCCGCCAAGATTAACACCTCACCCAGATTAACACCTCACCCAGATTAACACCACGCCCAGATTAACACATCGCCCAGATTAACAACCCGCCCGGAATAACACCCCCCCAGATTAACACCCCACCTGGATTAACACCCCACCCGGATTAACAGCTTGCCCGGATTAACATCCCGCCCAGATTAACACCCCGACCAGGTTAACACCCCGCCTAGATTAACACCTCGCCCAGATTAACACCACGCCCAGATTAACACCCCGCCCAGATTAACACCTCAACCGGATTAACACCTTGCCCGGATTAACACCTCACCCGCATTAACGCTCCGCCCAGATTAACACCTCGCCCGGAATAACGCCCTGCCCGGATTAACTCCCCGCCCAGATTAACACCCCACCCAGATTAACACCCCGCCCTGATTAACACCCCGCCCATCTTAACACCTCATCCGGATTAACACCTCGACCGGATTAACATCTCACCTGGATTAACACAGCACTCGGATTAACACCCCGCCCGGATTAACATCCTGCACGGATTAACACCCCGCCCGGCTTAACACCCCGCCTGGATTATCACCTTCTCCGGACTAACACCCTGTCCGGATTAACACTCAGCCTGGATTATCATCTTCTCCGGATTAACACATCGCCCGGATTAACACCCCACCCAGATTAACACGCTGCCCGGATTACCACCTCGCCCGCATTAACACCCCGCCCGGATTAACACCCCACCCAGATTAACACGTCGTCCGGATTAACACACCGCCTGGATTAACACATCCTCCGGATTAACGCCCCACCCGAATTATCACGCTGCCCGGATTAACTCCTCGCCCAGATTAACACCTCGCCCAGATTAACGCCCCGCCCGGATTAACACCTCGCCCAGTTTAATTCCCCGCTCAGATTAATGCCCCGCCCGGATTAACACCTCGCCCGGATTAACACCCCGCCCAGATTAACATCCTGCCCGGATTAACACATCATCCGGACTAACACCTCACCCGGATTTACACCCCACTCGGATTAACACCCCACCCGGATAACAACCCGCCCGGAATAACACCTCACACGGATTAACACATCGCCCGGATTAACATCCCGCCCGGATTAATATATCACCTGGATTAACACCTCACACAGATTAACACCCCACCCTGATTAACACCCGACCCGGATTAACAACCTGCCTGGATTAACACCTCGCCTGGATTAACACCCTGCCCAGATTAACACATCACCCGGATTAAAACCCCACCTGGATTAACACCCCGCCCAGATTAACACCCCGTCCGGATTAACATCCTGCCTGGCTAAACACCCGCCCGGATTAACACCCCGCCCGGAATAACACATCGTCCGGATTAGTACCCCACCCGTATTAATGCCCCGCCCAGATTAACACCTCGTCCGGATTAACACGTCATCCGGATAACACCCCGCCTGGATTAACACGTCATCCGGATTAACACCCCGCCCGGATTAACATCTGACCTGGATTAACACCATGCCTGGATTAACATCCCACTTGGATTAACACCCCGCCTGGATTAACATTTCGTCCGCATTAACACCCCACCCGGATTAACACCACGCCCGGATTCACACCCCGCCCGGATTAACACATCATCCGGATTAACACCTCACCCGGATTTACACCCACTCGGATTAACACCCCACCCGGATAACAACCCGCCCGGAATAACACCTCACACGGATTAACACATCGCCCGGATTAAAATCCCGCCCGGATTAATATATCACCCGGATTAACACCTCACACAGATTAACACCCCACCCTGATTAACACCCGACCCGGATTAACAACCTGCCTGGATTAACACCTCACCTGGATTAACACCCTGCCCGGATTAACACATCACCCGGATTAAAACCCCACCTGGATTAACACTCCGCCCGGATTAACACCCCGTACGGATTAACATCCTGCCTGGCTAAACACCCGCCCGGATTAACACCCCACCCGGATTAACACACTGCCCGTCTTAACACCTTGCCCGGATTAACACCTCGCCCGGATTAACACCCCGCCCGGATTAACATTTCGCCCAGATTAACACCCCGCCCAGATTTGAACCTCGCCCGGGTTAACATCTGCCCCGGATTAACACCCCGCCTGGATTGACACCCTGCCCGGATTAACACCCCGCCCGGATTAACTCCCCACCCGTCTTAACACCTTGCCTGGATTAACTCCTCGCCCAGATTAACACCCCGCCCAGATTAACACCCCGCCCGGATTAGAAGCTCGCCCGGGTTAACATCTGCCCCGGATTAACACCCCGCCCGGATTGACACCCTGCCTGGATTAACACACCGCCCAGATTAACACCGCGCCCGGATTAACACCGCGCCCAGACTAACACCCCGCCCGGATTAACACACGGCCTGGATTAACACCCCGCCTGGATTAAAATCCCGCCCGGATTAACATATCACCCGGATTATCACCTCATCCGGATTAACACCCCACCCGGGTTAACACACCACCCAGATTAACAACCCGCCCGGATTAACACCTCGCCCAGATTAACACCCTGCCCGGATTAACACATCACCCGGATTAACAACCCGCCCAGATTAACACCCCATCCAGATTAACACCCCGCCCGGATTAACACCCCGCCCAGATTAACAACACATCCAGATTATCACCCCACCCGGATTAACATCCTGCACGGATATACACCCAACCGGATTAACACACCACCCGGATTAACACCCTGCCCGTCTTAACACCAGACCCAGATTAACACACCACCCAGATTAACAACCCGCCCGGATTAACACCTCGCCCGGATTAACACCCCGCCCAGATTAACACGCCACCCAGATTAACACCCCGCCCTGATTAACACCCGGCCCGTCTTAACACCTCATCCGGATTAACACCTCGACCGGATTAACATCTCACCCGGATTAACACAGCACTCGGATTAACACCCCGCCCGGACTAACATCCTGCACGGATTAACACCCCACCCGGATTAACACCCCGCCTGGATTATCACCTTCTCCGGACTAACACCCTGTCCGGATTAACACTCAGCCTGGATTATCATCTTCTCCGGATTAACACATCGCCCGGATTAACACCCCACCCAGATTAACACGCTGCCCGGATTACCATCTCGCCCGCATTAACACCCCGCCCGGATTAACACCCCGCCCAGATTAACACGTCGTCCGGATTAACACACCGCCTGGATTAACACATCCTCCGGATTAACGCCCCACCCGAATTATCACGCTGCCCAGATTAACACCTCGCCCAGTTTAATGCCCCGCTCAGATTAATGCCCCGCCCGGATTAACACCTCGCCCAGATTAACATCCTGCCCGGATTAACACATCATCCGGATTAACACACCGCCTGGATTAACACATCCTCCGGATTAACGCCCCACCCGAATTATCACGCTGCCCAGATTAACACCTCGCCCAGTTTAATGCCCCGCTCAGATTAATGCCCCGCCCGGATTAACACCTCGCCCGGATTAACACCCCGCCCAGATTAACATCCTGCCCGGATTAACACATCATCCGGATTAACACCTCACCCGGATTTACACCCCACTTGGATTAACACCCCACCCGGATAACAACCCGCCCGGAATAACAGCTCACACGGATTAACACATCGCCCGGATTAACATATTGCCCGGATTAATATATCACCCGGATTAACACCTCACACAGATTAACACCTCACCCTGATTAACACCCGACCCGGATTAACACATCACCCGGATTAAAACCCCACCTGGATTAACAACCCACCCGGATTAACACCCCGTCCGGATTAACATCCTGCCTGGCTAAACACCCGCCCGGATTAACACCCCGCCCGGAATAACACATCGTCCGGATTAATACCCCACCCGTATTAATGCCCCGCCCAGATTAACACCTCGTCCGGATTAACACGTCATCCGGATAACACCCCGCCTGGATTAACACGTCATCCGGATTAACACCCCGCCCGGATTAACATCTGACCTGGATTAACACCATGCCCGGATTAACATCCCACCCGGATTAACACCCCGCCTGGATTAACATGTCGTCCGCATTAACACCCCACCCGGATTAACACCACGCCTGGATTCACACCCCGCCCGTGTTAACATCTCGCCTGGAATAACGGCCCGCCCGATTTAACGCCCCGCCTGGATTAACACCTCGCCCGGATTAGCACACCGCCCGGATTAACACCCTGCCCGGATTAACACCCTGCCCGGATTAACAACCCGCCCGGATTAACATCCTACCCGGATTAACACCCCGCCCGGATTAGCACACTGCCGGGATTAACATCCTGCCTGGATTAACACCCTGCCTGGATTAACACCCTGCCTGGATTAACACCCCGCCCGGATTAACACCCCGCTTGCATTAACACCCCACCCGGATTAACACCTCGACCGGATTAACACCTCGCCTGGATTAACACACCGCTCGGATTAACACCCTGCCCGGATAAACACCCCGCCCGGATTAACACCTCGTCCGGATTAGCATCTCGCCCGGATTAACACCCCGCCCGGATTAACACCCCGCCCGGATTAACACGTCGTCCGGGTTAACATACCGCCTGGATTAATACGTCCTCCGGGTTAATGCCACACCCGAATTATCACGCCACCCGGATTAACTCCTCGCCTGGATAAACACCTCGCCCGCATTAACACCCCGCTCGGATTAACACCTTGCCCGGATTAACACCCCCTCGGATTAATGCCCCGCCCGGATAAACACCTCGCCCGGATTAACACCCCGCCCGGATTAACATCCCGCCCGGATTAACACATCACCCGGATTGACACCTCACCCAGATTTGCACCCCACTCGGATTAACACCCCACTCGGATAAAAACCCGCCCGGATTAACACCTCGCACGGAATAACACATCGCCCAGATTGGCACCCCGCCCATATTAGCACCACGACCGGATTAACATCCTGCAAGGATTTACACTCCGCCCGGATTAACACCCTGCCTGGATTATCACCTTGTCCGGACTAACACCCCGCCCGGATTAACACCCGGCCTGGATTATCACCTTGTCCGGATTAACAACTCGCCCGGATTAGCACCCCGCCCGGATTAACGCCCCGCCCGGATTAACACCCCGCCCGGATTAACACCCCGTCCAGATTAACACCTCGCCAAGATTAACACCCGGCCCAGATTAACACACCATCCGGATTAACACCTTGCCCTGATTAACACCCTGCCCAGATTAACATATCACCCAGATTAACACCACGCCAAGATTAACACCTCACCCAGATTAACACCGCGCCGAGGTTAACACTGCGCCCAGATTAACACCCTGCCCGGATTAACACACCACCCGGATTAACAATCCGCCCGGATTAACACCCCACCCAGATAAACACCCCACCCGGATTAACACCCCACCCGGATTAACACCCCGCTCAGATTAACACCCCACCCAGATTAACATCACACACGGATTAACACCCTGCCCGGATAAACAGCCTCCCGGATTAACACCCCACCCCGATTAACACCCCGCCTGATTAACACCCCGCCCAGATTAACAACCCGCCCTGATTAACACCCCGCCCGGATTAACACCTTGCCTGGATTAACGCCCCACGCAGATTAACACCTCACCCAGATTAAAACCTCGCCCGGATTAACACCTCACCTGGATTAACACCTCGCCCGGATTAACACACCGCCCAGATTAACACCTCACCCGGATTAACACCCCGCCCGGATTAACACCTCACCCGGATTAACACCCCGCCAAGATTAACACCTCACCCAGATTAACACCGCACCCAGATTAACACCGCGCCCAGATTAACACATCGCCCAGATTAACAACCTGCCTGGATTAACACCCCCCCAGATTAACACACCACCTGGATTAACACCCCACCCGGATTAACAGCTGGCCCGGATTAACGTCCCGCCCAGATTAACACCACGCCCAGGTTAACACCCGCCCAGATTAACACTTCGCCCAGATTAACACCACGCCCAGATTAACACCCCGCCCAGATTAACACCTCGACCGGATTAACACCTTGCCCGGATTAACACCTCACCCGCATTAACGCCCCACCCGGATTAACACCTCGCCCGGATTAACGCCCTGCCCGGATTAACACCCCGCCCAGATTAACACCCCACCCAGATTAACACCCCGCCCTGATTAACACCCCGCCCGTCTTAACACCTCATCCGGATTAACACCTCGACCAGATTAACATCTCACCCGGATTAACACAGCACTCGGATTAACACCCCGCCTGGATTAACATCCTGCACGGATTAACACCCCACCCGGATTAACACCCCGCCTGGATTATCACCTTCTCCGGACTAACACCCTGTCCGGATTAACACTCAGCCTGGATTATCATCTTCTCCGGATTAACACATCGCCCGGATTAACACCCCACCCAGATTAACACGCTGCCCGGATTACCACCTCGCCCGCATTAACACCCCGCCCGGATTAACACCCTGCCCAGATTAACACGTCGTCCGGATTAACACACCGCCTGGATTAACACATCCTCCGGATTAACGCCCCACCCGAATTATCACGCTGCCCGGATTAACTCCTCACCCAGATTAACACCTCGCCCGGATTAACGCCCCGCCCGGATTTACATCTCGCCCGGATTAATGCCCCGCTCGGATTAATGCCCTGCCGGGATTAACACCTCGCCCGGATTAACACCCCGCCCAGATTAACATCCTGCCCGGATTAACACATCATCCGGATTAACACCTCACCCGGATTTACACCCCACTCGGATTAACACCCCACCCGGATAACAACCCGCCCGGAATAACACCTCACACGGATTAACACATCGCCCGGATTAGCATCCCGCCCGGATTAATATATCACCCGGAATAACACCTCACACAGATTAACACCCCACCCTGATTAACACCCGACCCGGATTAACAACCTGCCTGGATTAACACCTCGCCTGGATTAACACCCTGCCCGGATTAACACATCACCCGGATTAAAACCCCACCTGGATTAACAACCCGCCCGGATTAACAACCCGTCCGGATTAACATCCTGCCTGGCTAAACACCCGCCCGGATTAACACCCCACCCGGATTAACACCCTGCCCATCTTAACACCTTGCCCGGATTAACAGCTCGCCCGGATTAACACCCCACCCGGATTAACATTTCGCCCAGATTAACACCCCGCCCGGATTAGAACCTCGCCCAGGTTAACATCTGCCCCGGATTAACACCCCGACTGGATTGACACCCTGCCCGGATTAACACCCCGCCTGGATTAACTCCCCGCCCATCTTAACACCTTGCCCGGATTAACACCTCGCCCAGATTAACACCCCGCCCAGATTAACACCCCGCCCAGATTAACATTTCGCCCAGATTAACACCCCGCCCGGATTAGAACCTCGCCCGGGTTAACATCTGCCCCGGATTAACACCCCGCCCGGATTGACACCCTGCCCGGATTAACACCCCGCCCGGATTAACACCGCACCCGGATTAACACCGCACCCAGACTAACACCCCGCCCAGACTAACACACCGCCTGGATTAACACCCTGCCTGGATTAACATCATGCCCGGATTAACATATCACCCGGATTAACACCTCATCCGGATTAACACCCCACCCGGATTAACACACCACCCAGATTAACAACCCACCCTGATTAACACCTCGCCCAGATTAACACCCTGCCCGGATTAACACATCACCCGGATTAACAACCCGCCCAGATTAACACCCCATCCGGATTAACACTCCGCCCGGATTAACACCCCGACTGGATTGACACCCTGCCCGGATTAACACCCCGCCTGGATTAACTCCCCGCCCGTCTTAACACCTTGCCCGGATTAACACCTCGCCCAGATTAACACCCCGCCCAGATTAACACCCCGCCCAGATTAACATTTCGCCCAGATTAACACCCCGCCCGGATTAGAACCTCGCCCGGGTTAACATCTGCCCCGGATTAACACCCCGCCCGGATTGACACCCTGCCCGGATTAACACCCCGCCCGGATTAACACCGCACCCGGATTAACACCGCACCCAGACTAACACCCCGCCCAGACTAACACACCGCCTGGATTAACACCCTGCCTGGATTAACATCATGCCCGGATTAACATATCACCCGGATTAACACCTCATCCGGATTAACACCCCACCCGGATTAACACACCACCCAGATTAACAACCCACCCTGATTAACACCTCGCCCAGATTAACACCCTGCCCGGATTAACACATCACCCGGATTAACAACCCGCCCAGATTAACACCCCATCCGGATTAACACCCCGCCCGGATTAACACCCCGCCCAGATTAACAACCCACCCAGATTAACACCCCACCCGGATTAACACCCTGCATGGATATACACCCAACCGGATTAACACACCACCCGGATTAACACCCCGCCCGTCTTTAAACCTCGCCCGGATTAACACCTCGACCGGATTAACATTTCTCCCGGATTAACACACCGCTCGGATTAACACCCCACCCGGATTAACACTTTATCCGAATTAACACCCTGCCCGTATTAACACCCCGCCTGGATTAACATCCTGCACGGATTAACACCCCGCCCGGATTAACACCCCGCCTGGATTATCACCTTCTCCGGACTAACACCCTGTCCGGATTAACACTCAGCCTGGATTATCATCTTCTCCGGATTAACACCTCGCCCGGATTAACACCCCACCCAGATTAACACGCTGCCCGGGTTACCACCTCGCCCGGATTAACACCCCGCCCGGATTAACACCCCGCCCGGATTAACATGTCGTCCGGATTAACACACCACCTGGATTAACATGTCCTCCGGATAAATGCCCCACCTGAATTATCACGCCGCCCGGATTAACTCCCCGCCCGGATTAACACCTTGCCCGGATGTGGTAAACCACTTTTATCGTTCACTATCGTTACACTATAGTTATCACTGTTGTATTGTTATCACTGTTCTCACTGTTGTATCACTATACGAGGTCGCCTCTTGTCGCGCTGTTATACCTGGGCTGACCACCTCCGACTCCGCCCATGGCTCCACCTACCTGCCCAGGTATAAAGGTAGTCGACTGGCTGGTATTCCTCCTTGTTGGACCCGATCACCCACGAGGGTGGGCTCTGTTATTTAGTCAATAAAAACCTTTAGTTACGTTCCTAACTCGTCGCTTTTTATTGGACGAATTGATAGGTATATCAATTTTATTGACTAAATTTTAAAGATGTCTACTACTGGCCAGCCAGAAGCCCTCCCAGAAGCACAGCCACAGCAGCTTTCAGACACCGGGCTACACCAGCCACACCAGCCGGCTTGGCTGCAAGCCCTCAAACCACCGTACCTGGATCTAAACCCACAGGCAGCAAACTCAGCCCTCGACTTCAAACACTGGCTGGGCTGCTTCGAATCCTACCTGGAAGAATCCGACGTCCCTCAGAGATCCAAACTAAGAGTTCTGAACGCCCAAGCGAGCCCGAGAGTATACGCACTCATCCAGGACATGACTACATACGAGGCCGCTATCAACCTACTGAAACAGCAGTACCGGAGCCTGGCAAATTACATGTACACCAGGCACCTCCTAAGATCCCGCCCGCAACAGCCAGGAGAGTCTGTAGCTGAATTTTTACGGGCGCTAAAAGCACTCGGCAGGAACTGTGACTTTAAAGCGGTGACGGCTGTTGAAAATACGGAAGATAATATCCGCGATGCCTTTGTGAAAGGCCTATGGTCCGACTACTCACGGCAAAGACTGCTTGAAGCTAAAGACCTCGACCTGGACAAAGCTGAAGCCCTCGCTCTCTCCCTAGAGGTGGCCCATCAGGACCAGGAGGCGTTTTCCAGGTACTGCTCGCGACCCTGGGACTCGGGCCTGACCCCTACCGCAATACCCTTCGCAGCGCCGCCCCCGGGACCTACCTCAGCGTCGGCGTCCCGGACCCGACCGGGACCGCCACCCCCGGTACCGGCTCCGACATCGGGCACCCGCGATCGGGCCGCCGGCTGCTTCTTTTGCGGCCAGGAGAAGCACCCGAGGTCGCGCTGCCCAGCCAGGAACTCTACCTGCTCAACCTGCAGGAAGAAAGGCCACTTCTCTAAGGCCTGCAGGAGCGGATCTTCAGAGGCCAGCAGTGCCTCATGCGAACTGTGGGGGCGGCCATCTTCTTTCAAGGCAACTGAGGCCAGCATCCCCACACGTGAGTCATGGGGCGGCCATCTTTGATCAAGGCAACCGACCCCAATAGTGCCTCATGTGAGTTATGGGAGCAGCCATCCTCTCCGCCATTTTGTCCTACCTCGAGGGAGACGCCATTTTACCCACCATGCCTGACTGCCACCGGGCCTCCGGACCCGACGACCGCCTCGCCCGCAGACGACAACGACTCGCTTACCTACACACTAGCCTCCGTCACTCTGGATCAAGCCCGCCCGCACCACCTGTCCAAGTCGATGATGGACATCAAAGTAAACGGCCACGCCACGACCTGCCTGTTCGACAGCGGAAGCATGGAGAGCTTCATCCACCCAGACACGGTGAGCCACTACTCCCTCCCTGTCCTGCCAATGCGCAACCGAATCTCGATGGCATCGAGGTCCCACGCCACGGACATCAGCGGCTACTGTGTTGTGACCTTGTCGGTTAAGGGTACGGAGTATAAAAATTTTAAACTCCTCGTCCTCCCCCAGCTCTGCGCTGCCGTCCTACTAGGGCTGGACTTCCAATCCCACCTCCAAAGTGTAACCCTAGCATACGGTGGACCCCTCCCCCCACTCACAGTCGACAACCAGCGAATGTTAAACCGCCCACCACGTAACACCTGCAGCCTATCCACCCTCAAGGTGCCGCCACCTTCCCTGTTCGCTAACCTCACCCCCGACTGCAAACCCGTCGCTACCAAGAGCAGGCGGTACAGCGCTGGGGACAGAGCCTTCATTAGCTCTGAGGTGCGGCGCCTCCTGAAAGAGGGCATTATCGAGGGGAGCAACAGCCCCTGGCGTGCCCAGGTCGTGGTCGTTAAGACCGGCGATAAAAATCGCCTGGTCATCGACTACAGCCAGACCATAAACAGATACACCCAGCTGGACGCATACCCCCTTCCCCGCATATCTGACATGGTCAATCAGATTGCACAATACCGCGTATTCTCGACCATCGACCTTAAGTCGGCCTACCACCAACTCCCTATCCACCCCGAGGACCGCCAGTACACCGCCTTCGAGGTGAATGGGCGCCTATACCACTTCCTTAGGGTCCCCTTCGGTGTCACCAACGGGGTCTCGGTCTTCCAAAGGGAGATGGACCGGATGGTTGACCAGAATGGACTGCAGGCCACATTCCCCTACCTAGATAACGTCACCATCTGCGGCCGCGACCGGCAGGACCATGACGTGAATCTGGAGAAATTCCTCCGTACGGCCCAACGGCTGAACCTCACCTACAATAGGAGAAATGTGTGTTTAACACCTCGCGCCTTGCCATCCTTGGCTGTGTAGTAGAGAACGGACTCATCGGCCCCGACCCCAAAAGAATGTGCCCCCTCATGGAGCTACCCCTCCCCCACTGCCCTAAGGCACTTAAGAGAACCCTGGGGCTCTTCGCCTACTATGCCCAATGGGTGCCCAATTATGCGGACAAAGCCAGACCCCTCATGAAGTCCACATCCTTCCCCCTCACGGAGGAAGCGTGCGCGGCCTTCTCCCTCATCAAGGGAGACATAGCCAAGGCCACAATGCACGCAGTGGATGAGTCCATCCCCTTCCAAGTGGAGAGCGATGCATCCGACTTCGCCCTAGCCGCTACCCTTAACCAGGAGGGGAGGCCGGTGGCCTTCTTCTCAAGGACCCTACAGGGCCCCGAGATCCGACACTCGTCGGTCGAGAAGGAAGCCCAGGCAATTGTGGAGGCGGTACGGCGCTGGAGGCATTACCTGGCAGGCAAACGATTTACCCTCCTCACCGACCAACGTTCGGTTGCTTTCATGTTTAATAACAAGCTGAGGGGCAAAATCAAGAATGACAAGATCTTGAGGTGGAGAATCGAGCTATCCACCTACGATTATGATATCTTGTACCAGCCAAGTAAGCTGAACGAACCCCCTGATGCTCTTTCACGAATTACATGCGCCAGCACGCATATTGATAGACTTCAGACCCTCCACAACGACCTCTGCCACCCCGGGGTCACCAGACTTTACCATTTCATTAAGGCCCGCAACCTGACCTACTCCATCGAGGAGGTCAGGACCATGACCAGGAACTGCCAGACCTGCGCCGAGTGCAAACCGCACTTCTATAGGCCGGACAGAGCAAGCCTGATCAAGGCCACCCGCCCCTTCGAGCGCCTGAGCATCGACTTTAAGGGGCCTCTACCGTCATCTGACCGCAATGTGTACTTCCTCAACATCGTTGATGAGTACTCCCGTTTCCCTTTTGCCTTCCCCTGCCCAGACATGACCAGTACCACGGTCATCAAGTGCCTGAACGACCTCTTCGCCTTGTTCGGGTTCCCGAACTATATACATAGTGACCGGGGCTCCTCCTTCATGAGCGAGGAACTCCGTCAGTTCCTACTAGCAAGAGGTATTGCAGCAAGTAGGACCACCAGCTACAACCCCCGAGGGAACGGCCAGGTGGAAAGAGAGAACGCGACGGTATGGAAGGCCGTCCTCTTAGCCTTAAAGTCTAAGGGCCTCCCAACCTCCCGCTGGCAGGAAGTCCTCCCGACAGCGCTGCACTCCATCCGGTCACTACTTTGCACTGCCGTTAACGCCACCCCCCATGAACGAATGTTTGTTTTCCCCAGGAAGTCGACTACGGGAACCACTCTACCAACCTGGCTGACCTCTCCGGGGCCCGTCTTGCTGCGAAAGCACGTGAGGGCCCATAAAATGGACCCCCTGGTCGAGAGGGTGAACCTCCTGCACGCCAACCCCCAGTACACCTACGTGGCTTACCCAGACGGGCGGGAGGACACTGTCTCCTTACGAGACCTCGCACCCTCGGGCACTCCGGAGACACCACCTTTACCCCCCCCACCACCCCCCCAATTCCAGCCCAGGTAGACGGCATGCCGGAACCCCACGAGCCTTCGCCGACCACGCAGACACCAGCATTAACACCGGATAATGCAGCACTGCCGCTGCGACGATCGGAGAGGCTTACGAGGCCTCCGGACAGACTGACATACCAGAACTGGTAGTACACTTCACCCCGCCGGACTCAAATCTAAACAAGGGGTGAATGTGGTAAACCACTTTTATCGTTCACTATCGTTACACTATAGTTATCACTGTTGTATTGTTCTCACTGTTCTCACTGTTGTATCACTATACGAGGTCGCCTCTTGTCGCGCTGTTATACCTGGGCTGACCACCTCCGACTCCGCCCATGGCTCCACCTACCTGCCCAGGTATAAAGGTAGTCGACTGGCTGGTATTCCTCCTTGTTGGACCCGATCACCCACGAGGGTGGGCTCTGTTATTTAGTCAATAAAAACCTTTAGTTACGTTCCTAACTCGTCGCTTTTTATTGGACGAATTGATAGGTATATCACCGGATTAACGCCCCGCTCGGTTTAATGCCCCGCCCGGATTAACACCCCGCCCGGATTAACACCCCGCCCGGGTTAACATCCCGCCCGGATTAACACATCACCCGGATTAACTCCTCACCCAGATTTACACCCCACTCGGATTAACACCGCACCCGGATAAAAACCCGCCCGGATTAACACCTCGCACGGATTAACATTTCGCCCGGATTAGCAACCCGCCCATATTAACACCCCGCCCAGATTAACACCTCACCCAGATTAAAACCGAGCCCGGATTAACACCTCACCTGGATTAACACCTCGCCCGGATTAACACCCCCCCAGATTAACACCCCACCTGGATTAACACCCCACCCGGATTAACAGCTCACCCGGATTAACACCCCGCCCAGATTAACACCCCACCCAGGTTAACACCCCGCCCAGATTAACACCTCGCCCAGATTAACACCACGCCCAGATTAACACCCCACCCAGATAAATACCTCGACCGGATTAACATCTTGCCCGGATTAACACCTCGCCCGGATTAACGCCCCGCCTGGATTTACACACCACCCGGATTAACACCTCGCCCAGATTAACACCTCACCCGGATTATCGCCCCGCCCAGATTAACACCTCGCCCGGATTACCGCCCTGCCCAGATTAACACCCCGCCCAGATTAACACCCCACCCAGATTAACACCCCGCCCTGATTAACACCCCGCCCATCTTAACACCTCACACGGATTAACACCTCGACCGGATTAACATCTCACCCGGATTAACACACCGCTCGGTTTAACACCTCACCTGGATTAACACCTCGCCTGGATTAACACACCGCCCAGATTAACACCTCACCCGGATTAAAACCCCGCCCGGATTAACACCTCACCCAGATTAACAGCTCACCCAGTTTAAAACTGCGCCCGGATTAACACCTCACCTGGATTAACACCTCGCCTGGATTAACACACCGCCCAGATTAACACCTCACCCGGATTAACACCCCGCCCGGATTAACACCTCACCCGGATTAACACCCCGCCAAGATTAACACCTCACCCAGATTAACACCGCACCCAGATTAACACCGCGCCCAGATTAACACATCGCCCAGATTAACACCCCACCCGGATTAACACCCCCACAGATTAACACCCCACCTGGATTAACACCCCACCCGGATTAACAGCTGACCCGGATTAACACCCCGCCCAGATTAACACCCCGCCCAGGTTAACACCCCGCCCAGATTAACACATCGCACAGATTAACACCACGCCCAGATTAACACCCCGCCCAGATTAACACCTCGACCGGATTAACACCTTGCCCGGATTAACCCCTCGCCCGGATTAACGCCCCACCTAGATTTACACGCCACCAGGATTAACACCTCGCCCAGATTAACACCTCACCTGGATTATCGCCCCGCCCGGATTAACACCTCGCCTGGATTAACGCCCTGCCCGGATTAACACCCCGCCCAGATTAACACCCCACCCAGATTAACACCCCGCCCTGATTAACACCCCGCCCATCTTAACACCTCACACGGATTAACACCTCGA
Organism: Somniosus microcephalus; assembly: GCF_052327205.1. NCBI lineage: Eukaryota > Metazoa > Chordata > Chondrichthyes > Squaliformes > Somniosidae > Somniosus > Somniosus microcephalus. Next base: position 107,648,840 of record NC_141001.1, read on the forward strand.
CCGGATTAACATCTCACCCGGATTAACACACTGCTCGGATTAACACCCCACCCGGATTAACACATTATCCGGATTAACACCCCGCCCGAATTAACACCCCGCCCGGATTAACATCCTGCATGGATTAACACCCTGCCCGGATTAACACCCCGCCTGGATTATCACCTTCTCCAGACTAACACCCTGTCCGGATTAACACTCAGCCTGGATTATCATCTTCTCCGGATTAACACCTCGCCCGGATTAACGCCCCGCCTGTATTTACACGCCACCCGGATTAACACCTCGCCCAGATTAACACCTCACCCAGGTTATCAACCCACCCGGATTAACACCTCGCCCGGATTAACGCCCTGCCCGGATTAACACCCCGCCCAGATTAACACCCCACCCAGATTAACACCCCGCCCTTCTTAACACCTCACACGGATTAACACCTCGTCCGGATTAACATCTCACCCGGATTAACACACCGCTTGGATTAACACCTCACCTGGATTAACACCTCGCCCGGATTAACACACCGCCCAGATTAACACCTCACCCGGATTAAAACCCCGCCCGGATTAACACCTCACCCGGATTAGCACCCCGCCAAGATTAACACCTCACCCAGATAAACACCGCACCCAGATTAACACCGCGCCCAGATTAACACATCACCCAGATTACACCCCACCCAGATTAACACCCCCACAGATTAACACCCCACCCGGATTAACACCCCACCCGGATTAACAGTTCACCCGGATTAACACCCCGCCCAGATTAACACCCCGCCCAGGTTAACACCCCGCCCAGGTTAACACCCCGCCCAGATTAACACCTCGCCCAGATTAACACCCTGCCCGGATTAACACCCCGCCCAGATTAACACCCCACCCAGATTAACACCCCGCCCTGATTAACACCCCGCCCAGATTAACAACCCGCCCTGATTAGCACCCCGCCCAGATTAGCACCTCACCCGGATTAACACACCGCCCGGATTAACACCCCGCCCGGATTAACACCTTGCCTGGATTAACACCCCTCCCAGATTAACACCTCACCCAGATTAAAACCGAGCCCCGATTAACACCTCACCTGGATTAACACCTCACCCAGATTAACACCCCCCCAGATTAACACCCCACCCGGATTAACACCCCACCCGGATTAACAGCTCACCCGGATTAACATCCCGCACAGATTAACACCCCGCCCAGGTTAACACCCCGCCCAGATTAACACCCCGCCCAGATTAATACCTCGACCGGATTAACACCTTGCCCGGATTAACACCTCGCCCGGTTAACGCCCCGCCTGGATTTACACGCCACCCGGTTTAACACCTCGCCCAGATTAAAACCTCACCCGGATTATCGCCCCGCCCGGATTAACACCTCGCCCGGATGAACACCTTGCCCGGATTAACACCTCACCCGCGTTAACGCCCTGCCCGGATTAACACCTCGCCCGGATTAACGCCCTGCCCGGATTAACGCACTGCCCGGATTAACACCCCGCCCAGATTAACACCCCACCCAGATTAACACCCCGCCCTGATTAACACCCCGCCCGTCTTAACACCTCATTCGGATTAACACCTCGACCAGATTAACATCTCACCCGGATTAACACAGCACTCGGATTAACACCCCGCCTGGATTAACATCCTGCATGGATTAACACCCCGCCTGGATTAACACCCCGCCTGGATTATCACCTTCTCCGGACTAACACCCTGTCCGGATTAACACTCAGCCTGGATTATCATCTCCTCCGGATTAACACATCGCCCGGATTAACATTTCCTCCGGATAAATGCTCCACCTGAATTATCACGCCGCCCGGATTAACTCCTCACCTGGATTAACACCTCGCCCGGATTAACACCCCCCCAGATTAACACCCCACCCAGATTAACACCCCACCCGGATTAACAGCTCACCCGGATTAACAACCCGCCCAGATTAACACCCCGCCCAGGTTAACACCCCGCCCAGATTAACACCTCGCCCAGATTAACACCACGCCCAGATTAACACCCCGCCCAGATTAATACCTCGACCGGATTAACACCTCGCCCGGATTAACACACCGCCCAGATTAACACCTCACCCAGATTAAAACCCCGCCCGGATTAACACCTCACCCGGATTAACACCCCGCCAGTATTAACACCTCACCCAGATTAACACCGCACCCAGATTAACACCGCGCCCAGATTAACACATCGCCCAGATTAACACCCCACCCGGATTAACACCCCCACAGATTAACACCCCACCTGGATTAACACCCCACCCGGATTAACAGCTCACCCGGATTAACACCCCGCCCATATTAACACCCCGCCCAGGTTAACACCCCGCCCAGATTAACACCTCGCCCAGATTAACACCACGCCCAGATTAACACCCCGCCCAGATTAACACCCCGCCCAGATTAACACCTCGACCGGATTAACACCTTGCCAGGATTAACACCTCGCCCGGATTAACGCCCCGCCTGGAATTACACGCCACCCGGATTAACACCTCGCCCAGATTAACACCTCACCCGGATTATCGCCCCGCCCGGATTAACACCTCGCCCAGATTAACGCCCTGCCCGGGTTAACACCCCGCCCAGATTAACACCCCGCCCTGATTAACACCCCACCTGTCTTAACACCTCACACGGATTAACACCTCGACCGGATTAACATCCCACCCGGATTAACACACCGCTCGGATTAACACCCCACCCAGATTAACACATTATCCAGTTTAACACCCCGCCCGTATTAACACCCCACCCGGATTAACATCCTGCACGGTTTAACACCCCGCCCGGATTAACACCCTGCCTGGATTATCACCTTCTCCAGATAACACCCTGTCCGAATTAACACTCAGCCTGGATTATCATCTTCTCCGGATTAACACCTCGCCCGGATTAACGCCCCGCCTGGATTTACACGCCACCCGGATTAACACCTCGCCTAGATTAACACCTCACCCGGATTATCACCCCACCCGGATTGACACCTTGCCCGGATTAACGCCCTGCCCGGATTAACGCCCCGCCCGGATTAACACCCCACCCGGATTAACATCTCACCCGGATTAACGCCCCGCCCGGATTAACACCCCGCCCGGATTAACACCTCGCCCGGATTAACACATCGCCCGGATTAACACCTCACCCGGATTAACATGTCATCCGGATTAACAGCCTACCCGGATTAACGCCCCACCTGTATTAACACACAGCCCAGATTAACACACCGCCCGGATTAACACCTCAACCGGAAAAAACACCCTGCCCGGATTAACACCTTGTCCGGATTAACAGCTCGCCCGGATTAACGCCCCGCCTAGATTAACACCTCGCCCGGATTAACACATCGCCTGGATTACCACAACGCCCAGATTAACACCTCGCCCAGATTAACACCTCAACCGGATTAACACCTCACCCTGATTAACACACCGCTCGGATTAACACCCCGCCCGGATTAAAACATTGTCCGGATTAACACCTCGACCGAATTAACACCTCGCCTGGATTAACGCCTCTCCCGGATTAACACACCGCCCGATTAACATCTCGCCTGGATTAACACCCCACCTGGATTAACATCTTGTCTGGATTAACACCCCGCCCGGATTAACATCTCGCCTGGATTAATACCGCGCCCAGATTAACTCCTCGCCCGGATTAACACCTCGGCCGGATAAACACCAACCCGGATTAACACCCCGCCCGGATTAATACCTCGCCGTGATAATCATCCTGCCCGGATTAACACCCCGTCCGGATTAACACCCCGCCTGGATTAACACTCCACCCGGATTAACACACCGCCCGGGTTAACACACCGCCCGATTAAAATCTCGCCTGGATTAACGCCCCACCTGGATTAACACCTCGCCCGGATTAACAGCTCGCCCAGAATAACACCTTGCCCGAATTAACACCTCGCCCGGATTAACACCTCGCCCGGATTAACAGCTCGCCCGGATTAACACCTCGACCGAATTAACACCTCGCCCAGATTAACACCTCCCCGGATTAACACACCGCCCAGATTAACACACCGCCCGATTAACATCTCACCTGGATTAATACCCCGCCCGGATTAACAGCTCGCCCAGCTTAACACCTCGCCCGGATAAACACCCACCTGGATTAACACTCCACCCAGATTAGCACCCCGCATGGATTAACATCTCGCCCGGATTAACAGCCCGCCCGGATTAACGCCCCGCCTGGATTAACACCTCGCCCGGATTAACACCTTGACCGGATTAACACCCCGCCCAGATTAACACCCTGCCCGGATTAACACCATGCCCGTATTAACACCCCGCCCGGATTAACGCCCCGCCCGGATTAACACCCCGCCCGGATTAACACCCCGCCCGGATTAACACCTCGCCCGGATTAACACATCGCCCGGATTAACACCTCACCCGGATTAACATGTCATCCGGATTAACAGTCTACCCGGATTAACGCCCCACCTGTATTAACACACAGCCCAGATTAACACACCGCCCGGATTAACACCTCGGCCGGATAAACACCCACCCGGATGAATACCCCGCCCGGATTAATACCTCGCCGTGATAAACATCCTGCCCGGATTAACATCTCGCTCGGATTAACAGCCCGCCCGGATTAACGCCCCGCCTGGATTAACACCTCGCCCGGATTAACACCTTGACCGGATTAACACCCCGCCCAGATTAACACCCCGCCCAGATTAACACCCTGCCCGGATTAACATCTCGCTCGGATTAACAGCCCGCCCGGATTAACGCCCCGCCTGGATTAACACCTCGCCCGGATTAACACCTCGCCCGGATTAACACCCCGCCCAGATTAACACCCCGCCCAGATTAACACCCCGCCCAGATTAACACCCTGCCCGGATTAACACCATGCCCGTATTAACACCCCGCCCGGATTAACGCCCCGCCCGGATTAACACCCCGCCCGGATTAACACCTCGCCCGGATTAACACATCGCCCGGATTAACACCTCACCCGGATTAACATGTCATCCGGATTAACAGTCTACCTGGATTAACGCCCCACCTGTATTAACACCCCGCCCGGATTAACACCTCGGCCGGATAAACACCCACCCGGATGAATACCCCGCCCGGATTAATACCTCGCCGTGATAAACATCCTGCCCGGATTAACACCCCGTCCGGATTAACACCCCGCCTGGATTAACACTCCACCCGGATTAACACACCGCCCGGATTAACACACCGCCCGGATTAACACACCACCCGATTAACATCTCGCCTGGATTAACGCCCAACCTGGATTAACACCTCGCCCGGATTAACACCTCGCCTGGATTAACACCTCGACCGAATTAACACCTCGCCCGGATTAACACCTCGCCCGGATTAACACCTCGCCCGGATTAACACCTCTCCCGGATTAACACACCGCCCGGATTAACACACCGCCCGGATTAACGCCCCGCCCGGATTAACACCCCACCCAGATTAACACCCCGTCCAGATTAACACCTCGCCAAGATTAACACCCGGCCCAGATTAACACACCATCCGGAATAACACCTTGCCCTGATTAACACCCTGCCCAGATTAACATATCACCCAGATTAACACCACGCCAAGATTAACACCTCACCCAGATTAACACCGCGCCGAGATTAACACTGCGCCCGGATTAACACCTCGCCCGGATTAACTCATCGCCCGGATTAACACCTCACCCAGATTAACATGTCATCCAGATTAACAGCCTGCCCGGATTAACGCCCCACCTGTATTAACACACAGCCCGGATTAACACACCGCCCAGATTAACACCTCGCCCGGAAAAAACACCCTGCCCGGATTAACACCTTGTCCGGATTAACACCTTGTCCGGATTAACAGCTCGCCCGGATTAACACCCCGCCCGGATTAAAACCTCGTCCGGATTAACACCTCACCCGGAATAACACCTTGCCCGAATTAACACCTCGACTGAATTAACACACAGCCCGGATTAACACACCGCCCAATTAACATCTTGCCTGGATTAACGCCCCACCTGGATTAACACCTCGCCTGGATTAACACCTCGCCCAGAATAACACCTTGCCCGAATTAACACCTCTCCCGGATTAACACACCGCCCGATTAACATCTCGCCTGGATTAACACCCCACCTGGATTAACATCTCGTCTGGATTAACACCTCACCCGGATTAACATCTCGCCTGGATTAATACCCCGCCCGGATTAACACCTCGCCCGGATTAACACCTCGGCCGGATAAACAGCCGCCCGGATTAACACCCCGCCCGGATTAACACCCCACATGGATTAACCTCTCACCCGGATTAAGGCCCCGCCCGGATTAACACCCTGCCCGGATTAACATCTCACCCGGATTAAGGCCCCGTCCAGATTAACACCCCGCCCGGATTAACATCTCACCCGGACTAACACCTCGCCCAGATTAACACCTCACTGGGATTAACACGTCATCTGGATTAACACCCTGCCCAGATTATCACCCCACCTGTATTAACACAACACCTGGATTAACACACCGCCTGGATTAACACACCGCCCGGATTAGCAGCTCACCCGGAAAAAGCACCCTGACCGGATTAACACCTTGTCCGGATTAACACACCGCTCGGATTAACACCCCGCCCGGATTAACACCCTGCCCAGATTAACACCTCGACCGGATTAACACCTCACCCGGATTAACACACCGCTCGGATTAACACCCCGCCCGGATTAACACCTTGTCCGGATTAACACCTCGCCCGGATTAACACCTCGCCCGGATTAACACCTCGCCCAGAATAACACCTCGCCCGGATTAACACCTCAACCGAATTAACACCTCGCCAGGATTAACACCTCGCCCAGATTAACACCTCTTCCGGATTAACACACCACCCGGATTAACACCTCGCCCGGATAAACACCTCTCCCGGATTAACACACCGCCCGGATTAACACACTGCCCGATTAACATCTCGCCTGGATTAACACCCCACCTGGATTAACATCTCGTCTGGATTAACACCTCGCCCGGATTAACATCTCGCCTGGATTAATACCCCGCCCGGATTAACATCTCACCCGGATTAACACCTCGCCCGGATTAGCACCTCGCCCGGATTAACACACCGCCCGGATTAACATCTCGCCTTATTAACTCTACGCCCGGATTAACACCTCGCCCGGATTAACACCCCGCCCAGATTAACATCTCGCCCGGATTAACATGTCGTCTGGATTAAGACCCCACCTGTATTAATGCCCCGCCCGGTTTAACAATCCACCCGGATTAAGGCCCCACCCGGATTAACACCACGCCCGGATTAACATCTCACCCGGATTAACACCTCGCCCGGATAAACACCTCGCCCGGATTAACACCTCGCCCAGATTAACACACCGCCCGATTAACATCTCGCCTGGATTAACGCCCCACCTGGATTAACACCTCGCCCGGATTAACACCTCGACCGAATTAACACCTCGCCCAGATTAACACACCGCCCGGATTAACACCTCGCCTGGATTAACACCTCGCCCGGATTAACACCTCGCCTGGATTAACACCTCGCCCGGATTAACACCTCGCCTGGATTAACACCTCGACCGAATTAACACCTCGCCTGGATTAACACCTCGACCGAATTAACACCTCGCCTGGATTAACACCTCGACCGAATTAACACCTCGCCTGGATTAACACCTCGCCCGGATTAACACCTCGCCTGGATTAACACCTCGCCCGGATTAACACCTCGCCTGGATTAACACCTCGCCTGGATTAACACCTCGACCGAATTAACACCTCGCCTGGATTAACACCTCGCCCGGATTAACACCTCGCCTGGATTAACACCTCGCCCGGATTAACACCTCGCCTGGATTAACACCTCGACCGAATTAACACCTCTCCCGGATTAACACACCGCCCGGATTAACACCTCGCCTGGATTAACACCTCGCCCGGATTAACACCTCGCCTGGATTAACGCCCCACCCAGAATAACACCTTGCCCGAATTAACACCTCGACCGAATTAACACCTCGCCCGGATTAACACCTCGCCCGGATTAACACCTCTCCCGGATTAACACACCGCCCGGATTAACACACCGCCCGATTAACATCTCGCCTGGATTAACGCCCCACCTGGATTAACACCTCGCCCGGATTAACACCTCGCCCGGATTAACACCTCGCCCGGATTAACACCTCCCCTGGATTAACACCTCGCCCGGATTAACACCTCGCCTGGATTAACACCTCGCCCGGATTAACACCTCTCCTGGATTAACACCTCGCCCGGATTAACACCTCCCCTGGATTAACACCTCGCCCGGATTAACACCTCCCCTGGATTAACACCTCGCCCGGATTAACACCTCTCCTGGATTAACACCTCGCCCGGATTAACACCTCTCCTGGATTAACACCTCGCCCGGATTAACACCTCCCCTGGATTAACACCTCGCCCGGATTAACACCTCTCCTGGATTAACACACCGCCTGGATTAACACACCGCCCGATTAACATCTCGCCTGGATTACCACCCCACCTGGATTAACATCTCGTCTGGATTAACACCTTGCCCGGCTTAACACCTCGCCCGGATTAACACCTCGCCCGGATAAACACCCGCCCGGATTAACACCCCGCCCGGATTAATACCTCGCCGTGATTAACATCCTGCCCGGATTAACACCCCGCCCGGATTAACACCCCGTCTGGATTAACACTCCACCCGGATTAACACCCCGCATGGATTAACATCTCCCCCAGATTAAGGCCCCGCCCAGATTAACACCCCTCCCGGATTAACATCTCACCCGGATTAACACCTCGCCCGGATTAACACCTCACCCGGATTAACACGTCAGCCGGATTAACACCCTGCCCGGATTATCGCCCCACCTGTATTAACACACCACCTGGATTAACACACTGCCCGGATTAACACACCGCCCGGATTAGCAGCTCGCCCGGAAAAAGCATCCTGCCCAGATTAACACCTTGTCCAGATTAACACCTTGCCCGGATTAACGCCCCGCCCAGATTAACACCTCGACCGGATTAACACTTCACCCGGATTAACACACTGCTCGGATTAACACCCCGCCCGGATTAACACCTTGTCCGGATTAACACCTCGCCCGGATTAACACCTCGCCCGGATTAACACCTCGCCCAGAATAACACCTCGCCCGGATTAACACCTCGTCCGAATTAACACCTCGCCAGGATTAACACCTCGCCCAGATTAACACCTCGCATGGATTAACTCCCCGCCTCGATTAACGCCTCGTCCGGATTAACACCTCACCCGGATTAACACCTCACCCGGATTAACACCTCCTCTGGATTAACAGCCTGCCCGGATTAACACCTTGTCCGGATTAACACCCCGCCTGGATTAACACCTCGACCGGATTAACACATCGCCTGGATTAACACCCCGCCAGGACTAACACCCTGCCCGGATTAACACCCCGCCCAGATTAACATCCCGCCCGGATTAACACCCCACCCAGATTAACACATCGCCCAGATTAACACCTCGCCCGGATTAACGCCCCGTCCAGATTAACGCCCTGCCCGGATTAATACCCTGCCCGGATTAACACCCTGCCCGGATTAACAGCCCGCCCAGATTAACACCCAGCCCGGATTAACACCCTGCCCGGATTAACAGCCCGTCCGGATTATCACCCAGCCCGGATTAACACCATGCCCGGATTAACAGCCCGCCCAGATTAACACCCAGCCCAGATTAACACCCCGCCCAGATTAGCACCTTGTCCGGATTAACACCTCGCCCGGATTAACACACCACCCATATTAACACCTCGCCTGGATTAACACCTCACCCGGATTAACACCCCGCCCAGATTAACACCTCACCCGGATTAACACCTCGCCCGGATTAACACCTCGCCCGGATTAACACCTCGCCCAGAATAACACCTCGCCCGGATTAACACCTCGACCGAATTAACACCTCGCCAGGATTAACACCTCGCCCAGATTAACACCTCGCATGGATTAACTCCCCGCCTCGATTAACACCTCGTCCGGATTAACACCTCACCTGGATTAACACCTCACCCGGATTAACACCTCCTCTGGATTAACAGACTGCCCGGATTAACACCTTGTCCGGATTAACACCCCGCCTGGATTAACACCTCGACCGGATTAACACATCGCCTGGATTAACACCCCGCCAGGACTAACACCCTGCCCGGATTAACACCCCGCCCAGATTAACATCCCGCCCGGATTAACACCCCACCCAGATTAACACATCGCCCAGATTAACACCTCGCCTGGATTAACGCCCCGTCCAGATTAACGCCCTGCCCGGATTAATACCCTGCCCGGATTAACACCCTGCCCGGATTAACAGCCCGCCCAGATTAACACCCAGCCCGGATTAACACCCTGCCCGGATTAACAGCCCGTCCGGATTATCACCCAGCCCGGATTAACACCATGCCCGGATTAACAGCCCGCCCAGATTAACACCCAGCCCAGATTAACACCCCGCCCAGATTAGCACCTTGTCCGGATTAACACCTCGCCCGGATTAACACACCACCCATATTAACACCTCGCCTGGATTAACACCTCACCCGGATTAACACCCCGTCTGGATTAACACTCCACCCGGATTAACACCCCGCATGGATTAACATCTCCCCCAGATTAAGGCCCCGCCCAGATTAACACCCCGCCCGGATTAACATCTCACCCGGATTAACACCTCGCCCGGATTAACACCTCACCCGGATTAACACGTCAGCCGGATTAACACCCTGCCCGGATTATCGCCCCACCTGTATTAACACACCACCTGGATTAACACACTGCCCGGATTAACACACCGCCCGGATTAGCAGCTCGCCCGGAAAAAACATCCTGCCCAGATTAACACCTTGTCCAGATTAACACCTTGCCCGGATTAACGCCCCGCCCAGATTAACACCTCGACCGGATTAACACTTCACCCAGATTAACACACTGCTCGGATTAACACCCCGCCCGGATTAACACCTTGCCCGGATTAACACCTCGCCCGGATTAACACCTCGCCCGGATTAACACCTCGCCCAGAATAACACCTCGCCCGGATTAACACCTCGTCCGAATTAACACCTCGCCAGGATTAACACCTCGCCCAGATTAACACCTCGCATGGATTAACTCCCCGCCTCGATTAACGCCTCGTCCGGATTAACACCTCACCCGGATTAACACCTCACCCGGATTAACACCTCCTCTGGATTAACAGCCTGCCCGGATTAACACCTTGTCCGGATTAACACCCCGCCTGGATTAACACCTCGACCGGATTAACACATCGCCTGGATTAACACCCCGCCAGGACTAACACCCTGCCCGGATTAACACCCCGCCCAGATTAACATCCCGCCCGGATTAACACCCCACCCAGATTAACACATCGCCCAGATTAACACCTCGCCTGGATTAACGCCCCGTCCAGATTAACGCCCTGCCCAGATTAATACCCTGCCCGGATTAACACCCTGCCCGGATTAACAGCCCACCCAGATTAACACCCAGCCCAGATTAACACCCCGCCCAGATTAGCACCTTGTCCGGATTAACACCTCGCCCGGATTAACACACCACCCATATTAACACCTCGCCTGGATTAACACCTCACCCGGATTAACACCCCGCCCAGATTAACACCTCGCCCGGATTAACACCTCGCCCGGATTAACACCTCGCCCAGAATAACACCTCGCCCGGATTAACACCTCGACCGAATTAACACCTCGCCAGGATTAACACCTCGCCCAGATTAACACCTCGCATGGATTAACTCCCCGCCTCGATTAACACCTCGTCCGGATTAACACCTCACCTGGATTAACACCTCACCCGGATTAACACCTCCTCTGGATTAACAGACTGCCCGGATTAACACCTTGTCCGGATTAACACCCCGCCTGGATTAACACCTCGACCGGATTAACACATCGCCTGGATTAACACCCCGCCAGGACTAACACCCTGCCCGGATTAACACCCCGCCCAGATTAACATCCCGCCCGGATTAACACCCCACCCAGATTAACACATCGCCCAGATTAACACCTCGCCTGGATTAACGCCCCGTCCAGATTAACGCCCTGCCCGGATTAATACCCTGCCCGGATTAACACCCTGCCCGGATTAACAGCCCGCCCAGATTAACACCCAGCCCGGATTAACACCCTGCCCGGATTAACAGCCCGTCCGGATTATCACCCAGCCCGGATTAACACCATGCCCGGATTAACAGCCCGCCCAGATTAACACCCAGCCCAGATTAACACCCCGCCCAGATTAGCACCTTGTCCGGATTAACACCTCGCCCGGATTAACACACCACCCATATTAACACCTCGCCTGGATTAACACCTCACCCGGATTAACACCCCGTCTGGATTAACACTCCACCCGGATTAACACCCCGCATGGATTATCATCTCCCCCAGATTAAGGCCCCGCCCAGATTAACACCCCGCCCGGATTAACATCTCACCCGGATTAACACCTCGCCCGGATTAACACCTCACCCGGATTAACACGTCAGCCGGATTAACACCCTGCCCGGATTATCGCCCCACCTGTATTAACACACCACCTGGATTAACACACTGCCCGGATTAACACACCGCCCGGATTAGCAGCTCGCCCGGAAAAAACATCCTGCCCAGATTAACACCTTGTCCAGATTAACACCTTGCCCGGATTAACGCCCCGCCCAGATTAACACCTCGACCGGATTAACACTTCACCCAGATTAACACACTGCTCGGATTAACACCCCGCCCGGATTAACACCTTGCCCGGATTAACACCTCGCCCGGATTAACACCTCGCCCGGATTAACACCTCGCCCAGAATAACACCTCGCCCGGATTAACACCTCGTCCGAATTAACACCTCGCCAGGATTAACACCTCGCCCAGATTAACACCTCGCATGGATTAACTCCCCGCCTCGATTAACGCCTCGTCCGGATTAACACCTCACCTGGATTAACACCTCACCCGGATTAACACCTCCTCTGGATTAACAGCCTGCCCGGATTAACACCTTGTCCGGATTAACACCCCGCCTGGATTAACACCTCGACCGGATTAACACATCGCCTGGATTAACACCCCGCCAGGACTAACACCCTGCCCGGATTAACACCCCGCCCAGATTAACATCCCGCCCGGATTAACACCCCACCCAGATTAACACATCGCCCAGATTAACACCTCGCCTGGATTAACGCCCCGTCCAGATTAACGCCCTGCCCGGATTAATACCCTGCCCGGATTAACACCCTGCCCGGATTAACAGCCCGCCCAGATTAACACCCAGCCCGGATTAACACCCTGCCCGGATTAACAGCCCGTCCGGATTATCACCCAGCCCGGATTAACACCATGCCCGGATTAACAGCCCGCCCAGATTAACACCCAGCCCAGATTAACACCCCGCCCAGATTAGCACCTTGTCCGGATTAACACCTCGCCCGGATTAACACACCACCCATATTAACACCTCGCCTGGATTAACACCTCACCCGGATTAACACCCCGCCCAGATTAACACCTCGCCCGGATTAACACCTCGCCCGGATTAACACCTCGCCCAGAATAACACCTCGCCCGGATTAACACCTCGACCGAATTAACACCTCGCCAGGATTAACACCTCGCCCAGATTAACACCTCGCATGGATTAACTCCCCGCCTCGATTAACACCTCGTCCGGATTAACACCTCACCCGGATTAACACCTCACCCGGATTAACACCTCCTCTGGATTAACAGCCTGCCCGGATTAACACCTTGTCCGGATTAACACCCCGCCTGGATTAACACCTCGACCGGATTAACACATCGCCTGGATTAACACCCCACCAGGACTAACACCCTGCCCGGATTAACACCCCGCCCAGATTAACATCCCGCCCGGATTAACACCCCACCCAGATTAACACATCGCCCATATTAACACCTCGCCTGGATTAACGCCCCGTCCAGATTAACGCACTGCCCGGATTAATACCCTGCCCGGATTAACACCCTGCCCGGATTAACAGCCCGCCCAGATTAACACCCAGCCCGGATTAACACCCTGCCCGGATTAACAGCCCGTCCGGATTATCACCCAGCCCGGATTAGCACCATGACCGGATTAACAGCCCGCCCAGATTAACACCCAGCCCAGATTAACACCCCGCCCAGATTAGCACCTTGTCCGGATTAACACCTCGCCCAGATGAACACACCACCCATATTAACACCTCGCCTGGATTAACACCTCACCCGGATTAACACACCGCCCAGATTAACACCTCGCCTGGATTAACACCTTGCCCGGATTAACACCTCGCCCAGATTAACACCTCCTCTGGATTAACACCCCGCCCGGATTAACACCTTGTCCGGATTAACACCCCGCCTGGATTAACACCCCGCCTGGATTAACACCACGACTGGATTAACACATCGCCCGGATTAACACCCCATCCAGATTAACACCCCACCTGGATTAACACCCCGCCCGGATTAACACCCCGCCCGGATTAACACCCCACCCAGATTAACACATCGCCCAGATTAACAACTCGCCCGGATTAACACCTCGCCTGGATTAACGCCCCGTCCAGATTAACACCGTGCCCAGATTAACAACCTGCCCGGATTAACAGCCTGCCCGGATTAACACCCAGCCCGGATTAACAACCTGCCCGGATTAACAGCCCGCCCGGATTAACACCCAGCCCGGATTAACACACCACCCGGATTAGCACCTCGCCCGGATTAACACCTCACCCGGATTAACACCTCGCCCAGATTAACACCCCACCTGGATTAACACCCCGCCTGGATTAACACCTCACCCAGATTAACACCTAGCCCAGATTAACACCTCAGGCAGATTAACACCACCTCTGGATTAACACCCCGCCCGGATTAACACCTCGACCAGATTAACACATCGCCTGGATTAACACCCCGCCCGGACTAACACCCCACCTGGATTAACACCCCGCCCGGATTAACATCCCGCCCGGATTAACACCCCGCCCAGATTAACACATCGCCCAGATTAACACCTCGCCCGTATTAACACCTCGCCCGGATTAATGCCCCGTCCAGATTAACGCCCTGCCTGGATTAACACCCTGCCCGGATTAACACCCTGCCCGGATTAACAGCCCGCCCAGATTAACACCCAGCCCGGATTAACAACCTGCCCGGATTAACAGCCCGCCCGGATTAACACCCAGCCTAGATTAATACCCTTCCCAGATTAGCACCTTGTCCGGATTAACACCTCGCCCGGATTAACACACCGCCCAGATTAACACCTCGCCTAGATTAACACCTCGCCCGGATTAACACCCCGCCCAGATTAACACCTCGCCCGGATTAACACCTCGCCCGGATTAACACCTCCTCTGGATTAATACCCCGCCCGGATTAACACCTTGTCCGGATTAACACCCCGCCTGGATTAACACCTCGACTGGATTAACACATTGCCAGAATTAACATCCCGCCCAGTTTAACACCCCGCCTGGATTAACACCGCTCCCGGATTAACACCCAGCCCGGATTAACACACCGCCCGGATTAGCACCTCGTCCGGATTAACACCTCGGCCGGATTTACACACCGCCCAGATTAACACCTTGCCTGGATTAGCACCTCGTCCGGATTAACACCTCGGCCGGATTTACACACCGCCCAGATTAACACCTCGCCCGGATTAGCACCTCGTCCGGATTAACACCGTGCCCAGATTAACACCCTGCCCGGATTAACAGCCCGCCCGGATTAACACCCAGCCAGGATTAACACCCGGCCGGGATTAACAGCACGCCCGGATTAACACCCAGCCCGGATTAACACCCTGCCCGGATTAACAGCCCGCCCGGATTAACACCCAGTAGGAATTAACACCCGGCCCGGATTAACAGCCCGCTCGGATTAATAACCAGCCCGGATTAACACCCTGCCCGGATTAACAGCCCGCCCGGATTAACACCCAGCCCGGATTAACACACCACCCGGATTAGCACCTCATCCGGATTAACACCCCGGCCGGATTAACACACCGCCCGGATTAACACCTCGCCCGGACTAGCACCTCGTCTGGATTAACACCTCACCCAGATTAACACCCCACCTGGATTAGCACCTCATCCGGATTAACACCTCGCCCGGATTAACACCCCGCCCAGATTAACACCTCGCCCGGATTAGCACCTCGCCCAGATTAACACCCCACCTGGATTAACACCCCACCTGGATTAACACCTCGCCCAGATTAACACCTAGCCCAGATTTACACCTCACCCAGATTAACACCTCCTCTGGATTAACACCCCGCCCGGATAAACACCTCGATCGGATTAACACATCGCCTGGATTAACACCCCGCCCGGACTAACACCCCACCCGGATTAACACCCCGCCCGGATTAACATCCCACCCGGATTAACACCCCACCCAGATTAACACATCGCCCAGATTAACACCTCGCCCGGATTAACGCCCCGTCCAGATTAACGCCCTGCCTGGATTAACACCCTGCCCGGATTAACACCCTGGCCGGATTAACAGCCCGCCCAGATTAACACCCAGCCCGGATTAACAACCTGTCCGGATTAACAGCCCGCCCGGATTAACACCCAGCCCAGATTAACACCCCGCCCAGATTAGCACCTTGTCCGGATTAACACCTCGCCCGGATTAACACACCGCCCGGATTAACACCTCGCCTGGATTAACACCTCGCCCGGATTAACACCCCACCCAGATTAACACCCCACCCAGATTAACACCTCGCCCGGATTAACACCTCGCCCGGATTAACACCCCGCCCGGATTAACACCTCGTCCAGATTAACACCTCGCCCAGATTAACACCTCCTCTGGATTAACACCCCGCCCGGATTAACACCTTGTCCGGATTAACACCCCGCCTGGATTAACACCTCGACTGGATTAACACATCGCCCAGATTAACACCCCGCCCAGATTAACACCCCGCCTGGATTAACACCCCGCCCGGATTAACACCCCGCCCGGATTAACACCCCACCCAGATTAACACATCGCCCAGATTAACACCTCGCCCGGATTAACACCTCGCCCGGATTAATGCCCCATCCAGATTAATGCCCTGCCCAGATTAACACCCTGCCCGGATTAACAGCCGGCCCGGATTAACTCCCAGCCTGGATTAACACCCTGCCCGGATTAACAGCCCACCCGGATTAACACCCAGCCCGGATTAACACCCTGCCCAGATTAACAGCCCGCCCGGATTAACACCCTGCCCGGATTAACACCCCGCCCAGATTAGCACCTTGTCCGGATTAACACCTCGCCCGGATTAACACACCGCCCAGATTAACACCTCGCCCAGATTAGCACCTCGTCCGGATTAACACCTCGCCCAGATTAACACCCCACCTGGGTTAGCACCTCGTCCGGATTAACACCGCGCCCGGATTAATAGCTCGCCTGGGTTAACACCTTATCCG
Organism: Somniosus microcephalus; assembly: GCF_052327205.1. Classification (NCBI taxonomy): domain Eukaryota; kingdom Metazoa; phylum Chordata; class Chondrichthyes; order Squaliformes; family Somniosidae; genus Somniosus; species Somniosus microcephalus. The sequence continues at coordinate 107,666,436 of NC_141001.1, forward strand.
GATTAACACCTCGTCCGGATTAACACCCCACCCAGATTAACACCCCACCCAGATTAGCACCCCACCCAATTAGCACCCCGCCCAGATTAACACCCCGCCCGGATTAACACCCTGCCCAATTAACACCCAGCCCGATTAACACCTCGTCCGGATTAACACTGCCTTCAGTTTTATGATTGTCTTGGATTTACGTAACGAAAAGAAAGAAAGACTTGCATTTATATAGCGCCGTTAATGACCACCGAACGTCCCAAATCGCTTTACAGTGAATGAAGTACTTTTGGAGTGTAGTCTCTGTTGTAATATGGGAAACGCGGCAGTCAATTTGCACACAGCAAGCTCTCACAAACAGCATTGTGATAATGACCAGATAATCTATTTTAGTGAAGTTGATTGAGGGATAAATATTGGCCAGGACAACGGGGATAACTCCCCTGCTCGTCTTCAAAATGGGATCTTTTACGTCCACCTGAGAGAGGAGACGGGGCCTTGGTTTAACGTCACATTGGAAAGACAGCACCTCCGACAGTGCAGCACTCACTCAGCACTGCATTGGAGAGTCAGCCTAGATTTATGTACGCACGTCTCTGGAGTAGAACGTAAACCCACAACCTTCTAACTCAGGCAGTGAGGGTGCTATCCACTGAGCCACGAGCTGACTTTCTCTTTGAGTTAACGTAAGAGAAGCCTTGTATTGTCAAGAACTAAAAGTCTGCCCCTCTAGTTTGGGACTTCCCCTACAAGTCGGATCTGTGTGAAAAGGCCAATGCTTCGGATGTGCAGGAAGACTTGAAGCCAAAGAAAGTGTCAATCACGTATTGGGGTGGGAAGAAACGGTGCACAACCTTAAACATAAAAGATACGCAAGCAGTCGCTTGCAAATTGTCCAAGTCCACCTCAACAAAAGGCGACGTTTCATTGTGTCAAGTTAGACAATTTGTTGGAATGGACAAAAAGATATGTTTATCTTGATAACTTGTCAGAGACAGACTTGATCCCTGCTTATTACCATCAGTATTCTATCAGTAAAATCAACAACTTCCATTTGTATAGCACCTTTATATAGTCCCAAGGTGCTTCACAGGAGCAATCATCAAACAAAATTTGACACTGAGCCACATAAGGAGATAATAGGACAGGTGACCAGAAGCTTGGTCAAAGAGGTAGGGTTTAAGGAGCATCTTAAAGGAGGAAAAAGAGGTAGAGAGGCGGAGAGGTTGAGGCAGGGAATTCCAGAGCTTAGGGCCCAGGCAGCTGAAGGCATGGCCATTAATGGTGGAGCGATTAAAATCAGGGATGCTCAAGAAGCCAGCAGTGACTACACTTCAAAAGTACTTCATTTGCTGTAAAGCGCTTTGGGACGTCCTGGGGTCGTGAAAGGTGCTATACAAATGCAAATATTTATTTTTATTTTCTAACTGGCCTTGCAGTAAGAGGTTAATTTGACTGTGGCGCTTGCCTCTTTTTCCATAAATCTAATAAGAATATTTAAATGTAAGGGGGTTTCAGTTTAATTCTGGAGCACTCAACTGTACAATAATGTAGCCAGATGGTGATCCGACTTCCTTCCCAATGCTGAGCCTGCTGGGATCTCTCAGTCACGGGCTAATGAACCCAACAAATTAATAGTTAGAACTGTGAACAACAACATCAGAAAAAAGGGTTTGGAAAACCTCGCCTGGCATTAGAGAATCATAGAATTTTACCGCACAGATGGAGGCCATTCAGCCCATCTCATCTGTGCAACAAATCATTGGGGTTCATTTCAAGAGGAATAAAATTCAAAAGCTTCTCTTCTTAAGCAGTCCCTTGGAACCGAGGATGACTCGCTTCTACACTAAAAATGAGTACTCAGGTGACTGATGAATCCAATGCGGGACCTACAGTCTCTGTCACAGGTGGGGCAGACGGTGGTTGAAGGGGCGGGCGGGTGGGTGGGGTGCTTGGGTTGACGTGCACTCCCTGCGCTTGGCTTCCGCTTGCTCCCGGCGAAGAGACTCGAGGTGTTCGTCGCCTTCCCGGATGCTTCTCCTCCACTTTGTGCGGTCTTGGGCCAGGGATTCCCAAGTGTCGGTGGGGATGTTGCACTTTTTCAAGGGGGCTTTGAGGGTGTCCTTGAAGTGTTTCCTCTGCCCACCTGGGGCTCTCTTGCCGTGTCGGAGCTCCAAGTAGAGCGCTTGTTTTGGGAGCCTCGCATCGGACATGCGGACGATGTGACCCGTCTATTGGAGCTGATCGAGCCTGGTCAAAGCTTCGATGCTGTGGATGTTGGCCTGAGCGAGAACACTGACATTGGTGTGCCTATCCTGCCAATGGATTTGCAGGATCTTGCGGAGACAGCATTGGTGGTACCTCTCCAGTGCTTTGAGGTGCCTGTTGTACATGGTCCAGAGAAGTTATGTTAAACTTAAACTAAAAAATATCTAACCTTGGTTAGACCACACTTGGAGTACTGTGCACAATTCTGGTCTCCATATTACAAAAAGGATACAGAGGTACTGGAGAAGGTGCAAAAACGATTTACAAGGATGATACCAGAACTGCGAGGGTACAACTCTCAGGAAAGACTGAACAGGCTGGGCCTCTTTTCTCTAGAAAAGAGAAGACTGTGAGGAGACAGCCAGGGTTCGATAGGGTAGATGCAGAGATATTTCCACATCTAGAGCAGAGAAGGCTGAGGGGGGACCTGATTGAGGTGTACAAAATTATATGGGGCATAGATAGGATAGATAAAAAGGAACTTTTCCCCTTAGTAGAGGGGTCAATAACCAGGGGGCATAGTTTCAAGGTAAGGGGAAGGAGGTTTAGAGGGGATTTGAGGAAAAATGTCATGTGAGGAGAGATCGGGTCGGCTAGGCCTGTATTCACTAGAGTTTAGAAGAATGAGAGGGGATCTCATTGAAACGTATAAAATTCTGACAGGGCTAGACAGACTGGATGCAGGGAGGATGTTTCCCCTGGCTGGGGGAGTCTAGAACGAGGGGTCACAGTCTCAGGATACGGGGGTAGGACATTTAGGACTGAGATGAGGAGAAATTTCTTCACTCAGAGGGCGGTGAACCTGTGGAATTCTCTATCACAGAAGGATGTGGAGGCCAAGTCACTGAATATATTTAAGAAGGAGATAGATAGATTTCTGGACCCTTTAGGTGTCAAGGGTATGGGGAGAGAGCAGGAATATGGTATTGAGATAGGGGATCAGCCATGATCATATTGAATGGTGGAGCAGGCTCGAAGGGCCGAATGGCCGACTCCTGCTCCTATTTTTCTATAAGAACATAAGAACATAAGAAATAGGAGCAGGAGTAGGCCATACGGCCCCTCGGGCCTGCTCCGCCATTCAATAGGATCATGGCTGATCTGAATCTAGACTCACGTCCACTTCCCTGCCCTCTCCCCGTAACCCCTAATTCCCTTATCTGCTAAGAAAATGTCTATCTCCATTTTAAATTTATTTAATGTTGCAGCTTCCACAGCTCTCTGGGGTAGCAAATTCCATAGATTTACTACCCTCTGAGTGAAGAAGTTTCTCCTCATCTCAGTTTTGAAAGGGCAGCCCCTTATTCTAAGATTATGCCCCCTAGTTCTAATCTCACCCATCAGTGGAAACATCCTCACCGCATCCACCCGATCAAGCCCCCTCACAATCTTATATGTTTCGATAAGATCGCCTCTCATTCTTCTGAACTCCAATGAGTAGAGTCCCAACCTACTCAACCTTTCCTCATACGTCAACCCCCTCATCTCTGGAATCAACTGAGTGAACCTTCTCTGAACCGCCTCGAGAGCAAGTATATCTTTTCTTAAATATGGAAACCAAAACTGCACGCGTATTCCAGGTGTGGCCTCACCAATACCCTGTATAACTGCAGCAAGACTTCCCTGTTTTTATACTCCATCCCCCTTGCAATAAAAGCCAAGATTCCATTGGCCTTCCTGATCACCTGCTGCACCTGCATACTAACTTTTTGTGTTTCATGCACCAGGACCCCCAGATCCTTTTGTACTGTAGCACTTTGCAGTTTCTCTCCATTTAGATAATAACTTGCTCTTTGATATTTTCTGCCAAAGTGCATAACCTCACACTTTCCAACATTGTATTGCATCTGCCAAATCTCTGCCCACTCACTTAGCCTGTCTATGTCCTTTTGCAGGTTTTTTATGTCCTCCTCACTCACTGCTTTCCCTCCCATCTTTGTATCGTCGGCAAACTTGGATATGTTGCACTCGGTCCCTTCCTCCAAATCGTTAATATAGATTGTAAAGAGTTGGGGTCCCAGCACTGACCCCTGCGGAACACCACTAGTTACTGATTGCCAGCCTGAGAACGAACCATTTATCCCAACTCTTTGTTTTCTGTTAGATAGCCAATCTTCCACCCATGCCAATATATTACCCCCAATCCCATGATTTTTTATCTTGGTCAGTAATCTTTTGTGTGGAACCTTGTCAAATGCCTTTTGGAAGTCCAAATACACTACATCCACTGGTTCCCCTTTATCCACCCTGTATGTTACATCCTCAAAGAATTCGAGCAAATTTGTCAAACATGACTTCCCCTTCATAAAACCATGCTGACTCTGTCCTATTAAATTATGTTTATCCAAATGCTCTGTTACTGTTTCCTTAATAATGGACTCCAACATTTTGCCAACCACAGATGTTAGGCTAACTGGTCTATAGTTTCCAGCTTTTTGCCTACTTCCCTTCTTAAATAAGGGTGTTACATTAGCAGTTTTTCAATCTGCCGGGACCTTTCCTGAGTCCAGGGAGTTCTGGAAAATGATCACCAATGCATCCACAATCCCTACCGCCACTTCTCTCAAGACCCTAGGATGTAGGCCATCAGGTCCGGGGGATTTATCCGCCTTAAGTCCCATTATTTTACTGAGTACCATCTCCTTAGTGATTTTAATCGTGTTTAGCTCCTCCCCCCCCCCCCCATTGCCCCCTGTTTGTCCAGTGTTGGGATATTTTTAGTGTCCTCTACTGTAAAGACTGATACAAAATATTTGTTCCGCGTCTTTGCCATCTCCATGTTCCCCACCACTAGTTTCCCAGTCCCATCCTCTAAGGGACCAACGTTCACTTTAGCCACCCTTTTTCTTTTTATATAGCTGTAGAAACTCTTGCAATCTGTTTTTATATTTTTTGCTAGTTTACTTTCATAATCTATCTTCCCTTTCTTAATTAATCTTTTAGTTATTGTTTGCTGGCTTTTAAATGCTTCCCAATCTTCTATCCTCCTACTAGATTTGGCTAATTTATATGCCCTTGTTTTCAGTCGAATACTATCCTTTATTACTTTACTAAGCCACAGATGGCTGTCTTTTCTTTTACTCCCCTTTTTCCTCAGTGGAATATATTTATCTTGAAAGATGTGAAATATCTCCTTGAATGTAGACCACTGCTCTTGTACCGTCTTACACTTTAATCTGTTTTCCCAGTCCACTTTAGTCAATTCTACTCTCATACCTTCATAGTCTCCTTTATTTAAGCTTAGTATGCTGGTTTGAGATCCAACTCTCTCACCCTCAAACTGAATTTGGAATTCAACCATATTATGGTCACTCATTCCAAGGGGATCCTTTACTAGGACATTTTTTATTAATCCTGTCTCATTGCACAGGATCAGATCTAAGATTGCCTGCCCCCTGGTTGGTTCAGTTACATACTGCTCAAGGAACCCATCCCTAATACACTCTAGGAACTCTTCCTCAATGCTGCTATGCCCAATTTGATTAGTCCAGTCAATATGAAAGTTAAAATCCCCCATGATTATAGCTGTTCCCTTATTACAAGCCCCAACTATTTCCTGATTTATACTCTGACCAACAGAGTTGCAACTGTTAGGAGGCCTATAGACTACGCCCACTAGTGACTTTTTCCCCTTATTATTCCTTATCTCCACCCAAACTGTTTCACTATCCTGATCCTTTGACCCAATATCATTTCTGACTATTGCAGTGATTCCATCCTTGACTAACATAGCAACCCCACCTCCCTTTCCTTCCTGTCTGTCCTTCCTAATTGTCAAATACCCTTGTATGTTTAGTTCCCATTCATGATTATCTTGCAGCCATGTTTCTGTAATGGCTACCAGATCATACCCATGTGTAGTTATTTGCACCGTCAACTCATCAATTTTGTTACGAATGCTGCGTGCATTCAGATAAAGAACTTTCAAATATGTTTTCTGACAATGTATTCCTGCTTTTATCCCTTTTACTACTTTACCTTTATCATTATACATTCTGTCCCTTCCTGACACGCTCTGGTTTTTAATTCCCCCACTGCTACCTTGCTCTATTGCCTTCTCCACTGTCATTTTTATTTTTCGCTCTCTTAAAACCTCCCCCCCACTAATTAGTTTAAAGCCCTCTCTACAGCCCTAGTTATTCGATTCGCCAGGATTCTAGTCCCAGCAGTGGCCAAGTGAAGTCTGTCCCAACGGAACAGCTCTCGCCTGTCCCAGTACTGATGCCAGTGTCCCAGGAAGCAAAACCCACTTCTCCCACACCAGTCTTTGAGCCACGCATTTAACTCTCTAATTTTATTTACCCTAGCCAAATTTGCACGTGGCTTAGGTAGTAATCCAAAGATTATTACCCTTGTGGTTCTGCTTTTTTCTATGTTTCCCTGACATGACGTTCCTATCCCTGCAGCTGGTGACGATCGTCATTCAGTGCAACTGTATCAAGGGTTGGTGGTAGCAATCAGAAAATCAACCCCTTAGCCAATATACGAAGGCAATCATGGAGCTTGTGGGCTGGGATGCAGCATAGGCTCGGTGTGGATACTGAAGCTCGTGGCGATGCTAATACTCCTTGTTTGTGCAATGATAGTGAAGATAGGGAGAAACGGTTTCCAGTGGCAGGAGGGTCGGTAACCAGAGGAGACAGATTCAAGTTCATTGGCAAAAGGACCAGAGGGGGAGATAAGGAGAATTTTATTTAACGCAGCGAGTTGTTGTGATCTGGAACGCGCTGCCTGAAAGGGCGGTGGAAGCAGATTCAATAGTAACTTTCAAAAGGGAATTGGATAAATACTTGGAAGAATATAGTAAGGAGAAATGTGCAGGGCTATGGGGCAAAGAGCAGGGGGAGTGGGGCTAATTGGATAGCTCTTTCAAAGAGCCACCAGCACAGACATGATGGGCTAAATGGCCTCGTTCTGCACTACATGATTCTAAATCAGTTAAAAGGCAGCTGTTTGTGTTCTGGCACAAAATCGTAACATCATTGCAATATCAGTATTCATAACAAAGCCCATGTGCTGTTGGTAATATTTATATTCCCAGTCAAGTACAGGACGTTCTCTGACTGTTCCACTCGGCGGTGAAGGTCGTTTGTGTGATTGACAGCTGCACGCAGTTTTTTTATATATTCGTTTATGGGATGTGGGCCAGCATTTATTGTCCATCCCTAATTGCCTTTGAGAAGGTGGTGGTGAGCCGTCTTGAACCGCTGCAGTCCGTGTGGTGAAGGTACTCCCACAGTGCTGTTCGGGAGGATGATATAGGATTTTGACCCAGTGATGATGAAGGAATGGCGATATACTTCCAAGTCAGGATCGTGTGTGACTTTAAGGGAAACTTGGAGGTGGTGGTGTTCCCATGCACCTGCTGCCCTTGTCCTTCTAGGTGGAAGAGGTCGCGGGTTTGGGAGGTGCTGCCAAAGGAGCCTTGGTGAGTTGCTGCAGTGCATCTTGTAGATGGTACACACTGCGGCCACGGTAGGCCGGTGGTGGAGAGAGTGAATGTTTAAGGTGGTCAATGGGGTGCCAATCAAGCGGGCTGCTTTGTCCTGGATGATGTTGAACTTCTTGAGTGTTGTTGGAGCTGCACTCATCCAGGCAAGTGGAGAGTATTCCATCACACTCCTTACTTGTGCCTTGTAGATGGTGGAGAGGCTTTGGGGAGTCAGGATGTGAGACACTCGCCGCAGGATATCCAGCCTCTGACCTGCTCTTGTTGCCACAGTATTTATGTGGCTGGTCCAGTTAAGTTTCTGGTCAATGGTGACCCCCCCAGGATGTTGAAGGTGGGGGATTTCGCGATGGTAATGCCATTGAATGTCAAGGGGCGGTGGTTAGACTCTCGCTTGTTGGAGATAGTTATTGCCTGGCACTGAATATCGTCCAGGTCTTGTTGCATGCGGGCATGGACTGCTTCACTATCTGAGTAATTGCGAATGGCACTGACCACTATGCAGTCATTAGCGAACATCCCCATTTTTGACCTTATGATGGTGTTAAAACGGTGGAATAGTGAGCTGTCCAGCTTCAACCCTGAGGATTTTGACATGTACACACAAAAGTCACATGGCCGGAGAAATTGGTCCTGGTCGTGACCCTTTTTTGGGGGATGAAAATTAGGCGTTGGGGTGGGAACCAATTTTCAGCACGGTCTCACGCGCCCGATCTCCCCTGGGAAGTGCACCAGCTGTCATCTTGGAAGCCACTCCCCCCAGCCATTTCCCCATAGCCTGTAAGATTCGCAAAATTCCCACAGTTCCCCAAGGTTATTAATAAAAAAAGGGACCCTGCGTGGACATTTTTAAAAGGTTATCCAAAGATGGCATCCGCACCTCGTGACCAAAAGCCTGCAAGATTTTAAAAGCTTGGACTCTGTGGCAGCACAAGCAGCTCTTGGGGAAATCGAAACCTAAAATGCAGTTTCTGTGAAAAAGGACTTTGTATTTTGGAAAGCAGAAAGCAAACATTGAATATGCATTAAGCCAGATCGTAGACAGATCAAAACCCGATAGGCCCATACTTGAGGCCATCAAGCTGGCTGCATAAATAATCGGAAACAGCTTAAGGAAGCCGTCAAGGCTGAACAGGCCGATTAGAATGTATTAATAACAATACAGCTCGGACATCAGTCAACTAGGTGCGATAAACAGCCATCTAAAAACAGTTAGTTTAGATTGTTACAATTATTTAAACTAGCCCGCCAAAATTGGAACAATGAACTAACCTGATTTGGTGCGTAGATAGGAGTGAAACAACGGGTATAACTGTAGGCCCTGGATAGCAATCTTCCCTCTTGCTCGGCTCCCTTACGCTTGGCCCTCGCTCTTGGTTCTTGGCTCACTCATGCCCTGGCCTCGTGGCGGGTCTCTCCTCGCTCCCCACTGTGAGATTTCCAGCAGCAAAAGACACCATACCAACCACAGGGGAGGGGAACGAGACCCGAGTCCCTAGTCATCCAGGGCGCCCAGGCCTCAAAAAGGAGCGAGACGAAATTGAGCAGGTAGCCCAAGACTTGTATAGTAGTCCGACGAGACGAGACGAATCGAGATGAAGAGTAAGGTAGTCCCAATGAAGAGCAGAGAAGGGCAGCAGAAGACGTATTAATTAAGACCGAGCGCCGAGTTATAAGCTGACGCTCGGGGAAGAAAGTACTTGAGGACGGTAAGGCAAGACATCTTGTTGAACACTGCGATAATGCAGGTATCTACGCCATAACGAATATACTGGCGTTTGACGCATGGGTAGCAAAATCTAAACAGTAACGACTGCTAACTGTCCGATAAATATAACATTACCGCCGGCGACCGCCCGAGGGAGAAGAAGAGGAGAACCCATTGAGACGAGACGATGACGGTAGCTGAAGAGAAGAAGGTGTGTCACAGTAGCAGCTTCAGCACCATGGCCTGAGACCACGTGGCGACGGGGTACCTAGAAGGACCAAAGGCCAAACCTCAAAACTTGAATTCATCAAACAGTTAGCTTTGTTTTGGATTGGTGAGCATGAATTCTGGCCCCTCATAGCTTAATCTAGTAAGGTATAGGGGGTGGGATAAGGATAAGGGGATGGTTAATATAGTGTGTTTTCCCTCAATGTGCCGTGTGTTCCCCATTCCCTGTATAAGTATAGTTATTTTGTTCATGCCTGTAATTGTTTACCAGTGAACTTCTCATAAGACTGTTTTATTTTCTGTTTTAATAAAATCTTGGTTTTCTCACATCCAAACCACCTGTCTACTCGAGTTTTCTATATCACCGCCTGTATCTAAGTCCGGTGTCTAGAGCCCAGGGGCGTGGGAGTGATTCAAACCTCTCACCAACAGTCAGGGGCATAACTGACTGGGCGCACGCGCCACATCCACCACCCCCTACAGAATGGCGACCGCAGCAGGACACCGGCAACAGGGTTGCGATACAGTAGACAATGGTTCGGATGAGCAAACCATGATGGAGGAAAGGATTTCTGATTATGTATTTAGCAAGGTGAATATCACGAAGCAGTGGATCACCACTCTGTTAAGGGCTGGGTGTCCGGTAGATGCAGCAGCTAAGTGGACAGTGGGCAAGGAACACAAGAAGTCCTTAGAGAAGGCAGTCTGGCTGATGTGTTTCAAAAAGCAGGTCCAGCTTTTGGACTGGCTCATTGCAGCACAGGCAGTTGAGTTAAGGGAATCAGCCCTGGAGATCCAGGATAAGGCTCTAGCAGGGGAGAAGTTATTAGTAGCTTTGCAGGCCCTGAATCAGGAGAGAGTGCATTTAATGGGAGAACACAAGGCCCAGTTGGAATACCTATGGTGCCAAGTCACCGAGGCCAAGGGAAATGAGCTGAGGTTGTGGGAGAAGAATGCCCGCTTGGCAAGGCAGATTAGGGAACAGGAAGAGAGAGTGCAGGAGGTAAAGGCAGCTTACAAGCAAGCGCGCGAACTGGGGTTTGAGGAGGCAGACCACGGCCCCTGTAAAGAGAGGATAGAAAATCTGAGCCGGGCCCTCCGGAAGGCAAAAGGCATGGTGTACCTCATAAGCCCAAAGGCAGGTCAGGCGGATTTTATGGGGAACGAGGGGAGGACAGTTCCAAAGTCACCGGTAGTGTCTAGGGGCAACCCGGTTGAGAGAGAGGAGACCTCACGACCACCACCCGTAGCGCCAAGTTTCAGCGAGGTTTGGCAGCAAGGGGGGTGGAGCCAGGGGTGGAGCCAGAGGTGGAAGCGGAGGTAGAGCAACCCCCGCCAGCGAAGTCGGAGCCGGGACCGATGTGCCCAGCATGGCATCGGAGGTTCGGCCCACCCGTCGATGGCGACAATGAGGGACCCCTCCAAAACCAGTTTGTACTACCCTTTAACACCAAACAGCTTAGGGTTATGGTCAACCATAGTAAAAGGGGGCAGAGCGGGTACGAGGAGCTTAGAGATGCGGTTCTGGAGGCTATGGGGATGAATGAGGGAAGTCCTGTCTCCCGTGTGGAGAAGACGGTCCAGCTCTCAGGGGAAACCCTGCAGGCTTTTGCGGACCGGCTATGGCCGGTGTACCGGAAGGCCTGTCCGGGGATGCCGGGCCGGGGGTTCCTGAACAGGGATCTCCTGGCCCATTGGCTCCGTTGCCTGGTGGCAAATAGCTTGCCACAGGTCCGACCCAAGGCAGAAGTCTGGTTCGACCCCAGAAATCCTCACGGTGATTAGGCAGCTAACTCTGGCCTACAAAAACGGTAGGGGAACCGATGCACACCCACCCAAGGGGAAGGTTCATGAGGTAAAACCCGGACCGGGTAGGAAAGAGTGGCACAAGGAAGGGAGTAGCCCCCCAACACCAAGACGAATTGTTACGGGTGTGGGAAGGATGGTCACTGGCAGAAGGAGTGCAAAAACCCTTGGAAAGATAACAAGGGAAAGAATCCCACAGCCCCAGCCCAAAAGGCAGGGGTAGGAATCCCTCCCGCCGAGGTCGAGTCACTTGTGGACACCATGAGGTCCTTACTAACTGGCCAGGGGAGAGTAGCAGCCGCTACCGGTGCTCTGACCCCATCAGCCCCATCCAACCCACAGCTGTGACTAGAGCCAGCGCAGCCTGTTTACCTGTGTTCTCTCCGATACGATGAATGGAAGAGACCCCTCTTGGAGATGGAGGTAGAAAAGGTGACGGGGACCTATCTGTTAGACACGGGGGCATCCTGCACCGTGGTCTACTCAGCTCACCTCGCCTCTCTCTAACGGGGTCCCATACAGTCTGTCGGGGTTCACAGGTAAAGAACAGGCTGGCTCGTTCTCCATCCAGCTCGCCATTTGTTTAGGACCGCTCCGCTCTAAGTGGACCTGTGTCCTAATGAAGTGGGAAGTGGAAGGTGGAAGAGGTGTCCTGGGGGCCGACTTTATTGTAGGCCACGGGATCCTAGTAGATTTGAGAAATCATTGCTTATGGGGGGCAAGTAAAGTAAAGAACGGTGAGATAGTAGTGATCCCAAGAAAGGAAGGGAAGGGGACCCTAATCACCATGAAGCCCAAAGAGGATTATAACCTTGAGCTTATGGTCAGCAACACCCCACAGGAGTTCCAGGCATTTGTGCAGGCCCACCAGGCCATATTTGCCACTCACAAACACGACTGCGGGAGGGTCAATGGGTTTGAGGTCAGCGTAGACGGGGACCCCATGGCCCGACCACAGAAACAGTATAACTTCCCCAGGGAAGCAGAGCTGGACATGGAAGCAGCCATGTCCTCGTTAGTACAGCAGGGAGTTCTGAGGCCGATAGCCACCCACGTAAACTCTCCATTGTGGCTGGTTAGAAAGCCGGACAATTCCTGGAGGGCCACGGTGGACTATCGGGTGCTCAATAGTAACATCCCAGCCTGTGCACCCACAGTGGCAGCAGTTGCCGACCTGATAGGAAGTATTCCAGCATCCGCAACCACTTTCACGGTGCTGGATATTTCCAACGGGCTTTGGTCCATCCCTTTAAGGAGGGAGGATCAGTACAAGTTTGCCTTTACGTTTAAAGGGCAACGGTACACGTGGAACTGCTTGCCTCAGGGCTTCCATAACAGCCCCAGCATTTTCCATCAGTGCATGGCAAACAGTTTAAAGGAGTTCAGCCAGCCCAGACAGCTGGTACAATATGTGGATGACCTGCTTCTCTTCACCGATTCGAAAGAGGAGCAAGGCCCGCTATTGGCCGAACTGCTGGAGCTGCTTGGGCAAAAGGGTTTTAAGGTAAACCCCAAGAAAGCGCAGATCGGCCAGCAGGAGGTGAAATTCCTAGGCCTGACCGTCCGCGCTGGAGAAAGGGCCATAGATAAGGCTAGGTGGGAGGCGGTATAAGAGTTACCGGTCCCCAACACAGTAACGGGTGTGAGGTCGTTCCTGGGGCTCACCGGGTACTGTAGAGATTTTATTGAGGGCTATGCAACCACCGCAGCCCCTCTGCTCCGACTCCTACACAAGGGAGTGGAGTGGTTTTGGGATGAGGGTTGCCAGGCAGCATTTGTCAGGCTCAAGAAGGACTTGCAGACCGCACCAGCTCTAGGGGCCATAGATGGGGGGAAAGAGTTTTCCTGGAGGTAGCAGCCAGCGGGGACAGCCTGAGTGCTGTGCTGCTCCAAGAGCGGCACAGCCAGTTGCGGCCGGTGGTCTACTCCTCCCGGATACTCACGGACTTGGAGAGGAGCTACTCCAACTGTGAGCGGCACCTCTTGGCCACACATTGGGCTGTGAAAAGATCATTGATCTTCACAGGCACCTCTCCCATCACCCTCCTCACCCATCACACACCCACCCAGATGCTTCTGGACGGGAGGATCAAGGATGGAACAGTGAGCAGTGCCCGCATTGCCCGCTGGACCTTGCTCCTCTCACAGATGGATCTTAGAGTGAAGGGTCTCTGCGAGCCAAAGCTCGCAGCCAACCTGGTATATCCTGGAACAGCCCACCGGTGTTCCATTGAAGGGGTTTGGGAAGTGAACATAGGTTTACGAGCTGGGATACATCCCACAGGCCGTGAGATCTATGTAGATGGTTCCAGCACGGTATCTGCTGGCGAGCATCTCACAGGGTGTGGAGTTTACGACCCAGCGGCAAACATTGCCCTGGCAATTAAGCTCCCCAGCACCATGAGCGCCCAGCAGGCTGAACTGTCTGCGGTGGTGTACGCTGTTACACACCCCGAAATCTTCCCCACCCCCTACACGATTTGCTCAGACAGCATGTTCACGTGCAATTCCTGTACGGAGTACCTGGCCATCTGGTCCCGCTGCGGATACACCTCCGCTGACGGGAGACCCCTCACAGTAAAACCCCTGCTGGAAAGTGTTGCGTCCGTGTATAATAAGACACAGACAGCGGAGAACGGTACAACAGGTGTTTACTCAACGTGGCTCACACTGCAACTGATCTGTACAGATTACTACTCAGTGCTATATACAGGTGTGGCCACTGCCGGTACTGCAGTATACATGAGCTGTAAAACATAGTTCCCCCCTTAAAGGTATATACATTACAATTCCTCCCCTTTTAGATTAACAGTACCATAACACTCATTTAACAATTAAATATCAAACTAATTACAATTAACACTTTTAACATGCAACATTAGCTGAAAATAGTCTATTTATATATTCAGTCTTTGGGGAGGCTTCCTGATCCTTTCTGGATAGCGCCTTTCCCGAGTGTCTTGCTCTTGGTGCGGAGGCGATTCTGGCCCCCTGTCGTCGGTTGGTTCATCAGCTTCCGATGCTACTGTTTCTGGGGTAGATGCGACCTGTACGTCGGGTTCATCACCAGGTACGTATGGGCGAGGCATGGGGTTGACTTGTTCCTGTGACTCTAGGATCTGGTCAGCATGGCGTCTCACGATGCTCTCCCCAACGTCCACTGTGTACATTAGTGGGCCCTGCCGTGTGCATATCGTTCCTGGCTGCCATTTTTCTGTTCGGTAGTCGCGGGCCAAGACTGGTTGCCCTACATTGAAGCTCCTTGTTGGCTTCTCATGGATGTGCTGGAATTGCTTACTCTCAACACCTCTTCGTACGTTTGGTCTGAGCAAATCCAGGCGAGATCTTAACCTTCGGTTAAAGAACATCATGGCTGGGGCCTGGTTGGTGACTGCATGTGTCAGAAATTGTCCACCTTGTGCTGCAGCGGAATGTTGTCATTGTACATAGCCTTTATTGCCTTCTTAAAGGTTTGTACGAACCTCTCAGCCAATCCATTTGTGGCTGGATGATACGGGGCAGATGTGTAATGCCTTACCCGATTCTTTTTCAAGAACCTCCGGAACTCTTCGGGCACAAACTGTGGTCTGTTGTCGGAGCAAATCTGTTCTGGCAAGCCATTCCTGGCAAAAATGGTCCGTAGGACTGCAATAGTTTTCTCCGTGGTGGTGGAGGATATTTTGATGACCTCAGGCCATTTCGAGTGCGCATCCATGGCTATTAAAAACATTGAGTCCATGAATAGACCAGCAAAATCAATATGCACCCGTTGCCATGGAGATGAGGGCCACTGCCATGGGTGTAGAGGGGCCTGTGGTGGTGCATTTTGGACTTTCTGGCATCCTGAGCAGCTCTTGGTCAGGTCCTCGATTTGTTTATCGATTCCCGGCCACCACACATAAGCCCTGGCTAGGCTTTTCATTTTTACCCCTCATGAAGCTCATTGAGCACTCTATCCCTTAACTTGGGTGGAATTACCACTCGGGATCCACAGATCAAGGTCCCCCGGCACACTGACAGCTGTTCTCTCCTTGTCGAGAATGCTGGCAACAGTGAGTCGCCATGTGCTGGCCATCCCGTCACCATCAAATCATATACCCGAGACAGTGTCGGGTCATTTCGGGTTTCCTTTTCGATACAAGCGTTAGTTACCGGTAGGTATTCAACTATAGTCGAATGGAATATTTCGACAGGATCCACTTCTGGTGCTTCCTCCGCAGCAGGCAGTGGCAGGCGTGATAGCCCATCAGCATTTCCATGCTGTTTCGTGCCCTTATATTCAATCTCATAGTGGTGCGCCCCTAGAAAAAGTGACTATCTTTGTAGTCGTTGTGCAGTCATCACCGGAACGCCCTTCTTCGGATTAAAAATGGAGACAAGAGGCTGGTGATCAGTCAGCAAGGTGAATTTCTGCCCACACTAGGCTGAGGGCCTCCCTGTCAATCTGGGCATAGTTACGCTCGGCTGAGGTTAGTGATCGTGACGCAAAGGCTATTGGCCTCTCTGAGCCATCCGAGAATTTGTGCGACAGCACCGCTCCAATGCCGTAGGGTGATGCATCACATGCCAACTGAATTGGTAATGCCGGGTTGTAATGGGCCAATACCTCTTTCGATGTGATTAGTGTTTTGCTCTTCTGGAAAGCTCGTCTACATTCGTCACTCCACTTCCATGGTACTCCAGTTTGCAGTAGGGTGTTCAGTGGGTGTAGTATTGTAGACAAATTTGGCAAGAACTTATGGTAGTAGTTTACCAGCCCGAGGAACGACCTCAGTTGTGGCACATTTTCCGGTGCTGGAGCCTTGACTACTGCCTCAATCTTCTCTGGGGACTTATGTAACCCCTCTTTATTGATAACGTGGCCACAATACGAGATCTGTTTTCTAAAAAAACTCGCATTTGGGGCGGTTAGCTCAGAGCCCATATTCCTGCAATCTAGTGAGCACCTGCTCCAGGTTGGCGAGGTGATCACTGTCATTTTCGCCCGTGGCCAGGATGTCGTCCAAATAACACTGGGTCCCTGGGATCCCTTGCAGGACTTGTTCCATTGCCCTCTGCCAAATAGCCAGAGCTGATGCTACCCCGAATACCAGCCGGTTGTAATGGTAGAGACCTTTATGGGTGTTGATTGTGAGGTATTTTTTTGATGCTTCTTCTATCTCCATTTGCAGATACGCCTGGGCCAGATCAATCTTAGTGAAGCGTTTCCCTCCAGATAGCGAGGGGAAAACATCTTCAATCCGCGGAAGTGGATATTGCACGGTGTGAAGGGTTGGGTTCACTGTTACCTTAAAGTCCCCACAGATGCGAACCTTCCTTGGTTCCCCAGGCGTGCTGCTCAACGACTTTTTCATCACAGGAACGATGGGTGTAGCCCACTCGCTCCAGTCTACCTTGGACAGTACACCTGAACGTTCCAGACTCTCCAGCTCTGCTTCGACGGCTGGGCGGATCGCATAAGGTACCGGCCTTAAAAAATTTTGGGCTTGCATTTTCTTCAATTTTAATCGTCGCTGTCATGCCTTTTAGTGTTCCAAGTCCTTGCTGGAACACTTCTTTCGTGTCAGTTAGGATCTTTGACAGTCACCCAGGTGTGACATCGTCATCCTTTTTGTCAGCCACAGTCAGTGCCTGTATGGAATGCCAATCCAGTTGTATTTTCCGGATCCATTCACATCCCAGTAATGGTGGTCCTCCATCTTGCAATACACACAGGTCTAGTTTTGGTGTTTCCTTACCGTTATATATAACGGTCACCCTTATTTTTCCTTTGGGGTAGACTTTTTGCCTTGTGTACGTCCTCAAAATAATTTTTGTGTCTCTCAAGGGTATGTGTGAGAATATCCGCTCGTAGTCCCGTCGGTTTATGACTGTTAGGGCTGATCCTGTGTCCAATTCCATCTTTACCTGGACTCCTGCTAACTTGAGAGTGACCCAAATGGTTCGGTGATCCTCCGTTGTGATCACATTATGTAGTTTCAGACAACTCAGTTCCCTGCTTTCGGAGTCGTTATCACTCTTTTGTTCGTCTGAACTATTCTCCATCATCTTATGTACCTTCTTGTACTTTCCTTTGGTAGGCTTCTTATTGCTGGTTTTCTTTCCCGACCTGCAGACTCGTGCTATGTGTCCTACTTTTCCACACTGTCTGCACACTTTGTCTTTGAACCAGCAATCATTCTGGTCATGTGTTGTTCTGCCGTAGCGATAGCACTTCTCTGTTCCATATGACATTTTGTTTGTGCCGTATTCTTGCGGTCTCTGTTGTATCTCTGCAGCGCCCCGTGCTGCTGCTTCATATGTTACCGCAATGCTGAAAGCCTTTTCCAGCGTAAGGTCCTTTTCAGATAAAAGCCGTTTCTGGGTTCCTTCACTTTGAAGCCCACACACAAACTTGTCCCTTAAGGTATCTGCCAGTCCCGCTCCAAACTGGCAGCGTTTTGATAGTTTGCGCAGTTCTGTTAAATAATCAGCATTGCTTTCATCCTTATGCTGGTTCCGTTTGTGAAACTTGAATCTTTCTGCTATCAGCAGCGGTGTGGGGTTTAAATGTTCCTTTAGTATCGTTACTATGTCTTCAAAACTCTTTTCCACTGGCTTCGTTGGGGTTACTAGATTTCGTAATAAACCATACGTCTTTGCACCCATTAAATTTAACAATACCGACGCTTTCTTGTCATCTGACACCTCATTTGCCTTGCAGTACACCTCTATTCGTTCGACATATGTAGTCCAATCTTCGACTTCTTTGTCAAATGCGGTGATACTGCCACTCTTCGGCATTTTGGGTGTGGTTTAAAATGGCGTCTCCCAATGGCTTAAAATGGCGCCTCCCGCGCTTTCCTTCCTCCCCCGCTGCTGCCAACGCCACTCCCAGCGGTTCTCATGGCAATGGCGGCACCCTGTAGGTTTCGCGTGCTTCTCCTGCGCTGCTGCCAGCGCCGCTCTCGGCAGTCCTCGTGGCAATGGCGGCGCCTCGCGGGTTTCTGTGCGTCTCTCTCTCCCTCTCTCCGACGCTGCTCGGCCCCTGAACACCGGCTGCGCCCTGTGCGCTCTGCCCTCTCTCTCTCTCCCCCGTCCACACTGCTCGGCCCTTTGCTGTGCCACTCGATCGGGCTCTAGCCCACCGCTGTCCGGGAAGGGTCTGCGCACTACCTGTTGCCAGCCCGTTTCGCTGGACCACCTCGACTGGAAAGCCAAGCCTGGCTCTCGACAGCCTCCCCCGCAATTCTCGAGTCTCTGCTGGATGACTGGACGGTTGCCCGTGGTCGACGCCCGAGTCTCTGGCCTTGACCTCCAATCCACTGATCTCCAGGAACGAATCCCCGGGAGGTGATGCAGAGTTGCAGTTAGGTTCAAAACTGCCTCGTCGCCAATGTTGCGTCCGTGTATAATAAGACACAGACTGCGGAGAACGGTACAACAGGTGTTTACTCAACGTGGCTCACACTGCAACTGATCTGTACAGATTACTACTCAGTGCTATATACAGGTGTGGTCACTGCCGGTACTGCAGTATACATGAGCTGTAAAACATAGTTCCCCCCTTAAAGGTATATACATTACAGAAAGGATCCTAGCAGCAGTGGGGGAGGAAGGGGAGGTTTTCATCCACAAGGTGGAGGCCCATTCCTCCACAGAACCCCGCAGCCAAGGCAACCAGCAGGCTGACTTGCTCGCCAATGAGGGTGCCCACACAGGCACTTTCTGGGACCTATTTGGGTCCAGACCCATGGCGGCAGTCAGAGGTAGGGACGGGACACAGGGGAGTGCAGGGGTAGCGTTAGCCCCGGACCTTAAGATGGTCCAAGCCCAAGACCCCATCCTCAAAGCAGTCCTCGGTGCAGTAACCGAGGGAAAAAGGGTAGAGGGTCCGTACGGCACAGCAACCCTCTCCGTAAGAGAGGGTATGCTGTTCCGGGGGGAACAGTGGGATGTGCCGCAGCAGCACCAGAGGGAATTCCTTCAACTGGCCCATGAGGGTCCAGGAGCGGGACACCTCGGGCCTGAGACCACCTGGCAGCGGGTGGAACAGGCGAGATGGTGGCCGGGACTCAGGGAAGATGTCCGCGAGTTCTGTGCAGGCTGCCTTGTGTGCGCTGCAAATAACCCCGACCCCCACAAAAGGAAGGTACACGTCAGGAGGGTAGAGGGACCATGGCAGTCGATACAGGTCGACTATATCGGGCCCCTGCCCACCGCCCAGGGAGGCTATAAGTACTGCCTAGTCCTGGTGGACGTGTTCACCAAATGGGTAGAGGCCTTCCCCTGCAGAACAGCCACAGCTCTGGGTACTGCCAGGATCCTGGTCCGGGAAGTGTTCTCGCGGTGGGGACTACCACAGTATGTGGAGTCCAACCAAGGGAGTCACTTCACCGGACAGGTGATGCAGAATACCCTTATGCTGTTAGGCATCGAGGGGAAATGGCATGTGGCCCACAACCCCCAGTCATCCGGGATTGTGGAACGTATGAATCGGACCCTAAAGGAAAAGTTGAGGAAGGAGACGGTGGACTCGCCCCATTTGGTTTTGATGGGGATCCGGGCCAGCCAGTCAAAAAGCACGGGGTACTCCCCGTACGAACTGATGACTGGCAGGGTTATGCGAACCCTCACCCATGTACTAGCCCCGGTGCTCACGGAGGGTCAGCTCAGAGAGGTAAACCGGGACAGGTTCGCCCGAAACCTCTTTGAGCACCTTAAGCAGGTCTACGAGCAGGCGGCTGGGAACATGGGAAAGCAGCATCGGAGTAACCGATTGCTGCTCGAACCCCGAAAGCTCCACAAGTGGGAGGTAGGAGATCAGGTCATGGTGAGGAACTATGCCCGAGTAGGGAGTTTGGAACCATTGTACATGGGGCCCTACAGCATTGTAGATAAAGCCAGCCCCATGGTATACGCCGTTAAGATGCCTCGGCATACAAAATTGTTTCATATCAACCAGTGCAAGCTGTTTACACCTGAAAGGGGAAAACTGCCAGTTGGGGTAAGGTCTGAGGATAAAGATCCTCAGCCTGCAGCAGGAGCGAGTTCACAGGCTGCACAGGCAGGCACTGTGGCTTGCTTAAAGGGAGGGGCCATCCCGCCCATTGATTGGGACACTCCCCCACTCTTCTGGGATCCAGACGAGTGGGAGGGACCTGAGGGCGAAAACCCCGCCCCTAACCCAGGTGTAGAGGAGGAGGGACCCGAGGGCGAAAACCCCGTCCCGGACCCAGTTTTGGGACCTGGGGGCGGTGACTCTCGGCCCGCAGCAGCAGGCTGCGGAGAGTTACCTGCCCCTAGCCCAGGTTCGGGAGAGGTCAAGCCTGAGGGAGCAGCGGTTCGGGTTAAAGGCCCACCAGCCAAGAAAGCCCCACCCGCCAAAGTCCCTAGAAGTTCCCCGCGGACGCCCCAGCCAAGAAAGCCATGGTCACCAGCTCTCCAGTTACCAAGGGCAGCCCCTTGAGTTAGGGGGAAGTCCAAGGACAGAGGTCCCCAGCCAGCAGCCACGGGCTGCGAGGGACCGACAGTGCAGGATGGTGTGGCCACGCCGGAGGTAGCGGTCAGCCGCAGTCCAACCAGGAATTAGCCTGGCTGCCCGGAGACGGGCGGTGGATGTATATAGTTTAGGAAATGTTGTGGCGAAGCCACCAAAGGACTCAGAGCGTTTGTACATAATTCCTTTAACAGCAATGTAGTTACTGTCTGTGCCTGTACCTTTAATTACACTGTTTGACTGTACAATGCCAGTTACCTTTACAGCATGTGATGACATCATGCCGTTAGTCACGTGATGCCCCAATGGCGGGAAGAACGTGATGACGTCATGACGTCACTCTCCTGACCAGAGGATCAGTCCTCGTGGAGCCCTCAAGGAGAGTAGACCTGTTATTGATGTGTCCTAGCAGTTTCCAGTTTAAACTCGTTTGGTTTCAGTAAAGTTCATTAATTTAATTACCTGAGTCGAACTCAGTCTTTTTGATAGGAACCTCCGTTCCTACATTGGTGACCCCGACTTCTACGAACGATTTTCGTGGAAGATTCGACATGGACACGAACGCCGTCACGCTGAAACTGCCACAGTTCTGGGAGCAACAACCAGACGCCTGGTTCATCCAGGCTGAAGCCCAGTTCGCCATTCGGAGCATCAACGCGGATCAGACCTGTTATTATTACGTGGTCTCCGCCCTCGACAGTGCAACTGCATCCCGGATCATCAGCCTCATCGGTAGTCCTCCTACTGACAGCAAGTATGATGCAATTAAGGCGCGGTTGCTTCAGGTTTTCGGGCTATCAAAGTCGGAGCGTGCTCGCCGGCTCATCACGCTGCCCGGCCTCGGGGACTCCAAACCGTCCGAGCTCATGAGCCAAATGCTCACACTCTTGGGTGCTGAACCGGAATGTTTCATCTTCTGGGAGCTTTTCCTCTATCAACTGCCTGAACAGGTTCAGGCTGCCCTGGCCAGCTCCGACATTACTGAC
Source organism: Somniosus microcephalus (assembly GCF_052327205.1). Lineage (NCBI taxonomy): Eukaryota > Metazoa > Chordata > Chondrichthyes > Squaliformes > Somniosidae > Somniosus > Somniosus microcephalus. The sequence continues at coordinate 107,688,350 of NC_141001.1, forward strand.
TGCGCCAAGCTTGCGGCCGAAGCCGATAAGATTTTCATGGTTACCCAGCAGTGCTGCACGGCCACGAGGCGCTCACCCCCCACAGACGCGGTCCTGGTTTCTCCTACAGCGGATTGGTGCTCCTACCACACCCACTTTGGCGCGAAAGCACGATGCTGCCGTTCCCCCTGCAGTTTTTCGCCCCAAAAAAAACCAAGAAGGCGCAGGCGGCATCCCTGGCAATGGATGACCAAGTCTAACGGGCGTTCCGCGGTGGCGATGGCGTCGGTTCTACGGGGAAACTCCTCTATATCACCGATTCCCTCTCGAGCCGCCGTTTCCTTTGTGACACCGGAGCGCAGTGTAGCATTCTACCTACGTCGAAACTCGACACGCAGACTGGGAACCTCAGTTTTTCCCTCATAGCAGCTAATGGCGCAGCTATTCGAACGTTCCAAAAGCGGCGGGTCAAAGTCTGTTTCGGTGGTCAGCGCTTCTTTTGGGATTTCGTCACGGCTACAGTCTCACAGCCCATCCTAGGGGCAGATTTTCTGTGTGCCAACAGCCTGCTAGTCGATGTCCGACACCGCCAGCTGATCAACGCGGCCACCTTCCACTCGATCCCATGCTTCCACGGTACCTCCGTGGCGCGTTCCATTGCCTGTGCTTTCCCTCCTCCAGATGACTTCAAGCGGCTCCTCATGGAGTTTCCGGAGCTGACAAGGCCCACCTTCTCCTCTTCGGCGACGAAACATGGTGTTGAACATCACATCACCACTACTGGCTCCCCGGTTTATGCGCAGGCTAAAAGGCTTGAACCCGGCAAGCCTGCAGCTGCGAAGGCGGAGTTCGCCACAATGGAGCGGCTCGGCATCATTAGGCGATCGAACAGTCCCTGGTCTTCACCTCTCCACATCGTGCCGAAACCAGGCGGCGGCTGGTGGCTGGCGGCCCTGCGGTGACTACCGACGCCTCAACGACACCACCACTCCGGATCGGTACCCGATCCCGCATATCCAGGACTTCTCGGCCCACTTGGCGGGAAATACTATCTTCTCTAAAGTCGACCTCGTCCGTGGATATCACCAGGTTCCAGTGCACCCACAAGACGTCCCAAAAACCGCAGTCATCACCCCTTTTGGCCTCTTTGAGCTCCTGCGGATGCCGTTTGGCTTAAAGAACGCAGCACAGGCGTTCCAGCGTTTAATGGGCTCCGTTCTTCGAGACCTGCATTTCCGTTTCGTCTACCTTGATGACATACTCATCGCCAGTGCCAGCAAGGAGGAGCACATCTCCCATTTGCGTTCCCTCTTTACGCGCCTCAGTCAACATGGTTTAATCATCAACCTGGCCAAGTGCCAGTTTGGCCTGCAACAAATCGACTTCCTGCGACACCACATAACATCGGACGGCGCTGTCCCTTTGGCGACGAAGGTTGAGGCGGTTACTTCTTTCCCGCGGCCGTCGACAGTCAAGGCCTTGCAGGAGTTCTTGGGGATGGTCAACTTCTACCACCGTTTTGTCCCCAAGGCGGCTCAACTCATGCAACCTTTGTTCGGGGCCCTCAAGGGCAAGTGCGGTAAAGACCCAATCAGCTGGACAGCTGAAATGATCCAGGCATTCGGCGACACCAAGAACGCTTTGGCCAACGCAACCATGCTGGCGCACCCACTTCCAGGTGCCACTATCGCCCTTACCACTGACATGTCAGACAACGCCATCGGTGCGGTGCAAGGGTCAACGGCACATGGCAACCACTGGCATTTTTCAGCCGTCAATTGCGGACAAATGAAAAAAAGTACAGCACCTTCGATAGGGAACTACTGGCCCTTTTCCTCGCCATTCGCCATTTCCGGTTTTTATTGGAGGGGCGCCCTTTCACGGCTTTTGTCGACCACAAACCCCTTACGTTCGCCATGGCCAAGACCACCGAACCGTGGTCCGCTCATCAACAACGTCACTTGACGTTCATTTCCGAATTTACCATGGGCATTCAACATGTGTCTGGTAAGGACAACCTGGTGGCAGATTGCCTCTCCCGTGCGACGGTCCACGCGGTGCACTGGGGATTGACTACGCCCTCATGGCGGCAGATCAGGTTTCGGATTCGGAGGTCCAATCATATCGAACCGTTCCCTCCAGCTTCCAAGCGACCGACGTCGTCTTCCAGGATGCAGGTGCCATGCTCCTTTGCGACGTTTCCATGGGAGTTCCTCGTCCCATAGTGCCAGTCGCATGGCACCGGAAGGTTTTTGATGCCATACACGGGTTGTCGCACCCAGGGATGAAGGCTTCGCAACGGCTTATGTCAACCAAGTTCGTCTGGAAAGGTATGCACATCGATGTCCGTGACTGGGCTAATACCTGCGTCGTATGCCAGAAGGCCAAAGTCCAGCATCATGTCAAGGCTCCAGTGGCTGCGTTTGCTGTTCCGGAGCGTCGTTTTGACCACGTGCATGTGAACCTCGTGGGGCCGCTTCCGCCTTCTCAGGGTTATAGTGGACCGCACCACTAGGTGGCCAGAGGCAATTCCTTTGGTTTCCACCACGTCGGCAGATGTCACTAAAGCTTTCATCTCCTGTTGGGTCGCCCATTTCGGAGTACCGGCGAACATCTCCTCTGACCGCGGGCCACAATTTTCCTCAGATCTTTGGAACGCTGTGGCTCAGGGGCTCGGTACCAAACTTCATCGCACCACCGCCTATCATCCGCAGGCAAACGGCCTTTGCGAGCAATTCCACAGGTCACTTAAAGCCTCTCTTTGGGCCAGTCTTCAAGGCGCAGGATGGGTGGACAGACTCCCATGGGTTCTGTTGGGTTTCTGTACGGCGCCCAAAGATGATCTACAATCGTCTTCAGCTGAACTCGTCTATGGCCAGCCGCTCCGCGTACCAGGAGATTTCGTCCCCTCTCTCACAGAGCCATGGTCTGCCTCCCGGCAACTCGTTCATCACCAAGAAGCGGCCAGATGCTTTGCCCCGATACCTACGTCCAATCACGGTTTGCAGACCTCCTACGTGCCACCGGGACTGAAGAATGCGGAGTATGTCTTCATCCGACACGACGCACACCGGGATCCGCTCAAGCCTCCTTACACTGGTCCTTTCTGCGTCATCGAGCCGGGTGACAAATCCTTTTTGGTCGACGTCGGAGGGAAACCGGATCACATCTCGGTGGACCGCTTGAAGCCGGCTCACCTGGACCTGGACCACCCTGTCGTAGTCGCTCAACCACCCAAATGTGGCCGACCGCCCGTGGCCGCCGCACCTGATCAACCAAAGCCGCCTGACAGCCCGTCTGCGCTCGCCACGCCTGCTCAGCCGCCACCGACTGCCAACGCGTCCATCGGTCATCAACTTCCTCTACCAGGGTATCGAAGTCGATCGGACAGGCTCATCAGGCCTCCTCCTTGAAATAAAGAATAGATTTGCCTTCCAAAGCTAGGCTTTATTAACTTTAAAATCAGCAGCATATCTTTCCACATCCAGTCCCAACTAAGCTAGAAAAGGACTGAATTTAAGGTAGCCACAACACATCATGTGATCATCAACTACCAATGAGATTACAACACATATCCCAAGGCAGTTAACAAACAACGAATCACAATACTTTTACTAATCAAGGAATAATCACCACATTCACCCCTCCTTTTAAAATATACTCCAACCTAATAACTTTTACAATTTACAATTAATTATTTACAACTAAACTATGCACGAGAATAAAACTATTTACATAACACAATACTAAATGAACAACAACAAATAATAACATTACGCATAAGTATTAAGTATCTCTCAACTAAAACAATATACTATAATATTTCAACAATTTTTAAAACATTACTATCAATTTAAAAGTCCATTTTCAATCGGTCGACCGGATATCTTGTTCATGTCGACCTTCTTAACCTTGGTGAAATTCCTTGCCCTCCCACGCCAGAAGGCACAGAAGTATCTTCAACAGGAAGGCTATCCATATCCCGATTCTCAACGGTTTCCGGATTAGAAATCCCATCAGAAGATGAGCTAGGATGGTCATAAACATCTATCAAAGGCTGACTAATAGAAGTATGATTATCTGCAATCGGATTGGAAATATTCATAGTATCTGTAACAGTATCCACATTATCCGAATCATGACCATTATTAATATTCTCAGAAGAGGGCTGGCCCCCACAAGGAGCCAAGTCTTTAATTGAAACAGTACTTTCTTTCCCATCTTGGAATCGAATATGAGCATATTGGGAATTTGCCTCCAACAGCTCCACCTCCTCCACCAAGGGGTCATATTTTGACAATCTAACATGACGTCGAAGCAACACAGGTCCCTGCATAGTAAGCCATGAAGGTACCGAATATCCCATAGTAGATCTCCACGGATAGTTAAAGAGCCTTTCATGGGGGGTCACATTAGTAGCCGTTGAAAGCAATGATCTAATGGAATGCAGGGCATCAGGCAGCACCATTTCCCACTGTGTATTCTTAAGGTTCCGGGATGTCAACGCCAACATAACTGCCTTCCAGATCACCCCATTGTATCGTTCACACTGTCCATTACCCTGGGGATTATACGGGGTAGTTCTACTAGTAGAAATTCCCCGACTCTGAAGGTATTCCTTCAACTGGGAAGACATAAAAGAACTTCCCTGATCCGAATGGATACACGCAGGCATCCCAAAGATGACAAAAAGTTGAGTCAAACATTTAATAACTGTAGCAGCTGATACATCTGCACAAGGAAAAGCAAAAGGGAACCTTGAAAACTCGTCCACAACAGTAAATATATATCGGTTTTGAGTAGTTGAAGGAAGAGGTCCCTTAAAATCAACACTCAAACGTTCAAAAGGAGAAGTAGCCTTTATAAGATGAGCTCGTTGAGGCTTAAAGAAATTCGGTTTACACCGAGCACAGATAGAACATGATGAAGTCATCCGCTTGACGTCTTCAACTGAAAAAGGCAAGTTCTTACTGCGTACAAAGTGTATCATCCTCGTAACCCCAGGATGACATAAAGCATTGTGAAGATTAATAAGCGTATCTCCGTGAATCACAGAACAATAAGCCCTCAACAGTGCATCAGCAGCAACATTATCCTTCCCCGGACGATAAACTATGTCAAAATGGTAACATGCCAACTCAATCCTCCATCTCATTATTTTATCATTTTTAATCTTTCCAAAATGTTTAACATCAAACATAAAGGACACAGATTTTTGATCAGTTACCAACGTGAAATGTCGCCCCGATAAATAATGTCTCCATTTACGCAATGCTTCTACTATTGCGTATGCCTCTTTTTCTATTGAGGAATGCCTTTTTTCACTATTATTCAAAGTACGTGAGAAAAAGGCCACAGGTCTTCCATTTTGGTTCAAAGTAGCCCCAATTGCAAAATCCGAAGCAGCCGTCTCAATCACAAAGGGAACCTGCTCATCAATGGAATGCACAACTGCTCCTAAAATATCCTTTTTAAAATTCTCAAAACATGTCCTGGCCTCCCATGATAGAGGATATGTCGTAACCCGAATAAGAGGCCGGATCTTCTGTGAAAAATTTGCAATCCAATTAGAATAATAAGAAAACAGTCCAACAACTCGTTGCAAAGCCTTAGAATTAGTAGGACAAGGTAAATCGATCAATGGTCGCAGACGTTCTGGATCTGGTTTAATCTTATTTCCCGAAATAATATACCCCAATAGATTTACCTCAGTAGTCGAAAAGATACATTTCTCTTTGTTAAAAGTTAAACCAACTTTTTCCGCAGCTTGAAGGAATCTTTTTAAATTAGAATCATGCTCCACCCTTGATTTGCCACACACTGTGATGTCATCTAAGTATGAAAAGGTGTCAGAGAGGGAGTTATCACTTATAAAAGCATCCACTGCCCGTTGAAAACAAGCAACACCATTAGTAACACCAAATGGTATTCGGCAAAACTGATACAGCTTTCCACCAGCCTCAAAGGCCGTATATGGTTGATCCTTCTTAACAATAGGAATCTGATGATAAGCACTCTTTAAATCAATAGTGCTAAAAACTTTATACTGAGATGCTTTATTGATAAGCTCATCAATCTTAGGCAAAGGGTACGCGTCTAATTGAGTATACCTATACCTGTGGCCTTTTTCTCACGTACTTTGAATAATAGTGAAAAAAGGCATTCGTTTCTTGTGTCTCTCATTAGTCGTGACAACTACCTGTGCTCGCTAAGGCGAACAACTAGGTTCAATGATTCCTTCCAATAAGAGACGTTGAACTTCAGAATTAATAAATTCTCTATCCTGACTACTATATCTTCTTGACTTGGTAGCAATTGGCTTACAATCCGACATCAAATTGGAAAAAAGTGATAATGGAGGAATAGATAAAGAGGTTAATCCACAAATAGATAAAGGTGGCTTAGTCCCTCCAAATGAAAGACTAAGAGACTCGTGTAACTGAAGCACATCATGTCCAATCAAAATATCCGCACAGAGATTAGGCAAAACAGATAGGCGTATATCAGTATACGTATTACCCAGAAGAACCATTTTCACAAAGCAACAACCAGCTATTTGTGAAGTAAGGGTCGTCTGAGCCATTCACACCTGATACGTAACAGGCGAAATTTTCAAATGCTTCTCCTTCGCAAACTGAAGACTTATAAAACTCTCAGTACTGCCCGTATCTATAAGGGCCTTCACTTCCAACCCATTAACTTGAGCCGTAACTATAGCTTTGTTTAGGCCATGAGCAAATGCAGCAGAAATTGATGCAATAAACGCCCTATCTAAAGGCTGAATAGTCACAGAAGAGGTAGTGGAGGAAGACCCTCCCACACCAGGAGAAGGGAAGGTAATTGAACCTGATGATTTGCACACACGTGCATAATGACCTCTCTTGCCGCATTTACTACACACAGCCTCCCGAGCAGACACTTCAGACGAGGGTGCCGGATATTCCCACAAAAATAACACTTCTGAATCCTAGAGGCAACGGCCGCCGAAGTAGAAACTGTTTCAAAATCTCGTAAACCACTCCCATTAAGTCCACATAATTCCTTTTCATCCGAAACTGCCGAAACCATAGTCGCAGGCCGATTAAAAAGAGCATAAGAATCCGAACTTCTCTGAGCCACATCCAATGTAGAAGCTTGCTCAAAAGCACTTTTAAGATCCAGAGTCTTATTTTCTAACAACCGCTGACGAATTGATCTAGACAGTAATCCATTAATAAAAGCATCCCGTACCGATTCGTCCTTATGTTCTTCAGCCGTCACAGCCTTATAATTACAGTCAACACTAAGGCACCGAAGTGCTTGTAAATAAGTATCCAAAGATTCTCCCACCTGCTGCCTACGGGCAGATAGAAGATGACGTGCAAATACCTCATTCTTTGGTTTAACAAAAATCTTTTCCAATGTAGAAATAGCCTCTTCATAAGTTTTACAGTGCAAAATATATTTATATACATCCGGGTCGATGTAGTTGATCAGCATATTCAGCTTATTTAGAGCCTCTTGATCCAACATGCCCAAAAAGTTTTTAAATGTACAATACCAATGTTTCCATTTATCATCCACTCCAGCAGAATTGGGGTCAGCCTTGAATCGTTCTGGTTGAAGATATCGCTCCATTCTAACAAAAAGTTAATAAATTGAAATAAAGAATAGATTTGCCTTCCAAAGCTAGGCTTTATTAACTTTAAAATCAGCAGCATATCTTTCCACATCCAGTCCCAACTAAGCTAGAAAAGGACTGAATTTAAGGTAGCCACAACACATCATGTGATCATCAACTACCAATGAGATTACAACACATATCCCAAGGCAGTTAACAAACAACGAATCACAATACTTTTACTAATCAAGGAATAATCACCACACTCCTCGCCTCACCTTTTCTGTTATAGACAATTCTGGGGGGGGCGCATGTGGCGGAGCCACCAAAGGACTCAGAGCGGTTGTACATAATTCCTTTAACAGCAATGTAGTTACTGTCTGTGCCTGTACCTTTAATTACACTGTTTGACTGTACAATGCCAGTTACCTTTACAGCACGTGATGGCGTCATGCCGTTAGTCACGTGATGCCCCAATGGCGGGAAGAACATGATGACATCATGACGTCACTCTCCTGATCAGGGGATCAGTCCTCATGGAGCCCTCAAGGAGGATAGACCTGTTATTGATGTGTCCTAGCAGTTTCCAGTTTAAACTCGTTTGTTTTCATTAAAGTTCATTAATTTAATTACCTGAGTCGAACTCAGTCTTTTTGATAGGAACCTCCGTTCCTACAATATAAGTTTTATATGGTTAAGTTAGGTATTTAGCTTAAGTTTGGGTGTTTTAGCTTAAGTTAAGTAAGGTGATGGGTAGTTTCAATTAAGTAAGGAATCTGCTAAGAGCGTATATGTTTGGGTCGAGGTCGTGGGACCCGACCATGCTTCACCAAGCCAGAGAATCTCTTGGGAACCTGGCTGCATGTTTCTGTATCTTTTGCAGAAAGACTTTCAGGATGAAGGGGATCGTAATCCTATTCGCCCTGATTGGGATGAGCGTCGGAAGGCGAGGCGATGTGGAAGATTCCCACATCTACGGGTGCTCAGGAGAAAAGGCTCCAGTGGTGACTGCCGGGAGCAGCGAACAAGGCATGGAGGGACCTGCCATCTACGCCCACGAGGGAAGATGGCCCGGGTGGTTGGGATCCAAATCCACCCGGTACTCCAGCCAGACCAGATTCACCTACAGGGAGGCCTCCCTCCCCCTGCCCCAGCGTGCCGGTTGTGGCCTCACAGATCGGGGTCACTGAAGGGAAACGCGTATGCCTGACTTGCACAAGACAGATTCCCCATGGAAGATGGTGGTGGCTCAGGAAGCTGAGCACGGACATGGGGGATCGCACCGCCGACTGGGAACGGATGGGAAACGACACCCACCGAATGGTCACCGGGACCCAAGAAGGGACGAGTGTATGTTGGGACAAATGGTGGGAATCAGAACAGGGGATCTATGTCTGTATGTGGGGGTCAAAAAGGGCCTGCCTTACGGGCATATCTATCATCTTCCCTGCAGCCTGGCAGGATAAGGGGAAGGGGGTAGAATGGGATTCCCACCTAAACACATGCATAGTCCCACGGTACCCAACCCCAGTTAAAGCCACTGAGCTAGTGGTGCACGCCCAAAAGCCCTTGCCCATGACTCAGGCAGCAAGGACATGTGGGAGGGGTGCCCCACCACCACCAACGGACCAGAGAATGGGCTGGTATTGCTGCCTACGGATCAGGTACTGTACCAGGGGGTACACTACGCGGTAGCCTCCATGATTTTAAATCTCACCGAGGTACACTTACCGGAGTGGTGTCCCAAAGAAACAGAGCAGCTATACCAGGCCCTATTAAAGGACATGTTCAAGAAGTTTTACGAGTTCGATTTCGCCCATGTTGACAAAACCGAACTGTACACCGCACACCGAGAGTTTTTGGGTAATGCAGGGAGGCAAAGAAGGGGTGTATGGAATGATGTTTTTACTGCGTTTAATACTGGGTCCTCTGTCATCAACCGTTTGGATGACATAGAGCTGCAGACCCAGATTAACGGTTTAAAAACACAGTTGAGGAAGATATTAATGGATGAGAACAAGGTAGTGGGCTCGGAGTTGCATGAGGACTAGGCCATGATGGTCCATTTAAAGGAAATCATAGCGGAGTTGGAAAAGCATGCAAAGACGGTGAATGCTCTCATAAGGGAGGACAGAAATGCTTCTGACCAGGCTGCGCAGAATGAGGTGTGCGTGCTATACGGGGCATGGTTGCTGGGCGAAGGCCGCAGTAATCTGGAGGATTTAAAACAGGGTTTAGTCCCCTCCTGGATCAGCAACAAGCACCTCGCAGCCCTCCACCCATTTGAGAATGCATTAAGCCCGTGCCAACTCCGGCTAGCTTCCGAAGCCTACCCAGTCCCAGTGGATTGTGGGCGGTCCAACCACACAATCATGGGAGCAGTAGTTAGGATGCCGGTGATGGGTAGGACAGCGCGACCCACGCCGATATACAGGGTTGAGAACATTGGAGTCATTCAGCGGGGTGCACACATTCGTTTCACAGCGGTTCCACCTTACGTCATAAAGTGGGAGCACGCTATGACAGGTACTGACCTCTCAGGGTGCCGGAGCCGGGGAGCACACATAATCCTGTGTCCCCAGCACTTGAATGCCTATTCAAAACCGCAGTGCGGGTTCAGAGCTGCTGGCGCGAAACCTATAAATTGTACCATGGAGGCAATGGCCCAAGGCCATGTTCCCCCGCAGGTAGCATATATAGGAGGTGGGACATATTGTGTCACCACCGGCACGTCCCACTACCAGCATGGGCAGCATAGCTGGTGTCCGGTTAGTGACAGCAGCTTTTGTTTTAAACCCGAGTCAGAAGTTCAAGTGGCCCAGGAGCGAATTGTCCCCATTCCTGAACCCTCCACTGTTCACCTCACTGTGAAGGAGAATTTTACGAATTTGCAGAAGTACGTAGTGCACTTTGGCTATGAAATTCCCCCTCTCCCTGAACACCTTACCAAAATACTCAAGGCCGTTATAGTTTTGCAGAAACATTTTTACACTCTAGAGCAGAAAACAGTAGAGATAGGGGCTAAGATATTGGATATTGTGATTCCACCCTGGTGGGACATTTTCAATAACATAGAGGTCCCTTTGTGGATCAGACTGGCTTCCCACATTCTCGTGGTTTGCCAGTTAGGGATAGTGTTGTATCTAGTCTACATTCAATGCAAGGGAAAAGGTCAGATCTTAGAATTCCAAAACCAGAAGATCTCGAAGGAACATTATGTGAAGGTGGAGGGAGATACACCTGTTTGAGACTTTTCCTTGCATTTTTGATTAAAGTTAAAGATTTTTTTTTGTGTTTGTTGTTTTTAATAAAAGTTTTTTTGTTGTTTTTGTTGCAACGCGTTCAATAAAGATGTATGTGTACCAAGTGGTGCAGGGGTGTTGGACCCCTTCCATGTTTGGATGTGTGTAAAAGACTGTAATTTATCCTATGTATGCTGATGTACACTACATTTTTGCGGAATGGGAAGTGCATGTGTCGTGGGTATGTTAGTTAGGTAATTACAGGGGAAGGTTGACTATGGAGGGTCAGAAAATTTTGCTCGCTTTGTAAGGATGATACTTTAAGCAAGTTTTAGTATCACAGGGGGGAGTATAAGATTCGCAAAATTCTCACATTTCCCCAAGGTTATTAATAAAAAAAGGGACCCTGTGTGGACATTTTAAAAGGGTAACCAAAGATGGCGTCCGCACCTCGTGACCAAAAGCCTGCAAGATTTTAAAAGCTTGGACTCTGTGGCAGCACAAGCAGCTCTTGGGGAAATCGAAACCTAAAATGCAGTTTCTGTGAAAAAGGACTTTGTATTTTGGAAAGCAGAAAGCAAATATTTAATATGCATTAAGCCAGATCGTAGACAGATCAAAACCTGTTAGGCCCATACTTGAGGCCATCAAGCTGGCTGCATAAATAATCGGAAGCAGCTTAAAGAAGCCGTCAAGGCTGGACAGGCCGATTAGAATGTATTAATAACAATAAAGCTCGGAAATCTGGCCACTAGGTGCGATAAACAGCCATCTAAAAACAGTTAGTTTAGATTGCTACACTTATTTAAACTAACCCGCCAAAATTGGAACAATGAACTAACTTGATTTGGTGTGCAGATAGGAGTGAAACAACGGGTATAACTGTTGGCCCTGGATAGCAATCTTCCCTCTTGCTCGGCTCCCTTACGCTTGGCCCTCACTCTTGGTTCTTGGCTCACTCGTGCCCTGGCCTCGTGGTGGGTCTCTCCTCGCTCCCCACTGTGAGATTTCCAGCAGCAAAAGACACCATACCAACCACAGGGGAGGGGAACGAGACCCGAGTCCCTAGTCATCCGGGACGCCCAGGCCGCAAAAAGGGGCAAGACGAAATTGAGCAGGTAGCCCAGGACTTGTATAGCAGTCCGACGAGATGAGACGAATCGAGACGAAGGGTAAGGTAGTCCCAATGAAGAGCAGAGAAGGGCAGCAGAAGACGTATTAATTAAGACCGAGTGCCGAGTTATAAGCTGACGCTCGGGGAAGAAAGTACTTGAGGACGGTGAGGCAAGGCATCTTGTTGAACACTGCAATAACGCAGGTGTCTACGCCATAACGAATATACTGGCGTTTGACGCATGGGTAGCAAAATCTAAACGGTAACGACTGCTAACTGTCCGATAAGTATAACGTTACCGCCGACGACCACCCAAGGGAGAAGAAGAGGAGAACCCATCGAGTCGAGACGACGACGGTAGCTGAAGAGAAGAAGGTGTGTCGCAGTAGCAGCTCCAGCACCGCGCCCTGAGACCACGTGGCAACGGGGTACCTAGAAGGACCAAAGACCAAACCTCAAAACCTGAATTCGTCAAACAGTTGGCTTTGTTTTGGATTGGTGAGCATGAATTCTGGCCCCTTATAGCTTAATCTAGTTAGGTATAGGGGGTGGGATAAGGGTAAGGGGTTGGTTAATATAATGTGTTTTCCCTCGATGTGCCGTGTGTTCCCCATTCCCTGTATAAGTATAGTTATTTTGTTCATGCCTGTAATTGTTTACCAGTGAACTTCTCATAAGGCTGTTTTATTTTCTGTTTTAATAAAATCTCGGTTTTCTCACATCCAAACCACCTGTCTACTCGAGTTTTCTGTATCACCACCTGTACCTAAGTCCGATGTCTAGAACCCAGGGGCGTGGGAGCGATTCGAACCGCTCACCAACAGTCAGGGGCATAACTGACTGGGCGCACGCGCCACACCTGTCACCCCCTACAAGCCCAACAAATTTTTCCTTTTCCAATTCCCTTTTGAAAGTTACTATTGAATCTGCTTCCACCGCCCTTTCAGGCAGCACGTTCCAGATCACAACAACTCGCTGCGTAAAATAAGTTCTCCTCGCCTCCTCCTCTGGTTCTTTTGTCAATTATCTTAAATTTGTATCCTCTGGTTATCGACCCTCCTGCCACTGGAAACAGGTTCTCCTTATATTACTCTATCAAAACCCTTGATATTTTTGAACATCTCTGTCAATTCTCCCCCAACCTTCTCTGCTCTAAGGAGAACCACACCAGCTTCATACTGCGCACTTCCACTTCAAAGACTATTTGACAATATCCGTAATTTATCTCCTGCTCTGCTCGTCTCTTGAACTCCGACAGCTTTCTTCTGGTTTTTTTAACAACACGTGAAATCCTGTAGATTTAACACGATGTGTGAATCAAGTAAACTTGCTTGTTTCCTGTTAATTACTGCACAACGACAACAACAACACATAGCATTCGCGCTGGCTGTGTACGCTGACATCTATTTCATCTTTTTACTACGCCTGGGGGGCATTTTGGGGGGCAAAACCTATCACGTGCTCCAGTAACACGAACACACTAAAATGATTAATCCTTAACACACAGTTAGCGCGAGCACAGGCTCTGATGCTGAGGGGGGATATGTGGCAAAAGAACCAAAGGGGGAGACGAGGAGAACTTATTTTATGCAATGAGTTGTTGCGATCTGGAATGTGATGCCTGAAAGGGTGGAGGAAGCAGATTCAATAGTAACTTTCAAAAGGATAAATACTTGAAGGTGGAAAATGGCTGGGCTACGGGGTAAGGGCAAGGGAGTGGGACTAATTGGATAGCTCTTTCAAAGAGTGTCGGCACAGGTACGATGGGCCAAATGGCCTGCTTCTGTGCTGTATCATTCTATGATTCAATGTGATCTAATCAGGGCAGCCATTGCCCCAACAGCATGAAGTGGTAATTCAGTTAATTTTAATAGAGGAATGAAAATTGGAGTATTGTGTCCAATTCTGGGCACTGCACTTTAGGAAGGATGTGAAGGCCTTAGAGAGGGTGCAGAAAAGATTTACAAGAATGGTTCCAGGGATGAGGGACTTCAGTTACATGGATAGACTGGAGAAGCTGGGGTTGTTCTCCTTAGAGCAGAGAAGGTTGAGAGGAGATTTGATAGAGGTGTTCAAACTCATGAAGGGTCTAGACAGAGTAGATAGAGAGAAACTGTTCCCATTGGTGGAATGGTCAAGAACCAGAGGACACAGATTTAAGGTGATTGGCAGAAGATCCAAAGGCGACATTGTGGTGTATGTGCCTTTAAGAGCAATTATGGTGTATGTGCCTTTAAGAGCCCCAGGTGTGCGTAATGCCGGTAATTGCCACTTGGGCTATATAAGCCTGTGTATTGTGTATATCCTTTAGAAACCCCCCCCAGACTTGCTTAGTAAATACCTATGAACCAACTCCTGTCTTCAGTGTCTTTATCTACACACGGACACTACAGTGGCGACGAAGTGGAAACGGACTTACCTGCAATTCGGCAGCACCTCAAGGACATCGATTCCTCCAGCGTCCAGAAGACTCAAGGAAGTAAGAGAAACTGTGGTTTCACCAGCTGGCCAAGCTGGTGACAGGTACTGCGCTAATCCTTCCTGGGCTCAGGCTGGAGCTCCAGCGGCGGGCACTACAGCTGAGACAGGCAGCGAAATCGGAGGCAAGCAATAACGGACTGGGAGGGTGCACTCGAGAGACGGCCGGCGCGGCAAGCAGGTCAGCGTTTAGACCTCCGTCGGGAACAAATCTCCAACAGTGAATAAATGGAAACAACAGTAAAACAGCGTTGTTATCGGTAGCAGCGGCGGGAAAGCATGGGAAGCGCCATATCGTTGCTACAGAGAGAAAAAAAAAAGCGCGGGAAGCGCCATATCTTTTCTGAAATGCCTAAATCTGGTAATATTGAGGCTTTTGATGGCGAAATAGAAGATTGGACCACATACGTGGAAAGAGTAGAAGTTTATTGCACTGCAACTGGAATAACAGATGAAAAAAAAGCTTCAGTACTTCTGAACTTAATGGGCGCGAAGACATACGGGCTGTTACGCAATTTAATCACTCCAGCCAAACCAAAGGACAAGACTTTTAAAGAAATTGTTGATACCCTGCAGGAGCATTTAAACCCAACACCGCTGCTGATAGCGGAACGATTCAAGTTCTTCAAGAGAAATCAACACAAGAATGAAAGTAACGCTGATTACCTAAACGAATTAAGAAAGCTATCAAAGTACTGCCAATTTGGAGCAGGACTATCGGATTATCTTCGAGACCAATTTGTTTGCGGTCTCTTAAGTGAAGGAACACAAAAAAGACTGCTTTCTGAAAAAGATTTAACATTGGACAAAGCTTTCAGTATGGCTGTATCATATGAAGCAGCAGCAAAAGGAGCTGCAGAGATACAACAAGAGACACAGGACTTCGGCACCCATAAAATGACACAGGAGTTCGGAAGATGTTATCGCTGCGGCAGATCCACCCATAACCAGAGGGACTGCTGGTTCAAGGGCAAAGCATGCAGGCAATGTGGTAAGATTGGACACATTGCACGGGTATGCCAATCTGGACAAAATAAATCCACTGACAGAAAACAAAAAATCAATAAAGAAAAGTACAGGAAGGTACAAATGATGACGGACAATAGCTCCGAAGACCAGAATAGCGATGGCGACTCCGGAAACAAGAGACTAAGCTGTCTCAAATTACATAATGTACTTGCCAAAGAGGATTACCAAACCATTTGGGTTACCCTCACAATAGCAGGGTCCCCAGGTTAAAATGGAGCTAGATACAGGATCAGCTCTAACCGTAATAAATCGACGAGATTACGAGAGGCTATTTTCGCATATACCTCTAAAAGACACATCCATTATCTTAAAAACATATACGGGGCAGAAAGTCTACCCCAAAGGAAAAATAAGGGTACCTGTGGTATACAACGGCAAAGAAATACAAAAGTTGTATTTATACATTCTACAAGATGGTGGTCCACTGTTGTTGGGACGTGAATGGATAAGGAAGATACGTTTAGACTGGCACTCCATTCAGGCACTGACGGTGACCAGTAAGGAAAAAAACAATGATGACATCATACCTGAACGATTAAAAGACATCTTGGCCAACGCCAAAGAAGTGTTTCAAGAGAAACTAGGAACCTTGAAAGGCATCACCGCCTCAATAAAAGTGGAAGATACAGCAATTCCCAAATTTTTTAAGGCAAGGCCGGTGCCATACGCAATACGTCCGGCAGTCGAGGCAGAGCTGAAGAATTTGGAAAAGGCAGGCGTATTATCCAAAATAGATTGGAGCGAATGGGCAACACCCATCGTTCCAGTCATGAAAAAAACATTGAAAAATAACTCTGAGGAACAGAAAAAAATTCGCATCTGTGGGGACTTTAAGGTGACTGTAAACCCGGTCCTTCACACGGTACAGTATCCTCTTCCGAGGATAGAAGATATTTTCGCCTCACTATCCGGAGGGAAACGTTTCACAAAAATTGACTTGGCACAGGCATATCTACAGATGGAGGTTGAGGAGACCTCTAAAAAGTATCTCACAATAAACACACACAAAGGCCTGTACCAGTACAATCGACTGGTTTTTGGAATAGCATCAGCTCCAGCTATCTGGCAAAGGGCTATGGAGCAAGTCCTGCAAGGGATTCCGGGGACTCAATGCTACCTAGACGACATCCTTATAACAGGAGAAAACGACAACGAGCACCTTGCCAATTTGGAGCAAGTGCTCACTAGGCTGAAAGAACGAGGCCTACGAGCAAATCGCCCCAAGTGCGAATTTTTCCAAAATCAGATATCATATTGTGGCCACATAATTAATAAGGAAGGGTTGCATAAGTCACCTGAAAAAATTGAAGCAGTTATAAAAGCCCCAGCACCTGAAAACGTTTCACAATTAAGGTCATTCCTGGGATTAATAAATTACTATCATAAATTTTTACCGAACTTATCAACTATTCTACACCCTCTTAATGAACTTCTACAGACAGGAGTGATTTGGAAATGGAACGAAGAGTGTAAACGTGCCTTCCATAAATGTAAAGACTTAATCACATCCGAGAAAATTTTGGCTCATTACAACCCATCACTACCAATCAGACTGGCGTGCGATGCATCCCCTTAAGGCATAGGAGCGGTATTGTCCCATAGATTCCCTGATGGCTCGGAACGGCCGATAGCTTTTGCGTCACGCTCATTGAACTCAGCTGAGCGTAACTATGCCCAGATAGACAGGGAAGCACTCAGCCTGGTATGGGGAGTGAAGAAATTCAACCATTACCTACACGGACAAAAATTTACCTTGCTGACTGACCATCAACCCCTCATCTCCATATTCAACCCTAAAAAAGGTGTCCCCATTATGACAGCACAAAGACTACAGAGGTGGTCCCTTTTTCTAGGGGCACACCAATACAACATTGAATACAAAGGGTCAAAACAGCATGGGAATGCTGACGGTTTATCATGCCTACCGTTGCCAACGATAGAAGAGGCACCTACAGTAGACCCAGTAGAGATATTCCACTCTACCATAGTGGAATGTCTACCGGTGACAAATTCTGCCATTGAAAGGGAGACAAGAAATGACCCTACTCTCTCACGGGTCTACGATTTAACAGTGAAGGGATGGCCAGCACATGGCGAACCACTGTTGCCAGCATTCTCGCAAAGAAGAGAACAGCTGTCAGTGGGCCGAGGAACCTTGATGTGTGGATCCAGAGTGGTGATTCCACCCAAACTCCAGGATAAAGTGCTAAAGGAGCTTCATGAGGGGCATCTGGGTGGAGTGAAAATGAAGAACCTAGCTAGGGCGTTTGTATGGTGGCCAGGTATCGATGGAGACATCGAAGACATGACCAAGAGCTGCCTAGGATGCCAGAAGGTCCAAAATGCTCCGCCACAGGCCCCTCTACATCCATGGGAGTGGCCCTCATCTCCCTGGCAAAGGGTGCACATCGACTTTGCTGGTCCATTTATGGACTCAATGTTCTTAATCGCAGTTGATGCACACTCCAAGTGGCCGGAGGTAATAAAGATGTCCTCCACCACCACGGAAAAAACCATCACAGTATTAAGGACCATATTTGCCAGGAATGGGCTGCCAGAGCAGATATGTTCTGATAATGGACCGCAATTTGTGTCCGAAGAATTCAGAAAGTTCTTAAAGAACAATGGGGTAAAGCACTACACGTCCGCCCCATACCATCCCGCCACCAATGGATTGGCTGAAAGGTTTGTCCAGACCTTCAAGAAGGCCATCAAGGCCATGGGTAATGAAGACAGAAAACTTCAGCACAAGGTGGATAACTTCTTATTTGCATATAGGAATGCAACGCATATGGTTACTAACCAAACTCCCGCCATGATGTTCTACAATAGAAACCTAAGATGCCGGCTGGATTTGGTCAAGCCCAACATCCGAAGGGACGTGGAGAACCGGCAGTTTCAGGGCATGAATGAAAGGCCAACTAGG
Organism: Somniosus microcephalus; assembly: GCF_052327205.1. Classification (NCBI taxonomy): domain Eukaryota; kingdom Metazoa; phylum Chordata; class Chondrichthyes; order Squaliformes; family Somniosidae; genus Somniosus; species Somniosus microcephalus. The sequence continues at coordinate 107,706,718 of NC_141001.1, forward strand.
GCCTTCCAGATAGGCTAACCGGTTTTGGCCCGGGACTACCGTACCGAGAAATGGCAGCCTGGAACTATCTGCACACGATTAGGACCACTGATGTATACCGTGGACATCGGAGACAGCATAATAAGGCGCCATGCTGACCAAATCATCAAGTCATCCGAAAAGGGACAACCTACACCACCACTCTATACATCTAACGATGAAGTAGAGATACCCATATCTACCTCCGATCCGGTGATACTGGAGCCCGATGAACCCAACACTGACCTTCAAGCCGAATCAGCCTTGCCAGAAGAACCTACTACACCACCAGAAACTACTACACCCCCGAGGCGTTATCCGAACCGAGTCAGGAAGCCTCCTGAGAGACTAACTTATAATTAATTAATACAGCAATGTATATTATTTTGCATATAACATGTAATTAATAATTACTTAAAATATGATGTACTAGTTAGCTAGAAGGGGAGGAATTGTGGTGTATGTGCCTTTAAGAGCAATTATGGTGTATGTGCCTTTAAGAGCCCCAGGTGTGCGTAATGCCGGTAATTGCCACTTGGGCTATATAAGCCTGTGTATTGTGTATATCCTTTAGAAACCCCCCCCAGACTTGCTTAGTAAATACCTATGAACCAACTCCTGTCTTCAGTGTCTTTATCTACACATGGACACTACAGACATGAGGAAAAACTTTTTTACGCAGCGAGTGTTTATGATCTGGAATGCACTGCCTGAAAGGGTGGTGGAGCAGACTCAATCGTGGCTTTCAAAGGGGAATTAGATAAATACCTGAAGGAAAAAAATTGTAGGGCTACGGAGAAAGGGCAGGGGAGTGGGACTAGCTGAAGTGCTCTTGCAAAGAGCCGGCATGGGCTCGACAGACCGAATGGCCTCCTCCTGTACTGTAACGATTCAATGATTCTATGATTTTATGATTCTATTCTATGATTCTATTCTATGGCTGTCTACCAACTAAATAATTCTCTAACATCCAGGAAGCTTTCAACAGGATAGTCTCAAAGATAGGAACATATGAACTTTAGGAACAGGAATAGACCATTCAGACCCTCGAACCTGTTCCGCCATTCAATTAGATCATGGCTGATCTGCACCTCAATTCCAAGACCTGCCTTTGCTCCATATCCCTTGACACTATTACCTAAAAAAAAATCTATCAATCTCAGTCTTGAAAGCTCCAATTTTTCCCCAGCATCCACAGCCTTTTGGGGGAGAGTTCTGTAGTGTCCGTGTGTAGATAAAGACACTGAAGACAGGAGTTGGTTCATAGGTATTTACTAAGCAAGTCTGGGGGGGGTTTCTAAAGGATATACGCAATACACAGGCTTATATAGCCCAAGTGGCAATTACCGGCATTACGCACACCTGGGGCTCTTAAAGGCACATACACCATAATTGCTCTTAAAGGCACATACACCACAATTCCTCCCCTTCTAGCTAACTAGTACATCATATTTTAAGTAATTATTAATTACATGTTATATGCAAAATAATATACATTGCTGTATTAATTAATTATAAGTTAGTCTCTCAGGAGGCTTCCTGACTCGGTCCGGATAACGCCTCTGGGGTGTAGTAGTTTCTGGTGGTGTAGTAGGTTCTTCTGGCAAGGCTGATTCGGCTTGAAGGCCAGTGTTGGGTTCATCGGGCTCCAGTATCACCGGATCGGAGGTAGATATGGGTATCTCTATTTCATCGTTAGATGTATAGAGTGGTGGTGTAGGTTGTCCCTTTTCGGATGACTTGATGATTTGGTCAGCATGGCGCCTTATTATGCTGTCTCCGATGTCCACGGTATACATCAGTGGTCCTAATCGTGTGCAGATAGTTCCAGGCTGCCATTTCTCGGTACGGTAGTCCCGGGCCAAAACCGGTTGGCCTATCTGGAAGGCCCTAGTTGGCCTTTCATTCATGCCCTGAAACTGCCGGTTCTCCACGTCCCTTCGGATGTTGGGCTTGACCAAATCCAGCCGGCATCTTAGGTTTCTATTGTAGAACATCATGGCGGGAGTTTGGTTAGTAACCATATGCGTTGCATTCCTATATGCAAATAAGAAGTTATCCACCTTGTGCTGAAGTTTTACGTCTTCATTACCCATGGCCTTGATGGCCTCCTTGAAGGTCTGGACAAACCTTTCAGCCAATCCATTGGTGGCGGGATGGTATGGGGCGGACGTGTAGTGCTTTACCCCATTGTTCTTTAAGAACTTTCTGAATTCTTCGGACACCAATTGCGGTCCATTATCAGAACATATCTGCTCCGGCAGCCCATTCCTGGCAAATATGGTCCTTAATACTGTGATGGTTTTTTCCGTGGTGGTGGAGGACATCTTTATTATCTCCGGCCACTTGGAGTGTGCATCAACTGCGATTAAGAACATTGAGTCCATAAATGGACCAGCAAAGTCGATGTGCACCCTTTGCCAGGGAGATGAGGGCCACTCCCATGGATGTAGAGGGGCCTGTGGCGGAGCATTTTGGACCTTCTGGCATCCTAGGCAGCCCTTGGTCATGTCTTCAATGTCTCCATCGATACCTGGCCACCATACAAACGCCCTAGCTAGGTTCTTCATTTTCACTCCACCCAGATGCCCCTCGTGAAGCTCCTTTAGCACTTTATCCTGGAGTTTGGGTGGAATCACCACTCTGGATCCACACATCAAGGTTCCTCGGCACACTGACAGCTGTTCTCTTCTTTGCGAGAATGCTGGCAACAGTGGTTCGCCATGTGCTGGCCATCCCTTCACTGTTAAATCGTAGACCCATGAGAGAGTAGGGTCATTTCTTGTCTCCCTTTCAATGGCAGAATTTGTCACCGGTAGACATTCCACTATGGTAGAGTGGAATATCTCTACTGGGTCTACTGTAGGTGCCTCTTCTATCGTTGGCAACGGTAGGCGTGATAAACCGTCAGCATTCCCATGCTGTTTTGACCCTTTGTATTCAATGTTGTATTGGTGTGCCCCTAGAAAAAGGGACCACCTCTGTAGTCTTTGTGCCGTCATAATGGGGACACCTTTTTTAGGGTTGAATATGGAGATGAGGGGTTGATGGTCAGTCAGCAAGGTAAATTTTTGTCCGTGTAGGTAATGGTTGAATTTCTTCACTCCCCATACCAGGCTGAGTGCTTCCCTGTCTATCTGGGCATAGTTACGCTCAGCTGAGTTCAATGAGCGTGACGCAAAAGCTATCGGCCGTTCCGAGCCATCAGGGAATCTATGGGACAATACTGTTGTGTATGTAACCTGTTCCACCTTAAGAGAGCTTAAGCCTGTTCCACCTTAAGAGATGTACTACTTTCTCAGGCTGCTGTAGACGCAATACCGGGGGTGAACACACCGGTATATAAGCACTGTGCAGTAATCTTGTATTCAGTGTAGTCCCTACCTCCAACCAGTAAAGACCTGTTTTATTGTTACTGATTAAGTCTGAGTATTAATTACTTGAACAACTCACAGACTTAACACTGGCGACGAGTCAGGTTCTTACCCTGCGGCAGTTATTCCATGGCGGCTTCGTCCACAGACAGGACGTTGAAGAGAGGTTTCAAATCTCACCACCCCACTGGAAGCGACAGGCATTAGGACCCTGAAGCCTCCATCAGCGACTGAAAACTGGAGGACAGAAGACATCCTGCAGCTTCTTTTTCAACCTCGGTGGTGGGTAAGCCGAGCAGCGTTGGCTGCAAAGGCAGGGCTGGGGGAAGTCGGAGGTACAAGGGCCATCGATCGCAATCCCTGATAAGGGCCGCACTCGGGCTGAAAGGCGCAGCGTCGGCAGACACTGAAGGCGCGAGAGCCGCGGTGAAAAGCGCGGGCCATCGATCGCGGCGGAGATAAGGGCCGCACTCGGGGCTGAAGGGAGACGGCGTCGGGGGACGGGTGAAGACCGCCAAGCGCGGGAAAACCGCCATTTTGTGGGCGGAGGACGACGGCAAGAGCGGGAAGCCGCCATCTTGGATAGCAGTAAAAAAAAAAAATCTGAGAAATTGCAAATCTGATAAAGTACTACAATGCCTAAACACGGGAATATTAGCAACTTTGATAGTGACATCGAAGATTGGGCCATATATGTTGAACGAGTTAAAAATTATTGTAAGGCCAATAAAATTTGTGAGGCTGATAAAGCACTAACATTATTAAATTTAATGGGTGCGAAGACATACGGGCAACTGAAACACCCGTTATCACCAGATGAACCGACGGATAAGACGTTCGATGAGATTGTTACTGTCCTGAAAGATCATCTAAACCCCACGCCGCTGATGTTAGCGGAACGATTTAAATTTTACGACAGAAGGCAGTTACAGCATGAAAGCAATGCTGAATATTTGCTGGAATTGCGTAAATTAGCGAAATATTGCCAGTTTGGAACGGGACTGACAGATGCACTACGAGACAAATTTGTGTGTGGTTTATTTAAACAGGATACACAAAAGCGACTGCTCGAGGAGAATGAGCTGACGCTTGAGAAGGCGGTCACTATGGCAGCAGCACACGAAGCCGCAGCGAGAGGCACGGCAGTAATGCAGCTACGGTCACCGGAGCTCAGTGCACACAAATTGGGTGTGAGTTCTGGCAAATGGTATCGTTGTGGAAAGACAACGCATGATCAGAACCAGTGTTGGTTTAAAAACCAAGAATGTAGAACTTGTGGTAGGCTTGGACATATAGCTAGAGTATGCAGGTCAGGGAAGAAGACCAGCAACAAGAAGTCACCGCAAGGAAAATACGCAAAAGTACACAAGGTGGCCGAACAGGAGTCCGATTCAGACGCTAGCAGTAATGAACTGGCTGGCTTAAGCAGTATTGAACTGGCTAGCTTAAGGGTACTCAACGTTGGTAAGGGTGCAGACCTCCAGACAATTTGGGTTACTCTTCAGATAGAAGGAGTCCAAGTAAAAATGGAATTGGACACTGGATCGGCATTGTCGGTCATGAATAAGAAAGATTACAGAAGGTTATTCCAACATATTCCCCTACAGGATACGGAGATTATATTGACAACCTACACGGGGCAGAGAGTGTACCCCATCGGGACAATAAAGGTTGCAGTGGCCAACAAGGGCGAAGGAAGTCAAATAATGGACTTATATGTGCTACCGGAGGGAGGTCCACCACTACTAGGCCGGGAGTGGTCTAGAAACATAAATATGGACTGGCATTCGCTAAAAGCCATAAAGAGTGAGAACTCGGTGCAGATAATCAGCCCAGACTCTAGAACTGATGATGGTAAGACCAACCCATGTGCAAAAGACAAAGTTTCAGCACAGAATTCCACTGAGCAACAACAACATAGTTTAACAGAGAATTCTGAGTCTGTCAAGTCTACTGATATGCACATTTTTGAGGGACACTGGGCTCGAACTCAACTCCATTTCAAACTACAACAGCAATTAGAACAAATGATTCGCCGTTTTGAGCAAGAGATGAATGAAATAAAAAAGTTCTTTGTTACAGAGTGGGAGAATCTGGAAAGGCAACAGAAGCAACTGATGGAGAAAATGGAGCAGGAGCACACCAACCATCTGCGCGAGGAGGCCGAACGAATCAAAGCTGATTCAGGTTCTGAAGGTGCGTGCCATAATCTGGTGTCAGAAGAGTTAACAGTCAGCCAACTCCTTCATATGCTGAGGGACAAGACTCTGAAATGGGAAAAACTTGAACACGAGCTGCGATCTTCAAAGGAAAAGGGTTCGGAGCTCTCAAAAGTCATTGAGATGGCTGATGTGACGACACAGACTGAAACGACTGCAACAGAGCAGCCATTGGATGCCAAAAGTACGCTGACTCACGTCAATATAGAACAACAGACCGCTGAAACAGCTGCTCCGGTAGAGGGATTGCATAGTCCGATCAATCAATCTCCAAAGGAAGTTGAAGTATTAAAATCACAAATGAGGTCACTAGTAAACGACTTGCTGAAAGCCCAGAAAAAGCTGGATGCAGAGGTACACATGAAGAAGTCTCTTCAGGAAAGATGTCTGGATTTGGAACAAGAGCTGGCTAACGTCCAGCTGGGTATGGAGGAAATAGACGACCCTCTCGCTGACCTGTCGGACGACTCCGAATATTACTATGTCCTGTCCTGCCCAACTTGTAACTTCGACTCCCACCATACAGAAATCATGGAGGAGCACCGAAAGTCTATGGAACATCGGGAGAAGGTGGCTCTACTACGAAAAAAGGAGGAAGAGAAGGAGGAACTGCGCATGCAGCTGGCAGCTGTGGCAGCTGACAATGGAGCCCAGAGAGTCTCCAAGAAGCAGAAAAGGAAAAGTAAAAACAGAAGATGACCCATCTGAACCATTATCACCTCTACCAGATCACACACGTGGTCGGAGCCAAATCAGTTCGGAAGTTCAAGCTGTTAAATCCATGAAAGGACTATTGAATGAGTAACGTGAACCGACTACACCACAGAGATTGAATCTGTGAACTGTTTTCCGCAGAGACTGAATCTGTGATATGTTACGTTAAACATGAAGTTATATATGTATATATGTTATTACGTTATGTTAAATGGGGGGGATGACTATAAAGCTAAGAAGGGAGGAGTGTTGTGTATGTAACCTGTTCCACCTTAAGAGAGCTTAAGCCTGTTCCACCTTAAGAGATGTACTACTTTCTCAGGCTGCTGTAGACGTAATACCGGGGGTGAACACACCGGTATATAAGCACTGTGCAGTAATCTTGTATTCAGTGTAGTCCCTACCTCCAACCAGTAAAGACCTGTTTTATTGTTACTGATTAAGTCTGAGTATTAATTACTTGAACAACTCACAGACTTAACAAATACCGCTCCTATGCCGTAAGGGGATGCATCGCACGCCAGTCTGATTGGTAGTGATGGGTTGTAATGAGCCAAAATTTTCTCGGATGTGATTAAGTCTTTACATTTATGGAAGGCACGTTTACACTCTTCGTTCCATTTCCAAATCACTCCTGTCTGTAGAAGATCATTAAGAGGGTGTAGAATAGTTGATAAGTTCGGTAAAAATTTATGATAGTAATTTATTAATCCCAGGAATGACCTTAATTGTGAAACGTTTTCAGGTGCTGGGGCTTTTATAACTGCTTCAATTTTTTCAGGTGACTTATGCAACCCTTCCTTATTAATTATGTGGCCACAATATGATATCTGATTTTGGAAAAATTCACACTTGGGGCGATTTGCTCGTAGGCCTCGTTCTTTCAGCCTAGTGAGCACCTGCTCCAAATTGGCAAGGTGCTCGTTGTCGTTTTCTCCTGTTATAAGGATGTCGTCTAGGTAGCATTGAGTCCCCGGAATCCCTTGCAGGACTTGCTCCATTGCTCTTTGCCAGATAGCTGGAGCTGATGCTATTCCAAAAACCAGTCGATTGTACTGGTACAGGCCTTTGTGTGTGTTTATTGTGAGATACTTTTTAGAGGTCTCCTCAACCTCCATCTGTAGATATGCCTGTGCCAAGTCAATTTTTGTGAAACGTTTCCCTCCGGATAGTGAGGCGAAAATATCTTCTATCCTCGGAAGAGGATACTGTACCGTGTGAAGGACCGGGTTTACAGTCACCTTAAAGTCCCCACAGATGCGAATTTTTTTCTGTTCCTCAGAGTTATTTTTCAATGTTTTTTTCATGACTGGAACGATGGGTGTTGCCCATTCGCTCCAATCTATTTTGGATAATACGCCTGCCTTTTCCAAATTCTTCAGCTCTGCCTCGACTGCCGGACGTATTGCGTATGGCACCGGCCTTGCCTTAAAAAAATTTGGGAATTGCTGTATCTTCCACTTTTATTGAGGCGGTGATGCCTTTCAAGGTTCTTAGTTTCTCTTGAAACACTTCTTTGGCGTTGGCCAAGATGTCTTTTAATCGTTCAGGTATGATGTCATCATTGTTTTTTTCCTTACTGGTCACCGTCAGTGCCTGAATGGAGTGCCAGTCTAAACGTATCTTCCTTATCCATTCACGTCCCAACAACGGTAGACCACCATCTTGTAGAATGTATAAATACAACTTTTGTATTTCTTTGCCGTTGTATACCACAGGCACCCTTATTTTTCCTTTGGGGTAGACTTTCTGCCCCGTATATGTTTTTAAGATAATGGATGTGTCTTTTAGAGGTATATGCGAAAATAGCCTCTCGTAATCTCATCGATTTATTACGGTTAGAGCTGATCCTGTATCTAGCTCCATTTTAACTGGGGACCCTGCTATTGTGAGGGTAACCCAAATGGTTTGGTAATCCTCTTTGGCAAGTACATTATGTAATTTGAGACAGCTTAGTCTCTTGTTTCCGGAGTCGCTATCGCTATTCTGGTCTTCGGAGCTATTGTCCGTCATCATTTGTACCTTCCTGTACTTTTCTTTATTGATTTTTTGTTTTCTGTCAGTGGATTTATTTTGTCCAGATTGGCATACCCGTGCAATGTGTCCAATCTTACCACATTGCCTGCATGCTTTGCCCTTGAACCAGCAGTCCCTCTGGTTATGGGTGGATCTGCCGCAGTGATAACATCTTCCGAAATCCTGTGTCATTTTATGGGTGCCGAAGTCCTGTGTCTCTTGTTGTATCTCTGCAGCTCCTTTTGCTGCTGCTTCGTATGATACAGCCATACTGAAAGCTTTGTCCAATGTTAAATCTTTTTCAGAAAGCAGTCTTTTTTGTGTTCCTTCACTTAAGAGACCGCAAACAAATTTGTCTCAAAGATAATCCGATAGTCCTGCTCCGAATTGGCAGTGCTTTGATAGCTTTCTTAATTCGGTTAGGTAATCAGCGTTACTTTCATTCTTGTGTTGATTTCTCTTGAAGAACTTGAATTGTTCCGCTATCAGCAGCGGTGTTGGGTTTAAATGCTCCTGCAGGGTATCAACAATTTCTTTAAAAGTCTTGTCCTTTGGTTTGGCTGGAGTGATTAAATTTCGTAACAGCCCGTATGTCTTCGCGCCCATTAAGTTCAGAAGTACTGAAGCTTTTTTTTCATCTGTTATTCCATTTGCAGTGCAATAAACCTCTACTCTTTCCACGTATGTGGTCCAATCTTCTATTTCGCCATCAAAAGCCTCAATATTACCAGATTTAGGCATTTCAGAAAAGATACGGCGCTTCCCGCGCTTTCCCGCCGCTGCTACCGATAACAACGCTGTTTTACTGTGGTTTCCGTTTATTCACTGTTGGAGACTCGTTCCCGACGGAGGTCTAAACGCTAACCTGCTTGCCGCGCCGGCCGTCTCTCGAGTGCACCCTCCCAGTCCGTTATTGCTTGCCTCCGATTTCGCTGCCTGTCTCAGCTGTAGAGCCCGCCGCTGGAGCTCCAGCCGGACGCCCAGGAAGGATTAGCGCAGTACCTGTCACCAGCTTGGCCAGCTGGTGAAACCACAGTTTCTCTTACTTCCTTGAGTCTTCTGGACGCTGGAGGAATCGATGTCCTTGAGGTGCTGCCGAATTGCAGGTAAGTCCGTTTCCACTTCGTCGCCACTGTAGTGTCCGTGTGTAGATAAAGACACTGAAGACAGGAGTTGGTTCATAGGTATTTACTAAGCAAGCCTGGGGGGGGTTTCTAAAGGATATACACAATACACAGGCTTATATAGCCCAAGTGGCAATTACCAGCATTACGCACACCTGGGGCTCTTAAAGGCACATACACCATAATTGCTCTTAAAGGCACATACACCACAAGTTCCAAATTTCCACTACCCTTTGTGTGAAACGATAGTCTGGTAGTTCAAGGATGAGGATAAACAACAGCATTGACAATGAGCATCTCAATCTTTCTTCTATCCTATGTTTTTTTAAAACAAATTAATGGCATGAGTGTCATGTTAGTCAGTTAGTACTGTGTCACCCATCAGAAATTTCAGTCTAAGGGGAAGAAAAAAAAAGACTTGCATTTACATAGCGCCTTGCATAACCTCAGGACCTTCCAAAGCGCTTTTCAGACAATCAACTACTTTTGCAGTATAATTAGAAAGTGCTGGAAACACTCAGCAGGTCAGGCAGCATCTGTGGAGAGAGAAACAAAGTTACCGTTTCAGGTCGAAGACCCTTCGTCAGAACTGGAAAAAGTTAGAGATGTAACAGGTTTTAAACAAGTGCAAGAGCAGGGAAAAGAGGGAGGGGAGGAAAGAACAAAGATCACACGCCCAACGACAGTGTCTGTGATAGGGTGGAAGGGAGGAGAGATTAAATGACAAAAGGGACGATGGAGCAAGACAAAAGGGGGCGGTAATGGGACAAGTAAAGAAACAAAAGATGGGTCTAGCGGGATGGGTAAAGAAGTACTTTGGAAGCGTAGTCACTGTTGTAATGTAGGAAATTACACATTAGTAGAAAAATACCGTACACACATTACAGGTAAATGTACTTCACATCAACGCCCCCGCTAAGCCGCGGGGCTGCGCCGCGGTCTGGAGGTCCTGCACAGGCCGCTCACCGGCTTTTACATGGAAGAAACCGCGCATGTGCGAAAATATGAATGGGACCGCACACAAAAAAAAATTAGAGGGAACGTTGCTTCACATGTGTATATTTACTTAACAAACCTCGAGCACCATTCAGTAACAAAGGAAGTAAAGCATGCACAACGATCAGAAAACACTCACACACTCTACTTTCCATCTTATCATTTCACCAACAAACGCACAAAATGGTTAAAGTTCACATGCGTACGCCGTGCGGATGAGTTATCGAGATCACACACCCAACGACGGTGTCTGTTACTCATTTTTTATTTACTAATCAAAGATGCCATTAGTCACATCTGGATTTCCCAATTCGCCACATGCGACTAGGGGCTATGTTTTGGCGAACACTGAGTTAGCAGCGCTCTGAGTTGTGAGTTCAAGCCCCACTCCACAAAACCTAGGCTGACACTTCAGTGTGATACAGAGAGAGTGCTGCATTGCCGGAGGTCCATTTCTTTCAGGTGAGATCGTAAACCAAGGCCTCTCTCTGTGGTTCACGTGGATATTAAAAAAAGAAAACCCATGGCAGATTTTGAAGTACAGTGGTGATATTTCAGGGTGAATCACCTCGTTTTGACCCAGTAAAATCCTGGAGCTCGGCAGTAAAACGAGATTTGGGGTTTTTTTCTTTCCCCCCAGGTTTTTGAAGCCCAACTTTGTTGCAGTTCCCTCATGTGGCCTGACCACCTTGAGCACAATAATTAACGTCGCAGTGGAGATGAGGCAGATTCATGACACGGAGCAAACTGGCAGTGGCTCCCAACCTCTGCCCCGCTCTCTGGATCTTGATCATGGTGCCTGGTGCTGGCGGCCTCACGCTCCTGCTATCACGGGACTTCCACTGCTCCTCCCAGGCCCCAGCACCAGATTCCCAACACACGGTTCTGTTGTGTATGTAATATGTGTGCTACTTTGAACCTATGGACAGGACTGCACTACTTGTAGGGCGTAGTGATACGCAGTACCACTCCTGGCCATAGGGGTATAAATAGTACTGTGGGTATTGATCTCCCCTCAGTTCCCGCCTGTGGGCATGAAGTAAAGATCTACGTATAGTCCCTACCTCCAACCAGTAAAGACCTGTTTGAGTTATACGTTTAAGCCTTTGTGTTAATTGTTCAATACAATACACATACTTAACACTGGTGACGAGTCAGGTTCTTACCCTGCGGCAGTTGAAGAGAGGTTTCAAACATCACCACCCCACTAGAAGCGACAGGCTTTAGGACTCTGAAGCCTCCATCAGCGACTGAGCACTGGAGTGCAGCAGCCATCCTGACAGCTTCCAGCGACTGACAGAAGTCTTTCTGCAGTTTCCTTGTTCAACCTAGGTGGTGGGGTAAGCCGTGCAGCGTTGGCTGCAAAGACAGGGCTGGGGAAGTTGGAGAAGATAAGGGCGATCGCAATCCCTGATAAGAGCCGCGGTGAAACGCGCGAGCGGGTAAGCCAGAGCCCGGGAGGGAGCGAGCAAGAGCCGCGCGAGCGGGTGAGCCAGAGGCCGGGAGCCGCTTCAAGTGCGAGGCACAGCGCGGGCCAGCGATCGGGACCGAAGATAAGGGCCGCACTCGGGGGCTGAAGGGAGACGGCGTCGGGGGACGGGTGAAGACCGCCAAGCGTGGGAAAACCGCCATTTTGTGGGCGGAGGACGACGGCAAGAGCGGGAAGCCGCCATCTTTGATAACAAGTAAACAAAATAAAATCTGAGAAATTGCAAATCTACAATGCCTAAACACGGGAATATTAGCACCTTTGATAGTGACCTCGAAGATTGGGCCATATATGTTGAAAGAGTAAAAAATTATTGTAAGGCCAATAAAATTCGTGACCAAGATAAAGCTCTAACATTATTAAATTTAATGGGTGCGAAGACATACGGGCAATTGAAACACCTGTTATCACCAGATGAACCGGCGGATAAGACGTTCGATGAGATTGTTACTGTCCTGAAAGATCATCTAAACCCCACGCCGCTGATGCTAGCGGAACGATTTAAATTTTACGACAGAAGGCAGCTACAGCATGAAAGCAATGCTGAATATTTGCTGGAATTGCGTAAATTAGCGAAATATTGCCAGTTTGGAACGGGACTGACAGATGCACTACGAGACAAATTTGTGTGTGGTTTATTTAAACAGGATACACAAAAGCGACTGCTCGAGGAGAATGAGCTGACGCTTGAGAAGGTGGTCACTATGGCAGCAGCACACGAAGCCGCAGCGAGAGGCACGGCAGTAATGCAGCTACGGTCACCGGAGCTCAGTGCACACAAATTGGGTGTGAGTTCTGGCAAATGTTATCGTTGTGGAAAGACAACGCATGATCAGAACCAGTGTTGGTTTAAAAACCAAGAATGTAGAACTTGTGGTAGGCTTGGACATATAGCTAGAGTATGCAGGTCAGGGAAGAAGACCAGCAACAAGAAGTCACCGCAAGGAAAATACGCAAAGGTACACAAGGTGACCGAACAGGAGTCCGATTCAGACGCTAGCAGTAATGAACTGGCTAGCTTAAGCTGTAATGAACTGGCTAGCTTAAGAGTACTCAACGCTGGTAAGGGTGCAGACCTCCAGACAATTTGGGTCACTCTTCAGATAGAAGGAGTCCAAGTAAAACTGGAATTAGACACTGGATCGGCATTGACGGTCATAAATAAGAAAGATTACGGAAAGTTATTCCAACATATTCCCCTACAGGATACGGGGATTATATTGAAAACATACACGGGGCAAAGAGTGTACCCCATCGGGAAAATAGAGGTTGCAGTGGTCCACAAGGGCGAAGACAGTCAAATAATGGACTTATATGTGATATCTGAAGGAGGTTCTCCACTACTAGGACGGGAGTGGATTAGGAAAATGAATATGGACTGGCATTTCCTACAAACAATAACGAGTGAGAACTCGGTGAAGATAGTCGGCCCAGACTCTGGAACGGATGATGGTAAGCCCAACTCAGGTGCAAAAGACAAAGTTTCCACACAGAATTCCACTGAGCAACAACAACATAGTTTAATTGTGGATTCTGAGTCTGGCAAGTCTACTGATGTGCCCATTTCTGAGGGACACCGGGCTCGAACTCAACTCCATTTCAAACTACAACAGCAATTAGAACAAATGCTTCGCCGTTTTGAGCAAGAGTTGAATGCAACAAAAGAGTTCTTTGATATAGAGTTGGAGAATCTGGAAAGACAACAGAAGCAGCTGATGGAGAAAATGGAGCAGGAGCACACAAAACGTCTGATGTCAGAGGAGTTAACGGTCAGCCAACTCCTGCATATGCTGAAGGACAGGACTCTGAAATGGGAAAAACTTGAACACGAACTTCAATATTCAAACGAAAGGGGTTCGGAGCTCTCAAAGGTTATTGGAAGAGCTGAGGTGGCAACACAGACTGAGATGACTGCAACAGAGCAGCACTTGGATGCCAAAAGTACGCTGACTCACGTCAACGTAGAACAACAGACCGCTGAAACAGCTGCTCCGGTAGAGGGATTGAATAGTCCGATCAATCAATCTCCAAAAGAAGTTGAAGTAGTAAAATCTCAAATGAGGTCATTAGTAAACGACTTGCTGAAATCCCAGAAAAAGCTGGATGAAGAGGTACGCATGAAGAAGTCTCTTCAGGAAAGATGTCTGGACTTGGAACAAAAGCTGGCTAACGCCCAGCTGGGTATGGAGGAAATAGAAGACCCTCTCGCTGGCCTAGATCAGGACGACACCGAATATTACTATGTCCTGTCCTGCCCAACTTGTAACTTCGACTCCCACCATACAGAAATCATGGAGGAGCACCGAAAGTCTACGGAACATCGGGAGAAGGTGGCTCTACTATGGAAAAAGGAGGAAGAGAAGGAGGAACTGCGCATGCAGCTGGCAGCTGACAGTGGAGCCCAGAGAGTCTCCAAGAAGCAGAAAAGGAAAAGTCGAAACAGAAGATGACCCATCTGAACCATTATTACCTCTACCAGATCACACACGTGGTCCCTCCGAACGGAGCCAATTCAGTTCGGAAGTTCAAACTGTTAAATCCATGGAAGGACTATTGAATGAGTCACTCCAGCAACGTGAACCGACTACACCACAGAGATTGAATCTGTGAACTGTTTTCCGCAGAGACTGAATCTGTGATCTGTTTTGACATGAAGTTATCTATGTATCTATGTTATTCTGTTATGTAAACCTGAAGTTATATATGTATATATGTTATTACGTTATGTTAAATGGGGAGATGACTGTAAAGCTAGGAAGGGAGGAATGTTGTGTATGTAATATGTGTGCTACTTTGAACCTATGGACAGGACTGCACTACTTGTAGGGCGTAGTGATACGCAGTACCACTCCTGGCCATAGGGGTATAAATAGTACTGTGGGTATTGATCTCCCCTCAGTTCCCGCCTGTGGGCATGAAGTAAAGACCTACGTATAGTCCCTACCTCCAACCAGTAAAGACCTGTTTGAGTTATACGTTTAAGCCTTTGTGTTAATTGTTCAATACAATGCACATACTTAACAGGTTCCCATTTCCCAACTTCCAGTTCCCAGTTCCCAGTCCCCGGTTCCCAGCCCCAGGCCCTGGTTCCCAGCCCCGGGTCCCAGTTCCCAGCCCCCAGACTCTGGTTCGCAGCCCCGGGTCCCAGTTCCCAGCCCCTAGCCCCCAGGCCCTGGTTCCAGTCCCCGGTTTCCAGCCCCCAGCCCCCAGACCCTGATTCCCAGCCCTGGGTCCCAGTTCCCAGCCCCCAGACCCTGGTTCCCAGCCCCAGGTCCCAGTTCCTAGCCCCTAGCCCCCAGGCTCTGGTTCCAGTCCCCGGTTCCCGGTTTCCCAGGCCCTGGTTCCCAGCCCCCAGACCCTGGTTCCCAGCCCCGGGTCCCAGGCCCTGGTTCCAGCCCCCGGTTCCCGGTTTCCCAGGCCCTGGTTTCCAGCCCCCGATTCCTGGTTCTCAGGCCCCGGTCCCCAATTTTGAGCTCTCAGGCCCTGGTTCCCAGCCTCCATTTCCCTTTCCCAGCTCCTCAGTCCCCAGCCCCCAGCCCCCAGGCCCTGGTTCCCAGCCCCCGGTTCCTGGTTCTCAGGCCCTGGTCCCCAGTTCCTAGCCCCCAGTCCCCGGTTCCCAGCCTCCGTTTCCCTTTCCTAGCTCCTCAGTCAGTCCCCAGCCCCTGGTTTCCAGGCCCCTCCCAAACCTCTGCATTTTCAAAATCCAGGAAATGGCAACCTAAAAAAGGAACTGCCACACTTTTAAAAAAGCTGTATATTCATGAAAAAAAGCACTGGGGGTAATTTTGACTTTATACTCCAATGCCGTTATTCAGACCCCACAAATCTGTTTCTAGGTGACGGAAAGAAAATAGAAGAGAATTTGTATTTCCATAAAACCTTAACAAAGTGCTCCATAATCAATGATTTACTTTTGAAATGCAGTCACCATCAATACGCTTGTGAACATGGCAGCCATTTTGTGCTTGGCAAGGTCCCACAAACAGCAAATACGGGATTGGGCAACCAAAACGTCTAAAATGGGTGATAGCGAATCGGCAGCCCATTTTACATCTCTCCCGATTTCGATTTCCATTCGCGATCAGATGTTTTTACGCTATCGCACAAAGTCAAAATGAACCCCCCCCACCAGTGGAGTTTGCAACAGGAAGTCCAGCCCTGTATTTACTGTCTGTGGGACCATTGCCATGCACAAAATGGCCACCATGTTTACCAACAGAGCAATGGTGACTGCAGTTCACAAAGTAAATCATTGATCGTGAAGCACTTCGATAACAGAAAAGCAAATTCTCTGCCTTTCCTATCCACGACCTATAAAGCAGATCTGCAGGATCTCAATAACAGCTTTGGAGTTTGGATCCATTCCAATGAAGTCAGAAATTAGCATTCTGTGAAATAAATAAATATGACTACTTGTCCTCGTCAAGAAGCTGATTAGTACTGAGGGGGCTTTTGACATCTGTTTGTACTGAAATCAGAAATTAACAAAGACTAAAGAGCTGATAAAAATAAATGTTCGATTATGTAATGGGGCGGATTTCTTCGGCCTACTCACTGTGCGGGGTATAGTGCCGGAAATTATTTTTTGGCGAGGGAATTCGGGTGGGAGCTGTTTGCGCTGCTTGTGCAAGGCCTCCTCAATTGCTCCCCCCAACCCCACCCCCCCGAGTTTTGAGACTTCAGTCGGATTGCCGGAATTTTTCAACAAGGCATCAGGTTGAAGCTCTAACCAATCTTTCCAGAAATAATTGTCCAGCCCTAAAGGTTGAAACAAATGCTGCACTGTCAAAGATAAAAGCTTCCCTATTAGCCTCCAGAAAAGGACACTGACAACAGCAGCCAAAAGAACAAAGATTGACCATTAGGAGGGTTTTATAAAGGTCACATGCTGAGGAGTCATAGAGAAAAAGGCAAAAAAAATCACTTAAAGCGACAGGAAACTTCATGGCGATTTTAACCCTACTCGCGCATCAGAAACCTGGCGGGCAGGCAGTTAAAATCGCCCTGGCTCTTACCTGTCCGAAAGCCACCATGATTGTAATTTTAACCTGCTCTCCTGAGCAAGGGCACGTGCCCGGAGCCAACAGTGTCCTTTTTTTACATATGCATGTTGCGGCCCAATGACATCATTGAGACGCGACTGTAATTTTAACTCAGGCCTGAGCGGAGAATCCACCTGGAGTTAAAATTGGGGCCAAATCGTGCCGACTGATTTAACCAGAGTATGGGGTTGATTAAAAACTGCGCATCGGCCACGACATTCCAATGGGCGTCGGTCGATCGCCCACCGTAACCCCCTCGAGTGACTGATAGGGAAATGGTGTAAGCGGACTACCTACAGAGGAGCATGGCTCGCTCGATCTGCCACCTTAACCTCAGCAGTAGATCGACAGAACTCCCAGAGAAAAAGCATCAAGGGCCGTTTTTTAACGGTCTAGATCTTTCCAGGGGCTTCTGGCGAAGCATGCGGGGGGGAAGGTTTAAAATATTGAATATGTTAAACTTGTACCGAACCTTGGTTAGACCGCACTTGGAGTACTGTGAACCGTTCTGGCCTCCATATTATAAAAAAGATATAGATGCACTGGAGAAGGAGAAAAAAAAGGATTTACTAGGGTGATACCAGAACTGAGAGGTTATACCCATCAGGAAAGATTGAACAGGCTGGGGCTCCTTTCTCTAGGAAAGAGAAGGCTGAAGGGTGACCTGATAGAGGTCTTTAAAATTATGAATGGTTTTAATAAGGTAGACAGAGAGAAGATGTTTCCACCTGCTGGAGAAAACAGAACTAGGGGCCATAAATATAAGATAGTCGCTAATAAATCCAAAAGGGAATTCAGGAGAAACTTCTTTACCCAGAGAGTGTTGAGAATGTGGAACTCGCTACCACAGGGTGTAGTTGAGGCGAATAGCATTGATTTAAGGGGAAGCTAGACAAACACATGAGGAAGAAAGGAATAAAAGACATGAAGGCTTTGGAGAGGGTCCAAAGAGATTTACTAGAACGGTTCCAGGGTTGAGGGATTACAGTTACGTGGATAGACTAGAGAAGCTGATGCTATTCTCCTTGGAGCAGATAAGACAAAGAGGAGGTTTGATAGAGGTGTTTAAAATCATCAAGGGTTTAGATAGAATAAAGAACTGTATCCAATGGCTGAAGGGTCGATAACCAGCCGGCACAGATTTAAGGCGATTAGAGAAAGAACCAGAGGCAACATAAGCAAAAACTTTTTCACGAAACAAGTGGTTAGGATTTGGAATGCACTGCCTGATACGATGGTGGAAACAGAATCAATAGTAGCCTTCAAAAGGGAATTGGATAAATACTTGAAGGAAAAAAAATTGCAGGGAAATGGGGAAAGAGCGGGGGAGTGGGACTAACTGGATTGCTCTTCGAAAGAGCCGGCGCAGACTCGATGGGCCGAATGGCCTCCTTCTGTGCTGTACTATTCTATGATTATATGATTATATGATATGTTGATGGGGTTAAAAGAAAAGAAAGACATGCATTTATATAGCGCCTTTCATGACCACCAGACGTCTCAAAAGCTTTACAGCCAATGAAGTACTTTCGAAGTGCAGTCACGGTTATAATGTGGGAAAACGCGGCAGCCAATTTGCGCACAGCAAGCTCCCACAGACACCAATGTGATAATGACCATATAATGTTTGCTTTTGTTATGTTGGTTGAGGGATAAATATTGGCCTGCTCTGTAGAGCAGTAGTGATTCCCGCCCTCCTGTATGTGTCAGAGACATGGACCATGTACAGCAGGCACCTCAAAGCACTGGAGAGGTACCGCCAATGCTGCCTCCACAAGATCCTGCAAATCCATTGGCAGGATAGGCGCACCAGCGTCAGTGTTCTCGCTCAGGCCAACATCCCCAGCATCGAAGCTTTGACCACGCTCGATCAGCTCCGATGGACGGGCCACATCGTCCACATGCCAGATACGAGACTCCCAAAACAAGAACTCTACTCGGAGCTCCGACACAGCAAGAGAGCCCCAGGTGGGCAGAGGAAATGCTTCAAGGACACCCTCTGTAAGAGCCATAAAAGCTTAAGAAAATACTTTAAAATAGTGGCTAAATGGCATAATACAGTTAATTTACCTGAACGACTTATTGTATTAAGAAACCCCCTATTTTCTTGCTCCAGTAGTATAGTCCGACACCCCCTTCATTCTTGCCACAATGGAACAGTCCCTAAGCCACACATGGGTGCAGCCATCTTACAGTTTTAAACTGCACGTGGTGAAAGAGGCAGAAGCTGTGAGGTTTGGAGCAGTACAGTTTTTGAACGTGTTCGTTTATACGTGTTTGCTTTGTAATTCTGTTTGTTAAGTGTTATAGTAAACCGTTTAAAAGACAAAGCTACGTTTGGGAACGTTTTATTTCGACACGCGTCTACTCGATGTTAAAAGCCCCACAGCCCAGTGGCCTGCCTGTTTGGAAACTAAGAAGCGCCACTACATTAGTCAAAAACTTGCTCCCTAAGAAGGAAGGGACGGAATCGTCGGCGAACGTATACATGAATGGTCACGGAGCCAGACGACAATTTAAGAAAGCGAAGGTACAGTGACTGTTACTTGCTTTGTTCATTCTGTTGAGAAGCTAAATAAGAGCTGCGGGTAAAATGGCCGAGGCCTTAAGGAGCCAGGAGCTTCCCCCAGCCAGAAGGATTGCTGGCCAAAAGAGGGAAATAAAGCTCACCCCAAAGGCAAGGGAAGAGAAGTTACATAGAAGCATAGGTGCAAGGAAGGCTAAATTAGTTCAGATAACTGGAAAAATGAAGATAATTGATCGTCTCATGGAAGATAATGCTAATATTAAGAAAGCTGAAGACATGATATATTACGATTTCTCCAAGCTGCATGAAGAATTTAATATACTCAATGAAGATGTATTAGCACTTCTGTCTGAAGAAGAGGGAAACACTGATCAGCACGACTGGTTTGATCTTAAATCAACCAGCATTAAGGACTATATCAAGGCCACGAAGCAGTGGATGTTAAAAATTCGTCAAGATGCTGATACAGCAGAGAAAGATAAGGTTGACGATGAAGTCGGACCAGACGATAGCATTTCAGAGACTTCCGCCAGACCGAGCAAAAATCGAAAAGAAGGTAGCTCTGTTTCTGGACGCAGGTCAGTCGCTTCTACCACAAGCTCGGCGCGACGCATGAGAGCGGAGGCTGAACGGGCGGCGTTGATGGCGCGCGCAGCATCTTTAGATGAGAAGCAAGCTCTTGAACGGGAAGAGGCCCAACTGCAGGTCCAAGAGGCCCAACTGCAGGCCCAACAGGCCCAGCTGCAGGCCCAAGTGCAGGCCCAACAGGCCCAAGTGCAGGCCCAGCGGGCCCAGGTGCAGGCAAAGAAAGAACGGCTGGAGATGAAAACAGCTATCGAGGTCTCAGATGCCAGGTTGAGTGCGTACGAAGATTATGAAGGCTCACGGGACGGCGGGAGCCACTGCCAGTCAACGTTGCCACATAGAGTTGGATCCAGGGCACCTTCAAGAGTTACAACAGAGCCCGAAAGCAATTCCCCGGCATTACAGCGTGGAAGAGTGGCCTCTCCACTAACAGGAGCACGTGATGCTACCCCAGACGTCAGACGGTCTAGACTAGACCCTGCTGATGACCACCAGAGGCCTGAAGACACAGGGAGAAGCCTATACCGAGTGATGCAACGTCAGAACGAAATTACAGAGATGCTTGTAAAACAACAGAATCTGTTTCGACTCCCTCAAAGAGACATACCAGTGTTCCAAGGCGACCCACTCAAGTATAAGCCCTTCATCAGATCCTTTGAACAAGCCATTGACTCCAAGACAGAGAGCAGCAGTGATAAGTTGTACTACCTGGGACAGTACACCAGTGGTAAACCACAAGACCTGGTCAGAAGCTGTGAACACATGAGACCGGACCGGGGATACATAGAAGCCAGGAAGTTGCTGCAGGAGCACTATGGTAACGAGCTGAAGATAGCCACTGCATATATCGAAAAGGCTACCAAGTGGCCACAGATCAGATCGGAAGACGGAGAGGCATTGAACGCATATGTTCTCTTCCTCATAGGATGTCGCAACACCATGGAGGATGTTGAATTCATGGAAGAGATGGACAATCCTACGACTATGAGAATCGTCATCTCTAAGCTTCCTTACAGGATGAGAGAACAATGGAGAAGAACAGCCTTTGAGATAATGGAGAGACGGAAAAGTAGAGCCAGGTTTGCAGACTTAGTGAATTTCATAGACAAACAGGCTAAAATTGCTAGGGACCCATTGTTTGGAAACATCCAGGATGTCAGCCCGACCACCGATGGAAGAGTGAAAGCCAAGCCTGCTGAATCAAAGACTCTCAGGAAAGGTGGTTCCAGGGGAAGCAGCTTTGCAACTATCGTCACTCAGGCCGAGGAAGAAAGGCCCCAGAACTCATCTCCCAAAAAGAGCAGCACAGTGACACCTGCTAATGCCTTTCAGAAGCCATGCTTATTCTGCCAGAAGAATCATACATTGGATTTCTGCAGCGACATCAAAGCACAGCCACATAAGGACAGAATCGAATTCCTGAAGTACAACGGCCTATGTTTTGGATGTCTCTCTCAGGGGCACCTGAGTAGAAACTGTAAGCAAAGAACAACATGCAGAGAGTGCACTCGGAAACATCCCAGTCTGCTGCATATCCATAAAGAAGAACAAGTCTCTAAGAAGAGTGAAGAAAACAATACCGACGAGAAGGTTGTTTCAAGTGCTCTGGTGTCGCTAGAACCAGAGACTTGTGGACTCACTGGGGCCGGTGACAGTGACTGTATTCTTGCCATCGTACCAGTAAGGATCAAGTCTAAGAGGAGTGAGAAGGTTGTGGAGACTTACGCCTTCATGGATCCAGGTAGTTCAGCAACGTTCTGCACAGAATCACTCATGCGACAGCTGAACGTTAGAGGCAGAAGAACAGAAATCCTTATTACGCACCATGGGTCATGAGAAGTCAATGCAAAGTTATATCCTGTCAGACCTAGAAGTGTGTGGACTTGAAGAGAAGGACTTCATAGACCTGCCTAATGTTTTCACACAGAGGGAGATTCCTGTTAGAATAGGGAACCTAGCCCTGCAGAAGGATGTGGATAGATGGCCCTACCTAGAAAAGGTGCGTCTCCCATACATTGAAGCAGAAATTGGCCTATTAATTGGAACCAATGCCTACAAAACTATGGAGCCATGGCAGGTGATAAACAGCAAGGATGACGAACCCTACGCCGTCAGGACAGCCCTTGGATGGGTAATCAATGGACCGGTAAGGAGAGATGATGGCCACAAGTCGAACAAGGAGGAACGACAAAACGTCACAGTTAATCGCATCTCTATCGCAAGCATTGAAGAGCTGTTGATACAGCAGTTCAACGCAGACTTCTCAAAACGCAGCTGTGAGGAAAAGACAGAGATGTCACAAGAAGACCATCAGTTCATGGGTTTGATGACAAGGTCTACACAGTTCATTGATGGCCACTATCACATTGGTTTGCCACTGAGAAGACAGACCGTGAAGATGCCGAACAATCGCTGCATAGCAGAGCAACGCGCCATCAGTCTAAAGAGAAAGCTGAACAAGAACCCCGACTTTCACAAAGACTACAAAGACTTCATGAGAAACATCATAGCGAAAGGCTATGCTGTAAAAGTGCCCGAAGAACAGTTGAACAGAGACGATGGAAGGGTCTGGTACATTCCTCATCACGGGGTGTATCACCCAAAGAAGAAAAAGATCCGTGTAGTGTTTGACTGCGCCGCCTCATTCAGAGGAACTTCATTGAATGACCAGCTGCTTCAAGGTCCTGATCTTACTAATACCCTCATTGGCGTCTTGACTAGGTTTAGACAAGAGCTCGTTGCCATGATGGCAGACATAGAATCAATGTTCTACCAAGTCAGAATCCCTGACGAAGATGCTGATCTTCTGCGTTTCCTTTGGTGGCCAGATGGCGACGTTAGTGAAGCGATGGTGGAATGTAGAATGGCCGTACACCTGTTTGGAGCCACATCATCTCCCAGCTGTGCAAGCTACGCTCTCAGAAAAACTGCAGAAGATGGCAAGGGCAAAGCACCATCCGAGGCTGTGGAGACAATCTTCAGAAACTTTTATGTCGATGACTGTCTGAAGTCCGTGTCAACAGAAGACGATGCCATCGCACTGTCAAGAGACCTTAGAACTCTGTGTTCGAATGGAGGATTCCATCTGACTAAGTGGATAAGCAACAGCAGAGCAGTTCTAGCTTCTATCCCAGAAAGGGAAAGAGCCACTGAAGTCAAAGATCTGGACCTGAGCCACGATGTCCTTCCTATCGAGAGAGCTCTTGGTGTACAATGGTGCATCGAGTCAGACACGTTCAACTTCAGGATAATGGTGAACGAAAGACCATCCACAAGACGAGGGATTCTCTCCGTGGTCAGTTCCATCTACGACCCTCTCGGATTCCTGGCACCACTCATTCTGCCGGTGAAGCTGATGCTACGAGAGCTGTGTAGAGACAAGAGAGGATGGGATGAAGATATCCCAGAAGGTCAAGCTCAGAGATGGCACAGATGGCTGACAGATTTGCAACAACTTTCTAGCTTCAACGTCAGTAGATGCATCAAGCCCGCGAGTTTTGGAGTTACAAAGACGGCTCAACTACATCATTTCTCGGACGCCAGTGAGGACGGCTATGGCACGGCTACCTACCTCTTGCTGACAAATCAACAGGGCCAGAAACATTGTGCCTTCCTCATGGGAAAATCCAGGGTGGCTCCGCTGAAGCAGGTCACCATCCCGAGACTGGAATTGACGGCAGCGGTTGTTGCAGTTAAAGTTGACCAGGTGATGCGTAAAGAGTTACAGCTCCCATTAGAAGAATCTGTCTTCTGGACGGATAGCACGACGGTGCCGAATTATATAGAGAATGAGAAGATACGCTTCAAGACCTTCGTAGCAAACAGAATCTCATCCATTAGAGAAGCTACACAACCATCTCAATGGAGGTATGTAAACACCTCATTAAACCCAGCAGATCAAGCCTCACGGGGATTGAAGGCTGAAAACTTCATGAGGAGTGAAACTTGGATACAAGGCCCAAGTTATCTGCTGGAAACAGAGAGATCATGGCCAGAAAGACCAGATATGCCAAGTCAGATTACTGAAGACGACGTCGAAGTCAAGAGATCAGTCACAGTAAATTTCATAACTACGAAAGAGAACTTTGACACAGTGAACAAGCTTGTTAACCATTTCTCAGGATGGCACCAGTTGAGGAAAGCAGTTGCATGGTTTCTAAGGTTGAAAGAGTTGCTGCTACACCTGAGCGGTAAGAGAAAAGAGTACCGAGCCACTATCAGTCAGTCTGAAAGTAACCCTGATAAGCAGAGAATGCTTCTACAGCAGTACATGCATCAGCACAAGACCACATTGAGCAAGAATTCATTGACCGTGGAGGATTTGGCCAAGGCTGAGAAGGAGATAGTTTGCTTCAGTCAAAGACAAAGATACCCAGAAGAAACTGAAGCTCTACAGCAAAATACTCCAATCAAGAAAGGTAGTCATATCTACAAGCTGGACCCTACACTGCAAGATGGAGTACTGAGGGTGGGAGGGAGACTAAACAAATCTGCTATGCCAGAGGAGGCCAAGCATCCTGCTATCCTTTCTAAGGACCTCCGGGTTGCTACTCTCATTCTTCAGCATATACACCAGAGTATTGGACACAGTGGGAGGAATCACGTGCTTGCGAAGCTAAGACAAAGATACTGGATTCCAGGAGCTAATTCCGTAATAAGAAAAATACTCTCTGAATGCATTGTTTGCAGACGGTTACACGACCCTGGAAAGACCGATCACAAAGCTCTGCCTGCTACAAGAAGCAGCGTGAAAAGCTCCTGAACGAAAGAAAAAAGTGGACACTTGTATTGTAAATATGTTGAACTCATTAGTTTATGACTCTTAATGTTTGAGTAATTGACATGCTTCATGTGCCTAGCCAATTAGGGGCCGGAATGTAAGAGCCATAAAAGCTTAAGAAAATACTTTAAAATAGTGGCTAAATGGCATAATACAGTTAATTTACCTGAACGACTTATTGTATTAAGAAACCCCCTATTTTCTTGCTCCAGTAGTATAGTCCGACACCCCCTTCATTCTTGCCACAATGGAACAGTCCCTAAGCCACACATGGGTGCAGCCATCTTACAGTTTTAAACTGCACGTGGTGAAAGAGGCAGAAGCTGTGAGGTTTGGAGCAGTACAGTTTTTGAACGTGTTCGTTTATACGTGTTTGCTTTGTAATTCTGTTTGTTAAGTGTTATAGTAAACCGTTTAAAAGACAAAGCTACGTTTGGGAACGTTTTATTTCGACACACGTCTACTCGATGTTAAAAGCCCCACAGCCCAGTGGCCTGCCTGTTTGGAAACTAAGAAGCGCCACTACACCCTCAAAGCCTCCTTGAAAAAGTGCAACATCCCCACCGACACCTGGGAATCCCTGGCCCAAGACCGCACAAAGTGTAAGAGAAGCATCCGGGAAGGCGCCAAACACCTCGAGTCTCTTCACCGGGAGCAAGCGGAAGCCAAGCGCAGGCAGCACAAGGAGCGCACATCAACCCAAGCACCCCACCCACCCGCCCCTTCAACCACCATCTGCCCCACCTGTGACAGGGACTGTAGGTCCTGCATTGGACTCATCAGTCACCTTAGAAGTAATCTTCAGTTCTGAGGGACTGCCTAAGAAGAATAAATATTGGCCCAGGACAATTCCCCTACTCTTCTTCGAAATAGTGCCGTGGGATCTTTTATGTCCACCTGAGAGAGCAGACGGGGCCTTCCTTGGTTTAACGTCTCATTCGAAAGACGGCACCTCCGACAGTGCAGCACTCCCTCAGCACTGCAGTGGAGTGTCAGCTTAGATTTTTGTGCTCAAGTCCCTAGAGTGGGACTTGAACCCACAACCTTCTGACTCAGAGGTTAGATGAAGAAGGGTGGGAGGAGGCTCTTGTGGATCATAAACGCCCGCATCGACTTGTTGAGCTGAATGGTCTGTTTCTGTGCTGTAAATATATTGTACGGGTGATACGCACCTTGTCCACACCATTTTAACAGGTGCGTTTATTGGGCAGCATGTCAGGGCCTCATCCCAAGCAGGCGAGGGGCCCTCATCGACATGCAAAAGTCGGGAGCCTGATGGCATCATTCAGACACTGACGTTATTTTAACTTTGGGACCTGGCGACTGGCGCACATTGCCGATCGTGCCTGGGGGAAGCTGGCGTCAGGAGGCTCCGGAGGACAGGAAGAGGCCCAGGTACGTAAACATTGTTCATTTTTATTGAATTGCCTCTTCAGGCCCTACCTTGAGCCTCCCCTGCCCATGGCTTCTCTCCCCGCTCGATCAATCCGAGTGCCAGGGACCATTCTCATGGGTCCCCGATGAAGAGAGAGAGAGAGTGAGAGTAAGAGAGAGAGAGAGAGAGATAGTGTGAGAAAGAGAGGGAGAGAAAGAGAGAGTGAGAGAGAGTGAGAGAGAGAGAGAGAAATAGAGAGAAAGAGAAAGAGTGAGAAAGAGAGAGAAAGAGAGAGAAGTGAAAAAGAGAGAGAAAGAGGGGGAGAGAAATAGAGAGAAAGAGAAAGTCAGAAAGAGAGAGTGAGAAAGAGAGAGAAAGAAAGAGAGGGAGAGGAAGAGAGAAAGATAGAAAGACTAACTTCATTTATATAGCGCCTTTCATAACCTCAGGACATCCCAAAGCGCTTTACAGCCAATGAAATAGAGTCACTGTTGCAATGTAGGAAACGTAGCAGCCAATTTGCGCACAGCAAGCTCCCACAAACAGCAATGAAATAAAATGACCAGATCATCAGTTTTGATGATGTTGGGTGAGGGCTAAATATTGGCTAGGGCACCGGGGAGAACTCCCCTGCTCTTCTTCCAAATAGTGCCATATGGTCCGATTGGTCCACCCGAGAGGGCGGGCAATCCCTCGGTTTTAACGTCTCATCTGAGTGATGGGATACGGGTCTGCAGTCTTCTTCTCTGCTTAGGCAGTCCCTCGGAACCGAGGTTGACTTGCTTCCACATTAAAAATGAGTTCTCAGGTGACTGATGAGTCCAATGCGGGACCTACAGTCTCTGTCACAGGTGGGGCAGACAGTGGTTGAAGGGGCCGGGTGGGTGGGGTGCTTGGGTTGACGTGTGCTCCTTGCACTCTTTGCTCTTGGCTTCCGCTTGCTCCCGGCGAAGAGACTCGAGGTGTTCGTCGCCTTCCCGGATGCTTCTCCTCCACTTTGTGCGGTCTTGGGCCAGGGGTTCCCAGGAGTCGGTGGGGATGTTGCACTTTTTCAAGGAGGCTTTGAGGGTGTCCTTGAAGCGTTTCCTCTGCCCACCTGGGGCTCTCTTGCCGTGCCGTGCTGAGTTGCTGAGTGAGCGCCCCTTTCACTGAGGATGTTGGGGCTGCTCAGTTTAAAGACAGTGCCTCGTTTCTCTCTCTCTCTCTCTCTCTCGCTCACTCCCTCGAGAACAAGCGGAGGGGAGGCAACAATGCCAAATCCTTTTGACGCCCCACGGGCGGGCATCCCCATGACTGGATTTCCAGGCAGTCAGAGCTGAGGTGAGGAGGAGGTGAGCAACAGGTCACATCCTGGTTACCACTTAAAGGATATAGCACGACGGCACCGCCACCCTGCACAGGCACTGAAAGCAGTATCCTCACTGTGGGCGACCAGATACTCATCATTATTCATTCATCTGTGCATGATTTCAAAAAGCACATCGCTGACGGTGACCTCATGAACGCTGCTGTCTAATTACTTTAGGCTAGCTGACTCCAGAATACATTAAATGGGAATACATCACACTAGACACGGAGGTTGCCGTGGATTTCAATTGATGCATGTATCCCTCCTGTCTGTCACTTACAATTGAAATTCTTTTGCATTCCGCCCAATTAAAACATTTGGCAGAAGGAAGGAGGGGGGCGGTTTGGTGCCCTCCAACTTAATGATATGACTCTGGAATGACTGCTGCTTTTGTGCCGGATCAATTAAAGAAGGGAGTTTTACCTGACAGCAATGTGACAATGCTCTCATGAGATTTCGTTACAAAGCTTTTAAAGGCTGATGCATATTGATGTATACTCACGAACCGCGTGGAGAGAGAAAAAAGCAGCTCCTAATTTTGCCATCTCTTAATTTGGCCCTACTTACCACAGGGGGTTTTTTTTTGACGGAGCGATTGGTTTTTTTTTACTCGGATTTGACAAACGACGGCAGTCTCCAGCAAAGGCTCAATATTGTTTCACTTGCGCTGAGTCAGGACTGTTACAGCACTCCGCAGCCAATTAGAACAGTGTTAGGCACTCTCGGGGTCTTTGCGTAAATAGTTCAGCGGAGGGCTTTAAACAGTTCAGCCGAAGTGAAACAATATTGAGCCTTCACCAGAGACTACTGTCGTTTGACAAATCCGAGTTAAACCAATCGCTCCATAAAACCATAGAAACATAGAAGATAGGAGCAGGAGTAGGCCATTCGGCCCCTCGAGCCTGCTCCGCCATTTAATGAGATCATGGCTGATCATCCAAATTCAGTACCCGGTCCCTGCTTTCTCCCCATATCCCTTGATCCCTTTAGCCTTAAGAAATATATCCAACTCCTTCTTGAATATATTTAATGAATTGGCCTCAACTGTCTTCTGTGGTAGAGAAATCCACAGGTTCATCACTCTCTGGGTGAAGAAATTCCTCCTCATCTCTGTCCTAAATGGCTTACCCCTTATCCTTAGACTGTGACCCCTGGCTCTGGATTCCCCAACCATCAGGAACATCCTTCCTGCATCTAGTCTGTCTAGTCCTGTTGGAATTTTATAAGTTTTAATGAGACCCCCTCTCATTCTTCTAAACTCCAGCGAGTATAAGCCCAGTCGACCCAATCTCTCCTCATACGTCATTCCTGCCATCCCAGGTATCAGTCTATGGTAAGCAGGGCCAAATTAGGAGCATGTAGTGCTACCACCATTCCCGGCCAGGATAGAGATGATTGACAGGGGAAATTACCAATCAGGCCTGCTGTAAAGTGACTGGGATTGATTTTACACACATAATTTGTATTTTTTTTATTCGCTTATGTGATGTGGGCATCGCTGCCAAGGCCCAGCATTTATTGCCCATCCCTAGTTGCCCTTGAGAATGTGGTGGTGAGCCGCCTACTTGAACCGCTGCAGTCCGTGTGGTGAAGGTACTCCCACAGTGCTGTTAGGGAGGGAGTTCCAGGATTTTGACCCAGCGACGATGAAGGATCCGCAATATACTTCCAAGTCAGGATGGTGTGTGACTTGGAGGAGAACTTGGAGGTGGTGGTGTTCCCATGCGCCTGCTGCCCTTGTCCTTCTAGGTGGAAGAGGTCATGGGTTTGGGAGGTGCTGCTGAAGAAGCCTTGGCGAGTTGCTGCAGTGCATCTTGTAGATGGTACACACTGCAGCCACGGTGCGCTAGTGGTGGAGGGAGTGAATGTTTAAGGTGGTGGATGGGGTGCCAATCAAGCGGGCTGCTTTGTCCTAAATGGTGTCGAGCTTCTTGAGTGTTGTTGGAGATGCACTCATCCGGGCAAGTGGAGAGTATTCCATCACACTCCTTACTTGTGCCTTGTAGATGGTGGAAAGGCTTTGGG
This sequence comes from Somniosus microcephalus, assembly GCF_052327205.1. Classification (NCBI taxonomy): domain Eukaryota; kingdom Metazoa; phylum Chordata; class Chondrichthyes; order Squaliformes; family Somniosidae; genus Somniosus; species Somniosus microcephalus. Next base: position 107,736,350 of record NC_141001.1, read on the forward strand.
GAGTCAGGAGGTGAGACACTCGCTGCAGAATACCCAGCCTCTGACCTGCTCTTGTTGCCACAGTATTTATGTGGCTGGTCCAGCTAACTTTCTGGTCAATGGTGACCCCCAGGATGTTGATGGTGGGGGATTCTGCGATGGTAATGCCGTTGAATGTCAAGGGGAGGTGGTTAGACTCCTGGCACTTCTGTGGCGCAAATTTTACCTGCCACTTATCAGCCCAAGCCTGAACATCATTCAGGTCTTGTTGCATGCGGGCAGGACTGCTTCACTATCTGAGGAGTTGTGAATGGCGCTGAACACTGTGCAGTCATCAGCAAACATCCCCATTTCTGACCTTATGTTGGAGGGAAGGTCATTGATGAAGCAGCTGATGCTTGGGCCTAGGACACTGCCCTGAGGAACTCCTGCAGCGATGTCCTGGGGCTGAGATGATGGACCTTCAATCACCACAACCATTATGTAACTATCCTCCACTCACTGCATTGTGCTGGAAATGTAATCTTGCTATTATCAGGAGAGTTTGCTGTAGTTTCAGTCATGAGTTCTGTTTTCTGTAGTGTGTAAAGAATCTGTTTAAATAGATTCTGTTTTCTGTAGTGTGTAGAGAATCTGTTTAAATAGACTCTGTTTTCTGTAGTGTGTAAAGATTCTGTTTAAATAGACTCTGTTTTCTGTAGTGTGTAGAGAATCTGTTTAAATAGATTCTGTTTTCTGTAGTGTGTAGAGAATCTGTTTAAATAGACTCTGTTTTCTGTAGTGTGTAGAGAATCTGTTTAAATAGACTCTGTTTTCTGTAGTGTGTAGAGAATCTGTTTAAATAGACTCTGTTTTCTGTAGTGTGCAGAGAATCTGTTTCAATAGACTCTGTTTTCTGTAGTGCGTAGAGATTCTGTTTAAATAGACTCTGTTTTCTGTAGTGCGTAGAGAATCTGTTTAAATAGACCCTGTTTTCTGTAGTGTGCAGAGAATCTGTTTAAATAGACTCTGTTTTCTGTAGTGCGTAGAGAATCTGTTTAAATAGACTCTGTTTTCTGTAATGTGTAGAGATTCTGTTTAAATAGACTCTGTTTTCTGTAGTGTGTAGAGAATCTGTTTAAATAGACTCTGTTTTCTGTAATGTGTAGAGAATCTGTTTAAATAGACCCTGTTTTCTGTAGTGTGTAGAGAATCTGTTTAAATAGACCCTGTTTTCTGTAATGTGTAGAGAATCTGTTTAAATAGACTCTGTTTTCTGTAGTGTGTAGAGAATCTGTTTAAATAGACTTTGTTTTCTGTAGTGTGTAGAGATTCTGTTTAAATAGACTCTGTTTTCTGTAGTGTGTAGAGAATCTGTTTAAATAGACTTTGTTTTCTGCAGTGTGTAGAGAATCTGTTTAAATAGACTTTGTTTTCTGTAGTGTGTAGAGATTCTGTTTAAATAGACCCTGTTTTCTGTAGTGTGTAGAGAATCTGTTTAAATAGACTTTGTTTTCTGTAGTGTGTAGAGATTCTGTTTAAATAGACCCTGTTTTCTGTAGTGTGTAGAGAATCTGTTTAAATAGACTCTGTTTTCTGTAGTGTGTAGAGAATCTGTTTAAATAGACTCTGTTTTCTGTAGTGTGTAGAGAATCTGTTTAAATAGACTCTGTTTTCTGTAGTGTGTAGAGATTCTGTTTAAATAGACTCTGTTTTCTGTAGTGTGTAGAGATTCTGTTTAAATAGACTCTGTTTTCTGTAGTGTGTAGAGAATCTGTTTAAATAGACTCTGTTTTCTGTAGTGTGTAGAGAATCTGTTTAAATAGACCCTGTTTTCTGTAGTGTGTAGAGAATCTGTTTAAATAGACTCTGTTTTCTGTAATGTGTAGAGATTCTGTTTAAATAGACTCTGTTTTCTGCAGTGTGTAGAGAATCTGTTTAAATAGACTCTGTTTTCTGTAGTGTGTAGAGAATCTGTTTAAATAGACCCTGTTTTCTGTAGTGTGTAGAGAATCTGTTTAAATAGACTCTGTTTTCTGTAATGTGTAGAGATTCTGTTTAAATAGACTCTGTTTTCTGTGGTGTGTAGAGAATCTGTTTAAATAGACTCTGTTTTCTGTAGTGTGTAGAGAATCTGTTTAAATAGACTCTGTTTTCTGTAGTGTGTAGAGAATCTGTTTAAATAGACTCTGTTTTCTGTAGTGTGTAGAGATTCTGTTTAAATAGACTCTGTTTTCTGTAGTGTGTAGAGAATCTGTTTAAATAGACTCTGTTTTCTGCAGTGCGTAGAGAATCTGTTTAAATAGACTCTGTTTTCTGTAGTGTGTAGAGAATCTGTTTAAATAGACTCTGTTTTCTGTAGTGTGTAGAGAATCTGTTTAAATAGACTTTGTTTTCTGTAATGTGTAGAGATTCTGTTTAAATAGGCTTTGTTTTCTGTAGTGTGTAGAGAATCTGTTTAAATAGACTCTGTTTTCTGTAATGTGTAGAGAATCTGTTTAAATAGACTTTGTTTTCTGTAATGTGTAGAGAATCTGTTTAAATAGACTCTCTTTTCTGTAGTGTGTAGAGAATCTGTTTAAATAGACTCTGTTTTCCATAGTGTGTAGAGAATCTGTTTAAATAGACCCTGTTTTCTGTAATGTGCAGAGAATCTGTTTAAATAGACTCTGTTTTCTGTAGTGTGCAGAGATTCTGTTTAAATAGACTTTGTTTTCTGTAGTGTGTAGAGAATCTGTTTAAATAGACCCTGTTTTCTGTAGTGTGTAGAGAATCTGTTTAAATAGACTTTGTTTTCTGTAGTGTGTAGAGAATCTGTTTAAATAGACTCTGTTTTCTGTAGTGTGTAGAGAGTCTGTTTAAATAGACTCTGTTTTCTGTAGTGTGTAGAGAATCTGTTTAAATAGACCCTGTTTTCTGTAATGTGCAGAGAATCTGTTTAAATAGACCCTGTTTTCTGTAGTGTGTAGAGAATCTGTTTAAATAGACTCTGTTTTCTGTAGTGTGTAGAGAATCTGTTTAAATAGACCCTGTTTTCTGTAGTGTGTAGAGAATCTGTTTAAATAGACTCTGTTTTCTGTAGTGTGTAGAGAATCTGTTTAAATAGACCCTGTTTTCTGTAATGTGCAGAGAATCTGTTTAAATAGACCCTGTTTTCTGTAGTGTGTAGAGAATCTGTTTAAATAGACTCTGTTTTCTGTAGTGTGTAGAGAATCTGTTTAAATAGGCCCTGTTTTCTGTAGTGTGCAGAGAATCTGTTTAAATAGACTCTGTTTTCTGTAGTGTGCAGAGAATCTGTTTAAATAGACCCTGTTTTCTGTAATGTGCAGAGAATCTGTTTAAATAGACCCTGTTTTCTGTAGTGTGTAGAGAATCTGTTTAAATAGACCCTGTTTTCTGTAATGTGCAGAGAATCTGTTTAAATAGACCCTGTTTTATGTAGTGTGTAGAGAATCTGTTTAAATAGACCCTGTTTTCTGTAGTGTGTAGAGAATCTGTTTAAATAGACTCTGTTTTCTGTAGTGTGTAGAGAATCTGTTTAAATAGACCCTGTTTTCTGTAATGTGCAGAGAATCTGTTTAAATAGACCCTGTTTTCTGTAGTGTGTAGAGATTCTGTTTAAATAGACTCTGTTTCTGTAGTGTGTAGAGAATCTGTTTAAATAGACTCTGTTTCTGTAGTGTGTAGAGAATCTGTTTAAATAGACTCTGTTTTCTGTAGTGTGTAGAGAATCTGTTTAAATAGACCCTGTTTTCTGTAATGTGCAGAGAATCTGTTTAAATAGACCCTGTTTTCTGTAGTGTGTAGAGATTCTGTTTAAATAGACTCTGTTTCTGTAGTGTGTAGAGAATCTGTTTAAATAGACTTTGTTTCTGTAATGTGTAGAGAATCTGTTTAAATAGACTTTGTTTTCTGTAGTGTGTAGAGATTCTGTTTAAATAGACTCTGTTTTCTGTAGTGTGTAGAGATTCTGTTTAAATAGACTCTGTTTTCTGTAGTGTGTAGAGAATCTGTTTAAATAGACCCTGTTTTCTGTAATGTGCAGAGAATCTGTTTAAATAGACCCTGTTTTCTGTAGTGTGTAGAGAATCTGTTTAAATAGACTCTGTTTCTGTAGTGTGTAGAGAATCTGTTTAAATAGACTCTGTTTTCTGTAGTGTGTAGAGAATCTGTTTAAATAGACCCTGTTTTCTGTAGTGTGTAGAGATTCTGTTTAAATAGACCCTGTTTTCTGTAGTGTGTAGAGAATCTGTTTAAATAGACTCTGTTTTCTGTAGTGTGTAGAGAATCTGTTTAAATAGACCCTGTTTTCTGTAATGTGTGGAGAATCTGTTTAAATAGACTCAGTTTTCTGTAGTGTGTAGAGAATCTGTTTAAATAGACTCTGTTTTCTGTAGTGTGTAGAGAATCTGTTTAAATAGACTCTGTTTTCTGTAGTGTGTAGAGAATCTGTTTAAATAGACCCTGTTTTCTGTAGTGTGTAGAGAATCTGTTTAAATAGACTCTGTTTTCTGTAGTGTGTAGAGAATCTGTTTAAATAGACTCGGTTTCTGTAGTGTGTAGAGAATCTGTTTAAATAGACTCTGTTTTCTGTAATGTGTAGAGAATCTGTTTAAATAGACTTTGTTTTCTGTAATGTGTAGAGAATCTGTTTAAATAGATTCTGTTTTCTGTAATGTGTAGAGAATCTGTTTAAATAGACTTTCTTTTCTGTAGTGTGTAGAGAATCTGTTTAAATAGACTCTGTTTTCTGTAGTGTGTAGAGAATCTGTTTAAATAGACCCTGTTTTCTGTAGTGTGTGGAGAATCTGTTTAAATAGACTCTGTTTTCTGTAGTGTGTAGAGAATCTGTTTAAATAGACTCGGTTTCTGTAGTGTGTAGAGAATCTGTTTAAATAGACTCTGTTTTCTGTAGTGTGTAGAGAATCTGTTTAAATAGACCCTGTTTTCTGTAGTGTGTAGAAAATCTGTTTAAATAGACTCTGTTTTCTGTAGTGTGTAGAGAATCTGTTTAAATAGACTCTGTTTTCTGTAGTGTGTAGAGAATCTGTTTAAATAGACCCTGTTTTCTGTAGTGTGTAGAGAATCTGTTTAAATAGACTCTGTTTTCTGTAGTGTGTAGAGAATCTGATTAAATAGACTCGGTTTCTGTAGTGTGTAGAGAATCTGTTTAAATAGACTCTGTTTTCTGTAGTGTGTAGAGAATCTGTTTAAATAGACCCTGTTTTCTGTAGTGTGTAGAGAATCTGTTTAAATAGAATCTGTTTCTGTAGTGTGTAGAGAATCTGTTTAAATAGACTCTGTTTTCTGTAGTGTGTAGAGAATCTGTTTAAATAGACTCTGTTTTCTGTAGTGTGTAGAGAATCTGTTTAAATTGACTCTGTTTTCTGTAGTGTGTAGAGAATCTGTTTAAATAGACTCTGTTTTCTGTAGTGTGTAGAGAATCTGTTTAAATAGACTCTGTTTTCTGTAGTGTGTAGAGAATCTGTTTAAATAGACTCTGTTTTCTGTAATGTGTAGAGAATCTGTTTAAATTGACTCTGTTTTCTGTAGTGTGTAGAGAATCTGTTTAAATAGACTCTGTTTTCTGTAATGTGTAGAGAATCTGTTTAAATAGGCCCTGTTTTCTGTAGTGTGTAGAGAATCTGTTTAAATAGACCCTGTTTTCTGTAGTGTGTAGAAAATCTGTTTAAATAGACTCTGTTTTCTGTAGTGTGTAGAGAATCTGTTTAAATAGACCCTGTTTTCTGTAGTGTGTAGAGAATCTGTTTAAATAGACTCTGTTTTCTGTAGTGTGTAGAGAATCTGTTTAAATAGACTCTGTTTTCTGTAGTGTGTAGAGATTCTGTTTAAATTGACTCTGTTTTCTGTAGTGTGTAGAGAATCTGTTTAAATAGACTCTCTTTTCTGTAGTGTGTAGAGATTCTGTTTAAATAGACTCTGTTTTCTGTAATGTGTAGAGATTCTGTTTAAATAGACCCTGTTTTCTGTAGTGTGTAGAGATTCTGTTTAAATAGACTCTGTTTTCTGTAGTGTGTAGAGATTCTGTTTAAATTGACTCTGTTTTCTGTAGTATGTAGAGAATCTGTTTAAATAGACTCTGTTTTCTGTAGTGTGTAGAGAATCTGTTTGAATAGACTCTGTTTTCTGTAGTGTGTAGAGAATCTGTTTAAATTGACTCTGTTTTCTGTAGTGTGTAGAGAATCTGTTTAAATAGACCCTGTTTTCTGTAGTGTGTAGAGAATCTGTTTAAATAGACTCTGTTTTCTGTAGTGTGTAGAGATTCTGTTTAAATAGACTCTGTTTTCTGTAGTGTGTAGAGAATCTGTTTAAATAGACTCTGTTTTCTGTAGTGTGTAGAGATTCTGTTTAAATAGACTCTGTTTTCTGTAGTGTGTAGAGAATCTGTTTAAATAGACTCTGTTTTCTGTAGTGTGTAGAGATTCTGTTTAAATAGACTCTGTTTTCTGTAGTGTGTAGAGAATCTGTTTAAATAGACTCTGTTTTCTGTAGTGTATAGAGAATCTGTTTAAATAGACCCTGTTTTCTGTAGTGTGTAGAGAATCTGTTTAAATAGACCCTGTTTTCTGTAGTGTGTAGAGAATCTGTTTAAATAGACTCTGTTTTCTGTAGTGTGTAGAGAATCTGTTTAAATAGACTCTGTTTTCTGTAGTGTGTAGAGAATCTGTTTAAATAGACTCTGTTTTCTGTAGTGTGTAGAGAATCTGTTTAAATAGACTCTGTTTTCTGTAATGTGTAGAGAATCTGTTTAAATAGACTCTGTTTTCTGTAATGTGTAGAGAATCTGTTTAAATAGACTCTGTTTTCTGTAGTGTGTAGAGAAACTGTTTAAATAGACTCTGTTTTCTGTAGTGTGTAGAGATTCTGTTTAAATAGACTTTGTTTTCTGTAGTGTGTAGAGAATCTGTTTAAATAGACTCTGTTTTCTGTAGTGTGTAGAGAATCTGTTTAAATAGACTCTGTTTTCTGTAATGTGTAGAGAATCTGTTTAAATAGACTCTGTTTTCTGTAGTGTGTAGAGAAACTGTTTAAATAGACTCTGTTTTCTGTAATGTGTAGAGATTCTGTTTAAATAGACTCTGTTTTCTGTAGTGTGCAGAGAATCTGTTTAAATAGGCCCTGTTTTCTGTAGTGTGTAGAGAATCTGTTTAAATAGACTCTGTTTTCTGTAGTGTGTAGAGAATCTGTTTAAATAGACTCTGTTTTCTGTAGTGTGTAGAGAATCTGTTTAAATAGACTCTGTTTTCTGTAATGTGTAGAGATTCTGTTTAAATAGACTCTGTTTTCTGTAGTGTGCAGAGAATCTGTTTAAATAGGCCCTGTTTTCTGTAGTGTGTAGAGAATCTGTTTAAATAGACCCTGTTTTCTGTTGTGTGTAGAGAGTCTGTTTAAATAGACTCTGTTTTCTGTAGTGTGTAGAGAATCTGTTTAAATTGACTCTGTTTGCTCAAAGTCCGGCAGTAATTTCCGTCCCGCCTCCAACACATCGGCTGACACAGTGGTGTCAAAAGTCACTCCATTTGTAAGAGCAGGGGATAATTGGCTAGCTCCTTCAAAGAGCTGGCACAGGCACGATGGGCCGAAAGGCCTCCTTCTGTGCTATTCTAATTTGCTCCAACAGTATCATGGGCCAAAGCAGGAATGATAGATTTGAACTGGAAAAATTAAGTAAGAAGAAAGCAATTGTGCCTTTTAATGTGGACACATATGGGAACAATAAGGTTTAATTAAAATTTATATTGGTGTAAAAGAAAGTGAGCATAAATCTTCAGGGGTCTATTAACAAAACATTGAGAACACAACAAAGCACCATCAGTTTTGTATTTTCAGTCAATTATCAGGGCTTTGCTGGGGAATTCTAAATGCTGCTTAATCTCCATTTTAAAATTTGCAAAGTGCAAACTTATTTGTTCAGTTGCCACACGGCACGTCAGATCTTTCTTCCCACTGCCAAGTCGACGGTGAAGAGGGTTTTAGTTTCCTGCTTAGAGAGGCGGAGAGGTTTAGGGAGGCAATTCCAGAGCTTAGGACCCAGGCAGCTGAAGGCACGGCCGCCAATGGTGGAGCATTGCAAATCGGGGATGCGCAAGAGGCCAGAATTGGAGGAGCGCAGAGATCTCGGAGGGCTGTAGGGCTGGAGGAGATTACAGAGATGAGGAGGGGAGGGGGGGCGAGGCCAAGGAGGGATTTGAAAACAAAGATGAGAATTTTAAAATCGAGGTTTTGCCGGACCTGGAACCAGTGTAGGTCAGCGAGCACAGGGGGTAATGGGTGAACGGGACTTGGTGTGAGTTAGGACACGGGGCAGTGAGCACAGGGGGTGATGGGTGAACGGGACTTGGTGCGAGTTAGGACACGGGGCAGTGAGCACAGGGGGTGATGGGTGAACGGGACTTGGTGCGAGTTAGGACACGGGCAGACGAGCTTTGGATGACCTCAAGTTTACGTAGGGTAGAACGTGGGAGGCCAGCCAGGAGCGCATTGGCAAAGTCTACAGGTAACAAAGGCATGGATGAGGGTTTCAGCAGCAGATGAGCTGAGGCAGTGGCGGAGACGGGCGATGTTACGGAGGTGGGAATAGGCGGTCTTAGTTATGGCGCGGATATGTGGGCGGAAGCTCATTTCAGGGTCAAATATGACACCAACGTTGCACCAAGGGAGCAAGCACAGGGGGTGATGAGTGATCGGGACTTGGTGCGAGTTAGGACACAGGCAGCAGAGTTTTTGGATACTATGTCAGGCCTGGAGCAATAGAGACATATTCCCTCATTAACTCTCCAGGAGAAGAGATAAGAAGTGTAGCAAATCAGTCAAGGAGACTTTAGGGAGGCAACGGTATGGATAGGCTTGTGTTATGAATGCGCTGGGAAGAGATAAGATGGAACTCCATAATTGAAACCCACGGTTTCTCATTAATGAGTAAACAAATGTTATTGCGCAGACTCATTGATGGGAGATTAAGCAAATGTATTAAAATGCATTGACATTATAGCATTAAGATAGGAGGATGTAATTAAACATTTAAAAGATACATGCACTGGAGCCCCTTTTGATCTAGTCTTACTGAGGCTAGCGTAAGCAGTCAAGACGACACCCTTGCGACTTCCTGAGCAGAGTCCTTGGTATGTGAGAATAAATGGTATCTACATCTCCCATAAACTGTATGTAAGGGGTTGTGTTTTCTTATCTCATTGACTTGATTTAATAAAGAGTATTAAGCAGACATTTTCAATGTTTCCTAATCCTCCAACTTGTATTAGAGGTAAAGGATATATGACAATATCCGATAATACATCCAAACAGAGTACTTTTGAAGTGCAGTCACTGTTGTAATGCAGGAAACACGGCAGCCAATTTGCGCACAGCAAGCTCCCACAAACAACAATGTGATAATTGTTAGATCCGTGTATTTTTGATGTAGTGTGTCCTTCAATAACTGGACACGAGACTGCAGGAACAATCAACAGGTATTTACTGGATGAGGGTTACTCTAAAAACTAAACGTACAGATCCCTACTCAGGGTTTATATACAGGTGTGGTCACTGCCGGTACTACAGTATACAGGAGCTGTAAAAAGTAGTTCTCCCCTTAAAGGTACATACACTACAATTCCTCCCCTTTTAGATTGACAGTACCATCAGATTCATTTAACAATTAACACTTTTAACATGCACATTAACTGAAAATAGTCCATTTATAAATTCAGTCTTTGGGGCGGCTTCCTGATCCTTTCTGGATAGCGTCTTTCCTGAGTGTCTTGTTCTTGGTGCGGAGGCCCCCTGTCGTCAGTTGGTTCATCAGCTTCCGATGCTACTGTTTCTGGGGTAGATGCTACCTGTATGTCGGGTTCATCACCAGGTGTGCGAGACATGGGGTTGACTCGTTCCTGTGACTCTAGGATCTGGTCGACATGGCGTCTCACAATGTTCTCCCCAACATCCACTGTGTACATTAGTGGCCCCTGCCGTGTGCATATCGTTCCTGGTTGCCATTTCTCTGTTCGGTAGTCGCGGGCCAAGACTGGTTGCCCTACATTGAAGCTCCTTGTCGGCTTCTCATTGATGTGCTGGAATTGCTTATTCTCAACATCTCTTCATACATTTGGTCTGAGCAAATCCAGACGAGATCTCAACCTTCGGTTAAAGAACATCATGGCCGGGGTCTGGTTGGTGACTGCATGTGTCGCATTTCTGTAGGTTAACAGGAAATTGTCCACCTTATGCTGCAGTGGAATGTCGTCATCGCACGTGGCCCTTACTGCTTTCTTAAAGGTTTGTACGAACCTCTCAGCCAATCCATTTGTGGCTGGATGATACGGGGCGGATGTGTAATGCCTTACCCCATTCCTTTTCATGAATCTTCGAAACTCTTCGGACACAAACTGTGGTCCGTTATCAGAGCAAATCTGCTCTGGCAAGCCGTTCCTGGCAAATATGGTCCGTAGGACTGCAATAGTTTTCTCCGTGGTGGTGGACGACATTTTGATCACCTTAGGCCATTTCGAGTGCACATCCACGGCTATTTGAAACATTGAGTCCATGAATGGACCAGCAAAATCAATATGCACCCGTTGCCATGGAGATGAGGGCCACTCCCATGGGTGTAGAGGGGCATGTGGTGGTGCATTTTGGACCTTCTGGCATCCTGAGCAGCTCTTTGTCAGGTCCTCGATTTGCTGATCGATCCCCGGCCACCACACATAAGCCCTAGCAAGGCTTTTCATTTTCACCCCTCCCAGATGGCCTTCGTGAAGCTCATTGAGCACTCTCTCCCTTAACTTGGGTGGAATTACCACTCAGGATCCACACATCAAGGTCCCCTGGCATACTGACAGCTGTTCTCTTCTGGATGAGAATGCTGGCAACAGTGAGTCACCATGTGTTGGCCATCCCTTCACCGTCAAGTCATATACCCAAGACAGTGTCGGGTCATTTCGGGTCTCCTTCTCTATATCAGCGTTAGTTACTGGCAAGCGTTCAATTACAGTCGAATGAAATATTTCGACAGGGTCCACTGCTGGTGCTTCCTCCGCAGTAGGCAGTGGCAGGCATGATAGCCCATCAGCGTTTCCATGCTGTTTCGTGCCCTTATACTCGATTTCATATTGGTTCGCCCCTAGAAAAAACGACCATCTTTGTAGCCGTTGCGCAGTCATCACCGGCACGCCCTTCTTTGGATTAAATATGGAGACAAGTGGTTGGTGGTCCGTCAGCAAGGTGAACTTCTGCCCGTGCAGATAGTGGTTGAACTTTTTCACTCCCCACACTAGGCTGAGGAACTCCCTGTCAATCTGGGCGTAGTTACGCTCGGCTGAGGTTAGTGACTGAGACGCAAAGGCTACCGGCCTCTCCGAGCCGTCCGGGAACTTGTGCGACAGCACCGCTCCAATGCCATAGGGTGATGCATCACACGCCAACCGAATTGGTAGTGCTAGGTTGAAATGAGCCAACAACTCTTTTGATGCGATCAATTCTTTGCACTTCTGGAAAGCTCGTTTACATTCGTCATTCCACTTCCATGGTACCCCCGTTTGCAGTAGGGTGTTCAGTGGGTGTAGTACTGTTGACAAATTCGGCAAGAACTTATGGTAGTAGTTCACCAGCCCGAGGAACGACCTCAGTTGTGACACATTTTCCAGTGCTGGAGCCTTGACTACTGCCTCAATCTTTTCAGGGGACTTATGTAACCCCTCTTCATCAATAACATGGCCACAATACTAGATCTGCTTCTGGAAAAACTCGCATTTGTGGCGATTTGCTCGGAGCCCATATTCCTTCAATCTAGTGAGCACCTGCTCCAGGTTGGCAAGGTGAGCACCGTCATTTTCGCCCGTAACCAGGATGTTGTCCAAATAACACTGGGTCCCTGGAATCCCTTGCAGGACTTGATCCATTGCCATTTGCCAAATAGCCAGAGCTGATGCTACCCCGAACACCAGCCAGTTGTATTGGTAGAGACCTTTATGAGTGTTGATCGTGAGGTACTGTTTCAAGGCTTCTTCTACCTCCATTTGCAGGTTCGCCTGGGCCAGATCAATCTTAGTGAAGCGTTTCCCTCCAGATAGCGAGGCGAAAATATCTTCAATCCGTGGAAGCGGATATTGTACCATGTGAAGGACTGGGTTCACTGTCACCTTAAAGTCCCCACAGAAGCGAACTTTCTTTGGTTCCCCAGGTGTATTACTCAACGACCTCTTCATTACAGGAACGATGGGTGTGGCCCACTCGCTCCAGTCCACTTTGGACAGTACTCCTGAACGTTCCAAACCTTCCAGCTCTGCTTCGACGGCTGGGCAGATCGCATAAGGCGTAAGACATCTGGCCTTAAAAAACTTTGGGCTTGCATTTTCCTCTATTTTGATCGTCGCTGTTATGCCTTTTAGTGTTCCAAGTCCCTCCTGGAACACTTCTTGTGCGTCAGTTAGCATTTTTGACAGTCGTCCAGGTGTGGCGTCGTCATCCTTTTTGGCATCTACAGTCAGTGCTTGTATGGAATGCCAATCTAGCTGTATCTTCCAGATCCATTCACGTCCTAGTAGTGGTGGTCCTCCATCTGGCAATACATATAGGTCCATTTTTGGTGTTTCCTTACAGTTATATACAACGTGTACATCTTCAAGACAATCTCTGTATCTCTCAAGGGTATATGTGAGCATAGCCGCTTGTAGTCCCTTCGGTTTATGACTGTTAGGGCTGATCCTGTGTCCAATTCCATTTTCACTTGGACTCCAGCTATCTTGAGCGTGACCCAGATAGTTTGATGATCCTCCATTTGGATCACCTTATGTAGTTTCAGACAACCCAGCTCCTTGCTTCCGGAGTCTGTATCACTTTTCTGTTCATCTGAACTACTCTCCGTCACCTTATGTACCTTCTTGTACTTCTCCTGTGGAGATTTCTTGCTGCTGGTTTTCTTTCCTGACCTGCAGACTCTTGCTACGTGTCCTACTTTTCCACACTGTCTGCACACTTTGTCCTTAAACCAGCAATCATTATGGTCGTGTGTTGTTCTGCCGCAGCGATAACACTTCACTGTTCTGTATGACATTTCATTTATGCCATATTCTTGCGGTCTCCGTTGTATCTCTGCAGCGCCCCTTGCGGCTGCTTCATGTGATACTGCCATGCTGAAAGCCTTTTCCAGCGTAAGGTCCTTTTCAGTTAAAAGCCGTTTCTGGGTTCCTTCACTTTGAAGCCCACACACAAACTTGTCCCTTAAGGTATCTGCCAGTCCCGCTCCAAACTGGCAGTGTTTCGATAGCTTACGCAGTTCCGTTAAATACTCAGCATTACTTTCATCTTTATGCTGGTTCCTTTTGTGAAACTTAAATCTTTCTGCTATCAGCAGCGGTTTGGGGTTTAAGTGGTTCTGTAGGGTTGACACTATGTTTCCAAAATCCTTGTCCACTGGCTTCACTGGGGTTACTAGGTTTCGCAGTAAGCCATACGTTTTTGCACCCATGGAATTCAACAATACCAGCGCTTTCCTCTCATCTGGCACTTCATTCACCTTGCAGTACACTTCTATGCGTTCGACATATGTCGTCCAATCTTCGACTTCATTGTCGAACGCTGTGATACTGCCACTCTTCGGCATCCCTGGGTGTGGTTAGACTGGCTCAAAATGGCGTTTTACCGCGCTTCCCTTCTTCTCCGCTGCAGCTCAAAATGGCGTTTTCCCGCGCTCTCCCTTCTTCTCCACTGCGGCTGCTCGGCCCTTGAACACCGGCTGTGCTCTGCACGTTTCCCTTTCTTCCCTGCTGGCGCTGCTCGTCCCTTGAACACCGGCTGCGCTCTGCGCATTTTCTTTCGCGCCTCTCTCTCTTCTCCCGTCGACGCCGTTCGGTCCTGAACACTGGCTGCGCCCTGTGCGCTCTACCCTCTCTCTTCTCCCATCGACGCCGCTCAGTCCTGAACACCGGCTGCGCCCTGTGCGCTCTACCCTCTCTCTTCTCCCGTCGACGCTGCTCGGCCTTTTCTGTGCTGTCGGTCGGCTCTAGCCGCCGCTGTCCGGGAAGGGTCTGCGCCGTACCTGTTGCCAGCCTGTTTCGCTGGACCACCGTGACTGGAGAACCAAGCCCAGCTCTCAACAGCCTCCCCTGCGATGCTCAATCTCTGCTGGATGACTGGGCGGTTGCTCGTGGTCGATGCCCGTGCTTCTGGCCTCAACTTTCTTCCACTGTTCTCCAGGAGCGAATCCCTGGGAGGTAATGCAGAGTTGCGGGTAGGTTCGAATCTGCCTCGTCGCCACTGTTAGATCCGTGTATTTTTGAAGTAGTGTATCCTTCAATAACTAGACACGAGACTGCAGGAACAATCAACAGGTATTTACTGGATGAGGGTTACTCTAAAAACTAAACGTACAGATCCCTACTCAGGGTTTATATACAGGTGTGGTCACTGCCGGTACTACAGTATACAGGAGCTGTAAAAAGTAGTTCTCCCCTTAAAGGTACATACACTACAATAATGACCAGATAACCTGTTTTTGTTATAACAACAGAAAATGCTGGAAAAACTCAGCAGGTCAGGCAACATCCGTGGAGAGAAATTTGAGTTGACGTTTCGGGTTGGACCCTTCTTCAAAACTGGAAAGAAAAGAAACTAGATCGGAGGCAGGGCTGCGATCGGACAAAAGAATAAAAGAAACAAAAGAAGTAAAAGAGATTAGAAGCTACACGAGATGGTAATAGGCTGGGATTAGGTGTAAAGTGTACTAGCAGGGCAAAAGATAGCTGCCAGGTGTGAGAGAGAAACAAAAGGAAAGGGGGGGGGGGAAAAAGGAGTGGAACAATTACAAGAGAAAATGAAATGGGGGCCGAGCTTATGATCTGAAATTGTTGAACTCGATATTGAGTCTGGAAGGCTGCAGACTGCCTAATCGGAAGATGAGGTGCTGTTCCTCGAGTTTACGTTGAGCTTCCATGGAACAATACAAGAGGCCAAGGACGGTGAGGTCCGAGTGGGAATGGAGTGGTGAATTAAAATGACAGGCGACCGGAAGCTCGGGGTCACCCTTACGGACTGAACGGAGGTGTTCCGCAAAGCGGTCACCCAATCTGCGTTTGGTCTCCCCAATGTAGAGGAGACCGCATCGTGAGCAGCGAATACAGTATACTAGATTGCGAGAAGGGCACCTCCGACGGTGCAGCACTCCCTCAGCACTGTGCTGGGAGTGTCAGCCTAGATTTTGTGCTCAGGTCCCTGGAGTGGGCCTTGGATCCCACAGCCCTCTGGCTCAGAGGTGGCGGTGCTGCCCACTGAGTCACAGCGGACACCATCTTAACTTTGGCAACATTCCTGCAGGACAGATTACAATCTGGTGGACATTGTAGCAATGCTCTATTAGAGTAATGACATGTCCCACGTGGGGCTCTCTGATTACCGCTCCCGAATTCCTGATTTGTCCTCCGACCGAAGGAGCAAACATCCACACCGGTAGCGCAAATTTGGTAAAGTCTACCTTTATGCTTAAACTTTATTCTCTCTCACATTGATCTGTAATGAGGCTGAACTGAGAGGTTATACCTATCAGGAAAGACTGAACAGGCTGGGGCTCTTTGTTCCAAAAAAAGGAAAGCTGTGGGGTGACCAGATAGAGGTCTTTAAAATTATGAAAGGATTCGGCAGGGTAGGCGTAGGGAACATGTTTCCACTTGTGGGGAAGTCCAAAGCTAGAGACCATCAATATAAGATAGTCACTAATAAATCCAATCGGGAATTCAGGAGAAACTTCTGTACTCAGAGAGTGGTGAGAATGTGGAACTCACTACCACAGGGAGTGGTTGAGGCGAATAACATAGATGCATTTAAGGGGAAGCTGGATAAACACATGAGGGAGAAACGAATAGAAGGATATACGAAACATTCACAGTTCTGACGAAAGGTCATTGACCTGAAACGTTAACTCTGTTTCTCTCTTCACAGATGCTGCCTGACCTGCTGAGTATTTCCAGCATTTTCTGTTTTTATTTCAGATTTCCAGCATCTGCAGTATTTTCTTTTTGTAGAAGGATATGCTGATAGGGATGAGATGAAGAGGGGTGGGAGGAGGCTCGTGTGGGGCATAAACACCGGCACAGACCAGTGGGGCCGAATGGCCTGTTTCTGTGCTGTACATTCTGTGTAATATAATTCAGGGGGAAACAGTACAAAGGTTAGCACTATAGTCTGGTGAAGCTCACTAATTTGACTGCGGCGAATAAACAAAATTTTTTTAATCAAATGCGAATAACTCCTGGATTAATTTGAATATCTCCGTCTCTGCAGTGGGTATTCTGAGTTTCGTTCCAAATTTGCATTTGTTTATTGCTGAATGTGAATGCTGCAGGCACATCTTCAACCAGCTGGCACCGAACAAAGAATGAAAACATTTCAACGCTGCGTACGCTGACTGCTCTTGACAGAGTCTCTGTGGCCAGTGAGGTGTTCGGTTGCATGGCGGTGGAAACGCCAGTTTGTGTTGACGCCAAGCGCGGGATCTATACTTTCAGGAAGGGTCTAATTTTGTTTCACTTGTTATCGGGACAAAGCATATTTCTGATCTGATGCCTATGTTAAAATGAGTTTGGTGCTGGATGAAACACAATTTAATTTGTCTTGGGGAATGATCTGTGGTGTACTTGGGAGTGTAACAGTTCACGGTGAGCGAGCAGGCACTCAGCTCTTTTAAAGGATTTGTGTGAAACAAAAAGCCCAGGAAATACGCTTTGTGCCTAATACTTGGTCCCGTAGCCTGGGTGCCCCATCATCATACACCCCATAACAGCGCCCCTTAAAAATGCCCTTCTGTTTTTTTCCATCCTGGGACACACACCAAACCCCAGCTGTAAATACGAGCGGATAACTGTTGTGACCCGTGGCTTGGTGGGTAGCACACTCGCCTCTGAGTCAGAAGGTTCTGGGTTCATAGTCCTGCTCCAGGGGCTTGAGCCTATAATCCAGGCTGACACTCCAGTGCGGTGCTGAGGGAGTGCTGCACTGTCGGAGGTGCCGTCTTCCAGGTGAGATGTTCAATCGAGGCCCTATCTGCCCCTCTCGGGTGAATGTAAAAGATCCCATGGCACTATTTGGAAGAGCAGGGGAATTCTCCCCGGTGTCCTGGCCAATATTTATCCCTCAACCAACATCACTGAAACTGATTATCTGGTCATCATCTCATTGCAGTTTGTGGGAGCTTGCTGTGCACAAATTGGCTGCCGCGTTTCCTACATTACAACAGTGACTACACTTCAAAAGTACTTCATTGGGCGTAAAGCTCTTTGGGATGTCCTGAAAGGGGCTATATAAATGCAAGTTGGTTTTTTTTCTTTTCCAAAGTTCTGCCGAAGCTACTGCTAGGATCAGTACAAGATCAATAGGTGTTTTGTCCTGGTATTCTCCTACACTTCAAAAGGGAAAGTAATTGGTTTCCACTCGCCTATTCCTGACCGTCTGGATTAATTACCACATGTATGTAATTACTTATAACCCGACCTAAGTATAATACGCTCTGCCAAAATAAAATCAAGGCCCTTGCACAAAACAGGGTCAAACAACAACAACTTTCACCTTTAATGTAGCACGATATCGTAGCGTGTTTCACAAAAGAGGAAAAACAAATCTGTATAACCAGACACCAAGCAGTGGTGGGAGAGGAGTAGGGTGCTGACCGAAACAAGAGCAGAGGTAGATGTTAAGGTGGCTTTTGAAGGAGGAGGACAGAGGTACAAAGGCAGAAGGGTTTATGGAGAGGTTCCAAAGTGTGGGCTGAGACAGCTGAAGGCTCTGTGGGAACAAACGGGGGATACAAAGGAGGCCGGAGCTGGAACAGGGAGAGTGTATGCTAGAACTTAGGGTTGAAATGAGGTTGTAGTGGTAAGGAGGGGCAAAGCCATGCGAGGACATGCTTATCCACTTGGCAAAGTAGTCGGGCATGAAGAGGTGGTCAAGGACTCAAGTGCGGTAGTAGAGATATAGATCGAGGTGTCCTCAGTGTCCATGGGAAAGCTGACCCCCATCCCTACAAAAGGCACCAACGAAGTGTAGCATGTTGACAAGGAAAAGGATGGACCCAAGGTTGAAGCCTTAGGACACACTCAAGGCGATTGAGCAGGGATGGGAGATGCAGCCATTGCCTAAGATGTGCTGGCTTTATTGGAACAGAGAGGAGAAGAGCCTGGCTACGCCAAGCAATGGAGGTAGGCCGCAGAGCGAATACAGCGGAGGAGGGCGTAGCGTCAACTGTGTCAAACACTACAGAAAGGTGAAGGGGTACGAGGACAGAAAGTATACCATGTTTGCAGTCACAATGGCTGTCATTAGTGACTTTAACCAGAGCAGTCTAAGAGTGGTGGGCAGGGCAGAAACCAGATTAAAGGGATTCAAGGAGGGAGTGAAGGGAAAGGTAGGTCTGCAGTTTGGTAAGGATATTAGAGAGGAAGAGCAGGTTGGAGATAGGGTAGTAGTTGGGGTGAATGGCTGGATTGAGGATGGGTTTGTTGAGCCGGAGGGTGATAACGGCAGGCTTGAAAGGCTTGGGAACAGACTCTGAGGAGAGAGGACTATCGATGACGTTAGCAAGCATTGGGCCAAAGAGTTGTAATTGTATGATAAGGGAGTTGAGGGTGCAAGGGGTGGAGTCGGTGAGCTTGGCGAGAGCTGTGGTGGGAAAATGGGGGAGGAACTACAGAGTGATGTGGGGTCGGGGCAAGGATATGGAGGAGGCTTGGAGAGGAGGAGGAAGAGGAGACAGCTTATGCAGCTGTCCATGATAGTCAAAATCAACATACAAATCTTCTATCCACCAAAATGATGATCAGCATATCAATCAAATACATTTTCTCTTCTTTCTCATTTCAACCAGCTATTGTTATACTTAGCTCCTCCACCACTGTGATATTTAAAGGGCAACGCTCCCTCCCATTGCTGTGTTCAGTCTCCTGGGTGGCTCCTGTTGCTCATTTTAAAACATCTCTTGCTGTTTCTTTTTTTACTGCTGGGCTGCCTATAATTTGTGCTCAGGCTACACTCAGGAGGGAGAATTGTCATTTAAATATCGCAGCGTTGGAGGAGTGCTCACATTAGCTGATGACACTATCCACTCCTCTGGCACTGTGATATCACCCCACCCCCGGCCAACTTCAAAAAAATAGGAAGACTTGCATTTCTATAGCGCCTTCCATGACCACCAGATGTCCCAAAGCGCTTTACAGCGTGCAGTCACTGTTGTAATGTAGGAAACGCGGCAGCCAATTTGCGCACAGCAAGCTCCCACAAACAGCAATGTGACACACAGACACATGCACGCAAACACACACACAGACACACACACACTCACACAGAGCAACGCTTCTGCCCTGCCATCCCCGATGAGGGAGCAAGGGTTAGATGGAGGGAGCGAGGGATAGATGGAGGGAGCGAGGGATAGATGGACAGACAGATGGATAGATATCAACTGATAAAGATTTTGTTGTGGTTCTTTCTGCGTTTTTAACTCTTCTTGCTTAATTCTGTATATCCATTCTTGGGTCTGAAGTGATACCGTGGAGTTATTAATTTTTCATTTGTGCTTGTGGTAATATTTTGATAATCTCATGGGATACTCAACATGCCTATAGGTCTGTGTGATTAATCATACTGCTTCCACTTTTCTAGGTCAATATAATAGAAGTGTAATTCTGTACTTACAAATATTAAATATAGAATAATAAATGCCTGGCACTGAATTCAATCAGTGAGACAGCAATTCAATCAAATGGTTCTAATGATGTCTTTTGACGTACATGAACATTAACTGGACCACAACACTGAATTACAGGCACAAAATCCCTGCCAGAAAATTGTCATTCCTTGTACCAAACAATCTCTAGGTTATTTTAAAATAAACGACATTACATCCTAGTTTACCAGCCATTGTATATGACCTCAGGGCACAATAGAGGCTGCGTGATGCAAGTGAAAGTGTAATAAACAATAAACGTCCACCCCCTCCACCACCGGCGCACCGTGGTGTGTACCATCTACAGGGTGCACTACAGAAACTCATCAAGTCTTCTTCGACTGCACTTCCCAAACCTGCGACCTCCACCACCTAGAAGGGCAGCAGGTGCATGAGAACACCAGTACCTTCAAAGCTCCCCTCCAAGTCACACAGCATCTCGACTTAGACATATATCGCCATCCCCTCATCGTTGCTGGTTCAAAATCCTGGAACCCCCTCCCTAACAGCACTATGGGAGCACCTTCACCACACGGACAGCAGCAGTTCAAGAAGGAGGCCCACCACCACCTCCTCAAGGGCAACTAGGGATGGGCAATAAATGTCGGCTTTGCCAACGACACCTACATCATGTGAATTAATTAATGAAAAATAAAGTTGATTGTACTAAGGGATTTGATGCTGCATGACAAGGGCTGTGCAAGTTTACCTGGCCATAGACATGAAAGGTCCCTACCTTGAAGCCTTGGGGGGGCATGAATGATCTTTAAATCCATGTTCCTATTAATTTGTGTGTATATGAAGTACTAAAAAGATCTAAGTGTCCTGATTTAGGATTTACCCTGCAATAATCTAGGACGACACTCCAGTGCTGCACTGTCGGAGGTGCCGTCTTTCGGATGAGACGTTAAACCGAGGCCCCGCCTGCCCTCTCAGGTCTCAGGTAAAAGATCCCACGGCACTGTTTCGAAGAAGAGCAGGGGAGTTATCCCTGGTGTCCTGGGCCAATAGTTATCCCTCAATCAACATCACTAAAAATACAGATTATCCGTATACAGAGGCCCAGAGACAACTTTGCCTCTGATTTTTCTCTACCCTGATCTCTGCTCCATGTCTCCGCACAACAATATGACTAAGAGTAAGAGGGATGGGAGTACAAGACTGAACCTGAACCCTCCTCCTCCCTATCTCTGTATCCTCCTCCAGCCCTACAACCCTCCAGAAACTCTGCATCCTTCGATTCTGGCCACTTGTACATCCCCGAATTCCTTCGCCCCCACCATTCCCTCCCTAAACCGCTCCGCCTCTCTACCTCTCTCTCTCTCCTCCTTTAAGACGCTCCTTAAAACCTACATCTTTGACCGAGCTTTTCGTCACCTGTCCCAATAGCTCCTTAAGTGGCTCGGTGTAAGATCTTTGGCTGATAACGCTCCAGTGGAGCACCTTTGGGATGTTTTACTACATTAAAAAAAGAAAGACTTGCATTTCTATAGCAGCTATCATGACCTCAGGATGTCCCAAAGCGCTTTACAGCCAATGAAGTACTTTTGAAGCGTAGCCACTGTTGTAATGTAGGAGCCAATTTGCACACAGCAAGCTCCCACAAAAAGCAATGTAATAATGGCCCAGAAATTCGGGTCGGGGGCTTCCCGCGGGTATAAGCCCCCGACCTGCACTTAGCTAGCGCGCCGGCCGTTGAGCTGTGGGCCCCCGTGGAATTCCGATCCTGGGCCTCCTCCAACTGCCGGTGCGCAGTGCTTGCGTATCCCAGGAGCGTAGTTAGTTCGATGCGTCCCCTGGGATCACGTGGGCCATGGAGAGCCAATGGTAGCAGGGAATGCTTCATTCATAAGTTTGACAGGAAGGGCTGTCAAACTTATAAATACTATAAGCCCCAAAACATCACTAAATCTTCAAATACATTTTTTTTTAATCATATTTTTTAAATAAACTATAAATTACATGAAATAACTATTTTAAACAATAATTTAAAGTATTTAAAAATAATAAACCTGTGGAAAAAAAGTTTTAATTTTAATTAATTCACCACTTACCTTGTAAAACGCAGGCCTTGCGACTGCTTTTTACATGTCTAACTTCTGGAGATTTACCCTCCCAGGAAAACCTGCAAAAAAAACGTAAGTTCGATGCGTACGCGCAGCCTTCTTTCAGGGGAATGGAAGTTCCGGTTTCCCGCGCATGTGCAGTGCATGCAGGAAACCGGCACTTCCATTGGGCTTACCGGTGAGTAGCCCATGCGTACTCACCCGTGGAGACCCGAATTTCTGGGCCAATCTGTTTTAGTGATGTTGATTGAGGGGTAAATATTGGCCAGGACACCAGGGAGAACTCCCCTGCTCTTCTTCGAAATAGTGCCATGGAATCTTTTACATCCACCCAAGAGAGCAGACAGGGCCTCGGTTTAACGTCTCATCCGAAAGGCCGCACCTCCAGACAGTGCAGCGCTCCCTGGACTGCACTGGAGTGTCAGCCCAGATGTTTTGTGCTCAAGACATAGGGGGAAAAATTCAGTTGGTAGCGCCTCCCGTTAGTGTCTTAAGTGGGGCACAAAGCAACTAGCGCCCGGGCGCGGCGATATCTGCGCCTCTCGCGAAATTGACTGGACATTTTGCGGTGGCACTAAACAATACCGCCCGATCTCCTGCGCACGCAGATCTTGACATCATTCGAGAGTGCAACGCCCTTGTGACGCCCCGGACCGGAAATTGAGTGACGCCCACCTCCTTTCCCCCTGGCGCAACCAACGACAGGTTGACTGGAACACTTCCCAGTCGCTGTGGGGCTGGGGGGGCGCTATTTAAAGGGGGCCTCTTCCTGGCTTTTGTGTGGTAGCCATTTTTGCACCACTCGGTCTGAGAGAGAGAGAGAGATTTTGAGAGAGACAAAGAGAGAAAGAGAGACTTCTGCATTGAGTCAACGCTATCTGAGGTAGTTTTGGCTTCTGACCATAACTTTGCAGATACTTTGCTTTTTGACCTTCATAACTTTGATTGCCTAGATACTATGGGGGCTGCAATGGATGGGAACGTCGTCCTTCTCCATCACATTCGGAGGGCACAGAGACGCAGAGAGAGAGTGGCATTCATGGCCAGACGGAGGAGGGCCAACAGGCCTCTGTACAGGAGACCTTACCCTCCCAGGGTTTTTCGCCAACAGTTCTCCTACATTAATATGTCTGAGGAGCACTGTTTGCAAAGGCTGCGCTTCAGCAAGGAGGTGGTCACTGAGCTCTGCCACCTGCTTCAGCCAGATCTGCAGCCTCAACTGAGGAGCAGGACGTCTCTGTCGGTGGCAGTGAAGATAACAGTGGCTCTCAACTTTTATGCCACCGGCTCATTTCAATCAGCTACTGGGGACATTGCCAATATCTCCCAGTTCGTGGTACATTGCTGCATCCGTCAGGTAACAAATGCCCTCTTTAAAAGGAGACAAGAGTACATCTCTTTCCCCATGACCCCGGACAAGCAGCAAGAATGCGCAATGGGCTTTGCGATGATAGCGGGCTTCCCCATGGTGCAGGGCGCCATTGACGGCACGCATGTGGCTTTGCGTGCACCGCAAGAGAATGCCGAGGATTTCCGCAACCGAAAGGGCTTCCATTCCTTAAACATTCAGTTGGTCTGTGACCACAGACAGCTGATACTCGCTGTCAATGCCCACTTTCCTGGCAGCAGCCACAATACCTTCATCCTGTGCCAGACTTCTGTGGCAGGCTTTTTCCAGGTACCGCATCACCCAGGAAATTGGCTTCTCAGGGACAAGGGATATCCTCTGTGCACCTGGCTGATGACACCGCTCTGTACGCCCAGCACCCCTGCTGAGCTACGGTACAACGAGAGCCATCAAGCTACCAGGAACATCGTTGAGCACACAATCGGTATGCTCAAGCAACGGTTCCACTGTCTGGACCATTCTGGAGGAGCCCTTCAGTACTCGCCTGTGCGAGTCTCCCACTTCGTTGTTGTGTGCTGCATGCTGCATAACCTTGCAATCCTTGCCACCTGTCATTGGAGCACCAGCAGAGGAGGAGGAGGAAGAGGAGGAGGAAGATGAGGAAGATGATCATCAGCAGCACCAAGGCAGGAGGGAGGCACACAATGTACAAAGTGGAAGGGCCGTCCGTCAAAGGCTCATAGCAAGTCGCTTCCAGGCCCCCTCTGAGGAAATGGCTTCTGCCATTCAAACAACCTGAATGAAACCATCCCGCAACCCCTAAGCCGGTCAAGGCAACAATGATTGCAAAGATCAAACATGTACATTTTGAATACAGACACTTCTTTATTTGACAAACTCTGTGTGTCTCATTTCCACATGACAAACTAATAGAAAGATACACAAAAAAAGCAGTCATTAACATAACTGGCTCTCACAACCTGGAGACAATATCCAAAACAGTTACAAAAATTTGACCACGAACCTCGGCCTTCAATAAAACAATGAAAAACATTTTGTCACACCTCCTACTTTTTGCCCTTTGAGGGTGATCTTCCCTTGCGAAATTACCCCCTTCCCACCCTGCAGCTCCTCCGTAATGGGGCCCCAGAGGGTGGAGCAAGGCTGGGGGAAGGCTGCTGATTGTCACAAACTGAGACTGCAGATGCCCTTGAAGGGCGGCCTGGACCAGCTCTGGGCCTGGAGGGTCCGGCTGCTGACTGCTCCAACTCTGCATGGGCGGCAGCAGTCTGTCCTACAGGTGGCGGCAACTGCAGTGGAGAAGTGCCAATGGTGGCAGCAGGAATGCTGTCATCTTGAGAGAGGGCAGCAACTCCCTGCTCGACCGACACACTGGCACTCCCACGGGGCAGCACCTCAGCATCTGGAGCAATCTGCTGGAGCACAGATTGCTGGCCTGCTGCGGCACGGTGAGAACCCCGGGGAAATATGCCCGATCCAGCGAGGGTGGCAGCAGTCAGTGCTCGCGTGGCCTCAATCTGCATCTGCATGAGACCAGCCACTGACTGCATTGCAGCACTAAGCATTTGCATGGCAGCCGCCTGTGCTACACCGAAATGCTCCACACCCCTTGCCAGTGATTCAATGGATTCGGGCACCCTTGCCACTGCAGCCATGAGCTCAGTGTGCCTGTGCTTCGCCTGGGCGCTCATTTCAGCGAAGACCCACTCCTCCTCTGCATCCAGTGCAGCAGGACTCGAAGCCATACTCTCTCTCCGGGGAGAAGGCCCCCGAGCTTCCCTACCCCCCTCGCGTTGCTGCAGCCCGCTGGGTCCTGGAGCTTCACCCTCATCAGACCATTCACCCCTGCTCCCCTCCAGGGAAGGCGTGTTCCCAGTGTGGGCATGGGCTGCCTCGGTAAAGGGTGGCGCTGATGCTCCGGCTTCCTCTTCCTCCTCGCCTTCAGCTTCACTCCCACGGCAGCTTGAAGGCCAGTCTCCTCACCTGGTGAATCAGCATCTGAAAGCAGGGAGGTACAAGAGTGGCTTTAGCTTGGGGACAGGGTGGCAGCAAGGGAGGCATGAGTGCAGCGATTTAGTGATTTGGATTAAAGTGTCAAAGGCTGCTGTTGTGAGGAACAAGTGGAAGGAGAGGGGACAAAAAGGTGATGACCTTACCATTGCTGTCCAGAACGGGGTCGGCGTCTCCAGTGGCGATGGGACCAATCACCCGGCTTGCCACAATCCTGTGGACGCGCTCCTCAAGATCGCTGAGGGGTTGCAGCTGAGGCCGCCCTCCACCGGTCCGTTGCTGCTGTCTCCTATTATGAGACAGCTTGGCCTGCAAGAAAAAGGACGGCGTCTGAGTAAATATGCAGCCATGGTCTTGCCTGAAATGCCTCCCATGGTTGAATAGCCCTTACTGCATGCAGCCATGGTCTTACCTGAAATGCCTCCCATAGTTGAATAGCCCTTACAGTATGCAGCCATGGTCTTGCCTGAAATGCCTGCCATAGTTGAATAGCCCTTACAGTATGCAGCCATGGTCTTGCCTGAAATGCCTGCCATAGTTGAATAGCCCTTACTGTATGCAGCCATGGTCTTGCCTGAAATGCCTCCCACAGTTGAATAGCCCTTACTGTATGCAAAGTGTGGAAAGGGCCATAGGTGTTGGATGAGTGTTGGGCATTGGGGCTTTTTAAGACCCTCTGGCCATAAAGTGAGGTTGAGATGGAGGGATGGAGAGGTTTTGAAAAAAAGGCACTCAGCCTGACGACCCGAGTGAGGTCGTTGAACTTTTTCCTACATTGGATTTGGGTCCGAGGCACCATGCTGCTTGAGGAGACTCTCTGAGCCACCTCCCTCCACACTCTTCTGTACTCACGTGGCAAAGGCCTCCTGCCACTCTCTGGGTACAGAATGGATCTTCTGCGCTCCACCATGCCAACCAGAGCCTCCAAGGCCCACTCGCAGAAGCTCTGTGCTCGCTCCCTGGCCTTCTCCATAGTGTCTGGCTGCTAGATTTAGCCACAGGTCTGCCCAGGCCGAGATTCAAGGCTCCAATGATCAGGGTGTGGCTGCAGAGCAAGATCGACCCTCCTCTTTAAGAACTGACTGGCGCCAGTGTGTCTGTGTTCAATCGCTAACTGACAGCACCTGCGTTGCGCCCGCCCTCTGAGGTAGCGCCTCGCTCCTCAGCCTTAGCGCCTTAAGAGAGGTGTGTAGCGCCTGATTTAGCGCTCCAATCACCTCCAGGGGCGAGAAAAGCCAAGTTTGCTGTTGGGGGCGATAATTAGCGTCAGGCGCTAAACTTTGCGCACCGCCAATAATGGCGCCCCATATAGGGCGATACCAAATTTTTCCCCCATAGAGTCATGGGGGTGATTTTAGCTCAGGTGCAGGCTGTTGTTGTGTTATCTGAATTTCATCTTTCCCACACGAATCTAAATGGATGTGGGAGATTGATGCAATTTTAACTCAATTGGCCAATTGATTTCCAACGTGTGGGAAGCCTTTAAAAAGGGATTTTTCATTACTGAAAATCCCCTCCGATTACGTCATTATTGCTGCTGCATTTAAGGTCTGCAACAAGCCTTGCTTCTTCTGCAGACTGCCAACCTTTTGCCCTTTCATGCTACAGCGACCTGGAGGCAGAATGATCAGCGAGAGACCTAGGTCTGCTCCCAGGTTTGATGACGTTACCCTGCAGGCTTTAGTGGAGGGAGCAAGAGCTCATAAAGAGGTGCTCTTCCCTTCTTCGGGGAGGAAGAAGCCTCCCCAGCAGACCAAGGCTGTGTGGATCCAGGTGGCAGAGGAGGTCAACTCATTGTCAGTACCCCGCAGAACCTTGATTCAGTGCAGGAAGAGATTTCATGACCTTCTGCGCACTGGAAAAGTGAGTATGGATTTCCCATCACCCTCAATCTGAACCCCATTGCCTTTCCTCACCAGCACTCAGCTTTAGCAATCTCTTCCTCCACATCCCACTTGACACTGACATCCATGCACCCTTACCCATTCCCTTTCTCTCTATGGTCACATTCACATCACTATTCGGCTATGCAGCCCTCACACTCCCTATCACTCTGATGCTTTGAACACAACTGACAACACACAGGGAGGGCCCTTGGTCTTGCCACCTCACTCCATCTTTGTCTCCTTCTAAGTATCTATGCTATGGAATCTCTACACTCACTCCTTCATTCTCACTCAATCTCCACTTGTCTCCCTCATTGCAGGAAAAGAGAGCTCACAATAAGCGAGAAAGAGCGAGGACAGGAGGAGGGCCACCCTCAGTAGCCCACCTCACCTCCTGGGAGGAGGCGGTCCTGGAGATCGTAGGAGTGGAGGAAGATGCACAAGTGGGGGACGGACAGATGGGCGCATCACAGCAAGCTGGTGACAGAATAGTTTTCCATCTCTCTCATTGACACTGCATGACTTGCTGATAATGATGCTGAAGTTCTAACAGATGGACTTATGGTCATCTGCAATATGCAATGTGCATGTAACCTTGGCCTCACATCTCTGACTCTTTCCTTTACTCCCCCACAGGACCATCGAAAGCCCCCGTCCCCACTAGCCAGGTGGAACAGCCTGAGCATCCAGACTCCTCAGAGGAAGCTGCAACCTCTGAAGGCGCAGCATCAGCAGAATGCAGCGCACCCAGCACCAGCGCAGACACTCACACCTCGGTGGGACCTTCGGGACATAGAGTAGTGTTGTCACCTGGTGTATCACAGCTCACAAGTGAGCATCAGCAGATTGTGGAGACAGGGACAGCAGTGGAGAGTGCTAGTCAGAGGGCGCAGGACTCTGCCAGCTCGGCTCAGCTGCATGTCGACCCTCTGCCTCTGGGTCCATCCATAAGATCAGTGGTGCTGGACCTCCAGGAACAGATGCAGGAGTCTCTGGCAGGTTTTGTCTCCAGGGTCGATGCGAGTGTGGAGCGAATGGAGGAGTCCATAGCGAACGTGAGCAGAGCCTTTGTGGAGTCATTGGCGCATCAACGCATCACCATGGAAAGGATGGCAACCTCCATGGAGGAGATAAGTCGCCAGAGTGCAGAAAACATGGTGAGTGTTCATAATAGAATGACATCTCTGGAGGAGCGATGGTCATCTATTGAACAGAGAAACCAGACGTTCATGGTCCCCATGGCCTCCTGATGTGCAGCAAGGTGCTCTCAAGCCACATCTAAACGCTTTCCCTTTCTGGCCTGTTCAGCTTCAGGTGGGTGAGCAGCAGCCTGGTGCTCCTGTTGCTGCTGCTGTTGTTCCTGGTTCTGCTGGTGCTGCGGCTGGTGTTCGAGCTCATCTAATGCCCAGAAAGGAAGGAAATAAATGGCTCCCATGCTTCTGGTATATGCCCCTGTTGAGGAAGCGCTGAGTGAAGGTGGCGAGAGGGGTTTCCCAGGAGGTCACACTGGAGATGGGTGTGAAGCTCCAACCTTCCACAGGTGTGGTTAAGCCTTCTAAAAGTTGCCCCAGACCTGAGACCACTAAGTCCTGCCACCTGCAAATCATGGCTGATCAAATCTCCTCTTTAATGGTTGACCTGCAGTTGATAGTCACCAATGCAATAGCGCTCCCGCCAGGTTTCACATTCGTGATTCCCACCAGGCTTGTTTTACGTGGGAAAAGGGTTAAAGTTGCAAGGGCCTGTTAAAATAGGATTATAGAGGCCATTTAGTGGTAATTAAGGGGCTTAAAGACCAGTCCCGCCTGTTGGATGCGGGACGGAGTCGGGACCATCAGACACGCCTGAGTTAAAATTGCTCGGAGTCGGGAACCAGGCGGAGGGTGGTCCCGCCCGCCATTTTTTGCGATTTTAACCCCCTGCACGCCTCAAAGCCCGCCTCACGGCCCAATGAAAATCGAGGCCATAGAGTCATAACAGCACAGAAGGAGGCCATTCGGCCCATCGACTCCGTGCCGGCTCTCTGTAGAGCAATCCAGTCAGCATCATTCACCCGCTCTATCCCCGTAGCCCTCCAAGTTTATTTCCCTCAAGTGCCTATCCAGTCTCCCCTTGAAAACATTGAGTGTCTCCGCTTCCACCACTTCTGTCGGCAGCGAATTCCAGGTCCTCACCACTCGCTGCGTAAAAAAGATTTTCCTCACGTGCCCCCTGTATCTCTTGCCAAAAACCTTAAATCTGTGTCCCCTAGTCCTTGTACCATCAACTAGTGGGAACAGCCATTCCCTGTCTAGCCTATCCAAACCCGTCATAATCTTGTACACCTCTATCAAATCACCCCTCAACCTCCTTTGCTCTAATGAAAACAAATCCAGCTTCTCCAACCTGTCCTTGTAGCGAAGATCCCCCATCCCTGGAACCATTCTGGTAAATCTCCTCTGCACCCTCTGAAGGGCCCTCACATCCTTCCTAAAGTGTGGTGACCAGAACTGGACGTAATACTCCAGTTGTGGCCTAACCAGCGCTTTATAAAGGTTCAGTATAACTTCTCTACTCTTGTACTCAATACCTCTATTTATGAAGCCCAAGATCCCATATGCTTTGCTAACCACTCTCTCAATATGTCCTGCCACCTTCAGGGACCTATGCACATTAACTCCCAGGTCCCTCTGTCCCTGCACACTCTTTAAAACTGGGCCATTAAGTGTACATTGCCTCTCCCTGTTCCTTCTGCCAAAATGCATCACCTCACACTTCTCTGTATTAAATTCCATCTGCCACTTGTCTGCCCATTCTGCTAGTCTTTTTATGTCCTGTTGCAGTTGATTGGTATCATCCTCACTGTTTGTCACACCCTCAAGTTTGGTGTCATCGGCAAATTTAGAAATTCTACTCTGTATTCCAATATCCAGGTCATTTATATATATCAAAAAAAGCAGTGGCCCCAGCACTGTTTCTGTGAGTGGGACTTGAACCAACAACCTTCTGATTCAAGAGGCGAGAAAGCTACCCACTGTGCCACGACTGACATGCACGAGTGCTATCAAGTTCTTGTTGCCGTTGTCCACCTTCGCAGCTTCTCTTAATTGAACCACCAAACACTGCACGATGGACAGCTCCGTCTGTCCAAACATCCTCTTTCAAAAACTGACACGTTCTCCCTTGATTCTGGTTAAAAAACAAAAGTGCATCTTGTATGTTTTCTAATACCGTATGCCATCTTTCTCCTGACAGGTTGTCCAGGATATTTTTTGTATATAATTAGTAAATGTCAGAAATAATTAAGTAGCAGGGATCAACCGCCTGTGCAAAATGCGAGCCTTAGGATTTCATGAAAAATGGTACTGAGAAAATATTGCGAGAAGTTAGTTGGAGTACAGAACAGGATGTCCCTTTTTTATACTCTTGACCTTCACTAAAATTACTCACAGGAGGAATTTCACCCGCTAGACTCTTTTCAACCTGTGTTGTAATAATAATAAACAAATGATGTGGTCAGTAAAGATTTGAACAGGTCTGTAAGCAAGCTTTATTTGAGCTCATTGAGGTGAGGGTCTGGGATGTGTGTTTGGTAATGGTTCTCTTCCCATTTCAGGCACCCAGTATCTGCATCTCAGGTCAAAGAGGCAGAGTAAAGCTACCCCAGCCTCAAAAGAGTAAACACTTCTGCCCCAATGTGACAGCTTTTCCATTTTCTACACTGGGATGGTCTTTTTGAGTGACAGCGCAGATTAGGGGCAGGTTTGTGATGTACATAAGAGCGTGGAAATTGCTGGATGTAAAAAGACCGAGGTCCATCGAGATCGACTTCTATCATCCTGGTAGTCGCATGATGCAACGATAATGGAGTTGTTGACTAATCCAAACAAGCAATCTTTATCAATGAGCCTACAGCAGACCCAGGCATGAGGTGAGGAAAATCCCAGTGCTGGAGAGCTTTGGGAACCATAGGTCCAAAGTCACCTTCTTCCTCCCAAGGATGTTATATTTACCACATGTCATGTCTCAAATTACTCATACAGATTGAGCGTCCTGAATCTGGCAACCTCGGGACCGAGGCTGAGCCAGTTTTCGGTCTTTTTCCAGACTTTGGAACGTGTTTCTGATGTCCGAAGTCCGGAAATATCGCAACCTGGGCTCGGGCGTTTCCGGACTTTGGACATCAGAAACACATTCCGAGTCCGGAAAAACGCAAAAACCGGCTCGGCCTTGGTCCCGGTTTGACAGGGTGTCCGGATTCCGGAACATTTTACGGATTCCGGACGACCCTGCCACCAATCCTCCCGGAATCCGGAACATTCCTGATTCTGGAACTCCGGATTTTGGACGCTCAACCTGTATCCTAAAATGTTATTTACTGAAAGAGATTTGCATTTGAATTAATCAATACTATTTCCTTCTACCATCGCCCTAGGGAGCCTGTTTCATAGATTTGTTTTTATTCGTTCCTGGGATGTGGGTATCGTTGGCAAGGCCAGCCTTTGTTGACCATTCCCAGTTGCTCTTGAGAAGGTGGTGGTGAGCCGCCTTCTGGAACCACTGCAGTCCTTAATATTCTTCTTTGTAGCAGTTTGGTACAACTGAGTGGCTCGCTCGGCCATTTCAGAGGGTGGTTAAGAGTCAACCACATTGCTGTGGGTCTGGAGTCACATATAGGCCAGACCGGGTGAAGACAGCAGATTTCACTAAAGGACATTAGTTAACATGATGGGTTTTTACAACAATCCAATAGTTTCATGGTTACCATTACTGATACTAGCTTTTGACTCCAGATTTATTTAATTAACTGAATTTAAAATTCCCCAGCTGCCGTGGATGGGATTTGAAGTCCTGTCTCCCAGATCATTAAGTCCCGGCCTGCTAGCTCACTCACTGAAATATTGTTTCCACAGATTAGTTTTGAATTTACCCAGCTTCAAGCGCAGGCCGTGTCCTCTGGTCCAACTGTTCTGCACAAGGCGAAACAGCTTGTCGTTATGTTATGCCCAACTTACAACTGGTTTCAGACTTCACATAGGATCGTTACAGCCAGCAGAGACCTGATTTTTACCCCCGCCCCCGTCTGTCCCCGTCCGCCCCCAAGCTCCCACGGCCAATGAGAGCAGAGGAGGAGAGGGTGGAGGGGGTAAAATCACGGCTGCATGGAGGTCGCAATTTTTACTCCTGGGTCGCAGGCGGCGTGTGAGGCCAAAATGTTCAAAAGTCGGGGTCCGATGACGTGATTTAGTTCTAACCCCAGGCGGCATGAATTGACTCCAGATTCCCCTTCCTGCTCACTCCAGATTCCCCTTCCCACTCACTCCAGATTCCCCCTTCCCACTCATTCCAGATTCCCCCCTTCCCACTCACTCCAGATTCCCCCTTCCCACTCACTCCAGATTCCCCCTTCCCACTCACTCCAGATTCCCCCCTTCCCACTCACTCCACATTCCCCTTCCCACTCACTCCAATCCCCCCTTCCCACTCACTCCAGATTCCCCCCTTCCCACTCACTCCAGATTCCCCTTCCCACTCACTCCACATTCCCCCCTTCCCACTCACTCCAGATTCCCCCTCCCGCTCACTCGAGATTCCACTTCCCACTCACTCCAGATTCCCCTTCCCACTCACTCCAGATTCCCCCTTCCCACTCACTCCAGATTCCCACCTCCCCACTCACTCCAGATACCCCTTCCCACTCACTCCAGATTCCCCCTTCCCACTCACTCCAGATTCCCCCCTTCCCACTCACTCCAGATTCCCCCTTCCCACTCACTCCAGATTCCCCCTTCCCACTCACTCCAGATTCCCCCTTCCCACTCACTCCAGATTCCCCCCTTCCCACTCACTCCAGATTCCCCCCTTCCCACTCACTCCAGATTCCCCCCTTCCCACTCACTCCAGATTCCCACCTCCCCACTCACTCCAGATACCCCTTCCCACTCACTCCAGATTCCCCCTTCCCACTCACTCCAGATTCCCCCCTTCCCACTCACTCCAGATTCCCCTTCCCACTCACTCCAGATTCCCCCTTCCCACTCACTCCAGATTCCCCCTTCCCACTCACTCCAGATTCCCCCTTCCCACTCACTCCAGATTCCCCTTCCCACTCACTCCAGATTCCCCCTTCCCATTCACTCCAGATTCCCCCTTCCCACTCACTCCAGATTCCCCCCTTCCCACTCACTCCACATTCCCCTTCCCACTCACTCCAGATTCCCCACTTCCCACTCACTCCAGATTCCCACCTCCCCACTCACTCCAGATTCCCACCTCCCGCTCACTCCAGATTCCCACTCTCGCTCACTCCAGATTCCCCCCTTTCCGCTCATACCAGATTCCCCCCTTCCCACTCACTCCAGATTCCCCTTCCCACTCACTCCAGATTCCCCCCTTCCCACTCACTCCAGATTCCCCCCTTCCCACTCACTCCAGATTCCCCCTCCCGCTCACTTGAGATTCCCCTTCCCGCTCACTCCAGATTCCCCTTCCCGCTCACTCCAGATTCCCCTTCCCGCTCACTCCAGATTCCCCTTCCCGCTCACTCCAGATTCCCCCTCCCGCTCACTCCAGATTCCCCCTTCCCGCTCACTCCAGATTCCCCCTCCCGCTCACTCCAGATCCCCCCCACTCACTCCAGATTCCCCCCTTCCCGCTCACACCAGATTCCCCTTCCCGCTCACTCCAGATTCCCCCTTCCCGCTCACACCAGATTCCCCCTCCCGCTCACTCCAAATTCTCCCTCCCGCTCACTCCAGATTTCCCTTTCCACTCACTCCAGATTCTCCCCTTCCCGCTCACACCAGATTCCCGCTCACTCCAGATTTCCCCTCCCGCTCACTCCAGATTCCCCCTCCCGCTCACTCCAAATTCCCCCTCCCGCTCACTCCAGATTCCCCCTTCCCACTCACTCCAGATTCCCCCTCCCGCTCACTCCAAATTCCCCCTCCCGCTCACTCCAGATTCCCCTTTCCACTCACTCCAAATTCTCCCTCCCGCTCACTCCAGATTCCCCTTTCCACTCACTCCAGAATTCCCCCTCCCCCTCACTCCAGATTCCCCCTTCCCACTCACTCCAGATTCCCCCTCCCGCTCACTCCAAATTCCCCCTCCCGCTCACTCCAGATTCCCCCTCCCGCTCACTCCAGATTCCCCCTTCCCACTCACTCCAGATTCCCCCTCCCGCTCACTCCAAATTCCCCCTCCCGCTCACTCCAGATTCCCCTTTCCACTCACTCCAAATTCTCCCTCCCGCTCACTCCAGATTCCCCTTTCCACTCACTCCAGATTCCCCCCTCCCACTCACTCCAGATTCCCCCCTTCCCGCTCACAACAGATTCCCGCTCACTCCAGATTCCCCCTCCCGCTCACTCCAAATTCCCCCTCCCGCTCACTCCAGATTCCCCCTCCCGTTCACTCCAAATTCCCCCTCCCGCTCACTCCAGATTCCCCCCTCCCCACTCGCTCCAGATTCCCCCCTTCCCACTCACTCCAGATTCCCCCTCCCGCTCACTCGAGATTCCACTTCCCACTCACTCCAGATTCCCCTTCCTGCTCACTCCAGATTCCCCTTCCCGCTCACTCCAGATTCCCCTTCCAGCTCACTCCAGATTCCCCCTTCCCGCTCACTCCAGATTCCCCCTCCTGCTCACTCCAGATCCCCCCCACTCACTCCAGATTCCCCCTCCCGCTCACTCCAGATCCCCCCCACTCACTCCAGATTCCCCCCTTCCCGCTCACTCCAGATTCCCCCTCCCGCTCACTCGAGATTCCACTTCCCACTCACTCCAGATTCCCCCCTTCCCACTCACTCCAGATTCCCCCCTTCCCACTCACTCCAGATTCCCCCTCCCGCTCACTCCAAATTCCCCCTCCCACTCACTCCAGATTCCCCCTCCCGCTCACTCCAAATTCCCCCTCCCGCTCACTCCAGATTCCCCCCTCCCCACTCGCTCCAGATTCCCCCCTTCCCACTCACTCCAGATTCCCCCTCCCGCTCACTCGAGATTCCACTTCCCACTCACTCCAGATTCCCCTTCCTGCTCACTCCAGATTCCCCTTCCCGCTCACTCCAGATTCCCCTTCCAGCTCACTCCAGATTCCCCCTCCCGCTCACTCCAGATTCCCCCTTCCCGCTCACTCCAGATTCCCCCTCCTGCTCACTCCAGAACCCCCCCACTCACTCCAGATTCCCCCTCCCGCTCACTCCAGATCCCCCCCACTCACTCCAGATTCCCCCCTTCCCGCTCACTCCAGATTCCCCCTCCCGCTCACTCGAGATTCCCCTTCCCACTCACTCCAGATTCCCCCCTTCCCACTCACTCCAGATTCCCCCCTTCCCACTCACTCCAGATTCCCCCTCCCGCTCACTCGAGATTCCACTTCCCACTCACTCCAGATTCCCCTTCCTGCTCACTCCAGATTCCCCTTCCCGCTCACTCCAGATTCCCCTTCCAGCTCACTCCAGATTCCGATTCCCGCTCACTCCAGGTTCCCCCTTCCCGCTCACTCCAGATTCCCCCTCCTGCTCACTCCAGATCCCCCCCACTCACTCCAGATTCCCCCTCCTGCTCACTCCAGATCCCCCCCACTCACTCCAGATTCCCCCCTTCCCGCTCACTCCAGATTCCCCTTCCCGCTCACTCCAGATTCCCCTTCCCGCTCACTCCAGATTCCCCCTTCCCGCTCACACCAGATTCCCCCTCCCGCTCACTCCAAATTCTCCCTCCCGCTCACTCCAGATTTCCCTTTCCACTCACTCCAGATTCCCCCTCCCACTCACTCCAGATTCTCCCCTTCCCGCTCACACCAGATTCCCGCTCACTCCAGATTACCCCTTCCCACTCACTCCAGATTCCCCCTTCCCACTCACTCCAGATTCCCCTTCCCACTCACTCCAGATTCCCCCTTCCCATTCACTCCAGATTCCCCCTTCCCACTCACTCCAGATTCCCCCCTTCCCACTCACTCCACATTCCCCTTCCCACTCACTCCAGATTCCCCCCTTCCCACTCACTCCAGATTCCCACCTCCCCACTCACTCCAGATTCCCACCTCCCGCTCACTCCAGATTCCCACTCTCGCTCACTCCAGATTCCCCCCTTTCCGCTCATACCAGATTCCCCCCTTCCCACTCACTCCAGATTCCCCTTCCCACTCACTCCAGATTCCCCCCTTCCCACTCACTCCAGATTCCCCCCTTCCCACTCACTCCAGATTCCCCCTCCTGCTCACTCGAGATTCCCCTTCCCGCTCACTCCAGATTCCCCTTCCCGCTCACTCCAGACTCCCCTTCCCGCTCACTCCAGATTCCCCTTCCCGCTCACTCCAGATTCCCCCTTCCCGCTCACTCCAGATTCCCCCTCCCGCTCACTCCAGATCCCCCCCACTCACTCCAGATTCCCCCCTTCCCGCTCACACCAGATTCCCCTTCCCGCTCACTCCAGATTCCCCCTTCCCGCTCACACCAGATTCCCCCTCCCGCTCACTCCAAATTCTCCCTCCCGCTCACTCCAGATTTCCCTTTCCACTCACTCCAGATTCTCCCCTTCCCGCTCACACCAAATTCCCCCTCCCGCTCACTCCAGATTCCCCTTTCCACTCACTCCAAATTCTCCCTCCCGCTCACTCCAGATTCCCCTTTCCACTCACTCCAAATTCTCCCTCCCGCTCACTCCAGATTCCCCTTTCCACTCACTCCAGAATTCCCCCTCCCCCTCACTCCAGATTCCCCCTTCCCACTCACTCCAGATTCCCCCTCCCGCTCACTCCAAATTCCCCCTCCCGCTCACTCCAGATTCCCCCTCCCGCTCACTCCAGATTCCCCCTTCCCACTCACTCCAGATTCCCCCTCCCGCTCACTCCAAATTCCCCCTCCCGCTCACTCCAGATTCCCCTTTCCACTCACTCCAAATTCTCCCTCCCGCTCACTCCAGATTCCCCTTTCCACTCACTCCAGATTCCCCCCTCCCACTCACTCCAGATTCCCCCCTTCCCGCTCACAACAGATTCCCGCTCACTCCAGATTCCCCCTCCCGCTCACTCCAAATTCCCCCTCCCGCTCACTCCAGATTCCCCCTCCCGTTCACTCCAAATTCCCCCTCCCGCTCACTCCAGATTCCCCCCTCCCCACTCGCTCCAGATTCCCCCCTTCCCACTCACTCCAGATTCCCCCTCCCGCTCACTCGAGATTCCACTTCCCACTCACTCCAGATTCCCCTTCCTGCTCACTCCAGATTCCCCTTCCCGCTCACTCCAGATTCCCCTTCCAGCTCACTCCAGATTCCCCCTTCCCGCTCACTCCAGATTCCCCCTCCTGCTCACTCCAGATCCCCCCCACTCACTCCAGATTCCCCCTCCCGCTCACTCCAGATCCCCCCCACTCACTCCAGATTCCCCCCTTCCCGCTCACTCCAGATTCCCCCTCCCGCTCACTCGAGATTCCACTTCCCACTCACTCCAGATTCCCCCCTTCCCACTCACTCCAGATTCCCCCCTTCCCACTCACTCCAGATTCCCCCTCCCGCTCACTCCAAATTCCCCTCCCACTCACTCCAGATTCCCCCTCCCGCTCACTCCAAATTCCCCCTCCCGCTCACTCCAGATTCCCCCCTCCCCACTCGCTCCAGATTCCCCCCTTCCCACTCACTCCAGATTCCCCCTCCCGCTCACTCGAGATTCCACTTCCCACTCACTCCAGATTCCCCTTCCTGCTCACTCCAGATTCCCCTTCCCGCTCACTCCAGATTCCCCTTCCAGCTCACTCCAGATTCCCCCTCCCGCTCACTCCAGATTCCCCCTTCCCGCTCACTCCAGATTCCCCCTCCTGCTCACTCCAGAACCCCCCCACTCACTCCAGATTCCCCCTCCCGCTCACTCCAGATCCCCCCCACTCACTCCAGATTCCCCCCTTCCCGCTCACTCCAGATTCCCCCTCCCGCTCACTCGAGATTCCCCTTCCCACTCACTCCAGATTCCCCCCTTCCCACTCACTCCAGATTCCCCCCTTCCCACTCACTCCAGATTCCCCCTCCCGCTCACTCGAGATTCCACTTCCCACTCACTCCAGATTCCCCTTCCTGCTCACTCCAGATTCCCCTTCCCGCTCACTCCAGATTCCCCTTCCAGCTCACTCCAGATTCCCCTTCCCGCTCACTCCAGATTCCCCCTTCCCGCTCACTCCAGATTCCCCCTCCTGCTCACTCCAGATCCCCCCCACTCACTCCAGATTCCCCCTCCTGCTCACTCCAGATCCCCCCCACTCACTCCAGATTCCCCCCTTCCCGCTCACACCAGATTCCCCTTCCCGCTCACTCCAGATTCCCCTTCCCGCTCACTCCAGATTCCCCCTTCCCGCTCACACCAGATTCCCCCTCCCGCTCACTCCAAATTCTCCCTCCCGCTCACTCCAGATTTCCCTTTCCACTCACTCCAGATTCCCCCTCCCACTCACTCCAGATTCTCCCCTTCCCGCTCACACCAGATTCCCGCTCACTCCAGATTTCCCCTCCAGCTCACTCCAGATTCCCCCCTCCTCACTCACTCCAGATTCCCCCTTCCCGCTCACACCAGATTCCCGCTCACTCCAGATTCCCCCTCCCACTCACTCCAGATTCCCCCCTCCTCACTCACTCCAGATTCCCCCTTCCCGCTCACACCAGATTCCCCTTCCCGCTCACTCCAGATTCCCCCTCCCACTCACTCCAGATTCCCCCCTCCTCACTCACTCCAGATTCCCCCCTTCCCGCTCACTCCAAATTCCCCCTCCCACTCACTCCAGATTCCCCCTCCCACTCACTCCAAATTCTCCCTCCCGCTCACTCCAGATTCCCCTTTCTACTCACTCCAGATTCTCCCCTCCCCGCTCACTCCAGATTCCCCCCTCCCCACTCACTCCAGATTCCCCCTCCCACTCACTCCAGATTCCCCCTCCCGCTCACTCCAGAATCCCCCCTCCCCCTCACTCCAGATTCCCCCTTCCCACTCACTCCAGATTCCCCCTTCCCACTCACTCCAGATTCCCCCTCCCGCTCACTCCAAATTCCCCCTCCCGCTCACTCCAAATTCCCCCTCCCGCTCACTCCAAAATCCTCCCTCCCCCTCACTCCAGATTCCCCCTTCCCACTCACTCCAGATTCTCCCTCCCGCTCACTCCAAATTCCCCCTCCCGTCACTCCAGATTCCCCCTCCCGTTCACTCCAAATTCCCCCTCCCGCTCACTCCAAATTCTCCCTCCCGCTCACTCCAGATTCCCCCTCCCGCTCACTCCAAATTCCCCCTCCCGCTCACTCCAAATTCCCCCTCCCGCTCACTCCAAAATCCCCCCTCCCCCTCACTCCAGATTCCCCCTTCCCGCTCACACCAGATTCCCCCTCCCGCTCACTCCAAATTCCCCCTCCCGCTCACTCCAGATTCCCCCTCCCGTTCACTCCAAATTCCCCCTCCCGCTCACTCCAGATTCCCCCTCCCGCTCACTCCAGATTCTCCCCTTCCCGTTCACTCCAGGTTCCCCTTGCCACTCACTCTAGATTCCCCCTTCCCACTCACTCCAAATTCCCGCTCACTCCAGATTTCCCCCTCCCGCTCACTCCAGATTCCCCTGCTTCCCGTTCACTCCAGATACCCCTGCTTCCCATTCACTCCAGATTCCCCCCTTCCCACTCACTCCAGATTGCCCCGCTTCCCGTTCACTCCAGATTCCGACCCTCCCTCCTCACTGCAGCTGGATTTGCAATCGTGTCTCAGAGGCCAAAAGGCCAATAGCTGACCCACTGAACTACCCAGTACCTCTAAACAGGCTGT
Organism: Somniosus microcephalus; assembly: GCF_052327205.1. Lineage (NCBI taxonomy): Eukaryota > Metazoa > Chordata > Chondrichthyes > Squaliformes > Somniosidae > Somniosus > Somniosus microcephalus. The sequence continues at coordinate 107,776,139 of NC_141001.1, forward strand.
AAATTGCTAGCAACATTGGTTGCAACAGAAAACATAATTTTAATAAGTCAACTCTATTGTTCCCAGTTAAAGGCTTCAGAAGGACAGCACTGCCATCATCCCACCAGGATCTGATGTCTTTTAATTCATTACAGTAGTGATGTTTGGTATTTGAGATGCTGCTTATGAGGAGAGCTCCTTCAATGAGATCTCCACTAACCTGTCAGGAGCTGTTCATTCTAGCAGTCGGGAAAAAACCATCATACACTACTTCCCATAAAAACAAATAAATGTATATATCCATTAACATAACTCAGTCTGCAAAGCAAAGACAAATTGATCTTCTCCGCGGAGCAGTGCTATTAGGGAAGGAAACGCATGTGGAAAATGTTGATGGAATTGGCGCTGTTTGAATGAGGAGGATAAATGTGAATAAAATGGAGGTTGGAAGATGTGTCGCAGGAGCTGCACACATTCTTCATTTGGGCAATGCACTTTACAACAAAAAAACGAGCAGCAACATAGCGAAACAATCATGTGAACCAATGCTTTGTCAGGAATTAAATGTTGAAAATGTAGAGCCGTTATTGTCTGAGTGACAGACCTGCCCCTGCAGTTAACTCTCCATTCTCACAGTGTTAACCCTCTCTCCCCATTCTCACAGTATTAACCCTCTCCCCCCAGTCTCACAGTATTAACCCTCTCTCCCCATTCTCACAGTATTAACCCTCTCCCCATTCTCACAGTATTAACTCTCTCCCCATTCTCACAAGGTTAAAGCTCTCTCCCCATTCTCAAAGTATTAACCCTCTCTCTCCAGTCTCACAGTATTAACCCTCTCTCCCCATTCTCACAGTACTAACCCTCTCACTCCAGTCTCACAGTATTAACCCTCTCTCTCCAGTCTCACAGTATTAACCCTCTCTCCCCATTCTCACAGTATTAACCCTCTCTCCCCATTCTCACAGTATTAACCCTCTCTCTCCATTCTCACAGTATTAACCCTCTCTCTCCATTCTCACAAGGTTAACCCTCTCTCCCCATTCTCAAAGTATTAACCCTCTCTCTCCAGTCTCACAGTATTAACCCTCTCTCCCCATTCTCACAGTGTTGACCCTCTCTCTCCATTCTCACAGTATTAACCCACTCTCTCCATTCTCACAGTATTAACCCTCTCTCTCCATTCTCACGGTATTAACCCTCTCTCCCCATTCTCACAGTATTAACCCTCTCTCTCCATTCTCACAGTATTAACCCTCTCTTCCCATTTTCACAGTATTAACCCTCTCTCTCCATTCTCACAGTATTAACCCACTCTCCCCATTCTCACAGTATTAACCCTCTCTCCCCATTCTCACAGTATTAACCCTCTCTCTCCATTCTCACAGTATTAACCCTCTCTCTCCATTCTGACAGTATTAACCCTCTCTCTCCAGTCTCACAGTATTAACCCTCTCTCTCCATTCTCACAGTATTAACCCTCTCTCTCCATTCTCACAGTATTAACCCTCTCTCTCCATTCTCACAGTATTAACCCTCTCTCTCCATTCTCACAGTATTAACCCTCTCTCTCCATTCTCACAGTATTAACCCTCTCTCTCCATTCTCACAGTATTAACCCTCTCTCTCCATTCTCACGGTATTAACCCTCTCTCCCCATTTTCACAGTATTAACCCTCTCTCTCCATTCTCACAGGATTAACCCTCTCTCCCCATTCTCACAGTATTAACCCACTCTCTCCATTCTCACAGTATTAACCCTCTATCCCCATTCTCACAGTATTAACCCTCTCTCTCCATTCTCACAGTATTAACCCTCTCTCTCCATTCTGACAGTATTAACCCTCTCTCTCCAGTCTCACAGTATTAACCCTCTCTCTCCATTCTCACAGTATTAACCCACTCTCTCCATTCTCACAGTATTAACCCTCTCTCCCCATTTTCACACTATTAACCCTCTCTCTCCATTCTCACAGGATTAACCCTCTCTCCCCATTCTCACAGTATTAACCCACTCTCTCCATTCTCACAGTATTAACCCTCTCTCCCCATTCTCACAGTATCAACCCTCTCTCCCCATTCTCACAGTATTAACCCTTTCTCTCCAGTCTCACAGTATTAAAAATCTCTCTCCATTCTCACAGTAATAACCCTCTCTCCCCATTCTGACAGTATTAACCCTCTCTCCCCATTCTCACAAGGTTAATCCTCTCTCTCCATTCTCACAGTATTAACCCTCTCTCTCCATTCTCACAGTATTAACCCTCTCTCTCCATTCTCACAGTATTAACCCTCTCTCCCCATTCTCACAGTATTAACCCACTCTCTCCATTCTCACTGTATTAACCCTCTATCCCCATTCTCACAGTATTAACCCTCGCTCTCCATTCTCACTGTATTAACCCTCTCTCTCCATTCTGACAGTATTAACCCTCTCTCTCCAGTCTCACAGTATTAACCCTCTCTCTCCATTCTCACAGTATTAACCCACTCTCTCCATTCTCACAGTATTAACCCTCTCTCCCCATTTTCACACTATTAACCCTCTCTCTCCATTCTCACAGGATTAACCCTCTCTCCCCATTCTCACAGTATTAACCCTCTCTCCATTCTCACAGTATTAACCCACTCCCTCCATTCTCACAATATTAACCCTCTCACTCCATTCTCACAGTATTAACCCTCTCTCCCCATTCTCATAGTATTAACCCTCTCTCCATTCTCACAGTATTAACCCACTCTCTCCATTCTCACAATATTAACCCTCTCACTCCATTCTCACAGTGTTAACCCTCTTGCACCATTCTGACAGTATTAACCCTCTCTCTCCATTGTCACAGTATTAAACCTCTCTCTCCATTCTCACAGTATTATCTCTCTCTCACCATTCTCACAGTACTAACCCTCTCTACATTTTCATAGTATTAACTCTCTCTTTCCATTCTCACAGTATTAATGCACTCTCTCCATTCTCACAGCATTAACCCTCTGTCATAAATCGCAACTTCTGCAAGATGTAACTCAGGAAGTACTACTGAACAGCCAGCTGAGGGCGCCGTCTGAGGAGTATAAATACTCGGGCGTGGGCCCAACTTGGCCAGAGACAATCTGGAAACAGGAAACTAGTGACTACTAACTAGACCTCCATGTTTTGTTACAAGTCGATTAAAGCCTTGCTTTATGTACAACCAAGTGCGTAGTGAGTCTTTATTACGTCAATTTAATTGACTTGTTATCATCTCCACGTCTTGGGTGATTCGGAACAACCAGCTGCAACTCGAACCGCAGAAAGGGACTTGGGCAAGAAACTGATCCATCATGGAAAAATGCCTTAGACCTGCTCGTCTCGACCTGGACCCGAATGCACCTGCGGCAGCGAAGGTATGGAAGCATTGGTTTCGTATCTTTAGCAACTTTCTTAAAGAATGTGGGGCGGATGTCCCTAATAAGTTACGAATGCTTATTAACTACGTATCCCCTCATGTGTATGATTATATTGAGGACTGTATAGACTATAACGCTGCTATCCAAGTTTTACAGCAGCTATATGTCAAGTCCCCAAATGAAATCTTTGCTCGACACCTACTGGCCACAACTCGGCAGCAGCCTGGGGAATCACTCGATGAATTCCTCCAGAAACTTCGCAGGCTCATCAAAGATTGTAACCTTAAAGCGGTTACAGCTGAACAGTATCAAGAGGAACTAATCCGCGATTCCTTTATCAATGGGATTGCGTCCCCTTTTATACGTCAGCGCCTGCTACAAAATAAAACCCTCAATTTACGGGCTGCTTATGACCAGGCGTGTTCCCTGGACTTGGCCAAGAAGAATGCAGACACTTATCTCCCACCACGTGCACGGGCGGCGGCTATCACCTTTAATAAGTCTTTCGATAGGTCTCGGGTGGATGCCCCCGCTGATGATGACTCTACTCTAACGGACGACGACCCTACCCTAGAGGCCTTTGCTGATGACGACCCTGCCCTAGCAGCATCCTGGCAATCAGGAAGAAAGTGTTTCTTTTGTGGAGGTACGTTCCATTACAGAAAATTTTGCCCGGCTCGTAATGCGACCTGCAATCATTGCAGCAAGAAAGAACACTTTTCCAAGGTATGCCAGTCACGGGCCTCTGCTAACAAGAAAGGCCGCTCCTTGAAAGTATACCGGTCAAGAGCTCCTGTTAGCTTCACAGCTGCTATCTATGGAGCTGCTCCTCCCCCAAGAACCACTGCTAAGGCTACAGCTGCCGAAGGAAAAATTACCCCTCCTCCCATCACAGCTGTTTTTCCCCAAAGTTTGTCCCATGCAGCCACAAAGGTTTCAGTAAATGGGCACACTCTAAGTGTGCTAATCGACTCCTGCAGCTCTGACAGCTTCATTAGTAAGCGGGCTGTCAGCAGGTTAAAACTGCGCATTTATCCCTCGGACAGGGAGATTGCAATGGCTCTGATGACTCTGACCACCAATTCTTCTGGCTTCTGTCTTGTCAACCTCATCCTCAATGGTCGCACGTATCCCTCCACCCGGCTCGGAGTACTCGAAAACTTATGTAGCGATGTGCTTCTGGGACAGGACTTCCAGAAGCAGCACAAAAGTCTCACTTTTGAGTTTGGAGGGTCGAAGCCGGAGCTTACCATTTCTAAGGTGCCGTTTTGTGCGCTCTCGGCGGCCTTACTCGGTGAGCCCTCCCTGTTTGCCAATCTCTCCCCCCGCTGTAAACCCATAGCCACCAAATCGCGGCGCTTTAGCCAAGACGACCGAGCATTTATCGAGGCAGAAATCTCTCGCCTTTTAGCTGACGGTATTATCGAGCCGTGTTCATCTTCCTGGCGGGCTCAAGTCGTCATTGTGAAAAACCCTTTAAAACAACATAAGAAACTTCTGTGTATTGATTATTCGCTGATTATTAATCAATATACCGATCTGGATGCCTACCCGCTACCACGCATAGATGACATGGTCAACAGCCTTGCCAAATACAAGGTATTTTCAACCTTCGATTTGAAGAGCGCGTACCATCAGATACCGCTGAAAGACTCTGACAAAAAGTATACGGCCTTTGAGGCCAATGGTCGGCTTTATCAGTTTCGTCGCCTTCCATTTGGGGTCACCAATGGGGTGGCCGTCTTCCAACGGGCAATGGATGGCCTAGTCCGGCAAGAGAACTTGACGGATACCTTTCCGTATTTAGACAATATCACTATTGCCGGCCATGATCAAAAGGATCATGACGCCAAACTTCAGAGATTTTTTGACGTTCTCCGTCGTCGCCACTTAACGTTAAACAAATCCAAATCGGTGAAATCGGTGCCATCAGTGAACATTCTCGGCTACTGGGTGGGCAACGGTGTTATTAAACCAGACCCAGAGCGACTTCGTCCACTTCAGGAGCTCCCTCCCCCTACAAATCTCGGCTCTCTTCGTCGGGCACTTGGCATGTTTGCTTATTACGCAAAGTGGATACCTCACTTCTCCGATAAAATACAGCCCCTGCTTCATGTGAAGTCTTTTCCATTGGAAGCATCGGCTAGTTCTGCCTTCAACCTCCTCAAACGACAGCTGGAGAAAGCCACGCTTCGCTCCATTGACGAAAACTTTCCTTTTGTGGTCGAATGCGATGCATCGGAGGTGGCGATCTCGGCTACCTTGAACCAAGGTGGTCGACCCGTGGCATTCCTATCCAGAAACTTACAGGGTAGCAAGCTCCATTACCCCCCCCCCGTCAAGAAGGAGGCTACAGTCATCATCGAGGCTGTACACCAATGGAGTCATTTTCTTGCTTGGCGTTATTTCACGCTCATAACTGACCAGCGCTCCGTGGCCTTCATGTTAGATAAGCGGAGGCGCACGAAAATCAAAAATAATAAAATTCAACTCTGGAGGATGGAGCTGGCCGCCTGGCAAATAGAATGTGGCCCCAGATACCTTCACATGGGCATCATGCTCTTCACTGTCAACGTCGACTCTGGCGGATCTGCATATGGACTTATGCCATCCTGGAATTACCTGTATGTTGCACTTTGTGCGCTCCAAAAATCTACCATTCTCAACGGAGGACGTAAAGAAAACACGCTCCTTCTGTAGGATTTGTGCAGAATTGAAACCACAATTCTTCCGCCCATCAGATGACTTACTCATACATGCAATGCAGCCTATGCAGAGGCTCAGCATAGACTTTAAAGGGCCATTGCCTTCATCGACGCGGAACACCTACCTACTTACGATGGTAGATGAGTATTCACGCTTTCCCTTTGCCTTCCCTTGTCCTAATATGCTTACCTCTACGGTAATTAAATGCCTTGATCAGGTCTTTTCCCTTTGCAGGACGGCCAATATTATCCACATGGATCGGGGCCCCTCCTTTATGTCGAGTGAACTTAAAAGTTATCTCTCCCAACGGGTAATCGCCTCGAGTAAGACGACACCACATCACCCAATCGACAACGGACAGGCTGAACGATACAATGCCATCATCTGGAACGCTGTCCGTCTGGCACTGAGGTCACGCAACCTACCAGACCCGCAGTGGGAAACTGTGCTCCCCGACGTGTTACACTCTATCAGGTCTCTTCTCTCCACATCCACTAATGTCACACCTCATGGGCGATTCATCAAGTTCCGGCGTCGCTCTACACATGTGACATCTCTACCGTCATGGTTGGTGGCTCCAGGCCCTGTGCTACTCCGGAGGTTTGTCCGGTCTGCCAAGAATGACCCTCTCATTGACGAGGTGGAGTTAACGGAGGTAAACCCCACGTATGCGCACGTGCGGTACCCTGATGGCCGGGAGTCCACCGTCTCGCTCAGAGATCTGGCTCCCTGCCCAACCGGTCACACGAGCCCAAATGATGAAGGATCTCACGACGATGATGTCAACACTCCGCACCCCTATGAAGATGACGCCCTACCTGGGACATCGAGGGATCTGCCGGCAGTGCTACCAGATCAACTCAGGGAGCCGAATGCTCCCCGTAGGATGGTCACCCGAAATCAGGACGCCGGACAATCTCCAGCTACGACCCAGGATGAGGCCAGCTCTGCGCCTGTGGGGACCCGCACCCGGAGTCATAATATTCCCAGGCCACCACAGGACGATCAAGACGACGCGGACTCTACCGACTTACCGGTACGGGCCAAGCGACCCAGGGACCAGGACGCGGTCCGGGGAGACGTGCCTTCCGGTCACAAGCAGAAAGCTAAACGACTACGGCTATTTTTGGTCGGCCTAGTCCGTTAAAGGAAGACTGGACTCCCAAACCTTTTAGGGAGGAAGAATGTCATAAATCGCAACTTCTACAAGAAGTAACTCAGGAAGTACTACTGAACAGCCAGCTGAGGGCGCCATCTGAGGAGTATAAATACTCGGGCGTGGGCCCAATTTGGCCAGAGACAATCTGGAAATAGGAAGCTAGTGACTACTAACTAGACCTCCATGTTTTGTTACAAGTCGATTAAAGCCTTGCTTTATGTACAACCAAGTGCATAGTGAGTCTTTATTACGTCACCCTCTTTCCCCATTCTCACAGTATTAACCCTCTCCATTCTCACAGCATTAAACCTCTCTCTCCATTCTCACAGCATTAACCCTCTCTCTCCATTCTCACAGTATTAACCCTGTTTCCCCATTCTCACAGTATTAACCCTCTCCATTCTCACAGCATTAACCCTCTCTCTCCATTCTCACAGTATTAACCCCTTCTCTCCATTCTCACAGTATTAACCCTCTCTCTCCATTCTCACAGTATTAACCCTCTCGCTCCATTCTCGCAGTATTAACTCTCTCTCTCCATTCTCACAGGATTAACCCACTCTCTCCATTCTCACAGTATTAACCCCTTCTCTCCATTCTCGCAGTATTAACCCTCTCTCTCCATTCTCACAGGATTAACCCTCTCTCTCCATTCTCACAGTATTAACCCTTTCTCTGCATTCTCACAGCATTAACCCTCTCTCTCCATTCTCACTATATTAACTCTCTCTCTTCATTCACACAGTATTAACACTCTCTCACTATTCTCACAGTTTTATCCCTCTCTCCATTCTTTTATTATTAACCCACTCTCACTATATTAACTCTCTCTCTCCATTCTCACAGTATTATTCCACTCGCTCCATTCTCACAGTATAACCCTTTCTCTCCATTCTCACAGGATTAACTCTCTCTCCATTCTCACAATATTAACTCTTTCTCTCCATTCTCACAGTACTAACCCTCTCTCGATTCTCACAATATTAACCCTCTCTTATTTCTCACAGTATTAACCCTCTGTCTTTCCTTCTCACAATATTAACTCTCTCCATCCAATCTCACAGTGTTTATCGTCTCTCGCCATTCTCACAGTATTATCCCTCAATCTCCATTCTCACAGTATTAACTCTCTCCATTATCTCAGTATTAACTCGCTCTTTCCATTCTCGCAGTATTAACTCTCCCTCACCATTCTCACAGAATTAACCCTCTCTCTCCATTCTCACAGTATTAAACATAGAAACATAGAAACATAGAAGATAGGAGCAGGAGTAGGCCATTCGGCGCCTCGAGCCTGCTCCGCGATTCAATGCGATCATGACTGATCATCCAAATTCAATACCCGGTCCCTGCTTTCTCCCCATACCCCTTGATCCCTTTAGCCTTAAGAAATATATCCAACTCCTTCTTGAATATATTTAATGTATTGGCCTCTACTGTCTTCTGTGGTAGAGAATTCCACAGGTTCACCACTCTCTGGGTGAAGAAATTCCTCCTCATTTCTGTCCTAAATGGCCTACCCCTTATCCTTAGACTGTGACCCCTGGTTCTGGACTCCCTGACCATCGGGAACATCCTTCCTGCATCTAGTCTGTCCAGTCCTGTCAGAATTTTATAAGTTTCAATGAGATCCCCTCTCTACCATTCTCACAATATTAACTCTCTCTCTCCATTCTCACAGTACTAACCCTCTCTCAATTCTCATTCTTCTAAACTCCAGCGAGTATAAGCCCAATCGACCCAATCTCTCCTCATATGTCATTCCTGCCATCCCAGGTATCAGCCTGTTGAATCTTCGCTGAACTCCTTCCATGGCAAGAACATTCTTCCTCAGATAAGGCGACCAAAACTGCACACAATACTCAAGATGTGGTCTCACCAAGGCCCTGTAAAACTGCAGCAAGACATCCTTGTTCCTGTACTCAAACCCTCTTGCTACGAAGGCCAACATGCCATTTGCCTCCTTAACCGCCTGCTGCACCTGCATGCTTACCTTCAGCGGCTGGTGCACAAGGACACCCAGGTCTCGTTGCACTTCCCCTTCTCCCAATCTATTGCCATTCAGATAATAATCTGCCTTCCTGTTTTTGCCACCAAAGTGGATAACCTCACATTTATCCACGTTATATTGCATCTGCCATGCTTTTGCCCAATCACCCAACCTGTCCAAATCATCCTGGAGGTTCTCGGCATCCTCCTCACAGCACACACGCCCACCCAGCTTTGTGTCGTCTGCAAATTTGGAGATATTACATCTAGTTCCCTTGTCTAGATCATTAACATATATTGTGAATAGCTGGGGTCCAAGGACCGATCCCTGCGGTACCCCACTAGTCACTGCCTGCCACTCGGAAAAAGACCTGTTTATTCCAACTCTTTGCTTTCTGTCTGCCAACCAGTTCTCTATCCAAGTCAATACCTTGCCCCCAATCCCATGTGCCTTAACTTTACACGCTAATCTCTTATGCGGGACCTTATCAAAAGCCTTCTGAAAGTCCAAATACATCACATCCACTGGTTCTCCCTTATCTATTTTACCAGTTACATCCTCAAAAAATTCCAGTAGATTAGTCAAGCACGATTTACCTTTTGCAAATCCATGTTGACTTTGTCCGATCCTGTCACTGTTTTCCAAGTGCTCTGCTGTTACATCTTTTATAATGGACTCTAGCATTTTCCCCACTACCGATGTCAGGCTTACCGGTCTGTAATTCCCCGTTTTCTCTCTACCACCTTTTTTGAATAGTGGGGTAACATTAGCTACCCTCCAATCCATGGGTACTGTTCCAGATTCCATCGCATGCTGGAAGATGATCAGCAATGCATCAACCATTTCTAGGGCCACTCCCTTAAGTACCCTAGGATGTAGATTATTAGGCCCTGGGGATTTATCGGCCTTCAATCCCATCAATTTCCCTAACACCATTTCCCTACAAATACTGATTTCTTTCAGTTCCTCCCTTTCATTAGACTCTATGTTTCCCAACATCTCTGGGAGGTTATTTGTGTCCTCCTTTGTGAAGACAGAACCAAAATATGTATTTAATTGGTCTGCCATTTCTTTGTTCCCCATTATAAATTCCCCTGATTCTGACTGCAAGGGACCTACGCTTGACTTCACCAATCTTTTTCTCTTCACATATCTATAAAAGCTTTTACAGTCAGTTTTTATGTTCCCTGAAAGCTTACTCTCATATTCTATTTTCCCTTTCTTAATTAATCCCTTTGTCCTCCTTTGTTGAATCCTAAACTGCTCCCAATCCTCAGGATTATTGCTTTTTCTGTCCAATTTATATGTCCTCTCCTTGGCTCTTATGCTATCCCTAATTTCCCTTGTTAGCCACGGTTGAGTCACCTTTTTTGTTTTATTGTTATGCCAAACTGGGATGAACAACTTCTGTAGTTCATCCATGCGGTCTTTGAATGTTTGCCATTGCCTAGCCACCATCAGCCCTTTGAGTGACATTCCCCAATCAATCCTACCCAACGCGCCTGATACCATCGTAGTTTCCTTTATTTAAATTTAGGACTCTAGTCTCTGAGTCGACTACTTCATTCTCCATCTTAATGAAGAATTCTATCATATTATGATGATCGCTCCGACCCAATGGGCCTCATACAACAAGATTGCTAATTAATCCTTTCTCGTTACATAATACCTAGTCTAAGATGGCCTGATCTCTGGTTGGTTCCTCGACATATTGGTCCAGAAAACCATCCCTTAAACACTCCAGGAATTCCTCCTCCATAGTATTGTTACTAATTTGGTTAGCCCAATCTATATGTAGATTAAAGTCACCCATGATGACTGCTGTGCCTTTATTGCACGCTTCTCTAATTTCCCTTTTAATGCCGTCCCCAACCTCCGCATTACTGTTTGGCGGTCTATATACCATTCCCACTAACGTTTTCTGCCCCTTGGTATTTCTCAGTTCTACCCATACAGATTCCACATCATCAGAGCTAATATTCTTCCTTACAATTGTGTTAATCCCTTCTTTAACCAGCAATACTACCCCACCTCCCTTTCCTTTTTGCCTATCTTTCCTGAATATTGAATACCCCTGGATGTTGAGTTCACAGCCTTGGCCACCCTGGAGCCATGTTTCCGTAATCCCAATCAAATCATATTCGTTTACCTCTATTTGCGCAGCTAATTCATCCACCTTATTATGAATACTCCTCGCATTAAGACACAAAGCCTTCAGGCATGTTTTTTTAACGCTCTTACACCTATTAGAATGATTATTTACTGTGGCCATGTTTGATTTAAACCGTTGATTTCTCTGACTGCCACTTTTGTTTATCTCATTCCTATCTTTTGCTTTTATCCTTGTTTCCCTTTCCTCTGTCCCCTTGCTCAGGTTCCTGACCCCCTGCCATTTTAGTTTAAACCCTCCCCCAGAGCACTAGCAAACACTCCCCCTAGGACATCGGTCCTGGCCCTGCCCAGGTGCAAACTGTCCGGTTTGAACTGGTCCCACCTCCCCCAGAACCAGTTCCAATGACCCAGGAATTTGAATCCCTCCCCCTTGCAACATTCCTCTCGCCATGTATTCATCTGAAATTTCCTTCTATTTCTACTCTGACTAGTACGTGGCACTGGTAGCAATCCTGAGATTACTACCTTTGAGGTCCTATTTTTTAAATTTACCTCCTAACTCCCTATATTCCGCTTTTAGGACCTCATCCTGCTTTTTATCTATATCGTTGGTGCCTATATGCACCACGACAACTGGCTGTTCACCCTCCCCTTCGAAGATGTTCTGCAGCTGCTCTGAGACATCCTTGACCCTTGCACCAGGGAGGCAACACACCATCCTGGAGTCTCATTTGCGGCCGCAGAAACACCTATCTATTACCCTTACAATAGAATCCCCTATTACTGTAGCTCTCCCCCTCTTTTTCCTCCCATCCTGTGCAGCAGAGCCACCCCTGGTGCCAGGAAGTTGGCTGCTGCTGCCTTCCTCTGGTAAGCCATCCCCCCCAACAGTACTCAAGTGGTGTAGCTGTTTGAGAGGGGGATGTCCACAGGGGACCCCTGCACTACCTGCCTGTGCCTAGTACTCTGTCTGTTAGTCACCCATTCCCTTTTTGCCTGACCAACCTTTGCCTGCGGTGTGACCAACTGATCAAACGGGCTATTCACGACCTCCTCAGCCTCGCGAATGGTCCAGTATGAATCCAATCGCAGCTCCAGCGCCGCAATGCGGTCTGCCAGTAGCTGCAGCTGGACACACTTCCTGCACACATAGTTGTCAGGGACACCACTCTCTCCATTGTCACAGTATTAAACATCTCTGTCCATTCTCACAGTATTATCTCTCTCTCACCATTCTCACAGCACTAACCCTCTCTCCATTTTCATAGTAATAACTCGCTCTTTCCATTCTCACAGTATTAACCCTCTCTCTCCATTCTCACAGTATTAACCTTCTCTCTCCATTCTCACAGCATTAACCCTCTTTCCCCATTCTCACAGTATTAACCCTCTCTCTCCATTCTCACAGTATTAACCTTCTCTCTCCATTCTCACAGCATTAACCCTCTTTCCCCATTCTCACAGTATTAACCCTCTCTCTCCATTCTCACAGTATTAACCTTCTCTCTCCATTCTCACAGCATTAACCCTCTTTCCCCATTCTCACAGTATTAACCCTCTCTCTCCATTCTCACAGTATTAACCTTCTCTCTCCATTCTCACAGCATTAACCCTCTTTCCCCATTCTCACAGTATTAACCCTCTTTCCCCATTCTCGCAGTATTAACCCTCTTTCCCCATTCTCACAGTATTAACCCTCTCTCTCCATTCTCTCAGCATTAACACTCTCTCTCCATTCTCACAGTATTAACTCTCTCTACCATTCTCACCATATTAACTCTCTCTCTTCATTCACACAGTATTAACACTCTCTCACTATTCTCACAGTTTTATCCCTCTCTCCATTCTCACATTATTAATCCTCTCTCTCCATTCTCACAGTATTTAACCTCTCTCTCTGTAGTGTATGTACTTTGCAGAAGGAACTATATTCTGCAGCCCCTGTATACTGCAGTACCAGTAGTGACCACCCCTGTATATAAGCCTGTGTAGTAAATTTTGCATAGTAGTTCCAGTTTGTCTCCACTCAGTAAAGACCTGTTATAACCAACTCCTGCAGTCCATGTCTCAATTACACACGGACATCATACTGGCGACGAGCAGATCCGAACCTACCTACAGTCTGCACCACCTCATGGGGATCCATCCCTGAAGCGAAGTTGTCAGAGGTCGAGGCCAGAAGGAAGAAAGAAAAAAAACAAAAAAAAAACAGAAGAAACGGGCGTCGACCGTGGGCAACCGCCTCTGCTTCATTGGAGTTGAAGATTTGCAGGAGAGGCTGTCGAGAGCGGGGCTTGGTTATCCTGTCGATGGTGTTCCAGCTAATTGGGCTGGTGGCAGGTAGTACACTGATCCTTCCTGGGCTGCGGCAGGCTAGATCTCGATCGAGTGGCTTTTCAACGTGGCCGAGCAGCGTTGTCAGGAAGAGGAGAGAGACAGAGAGGGTGGAGCACACAGGGCGCGGCCGGTGCTATGAAGCCGGGCAGCGTACAGACCCGAGAAGAGGGAGGAAAGTGTCCCACGGGGTTGCTCCGACGACGGGGAAATAAAAGAAATTAGAAGCGCAGAAAGCCGCGAGAAGCTGCAGTTGCCACGGGAACCGCGGAGAGCGGCGTTAGCAGCAGCGCGGGGGGAAGTGCGCGAAGACCATAGGGCGTCGCCATCAAGGCATAAAATGCCAGCAACAGCACTAGCAGCAGCAGGGAAGACGAAAAGCGCGGGAGGCACCATTTTGTTAAATCGGGGAAGAAGGCAAAGCGCGGGAGGCGCCATCTTAGATTTCCAAGATGCCGAAGACTAGCAATATCACTGCCTTCGATAATGCAATAGAAGACTGGACCACGTATGTGGAAAGAGTCGAAGTATATTGCGAGGCAAACGAAGTAGCCGATGAGAAAAAGGCATCGGTACTACTAAACTTAATGGGCGCAAGAACGTACGGCCTATTGCGGAACCTGATTACTCCAGCCAAACCGATGGCGAAGAGTTTTAACGAAATTGTTGATATCCTACAGGAACACCTAAATCCTACGCCGCTGCTGATAGCAGAAAGATTTAAATTCCACAGGAGAAATCAGCATAAAGATGAGAGCAATGCTGATTACCTTACGGAACTACGCAAGCTATCAAAGCACTGCCAGTTCGGAGCAGGACTGGCAGATACCCTACGGGACAAATTTGTCTGTGGACTCCTGAGTGAAGGAACCCAGAAGAGGTTACTCTCAGAGAAAGAGCTGACGCTAGATAAGGCTTTCAGCGTGGCAGTATCGTACGAAGCAGCAGCAAAGGGAGCTGCGGAAATACAGCAAAAGCCACAGGAATACGGCACCCACGAAATGACACAGGGATTTGAAAAATGGTATCGCTGCGGCAGAACAACCCATGACCAGAAGGACTGCTGGTCCAAGGACAAAATATGCAGGCAATGCGTAAAGATGGGACACATTGCACGAGTTTGCAGGTCTGGGAAGAAGACTAACGACAACAAAAAGGCTACTAAGGAACAGTACAGGAAAGTACAAAAGATGACGGACAGTAGTTCCAAAGACCAGATGAGCGATAGTGAATCCGGGAATAAGAGACTAAGCTGTCTCAAACTTCACAACGTAATCGCAAAAGAGGATCACCGAACCATTTGGGTCACCCTCACGATAGCAGGGTCCCAAGTCAAAATGGAATTGGATACAGGATCAGCCCTGACCGTCATGAATCGACGAGACTACGAGCGGCTATTCTCACACATACCCTTGAAAGAGACATCCATTGTCTTGAAGGTGTATACGGGGCAAAAAGTATACCCCAGAGGGAAAATAAGGGTGCCTGTCGAATACAATGGCAAGGAAATACAGAAATTGTATCTGTACATACTGCAAGATGGTGGACCACCGTTATTGGGACGTGAATGGATCAGAAAGATAAGTTTAGACTGGCACTCCATTCAGGCACTGACGGTGGCTGGTAAAAAGGATGACGACGTCACACCTGGACGATTGTCAAAAATCTTAGCTAACGCCAAAGAGGTATTTCAACAAGAACTGGGAACTCTTAAAGGCGTAACCGCCTCAATAAAAATAGAAGAGAATGCAATTCCCAAGTTTTTCAAAGCAATATGCAATTCGCCCAGCCGTCGAGGCAGAGCTGGAGAATCTGGAGAATGCAGGCATGTTATCTAAGGTAGACTGGAGCGAGTGGGCGATACCCATCGTTCCTGTCATGAAGAAAACGTTAAACAATAAGTCTGAGGAGCCAAGGAAGGTTCGCATCTGTGGGGACTTCAAGGTGACGGTGAACCCAGTCCTTCACACAGTACAATATCCTCTCCCAAGGATAGAAGATATTTTCGCCTCACTATCTGGAGGGAAGCATTTTACAAAAATTGACCTAGCACAAGCATATTTGCAGATGGAGGTTGAAGAATCCTCTAGGAAGTATCTCACGATAAACACTCACAAAGGTCTTTACCAGTATAATCGACTGGTATTCGGAGTAGCATCAGCTCCGGCGATATGGCAAAGAGCGATGGAACAAGTCCTGCAAGGGATTCCGGGGACTTAGTGTTACTTGGACGACATCCTAGTGACAGCTGAAGATGACAGTGAACACCTTGCCAACCTAGAGCGGGTGCCCACTAGACTAAGAGAACATGGGCTACGAGCCAATCGCCCCAAGTGCGAGTTTTTTAAGAAACAGATATCGTATTGTGGCCACGTGATTGATGAAGAGGGGTTACATAAGTCCCCTGACAAAATTCAAGCGGTAGTTAAGGCTCCAGCGCCTGAAAATGTGTCGCAACTGAGGTCATTCCTCGGATTGGTGAATTACTACCATAAGTTTTTGCCGAATTTGTCCACAATTCTGCACCCACTGAACGCCCTACTACAAACTGGAGTAGCATGGAAATGGAGCGATGAATGTAAGCGGGCCTTTCAGAAGAGTAAAGACCTAATCACTTCAAGAGAAGTATTGGCTCACTACAACCCATCACTACCGATAAGACTGGTGTGTGATGCGTCTCCCTACGGTGTTGGGGCGGTACTGTCACATAAATTCCTTGATGGTTCAGAGAGACCGATAGCTTTTGCGTCACGCTCGTTAACTTCAGCCGAGCGTAACTACGCCCAGATTGACAGAGAGGCCCTCAGCCTGGTGTGGGGGTGAAGAAGTTCAATCACTACCTGCACGGTCAGAAATTTACTCTACTAACTGATCATCAACCTCTTGTCTCCATTTTCAACCCTCAGAAGGGCGTCCCGATAATGACAGCACAACGGCTACAGAGGTGATCCCTTTTCCTAGGGGCACACCAATATGACATCGAGTACAAAGGAACTAAACAGCATGGGAATGCTGATGGATTGTCGCGCCTACCGTTGCCGACGGTGGAAGAAGCACCTGCAGTGGATCCAGTGGAGATATTCCACTCGACCATAGTCGAATGTCTCCCTGTGACGAATGCAAACATAGAAAAGGAAACACGAAATGACCCGACACTCTCCTGGGTCTATGATTTAACGGTGAAGGGATGGCCAGCACATGGCGAACCACTGTTGCCAGCATTCTCGCCGAGAAGAGAACAGCTGTCAGTGTGCAGAGGAACCTTGATGTGTGGATCCAGAGTAGTAATTCCACCCAAATTGAAGGATAGAGTGCTCAATGAGCTTCATGAGGGTCATCTGGGAGGGGTAAAAATGAAGAACTTAGCCAGAGCATTTGTGTGGTGGCCGGGAATCGATAGAGAAATTGAAGAGATGACCAAGAGCTGTACAGGATGCCAGAAGGTCCAAAACGCCCCACCACAAGCCCCTCTACATCCATGGGAGTGGCCCTCATCTCCATGGCAAAGGGTGCACATTGATTTTGCTGGTCCATTTATGGACTCGATGTTTTTAATTGCAGTGGATGCACATTCAAAGTGGCCAGAGGTAATAAAAATGTCCTCAACCACCACAGAAAAAACTATCACAGTCTTACGAACCATATTCGCCAGAAATGGGCTGCCTGAACAGATTTGCTCCGACAATGGACCACAGTTTGTGTCTGAAGAGTTCCGGAGGTTCTTAAAGAACAATGGTGTTAAGCATTACACATCCGCCCCATATCATCCAGCCACCAATGGATTGGCTGAGAGGTTCGTTCAAACATTCAAGAAGGCTATCAAGGCAATGTGTAATGAAGACATACCCCTACAACACAAGGTGGATAACTTCTTGTTTGCCTACCGGAATGCGACACATGCAGTTACCAACCAAACTCCAGCCATAATGTTCTTCAATCGAAGACTACGATGCCGTTTGGATTTGGTTAAGCCAAACATCAGAAGAGATGTGGAGAACAGGCAGTTTCAGAATATGAATGAAAGGCCGACCAGGAGTTTTAAGATAGGTCAACCAGTTTTGGCCCGGGACTACCACACAGAGAAATGGCAGCCAGGAACGATCTGTACACGGCAAGGACCTCTAATGTATACCGTGGACGTTGGAGAGAGCGTTGTAAGACGCCATGCTGACCAGATTCTAGAGTCACTGGAAAACGTCAATTCCACACCACAATCCGATACACCTGGTGATGAAACCGAAGTAGCAATTGCATCTACCTCAGAATCGGTGATATTGGAAGCAGACGAACCAAACAACGACGTTGATCCCGAATCAACTTTGCCAGAAGAACCTGATAACCCAAAGAGGCGTTATCCAGACAGAATCAGGAAGCCTCCTCAAAGACTGAACTTATAATTGCTTAACTTCAGCTAATGTATCTAGCAACTGTAATTGTAACTATGTTATTTAATTATTAATCGAATGTTATGTACTGTTTAGCTAAAAGGGGAGGAATTGTAGTGTATGTACTTTGCAGAAGGAACTATATTCTGCAGCCCCTGTATACTGCAGTACCAGTAGTGACCAACCCTGTATATAAGCCTGTGTAGTAACTTTTGCATAGTAGTTCCAGTTTGTCTCCACTCAGTAAAGACCTGTTATAACCAACTCCTGCAGTCCGTGTCTCAATTACACATGGACATATTACTCTACATTCTCACAATATTATTCCACTCGCTCCATTCTCACAGTATTAACCCTCTCTCTCCATTCTCACAGGATTAATCCACTCTCTCCATTCTCACAATATTAACCCTCTCCATTCTCACAGTATTAACACTCTCTCTCCATTCTCACAGTGTTAACCCTCTTCCTCCATTCTCACAGTATTACCTCCCTCTCCATTCTCACAGTATTAACCCTCTCTTATTTCTCACAGTATTATCCCTCAATCTCCATTCTCACAGTATTAACTCTCTCTCTCCATTATCTCAGTATTAACTCGCTCTCTCCATTCTCGCAGTATTAACTCATTCTCTGCATTCTCATAATATTAAATCACTCTCCATTCACACAGCATTAGCCCACTCTCCCCATTCCCACAGTATTATCCCTCTATCTCCTTTCTCACAATATTAACTCTCTCGCTTCATTCACTCAGTATTAACCCTCTCTCTCCATTCTCACAGCATTAACCCTCTCTCTCCATTCTCACAGTATTAACCCTGTTTCCCCAGTCTCACAGTATTAACCCTCTCTCTCCATTCTCACAGTATTAACCCTCTCTCTCCATTCTCACAGTATTAACCCTGTTTCCCCAGTCTCACAGTATTAACCCTCTCTCTCCATTCTCACAGTATTAACCCTCTCTCTCCATTCTCACAGTATTAACCCTGTTCCCCCATTCTCACAGTATTAACCCTGTTCCCCCATTCTCACAGTATTAACCCTGTTCCCCCATTCTCACAGTATTAACCCTGTTCCCCCATTCTCACAGTATTAACCCTCTCTCTCCATTCACACAGTATTAACCCTCTCTCTCCATTCTCACAGTATTAACCCTCTCTCTCCATTCTCACAGTATTAACCCTGTTCCCCCATTCTCACAGTATTAACCCTCTCTCTCCATTCACACAGTATTAACCCTCTCTCTCCATTCACACAGTATTAACCCTCTCTCCATTCTCACAGGGGGCGAAATTCGGTATCGCCCGTTTGGGGCGCTAGTATTGGCGGTGCGCAAAGTTTAGCGCCAGGCGCAAATTATCGCCACCTCCTGCGAAATTGGGTACCTGCGCCCCTGAGGGTGATTGCGGCGCTAATTCAGGCGCTGCACGACAGTCTTAAGGCGCTAACCCAGCGGAGCGAGGCGTGACCTCACAGTGCTGGCGAAGCTCATGTTATTTCAGTCAGCACTGGAACACACACACTGGCACCATCCAATTCTTAAAGGGGAGTTCTGACGAATGGTCATCGACCTGAAACGTTAAATCTATTTCTCTCTTCACAGATGCTGCTTGACCTGCTGAGTTTCTCCTGCATTTTCTGTTTTTTTCTTAAAGGGGAGGGTTGATCTTGCTCTCCATCCACATCCTGCTCATTGCAGCCTTGAATCTCGGCCTGAATCTCAGCCTGGAGAGACCTGTACATCAAATCTGCTGGAAAGAACAATGGAGAGAACCAGGGAAAGACCTCAGAGTGCAGACCCCATAGTCTCTTCTAATTCGATACAAGGAAGGGCAAATCAAAACCAATCTGCAAAACTCCTTCGCACAGCGTGGAATCTCTCCAGAAGTCTGTCTCTCTCTCTCACAATGTGTGGTGCAAAAATGTCAGCTTCAAAAAAAGGCAGGAGGTGTTCCCCTTTAAATAGCGCTCCCCTAGTCCCTTTCAGACAGCATAACGGTCCCCTCAACCAGTCGTTGCTAGCGCCAGGCGGTAAGGCAGGGAGCGCCACTGAATTTCCGGACTGGGGCGCCCCAAGGGCGTTGCAGCCTGGAATGACGTCATGATGTGCATTCGCCGGTGAGCGAGCGCTACGGTTTAGCGCCGGCGCTAAATGTCCTCTCAATTTGGGAAGAGGCGCAGGGTTTGCTGCGCCTGGGCGCTAGTTGGTTAGCACCCCACTTCTCGACCTATTTAGGAGCTAATGGGTGGCGCAACCAACCGAATTTTTCCCCCACAGTATTTAACCTCTCTCCCCATTCTCACTGTATTAACTCTCTCTCTCCATTCTCTCAGTAGCAACTTGTTCTCTCCATTCTCACAGGATTAACTCACTCTCCATTCTCACAGTAGTATTCCACTCGCTCCATTCTCACAGTATTAACCATCTATCTCCATTCTCACCATATTAGCACTCTCTCTCCATTCTCACAGTGTTAACCCTCTCTCTCCATTCTCACAGTGTTAACCCTCTCTCTCCATTCTCACAGTATTAACCCTTTCTCTCCATTCTCACAGTATTAACCCTCTCTCCCCATTCTCACAGGATTAACACACTCTCTCCATTCTCACAGTATTAACCCTCTCCATTCTCACAGTATTAATCCTCTCTCTTCATTCTCACAGGATTAACCCTTTCTCTCCATTCTCACAGTATTAACCCTCTCTCTCCATTCTCACAGTATTAACCCTCTCTCTCCATTCTCACAGTATTAACCCTCTCTCTCCATTCTCACAGTATTAACCCTCTCCCTCCATTCTCACAGAATTACCTCTCTCTCCATTCTCACAGTATTAACTGGCTCGCTACCATTCTCACAGTACTAACCCTCTCTCAATTCTCACAATATTAACCCTCTCTTATTTCTCACAGTATTAACCCTCTCTTATTTCTCACAGTATTAACCCTTTCTCTTTCCTTCTCACAATATTAACACTCTCCATCCAATCTCACAGTATTCACCTTCTCTCCCCATTCTCACAGTATTATCCCTCAATCTCAATTATCTCAGTATTAACTCGCTCTCTCCATTCTCACAGTATTAACTCGCTCTCTCCATTCTCACAGTATTAAACCTCTCTCTCCATTCTCATAGTATTAAATCTCTCTCCATTCACACAGCATTAGCCCGCTCTCTCCATTCCCACAGTATTATCCCTCTATCTCTGTAGTGTATGTAACTGTTCTACCTTTAAGAGAACTATTGTATGTAACCGTCCACCTTTAAGAGAACTATTTTAGGTGTGGCACTACTTTATCCTGGCTGCTGTATACTGTAATACCAACGGTGACCACACCGGCATATAAGTGCTGTGGCAGAATTTATTGGGCAGATTCGCCCTGACCTTCGAATAGTAAAGTCCTGTTTAAGTTACTCTTGTAGTCTGTGTATTACTTCGCTATACAACCCACAGACTTTACAGTGGCGACGAGTTCGATCTTACCCTGCGGCAACAATACTTCTGAAGAAGTAAACGAGCGTCGAGAAGAGGCACCCGCCCTCGTCGTTTTGCTGAGAGAAAACTCGAGTCTGCAGACCAAGAAAGGAGGAAGATTTCAAACACGAAGTCTTCCATCAGCAACAGGCACGGATTGTCCCTTCTGCCACGGTGGTGAGTGAGCCGATCAACACGAGAAGCAAGTCGGCCACGGTGACTGTGAGTAAAGGGAAAATAGAAACAAATAAACGGAGGATAAGGGCGGTGCACTCGACCATGGTCGAGGGGGAAAGGAGCCGGACAGAAGTCGGGCCCAGAGGCACTGAGACTGGGGCAGCGTGGAGCAGAAGCCGCGGTACAAGCGGGCTGGGGAGCGTCGTGAGACGACTAGACCGCAACGGCGAAAAAGGCCGGACAAATACCGCGACCACGAGGCGCTGTGACCGGGATCGTAAGGCGCGGGAAGATATAAACATAAATAAGCCACGGAGAACTCAGCCACAGCCGGGGAGGGAAGCACCGGACTGCGAGAGGCTGGGAGGAGCGATTGGGTGAAAAAGGTCGGAGAGTGACCGAGGCCACGAAGCGCTGCGACCGGGATCATAAGGCGCGGGAAGAGATAAAATAAATAAATCACGGAGAACTCAGCCGCAGCCGGGGAGGGAAGCACCGGACTGCGAGAGGGCTGGGAGGCGCGATTGAGAGCCGCGCGAGCGGGAGAGACAGAGCCCGAGCGAGAGCCGCGCGAACGGGAGAGACAGAGCCCGAGAGAGAGCGAGCGAGAGCCGCGCGAGCGGGAGAGACAGAGCCCGAGGAAGACTGAGCGAGATCCAGCCCAGCGGCTGAAACTGTTCGCCGTCAACAGGTTGTACCCAGAGCCGGTTGCCCGGCCGAGAGAAGGGAACGCGCTGAAGCCGAAGCGCAGGCTGCGAACCCCGAAAGCCAGCGGCCATCGCCCGAGGGAAAAGCTTACCCCTCCTGCCAGGGGAAGAAAAGCGGGAACCGCCATCTTGAAAGTGGGTGGGGAAAGAAGATAAGCGCGGGAAACCGCGGGAAGCCGCCAGTAGGTGGAGGAAAAGACAGAAGCGGGAACCGCCATTTTGAAAGGGGCGGGGAAAGAAGATAAGCGCGGGGAAACCGCCATCTTGGAAAAAAAAAGAGTTAAAGAAATATTTCGTTGTTGTTTATCAGGGAGGTGAAGATGCCTAAGCGTGGTAACATCAACAATTTCGATTCCGAGGTAGAAGATTGGGCCACGTATGTAGAACGCATTGAGATATATTGTGAGGCCAATAAAATAGAGGATGATGATAAAGCTATAACCTTGCTAAACTCGATGGGGGCGAAGACATACGGGCTATTGAAGCATCTTCTAGCACCAGTTAAACCGGCGGATCAAACCTTCGATAATATTGTTGCTGTTCTGAAGGATCACTTGAACCCCACACCGCTGATGTTGGTGGAACGATTCAAATTTTATGCGAGAACGCAACGGAAAGAGGAAAGCAACGCGGAATACTTGGTCGAACTGCGTAGACTAGCGAAATACTGCCAGTTTAGAGGAAATCTGACAGAGGCATTGCGAGACAAGTTCGTGTGTGGATTGTCGAAGGAAGGAACGCAAAAACGACTACTCGAAGAGAACGATCTTACACTTGATAAGGCTGTCCTTATTGCAGCATCGCACGAAGCCGCAGCGAGAGGCACGGCGGAAATGCAGCGGAAGACAGCGGTACTCAGTGTGGATCAAATGACTTCGGGTACAACGAAATGTTCTCGTTGTGGGAAGACAACACACGACCAGAACCAATGCTGGTTTAAAAACCAGGACTGTAGGAAATGTGGCAAACTGGGTCACATAGCCAAAGTATGCCGGTCAGGGAAGAAGACAAACAACCAAAAAAAAAAGCCATCACAGGAAAAGTACAACAAAGTACACAAGGTGGTTGAGAAGAGTTCAGATGAACAGAATTCGGATTCAGACCCAAGCGGCCAGGAACTGGGTAGTCTGAGAATTCATAATGTGAGTGAGGAAGCTGACCTACAAACTACCTGGGTCATGCTAAAAATAGCCGGAGTCCAAGTGAGAATGGAATTGGACCCTGGATCAGCCCTATCAGTCATAAATCGAAGGGATTACAACCGGCTATTCTCACATATACCCTTGAGAGATACCAGGTTCGTATTGCAGACATACACGGGGCATAAAGTATACCCCATGGGAAAGATAAGAGTCAAGGTGAGAGACAGGGGCAAAGAACACCCCGGAATGGACTTATACGTACTACCTGAGGGAGGACCACCACTTCTAGGACGGGAGTGGATCAAGAAAATAGACATGGAATGGCACTACCTCAAAGCAATAACGAGTGAGGACTCGGGGCAGACAATCAGCTCAGACTCTGAAACGGATGACGATAAGACCAGCCCAAGCATGAAAGACAAGTCTAAAATGAACTTGCTGACTAAGGTTGGTAGAACGAATGTGGGCATAAAGGCTTATGCTCCAGAGGAGAACAAAGCTTCAGAACAGAATTCCTCTGAACAACAACAACATAGCTTGACAGAGAATTCTGAGTCTGTTCAAGTTACAGACATATATATTACTGAGGAACATCGAGCTCGAACGCAAACTTATTTCAGATTACGACAGCAATTAGAACAATTGAATTGCCGTCTCGAGCAAGAGATGAAAGCAATGAAAAAGTTCTATGATACCGAATGGGAGAATCTGGAAAGACAACAGAAGCAGCTGGGGAAGAAAAGGGAGCAGGAGCACACAAACCGTCTGCACGAGGAGGCCAAACGAATCAAAGCTGATTCGGCTTCTGAAGGGGCGTGCTCCAATCCGGTGGAACAAGATGTGCCGCAACTGAAGGCGCTGGTTAGCAGGTTGCAGGCAGAAAAAGCTGAGTTGGTCGACATGACTTCCGAGCTCCTACTGAAGTTGGGTGCAGCATCACCGGACGATTCATTTGTGGAAATTCGAATGATGGGGGCTGCGGATGATGGCGAAGTAGAAGCAGCAAAGGAGCCCCAGGACAAGGTTCTAAACAGCCCTGCAGCTAATGGAAAAGGGATGAGGACAGAAGAGTTAACAGTCAGCCAACTCCTCCAGGGCAAGGTTATAAACAGCCCTGCAGTTAATGGAAAAGGGATGATGGCAGAAGAGTTAACAGTCAGCCAACTCATTCATATGCTGAGGGATAAAACTCTAAAATGGGAAAAACTTAAATACGAGCCTCAATCTTCAAAGGGAAGGGAGCTCTCAAAAGTCATTGGAAGAGCTGAGGTGGCAACCCAGACTGAGAAGTCTGCAGCAGAACAGCCCTTGGATGCCAAAAGTACGCTGATGCACGGCAATGTAGAACAACAGAATACTGAAACAGCTACATCAGTAGAGGGATTGAATAGTCCGATCAATCAATCTCCGAATGAAGTTGAAGTATTGAAATCACAAATGAGGTCATTAGTAAAAGACTTGCAGGAAGCCCAGAAAAAGCAGGATGAATCTGAGCGCATGATGAAGTCTCTTCAGGACAGATGTCGGGATTTGGAACAAAAGTCGGCGAACGTCCAGCTGGGTAAGGAGGAAATAGAAGACCCTCTTGCTGGCCTAGCTCAGGACGACACCGAATATTACCATGATCTGTTGAGTGACACTGAATATTACGAGGACCTGGTCTGCCCAGCTTGTGCCGAGAACTCCCAAAGTGCCGAAATCAGGATGAATCACTTAAAGTCTAAGGAACATAGGGAGATGGTGGCGTTACAGCTGGCAGCTGACAATGGAGCCCCGAGAGTCTCCAAGAAGCAAAAAAGGAAAAGACGAAGCAGAAGATGATAACCATCTGAACCATTATTACCTCTACCCGATCACACACGTGGTCCCCCCGAACGGAGCCAAATCAGTTGGAAAGTAGGAAAATTTCCCAAGGCAATCCAACTGTTTTTTGTTTGTTTTAAAAAAGTCAGCAATGCTGGTTCAGAAGTGATGGAAGTAAAGCTGTTAAGTCTAGGGAAGGACTATGGGATGAGTCCCTCTAGCAAGGTGACCCGACTACACCACGGAGGAGTGGTCCGGACCGAGTCAAGAAGATCAGAGACTGAATCTGTGAACTGTTTCCCGCAGAGACTGAATCTGTGAACTGTTTCCGCAGAGACTACCTCTGTGAACTGTTGTAACATGAAGTTGGATATGTTATGATGTTATGTTAATGGGGAATAAGTATGTTGTAAGCTAAAAAGGGAGGATTGTAGTGTATGTAACTGTTCTACCTTTAAGAGAACTATTGTATGTAACCGTCCACCTTTAAGAGAACTATTTTAGGTGTGGCACTACTTTATCCTGGCTGTTGTATACTGTAATACCGACGGTGACCACACCGATATATAAGTGCTGTGGCAGAATTTATTGGGCAGATTCGCCCTGACCTTCGAATAGTAAAGTCCTGTTTAAGTTACTCTTGTAGTCTGTGTATTACTTCGCTATACAACCCACAGACTTTACAATCTCCTTTCTCACAATATTAACTCTCTCTCTCCACTCTCACTGTATTAACCCTCTCTCTCCATTCTCGCAGTATTAACTCTCTCCCTCCATTCTCACAGTATTAACCCTCTTTCTCCATTCTCACAGTATTAACCCTCTCCCTCCATTCTCACAGAATTACCTCTCTCTCCATTCTCACAGTATTAACTGGCTCGCTACCATTCTCACAGTACTAACCCTCTCTCAATTCTCACAATATTAACCCTCTCTTATTTCTCACAGTATTAACCCTTTCTCTTTCCTTCTCACAATATTAACACTCTCCATCCAATCTCACAGTATTCACCTTCTCTCCCCATTCTCACAGTATTATCCCTCTCTC
This sequence comes from Somniosus microcephalus, assembly GCF_052327205.1. Taxonomy (NCBI): domain Eukaryota; kingdom Metazoa; phylum Chordata; class Chondrichthyes; order Squaliformes; family Somniosidae; genus Somniosus; species Somniosus microcephalus. Next base: position 107,802,542 of record NC_141001.1, read on the forward strand.
TCCATTATCTCAGTATTAACTCGCTCTCTCCATTCTCACAGTATTAAACCTCTCTCTCCATTCTCATAGTATTAAATCTCTCTTCATTCCCACAGTATTATCCCTCTATCTCCTTTCTCACAATATTAACCCTCTCTCTCCACTCTCACTGCATTAACCCTCTCTCTCCATTCTCACAGAATTATCTCCCTCTCCAATCTCACAGTATTAACCCTCTCTCCCCATTCTCACTGTATTATCCCTCAATCTCCATTATCTCAGTATTAACTCTCTCTCCATTCTCACAGTATTAACCCTTTCTCTCCATCCTCACAGTATTTACCCTCTCTCCCCATTCGCACTGTATTAACTCTTTCTCTCTCCACTGTCTCAATATTATCTCGCTCTGTCCATTCTCACAGTATTAACCCTCTCTCTCCATTCTCACAGTATTAACCCTCTCTCCATTCTCACAGTATTAACCCTCTCTCTCCTTTCTCAAAATATTAACCCTCTCTTGCCATTCACACAGTATTAACACCCAGTCTCCATTCTCACAGTATTAACCCTCTCTTGCCATTCACACAGTATTAACACCCAGTCTCCATTCTCACAGTATTAACCCTCCCTCTCCATTCTCATAGTATTAACCCTCTCTCTCCATTTTTAAAAATTCTTTTTTAGGATGAGGGCATCACTGGCAAGGCCAGCATTTATTGCCCATCCCTAATTGCCCTTGAGAAGGTGGTTGTTAGTCGCCTTCTTGAACCGCTGCAGTCCGTGTGGTGAAGGTACTCTCACAGTGCTCTTAGGGAGGGAGTTCCAGGATTTTGACCCAGCGACGATGAAGGATCGGCGATATACTTCAAAGTCAGGATGGTGTGTGACTTGGAGGGGAACGTGGAGGTGGTGGTGTTCCCAGGCGCCTGCTGCCCTTGTCCTTCTAGGTGGAAGAGTTCGCAAGTTTGGATCGTGCTGCTAAAGAAACCTTGGCGAGTTGCTGCAGTGCATCTTGTAGATGGTACACACTGCAGCCACTTTGCACTGGTGGTGGAGGGAGTGAATGTTTAAGGTGGTGGATGGGGTGCCAATCATGATGGCTGCTTTGTCCTGGATAGTGTTGAGCTTCTTGAGTGTTGTTGGAGCTGCACTCATCCATGCAAGTGGAGAGTATTCCATCACACTCCTTACTTGTGCCTTGTAGATGATGGAAAGGCTTTGGGGAGTCAGGAGGTGAGACAGTCGCCGCTGAATACCCAGCCTCTGACCTGCTCTTGTTGCCACAGTATTTATGTGGCTGGTCCAGTTAAGTTTCTGGTCAATGGTGACCCCCAGGATGTTGATCGTGGGGGATTCGGTGACGGTAATGCCATTGAATATCAAGGGGAGGTGGTTAGACTCCCGTTTGTTGGAGATAGTTATTGCCTGGCACTTGTGTGGCGCAAATGTTATCTGCCACTTATTAGCCCAAGCCTGAAAGTCATCCAGGTTGTCTCCCAGTATTAACCCTCTCTCTCCATTCTCACAGTATTAACCCTCGCTCTCCATTCTCCCAGTTTTAACCCTCTCTCTCCATTCTCGCAGTATTAACCCTCGCTCTCCATTTTTCCAGCTTTAACCCTCTCTCCATTCTCACAGTATAAACTCTCTGGGCTGGATTTTAACTCAGGTGCGGGCTGTTGTCGTGTTATCCGAATTTCGTGTTTCCCACACAAATTTAAATGGATGTGGGAGATTGATGCAATTTTAACTCAATTGGCCAATTGATTTCCAGCGTGTGGGACGCCTTTGCAAAGGGGTTTTTCATGACTGAAAGTCCCCTCCAATGACATCATCATTGCTGCTGCATTTAAGGTCCACAGCAAGCCTTGCTTCTTCTGCAGGCTTCCAAGCTTTCTCCATTTGGTGTCAGAGGGACCTGCAGGAAAGATGACAAGCGGGAGGGCAAGAGCAGCTCCTCGTTTTGATGAGGCGGCACTGCAGGCATTAGTCGATGGGGCTAGGGCCAACAGGGAGGTGCTGTTCCCTTCATCAGGGAGGAAGAGGCCTCCCACTCAGACCAAGGCTGTGTGGATGCAGGTGGCTGAGGAGGTCAACTCCTTGTGAGTCACACGGCGAACCTGGATACAGTGCAGGAAAAGATTTCATGACCTTCAGCGCACTGGAAAAGTGAGTATGAATTTCCCATCACCCTCAATCTGATCCCCATTGCCTTTCCTCACCAGCACTCAGCTTTAGCAATCTCTTCCTCCACATCCCACTTGACACTGACATCCATGCACCCTTACCCATTCCCTCTCTCTCTATGCTCGCATTCACATAACTATTCCACCATGCAGCCCTCACACTCCCTATCACTCTGATGCTTTGAACACAACTGACAACACACAGGGAGGGCCCTTGGTCTTGCAACCTCACTCCATCTTTGTCTCCTTCTAAGTATCTATGCTATGCAATCTCTACACTGACTCCTTCATTCTTGCTCAACCTCCACTTGTCTCCCTCAATGCAGGAAAAGAGAGCTCACAACAAAAGAGAGCGAGCCAGGACAGGAGGAGGGCCACCCTCAATAGCCCACCTGACCCCCTGGGAGGAGACCGTCCTGGAAATCATGGGCATTGAGGATGATTCGTACGTGGGGGACGGACAGACGGATGCAACACAGCAAGCTGGTGACAGAAAGGTTTCCCATCTCTCTCTTTGACATTGCATGAGTCGCTGATAATGATTATGAAGCTGTAACAGATGGACTTATGAGCATCTGCAAAAAACTATGTGCATGTAGCCTTTGCATCACATCTCTGACTCTTTCCTTTACTCCCCCACAGGACCATCACAAGCATCCGTCCCCCCCCAGGAAGAAGAGGCTGAGCAGCCAGACTTCTCAAAGGAAGCTGCCACCTCTGAGGGCGCAGTGTCACCAGAATTCAGTGCACCCAGCACCAGCGCAGACACTCACACCTCGGTGGGACCTTCGGGACATAGAGTAGTGTTGTCACCTGGTGTATCACAGCTCACAAGTGAGCATCAGCAGATTGTGGAGACAGGGACAGCAGTGGAGCGTCCTAGTCGGAGGGCGCAGGATTCTGCCAGCTTGGCTCAGCAGCATTTCGACCCTCTGCTTCTGGGCCCATCCATAAGATCAGAGGTGATGGAACTCCAGGCACAGGTGCAGAAGTCTCTGACAGGTATTGTCTCTAGGGTTGCTGCGAGTGTGGAGCGAATGGAGGAGTCCATAGCGAACATGAGCAGAGCCTTTGTGGAGTCATTGGCGCATGAACGCATCACCACGGAAAGGATGGCTAACTCCATGGAAACGATTGCTACCTCCGTGGTAAGGTTGGCTACCGTAGAGGAGAGGATGGCTATGGTAGAGGAGAGGAGGGCTACAGCCATGGAGGAGCTTAGTCGCCAGGGTATGGAAAACATGGTCATTGTTCAGAATAGAATGACATCTCTTGAGGAGTGATGGGCATCAATTGAACAGAGAAACCAGACCTTAATGGAAGTCCTTCTAAGTAGGACTGCCATTGCTGATATGGGTCACCATGGCCCCCCTGATGTGCAACAAGGTGCTCTCCAGCCACTTGCAGGCGCTGAGGGGGACCTGACCCATGAGAGGGAGGTCGGTGGCATACCTCAAGGAAGTGGGGGCTCCTCTCCAAGCGCTCACACTTCCATGCCACTGCAGAGCCCTCGGTCAGAGCCCCACCAGAGTCCACACCCAAGCGAGATAGACGTCTCAACCCCTGCACAGCCGCAGGAGCAGCAGACTGTTGATGAGCCCTCACAGGCTCGCAACCCCAGAGGACGCCCGCCAAAGGTGTCGAGATAGGAGCAGCAGGTAAGTGAGCAAGGGGCCGCCACATCTGCTGAAGCCACAGGGGAAGCACTACGTAGGAGCACGCGTAAGAGGAAGATAAAGAACAAGTACTCACAAGGGTAGTCAATTGGATGGAATTTTGTGTTTAGTGTAAAAATGCCATCATGTCATAATTGTACATAAAAATTCTGATGGCAAATTTTGCAGTTGTGGCGTCTGTCATTTCGCTCTTGGGACTGCCACATTGAGGCCTTAGGAATACTTGCAACTGTCAGTATGGTGGTCGGAGTGCTAGGAATCCTTTGGTTCTTGGCCATTGTCAATGCTCTGGTAAGAAGCTGTGAGGCAAAAGTGTTTGATTGACTAGGCTAAGCAAATCTGGCCAGAGTGAGTGCGTTCCTTGCATCCCGAGCAGCAATGTTCTCACGTAATGCTGCCGCTGGTTGATGGGCCTCTGCAGGATGTTCGTTTTCACACTCCTCCTCCTCATCTGGGGAGGATATGTGAGGAGCCACTTGGTCCTCAGGAATCTGCAAGCCACGACGTTGTGCCATGTTGTGAAGTGCACAGCAAACCACGACAATTCTGGAGACCCTGGCTGCTGAGTACTGCAGGGCTCCACCTGATCTATCCAGGCATCTGAAGTGCATCTTCAGCAAACCGATGGTTTGCTCGATTATGGCTCTGGTGGACATGTGGCTGGAGTTGTAGCTCTCCTCAGCTTCGTTGGATGGTCTCCTCAACGGCGTCATCAGCCACTTCCTCAGGGGATAGCTCTTGTCTCCAAGCAGCCATTGTTAAGTTGGTCTGGCGGACTGAAGAGCAGAGGCACACTAGACTGGCGCAGTATGAAGGAGTCATGGCAACTGCCAGGGTACATGGCACAAACATGCAAAATTTCCTTCTTGTGGTCACACACCAGCTGAACGTTAAGGGAGTGGAAGCCCTTGCGGTTGACAAAAATACTGTACCAGGATTGCAGTGGGGTGCCATAAGGGCCACATGTGTGCAGTCAATGATGCCCTGCACCCTTGGAAAGCCTGCCAGATGAGTTAATCCAACCGTTCGCGCCATGACACTTGCTCGATCCTTGGTGAAATGGATGTGATTGTGCGGCCGCCTGGGAGATGCCGCTGATGTCTGCTGCTGATCCCTGGAATGAGCCTGAGGCAAAAAGGTTGAGTGCGGTGGTGACTTTGACGGCCACTGGTAATGCTTGTCCACCTGGTCCTCTGGGCAGCAGGTCTTGCTGTAGCATTGCGCAGATGTCAGTCACTACTGTTAGATCCGTGGTTCAGTGGATAAATAATTACACGGATGCTGTACATAAACAAACAACAGGTCTTTACTGGAGGAGGGTCATCTCTAGACTGGGGTACAGAGGCATGCGCACAGCTTATATACCGGTGTGTTTACTGCCGGTACTACAGTATACAGGAGCTGTAAAAAGTAGTTCTGACTTAAAGCACATACACTACAACTACCTCTCGCGAAAGTCGGAGCAGCCTTTGGCACTGCTGCTCAGACATGTTGAAATAGGTGACCCTGCGTCTGTAGACCCTGTTTGGGGGGTATCTCCTGTGCTGACGGGCTTCCAGGCACTGGCCCCTTCTGGCCTGTGCAGCCTCAGGTGGGTGAGCAGCTGCCTGGCACTCCTGCTGCTGCTGCTGCTGCTGTTGCTGGTGCTGTTGTTGTTCCTGGTTCTGCTGCTGCCGCGGCTGGTGCTCGAGCTCCTCTAATGCCCAGAAGGGAAGGAAATAAATGGCTTCCATGCTTCTGGTATATGCCTCTGTTGAGGAAGCGCTGAGTGAAGGTGGCGAGAGGGTTTTCCCAGGAGGCTATACTGGAGATGGGTGTGAGGCTCCAACCTTCCACAGGTGTGGTTAAGCCTTCTAAAAGTTGCCCCAGGCCTGAGACCACTAAGTCCTGCCACCTGCAAATGATGGCTGATCAAATCTCTTCTTTAATGGTTGACCTACAGTTGATAGTCAGCAATCCAATCGTGCTCCCGCCAGGTTTCGCATTCATGTTTCCCACCAGGCATGTTTTACGTGGGAAAGGGTTAGATTTGCAAGGGCCTGTTAAAATAGGATTATAGAGGCCATTTAGTGGTAATTAAGGGCCTTAAAGACCAGTCCCGCCTGTTGGATGCGGGACGGAGTCGGGACCATCAGACACGCCTGAGTTAAAATTGCTCGGAGTCGGGAACCAGGCCGGGGGGGGGGGGGGTCCCGCCCGCCAATTTTTTCCGATTTTAACCCCCCGCATGCCTCCAAGCCTGACTCCACGGCTCAATGAAAATCGAGCCCTCTCTCTCCATTCTCAAAGTATTAACCCTCTCTCTCCATTCTCACAGTATTAACCCTCGCTCTCCATTCTCCCAGTTTTAACCCTCTCTCCATTCTCACAGTATAAACTCTCACTCTCCATTCTCACAGCATTAACCCTCACTCTGCATTCTCAGAGTGTTAACCCTAGGCGTTCTCATTTCACATAACTTTTATAAGTTTTAGCCAATATTATTCATTTAGTTCTGATTTCAAATTCTGTTGAGGGGACAATTGCTGAGAGAATGTGACAGATCCTCTGACAATCAATTCTGTTGAATGTCTAGAATTGGTTAGATCTCGCAACACCTTGTCACTCTTCTTTGACAACACCTCCCAAACCCACGATCTCTACCACCTAGAAGGGCAAGGGCAGCAGGCGCTCGGGTACAGCACCACCTGCAAGTTCCCCTTCAAGTCACACACCATCCCAACTTGGAAATATATCGCCGATCCTTCATCGTCACTGAATCAAAATCCTGGAACTCCCTGCCTAACAGCACTGTAGGAGTACCTTCACCGCACTAACTGCAGCGGTTCAAGAAGGCGGCTCACCACCACCTTCTCAAGGGCAATTAGAGATGGACAATAAATGCTGGCCTTGCCAGCGACACCCACATCCCAGGAATGAATAAATAAAAACATAAAAATTAATGGACTGATTCTAAGTTTGCGACTCACCTGGACCTTTGAAGTATCATCAGAAACCCGCCACCAGATAAGATATTGGACCAAAGTCCCACCTCAATGAGTAAGATTCCATTCCATTAATCCTCATCAGTTTGGTGTTTTTTTTAATGCCTTTATGATTTTTCTCCCAACTTGCTCGCAGCAGTGTCCAGGAGATTTCTCTTTGCTTCCTGAAGACTCCAGGACAATCCTGAAGACTGGTTGGCAAACCTACAGCAAGTCAGCCATGTGTTCCCCTGAGGGCTAACGACAGGGTCCAGGAGGCCCTGGTACAATTTGTGCCTAGATTTCTTACTCGCCGATTGGCCCTGTTCGGATATAGTGGGCCTGGAGTTCAGAAAGGGCTGTTCTTTCGTGATGGTGCCTCACTAGTGGATAAATCCTAAATCATACCAGCCAGGACTGCCACCAGCTATCCTGCTTGACCTTGTATTGTGGTCGTAGTTTTGTTTTATGCCACTGATTGCACATCCCCAAATACAGCTGTGCATTGGCTTGATCGAATGTACCCCTGCATAACACAAGGTTAGAGGCACATGCAAATCACCAATGACAATTGCATCTGCCAATTCCAAAAAATAGTCAATGCCTCGATCATAAGGTTAATAATTCATTTTCAGCTATGTCATTATTAAATGAGATTGAGTAGAATGGGCCTATACTCTCTGGAGTTTAGACAAATGACAGGTGATCTCATTGAAGCGTATAAGATTCTGAGGGGGATTGACAGGGTAGATGCTGGGAGGATGTTTCCCCCTGGCTGGAGTGTCTAGAACCAGGGGGCACAGTCTCAGGGTAAGGGGTTGGCCATTTATGACTGAGACGAGGAGAAATTTCTTCACTCAGAGGGTTGTGAATCTTTGGAATATAATGGGCCAGAAATTCCAGGCCAGAAGCGTGAGTGCGCTCGGGGTACTCACGCTTCTGGCCGTTGGAAATGCCGGCGTTCAGCAGGAACAGCGCATGCGGGGAACGCCGGCATTTCCAGACCTCGAGCGCGTGCGACTGCACAGGCAGCGCTTGCGCAGTGAACTTCGTGGATTTCATTCATGAAATCCGTGAGGGTAAGTCCTCAGAACTTACACTGAAAAAAAGCAAGTGTAAAGTGGTTCATTGGCTGCGGAGGAAGATATATTTTATCGTGGAGCTTTTGAAATGCAATATTTTTGTTTGGGAAAGGGAGGGAAGTTATTTTAAGAAATTTTAAGAAAGTTTTAAAGTTAAAATTATTTTTTTTTTAAAGGGTTTTCAGAACGGTAGGTAGAAGGAGCAATTGTGGCTGTGTGAATGGAATGTGAGAATGAGTTATGTATGTATGTCCACATATATTCCTTTACGTATATGTATGTATGTTTTATATTCCTTTACTATGAATGTATGTTTTTAATTATGATTTTCCAATAAGTTACTTTCTCTGAAAGTCATAATTAAATAATACATTCATACACATAAGTAAAGGAATATATACATAACACGCAAAGGAATATATACAGACATACATACTTTCAGAAGCTCCACGATAAGAAATATCTTCCTCCGCAGCCTCTGTAGCAACTGTACCCATGCTTTTTTCATGTGTAAGTTGTAATGACTGGACCTCACTAAAAGCATTAATGAAAGCGGCGAATTATACTGCGCACGCGCTGCATGTGCAGTCGCACGCGTTCTGCCTCTGAACCCCTTCGTTCAGAGGACAGGAAATGCCGGTTTTCCCCACATGCACTGTGCATGCTGAAAACCGGCATTTCATCCGGCCAGATGCGTAAGTACCCCAACCGTACTAGCGCATTTGGAAGGGAATTATTGGGCCAACATTTTACATGTCAATAAAATAAAAAATTTAACACTTGCACCACTTGCCCCCTCGCACCTGCGACTGAGGGTCCAAGGAGGTGCATTGCGCAAGAGGTCATCATCGGACGTATCCTCACACTGTTCCCTTTGGGGAACTGTATGAAGTGGTGGAAGGATTTATGGCCGTGATTAACGCTCATTCCGTGACCGTAACCATCTTTGAACCAGCCATTAGGGTGGTTAGTCCTATGGCGGGAGGGTTTTACGGGCTCCCACAACCCATCTGAGGGGGGGGGGGGCGGCGGCCACCAACACCCACGGACGCAAGTATCCCGCTGGATGTCCACCCAGAATTTAAAGTTGGAGCTCCGACTCCACTTGCCGGGACTGTCTGGAGTGGGGTTCAAAACCCTACTCCTTCTGGCCCAGCGGCGGGGATGCTTACTGCTACGCAAAAGGCCCACTCCGCACAAAAGGTGACACCCATACGTTTCCTGCGCCTTTTCCCTCCCCGTGACTGGAGCCCTATGCTGCCATTTCACGTTGCTAATCGGATTGGGCCTTTGTCATAGCGGTAGGATCCCTGCCGCTGGGCCAGATCAGGGTAGGGTTTCGAACCCCGCTCCAGACAGTCCCGGCAAGTGGAGTCGGAGCTCCGGCTCTAAATTCTGGGTTGACATCCAGTGGGATATTTGCGTCCGTGGGTGTGGGTGGCCCCCCCTCCTTGTATAGCTTGTGGGAGCCCGTAAAACCCTCCCGCCATAGGACTAACCGCCCTAATGGCTGGTTCAAAGATGGTTACGGTCACGGAATGAGCGTTAATCACGGCCATAAATTCTTCCACCACTTCATACAGTTCCCCAAAGGGAACAGTGTGAAGACACGTATGACGACGACATTGCTAAATAAATAAATGGAATTTAAAAAATTCTTTTAGGGCTTTTAAAAGTCTTTAAATTGCTTTAATTCTCTGTAAAACTGCTTCAGATTACTCAAAATAATGTAAACATTTTAAAAAATTTATAAAAGTTACCAAAATCTTGAAAAAACTTCCAAAAACCTATTTAAACTGCTGCTTTGCATGTAAAAAAGCAAAGCAGCTTGACAGAAACATTGGGGGCGTGTCCAGTGAAACTGAGACCTCAAGGGGCGTGTCTCACTTACACTGCACGCTCCTGGGTCCGCGCTGGCTGCACTCCTGGGCGGCGTGACGTCATACGCTGCCCGGGATTCTTGTTTCAGTTTCTGGAAGTGCAGGCGTCCCTGGAGCTGATCGGCAGGAGCGCGGGGTAAGTGCAAATACGGGGCTTGCACGCGCTGCAAGCCCCGTTCTGGAATTTCTGGCCCAATGTAGAGAAATGTGAAGTTATCCACTTTGGTAGGAAAAATAGAAAAGCAGAGTATTTTATAAATGGTGAGAGATTGGGAAATGTTGGTGTTCAGAGGGACCTGGGCATCCTTGTACACGCATCACTGAAAGTTAACATGCAGGTACAGCAAGCAATTCGGAAAGCATGTGGTATGTTGGCCTTTATTACAAGAGGATTTGAGTATAAGAGTAAAGACGTCTTACTACAATTATATAGGTCCCTGGTGAGACCACACCTGGAGTATTGTGTACAGTTTTGGTCTCCTTACTTAAGGAAGGATATACTTGCCATAGAGGGAGGGCAACGAAGGTTCACCAGACTGGTTCCTGGGATGGGGGGGGGATTGTCCTATGAGGAGAGATTGAGTAGACTAGGCCTATATTCTCTAGAGTTTAGAAGAATGAGAGGTAATCTCATTGAAACATACAAAATTCTTACAGGGCTTGACAGGGTAGATGCAGGGAAGATGCTTCCCCTGGCTGGGGAGTCTAGAACCAGGGGTCACAGTCTCAGAATAAGGGGTCAGCCATTCAGGACTGAGATGAGGAGAAATTTCTTCACTCAGAGGGTTGTGAATCTCTGGAATTCTCTACCCCAGAGGGCTGTGCTCAATCGTTGAGTATATTCAAGACAGAGATCAATAGATTTTTGGACTCTAAGGGAATCAAGACATATGGAGATCGGGCGGGAAAATGGAGTTGAGGTCAAAGATCAGCCATGGTTTTATTGAATGGCAGAGCAGGCTTGAGGTGCTGTATGGCCTACATCATGCTTCTATTTCTTATTTTCTTACCTTCTTATGGTGTGTCAGCCGTGGCTCAGTGGGCAGCACCCTCGCCTCTGAGTCAGAAGGTTGTGGGTTCATAGTCCTACTCCAGAGACTTGAGCGCAAAAATCTAGGCTGACACTCCAGTGCGGTGCTGAGGGAGTGCTGCGCTGTCGGAGGAGCCGTCTTTCAGATGGGACGTTAAACCGAGGCCCTGCCTGCTCTCTCAGGTGGCTGTAAAAGATCCCACGGCCACTATTTCAAAGAAGAGCAGGGGCGTTATCCCCGGTGTCCTGGCCAATATTTATCCCTCAGACAACATCACAAAACACAGATTATCTGGTCATTATCACATTGTGGGAGCTTGCTGTGTGCAAATTGGCTGCTGTGGTTCCTACACTATGACAGTGTCTACACTTCAAAAAGTACCTCATTGGCTGTAAAGTGCTTTGGGCCGTCTGGTGGTTGTGAAAGGTGCTTTTTTTTTTTTTATTTGTTTATGGGATGTGGGTGTCACTGGCAAGGCCAGCATTTATTGCCCATCCCTAATTGCCCTTGAGAAGATGGTGGTGAGCCGCTTTCTTAAACCGCTGCAGTCCGTGAGGTGAAGGTGCTCCCACAGCGCTGTTAGGGAGGGAGTTCCAGGATTTTGACCCAGCGACGATGAAGGAACGGCGATATATTTCCAAGTCAGGATGGTGTGTGACTTGGAGGGGAACTTGGAGGTGGTGGTGTTCCCATGCACCTGCTGCCCTTGTCCTTCTAGGTGGAAGAGATCGCGGGTTTGGGAGGTGCTGCCGAAGAAGCCTTGGCAAGTTATATAAATGCAAGTCTTTCTTTTTATTCACAGCACCAGCATAAGAAGCACCAGGAGACCAATCAGACAAGAGCATAAACCGAGAGGATACAAATTAATTTTCTGGACTGGTCCGATTCACACTGTCACTATTATTTTTGTTTTACCAAATGAATGAAAGCAGGATTTGCCTCGTCGGGTCTCTGAGAATCACAGCCTTTCTTTGACGGTGGAGGTGACTGCAGCAGTTGCTTTGACAGCATCGGAGCTGGCACAGACATCAGGCCGAAAGGCCGCAAACCAGCTCCTATACGGCTGCTGCACCAATGGTGAGCATTCTCACTTCAAAATGGCAAAGCCCCCCCCCCCCCCCCCCGCTGCTTCCAGCCCCTGTCGAAGGCTCTGCGTCCCTGCCACCAAACTCTGTCCCCCGCTCCGGCAGCTCGCGGCGGTGGCACCCGGCTGTATGTCACGGCGTCTTCTGCCCGACTCAGAGCCGAGCTCCAAAAACCCCACGTCCTGTCCAACACCAAGACTGTTTCACTCTCCAGAACCTCATCTGTCTCCCCCTCCTACCAGTCCCCACTACTGTCGAAAACCCTTATCCGTGCCTGGGTCACCTCTACATTTGACATCAAAGTTGGGGGGGTGGGATTTTAACCCTGCTCCCACAAGACGGCTCAAAAATTCAGAAGTGGGAAACCTGACCCCAACCCGCCTCCGAGGCGCCCACTTCCGGTTTTAACGGAGGCAGCTGAGAGGGCGGGAGGACTAACCTGCGCTCCAGATGTGGGTCCCTAATTTAAATATTTTGATGAGGCTGCTTGCCTCAAATTTGAGCTGCGTCTTAAGTTTACTGGCTGTGGGCCGCAAGCCTGATAGCTGGCCATCCCCTCAATCAGGCTGCCAGCCGGGAAACGGAATCCAAAAATTCAAATCAGGTCTTGCCACTAAATTCAGCACGACCTCCAGTAAACCCTGTATATCCGGGTTTCCCGGCTGCGACGCCGCCACCCCTGCCCCGGTGTCCCCGTCAATTTGTCGCACTCTCACCTCTGAGCCAGAGGATTGTGGGTTCAAGTCCCACTCCAGAGACGTGAGCACAAAGATCTAGGCTGACACTCCAGTGCAGTGCTGAGGGAGTGCTGCACTGTCGGAGGTGCCGTCTTTCAGATGAGCTGTTAAATCGAGGCCCTGTCTGGTGGAGCGATGGGGTGCTAGAGAGAACTTGCATTTAGATAGCTGCTTTCATGGCCTCAGGGCACCCAAAGCACTTTACAACCACGACTTTTGAAATGCAGTCGCTGTTGTAATGTAGGAAACGCGGCAGCCAATTTGCACGCAACAAGCTCCCACAAACAGCAAAGTGATAATGGCCGGATGATCATTTTTTACCGATGTTGGCTGAGAGATAAATACATCGGGGAGAACTCCCCTGCTCTTCTTCGAAAGAGTGCGGTGGAATCCTTTACGACCACCTGAGGAGACAGACGGGGCCTCGGTTTAATACCGCAGACAAAAGACGGCACCTCCGACAGTGCAGCACTCCCTCAATACTGCACTGGAGCATCAGCCTAGATTTTGTGCTCGAACCTCTGGAGCGGGAATTGAACCCATAGGCCTTCATGACTCAGGCCAGAGAGCTACAAACATGAGCCATGGCTGACACTAACCAGCGACCCCAAAAATACTTCCAACAGCAGATTTGAAAATGGTGCATAGGCTGGCCAGCCAAGACCAGAATTTTAATGGCTGGTCATTTTTGACTGACAAACAAAAGAGACAAACATGGTTCCGAGCTTCCTTTCCACAACCTTGAAGTCTGTCATAAGAACATAACAAATAGGAGCAGGAGTAGGCCATTTGGCCCCTCGAGCCTGCTCCGCCATTTAATGAGATCATGGCTGATCTGATCTTGGGCTCAGCTCCACTTCCCTGCCTGCTCCCAATAACCCATCACTCCCTTATTGTTCAAAAATCTGTCTATCTCCACCTTAAATATATTCAATGACCCAGCCTCCACAGCTCTCTGGGGCAGATTTACGACCCTCTGAGAGAAGAAATTCCTCCTCATCTCAGTTTTAAATGGGCGACCCCTTATTCTGAAACTATGCCCCCTAGTTCTAGATTCCCCCACGAGGGGAAACATCCTCTCTGCATCTACCTTGTCGAGCTCCCTCAGAATCTTATATATTTCAATAAGCTCCCCTCTCATTCTTCTAAACTCCAATGAGTATAGGCTCAACCTGCTCAACCTATCTTCGTAAGTCAACCCCTTCATCTCAGGAATCAACCTCGTGAACCTTCTCTGAACTTAGGAGTGAAATCGGGCTGAGTCCAAGGGCTGGATTTCCATAGGGCCGTGGAGTCGGGATTGGAGGCATGTGGGGGTTTAAAATCCCGAAATCAGGGGTCCCGACCCCATCCCACCCCCAACCCACCTCCATGCCAGTTTCAAAGGAGGCGGGTACCTGACCCGCACTGGGACCCGCCTCCCCGAGGCGGGGAGGGGATTAGTGCCAATTAACTGCCTGTTAACAGGTAGTTAACAGGCAGTTTTTAGCCTAATCCCTATTTTTATTGTTGAAATGTGGGATTCCCGACGGCTTCAAACCACGCCAAGTTAGCGAGGCGGGACGTCGGGATGAAGGGCTTGGAGGGGTCGAGATGTCCGGTGTTTAGGTGAGTGATGGGTGCATGAGTGCAGAGGTAAGTGTGTTTGGTCTGTGTAAAGTGTTTAAAGAAGTTCTATTAACCTTTACAGCCTTCCTTCCTTCAGGTCTCGGGAGTCCCTCATCTCACTGGCACAGAAAGCAGAATGGCTGCCAGCTGTCAAAATCTGCAGCCTCTGCTTTCTGTTCTGGGGAGATCTCTAAATCATCCTGAGAGGAAGGAATTAACCTGGAGTACAGATTGTCAGTGTTTGACAGCTTCAAAAGGTCTTGACAGATGAAATATCAATCTGTGATGTCACCTGTTGCCGGGTGGCCCTTAATTGGCCTGCTGGGCGGGCTCAACAAGGTCAATCAAGTGAAAATCACGTGGATTGGCTAGAACTCGATGGAGGCAGGACTACAACCCCAAAAGTTGCAGTCCCGCCTCCTACCCGTCTCCTCAATGAAAATCCAGCCCCAAGTGTGCAATGAAAAGTCCAACATTCTGGTGGTAGGGCTTGACACGGACCCGATAATGATTTCAGAACCCCTTGTAACGCAATCCCCAGCAACACAGTGCAGAAACCCTGTGGAGGTGGGAAATGGTGCGCAGTTATTTTTTTTAAATATGCCACTCAGTGACAGAAATGCCGCTGGTTAATGCTGTTTAGCGACAAAACCATAACAAGAATAAGGTTCCGGCTCGAGTCTCCTCTCCAAGGTCACATACTACAGATTAGAAAAGCACAAGACTGAAGTCGGTAATTCTCATTTAGACATTACTGTCAGGGCATCACCTCTACTTAAGGAACAATCTCCTCTTGTTCGATTTGTAACTCATTTGCATAACATTAATTCTACTAATTACGATGGTTGAGCTGGAGTAGATAAAACTCAAGACATTATGAGGAACTCACTCCTAAGAAGATTGCATATATGTCAATTCAACCGTAACGTTCAACGTTCTTCAGCTATTCGTTCCTGGATTACTGTTCCAAATATTCGCCTACCATGGGGAATGGAATTTAACCTTGGTTTTTATTTTCACTTTTTCGTATCAATGTTGTGCTCATTAGCAACGGGGGTGTTAATGCTGGGCCAGCCATTTCAGGCCCCCCAGTGACACCATCAAAGCCATGGTTAGATGCAACATAAAGCTCTGTTCCAACAATATGCTTGATAATGACAGCAATTTGCCCTTCTATAGCTCCTTCAACGTAGAAAAATGTCCCAAAGGGGCTCTTCACAGAGGCGTGAGGAACATGGGGCTAAGCCAAAGCAGGGGAGATTAGGACGGGTGATCGAAAGCTTAGTCAAAGAGACCTACCCGAGATCTCTGGCGCTCCTCCAATTCTGGCTTCTTGCGCATTCCCGACCTCCCTCACCCCATCATTGGCGGTCGTGCCTTCAGCTGCCTAGGCCCTAAACTCTGGAATTCCCTCCCTGAACCTCTCCGCCTCGCTACCTCTCTCTCTCCTCCTTTAAGACGCTCCTTAAAACCTACCTCTTTGACCAAGCTTTTGCTCACCTGTCCTAATATCTCCTCGTGTGGCTCAGTGTCAGGTTTTGTCTGATTACGCTCCTGTGAAGCACCTTCGGTCATTCAGTGAAAGGCGCTAGAGAAATGCACGTTGTTGCTGTTTTAATGGGGTCCCTAACCTCAGAAAAGCTTTCCCCACTGAACCATCTTTCCATTGCACACACACACACCAAAAAAATTACTATGGCCTCTCTAGTGAGAATGACAATTGAATGCCAGGTGGCCGCACCCACTATGAATTATGTGCTAATGTTGACCCATTAACATTTATTCAATCAACTGTTTCATTGGCAAATGAACAAGTAAGTTCTTAACGGAGCCAATCACAATTTTGTCCTTACTGATGCCTGATGCTTGGGAGGTGTGATGCCTCTATGGCTGCACTTTCATGTAAGACACCTTTGAAAATGCTACAACTATGCTCTAGATGCTAGATTTTAATTGAATAGATGTACTTGGCATGACTTTATGTGTGTGGGTAGAATCTGTCATTGCCACAGCTGATTTCAATAGTACATAATACTTATATTAAGGCCCCATTACACAATGTTCTTCAGTATATAAAGGTCATGTTGCCGGCAACCTTGGCAGACTAATAAAACATTCAGTAACAAATTGCGTAGAATTACAAAGAATTTACAACACAAAAATAGGCCATTCAGGTCCGTGCCGGTGTTTATGCTCCACACCAGCCTCCTCCCACCCCTCTTCATCTCACCCTATCAGCAAATCCTTCGATTCCTTTCTCCCTCATGTACTTATCTAGCTTCCCCTTAAATACATCTATAATATTCACTTCAGCTACTCCGAATGGAACAAGAAGAGAGGTGTTGGACCAATGCAGTTCCCACGGGATCTTTTTCCAGGGATTCCGTGGCTCTTCCACTACAGTTACGACAGATAAGCTGGAGAATCCCCATGGAAATTCAAGGTAGGAGATCAGCCATGATCTTAGTGAATGGCGGAGCAGGCTCGAGGGGTCAAATGGCCTACTCCTGCTCCTATTTCTTATGTTCAAAGTCTTTAGTTCCCATGCTAAATAGGCGGTTTATGCATTTTAAATCATTATCAGCCTTGTAACCTCAGTGCAACATCTCACAACCATTTGCTCATAGCTTCAGAACTTTTCTTTAAAATGTTCACGATCAATACCATATACGCGAAGAATCTGTTCTTCGATTGTCCGTCTCTATTTGAGACAGGGATTTTTTTTTTAATTTAGAAGCCCGGGTAATGGGACAAAATCCCATGGTGTGGGTCAATGCACAGACTGAATAAGCAACAGAGGGGATAAGGTAAAGCATTAGCTAGACAATGGCAAGGTTTAAATGATTTAAGGATTCATCACATTTAGTTTTACTTCTTGATACATAAATGTGCTTGGAATAGGTTTCTGTTGCAAAACAGAGATTCATTTGCGTTTTAGAATTCTATCGAATGACACACAAGATTAAAATTAATAGCTAATTCTTGTAATAATGCATCATTTCCATATTCTGTATTCCTCATTAATTTTAATTACACATGGGCTTTCAGGCTATTAATCAACATGGATTTTGTACTTAGCAGCACTGATGTCATAATGGCTGTCAAAACAATGGAGCGTGATGGAAGAGTGCAGGGGGTTGGAGTCTGTCTTAGTCACAGGAAGAACATTATCTGATCTATATTAAGAGCTATTAAACCATGACTCGTCCTTGCACGTCGTCACCAGACACCTGTCTTCAATTTATTTCTTAAATCATCCATTTAGTGATCACTGATGCACGCTGGGCAAAGCAAAACAAAAATTAAACTGCAAAGTCTAAAATCAGAGATAAGTGAATCCAAGTTGCAATTCTATGTACCGATCAACACCCCCCGCCCCCTCCCTCCCTCCCACTCAATCCCCCCAATGTATGACGTAGAATTTACAGCACAGAAACAGGCCATTCGGCCCAACTGGTCTGAGACGATGTTTATGCTCCACACGAGCATCCTCCCACCCGACTAGTGCGGGAGTGCTGCACTGTCGGAGGTGCCGTCTTTCGGATGAGACGTTAAACCGAGGCCCCGTCTGCTCTCTCAGGTGGACGTAAAAGATCCCACGACACTATTTTCAAAGAAGAGCTGGGGGAGCTCTCTCCCCAGTGCCCTGGCCAATATTTATTCCTCAATCAACATCACTAAAACAGATTATCTGGCCATTATCACGTTGCTGTTTGTGGGAGCATGCTGTGCACAAATTTGCTGTCGCATTTCCTACATTACAACAGTGACTACACTTCAAAAAGCACTTCATTGGCTGTAAAGCCCTTTGGGACGTCTTGAGGTCATGAAAGGCGCTATAGAAATGCAAGTCTTTCTTTCCTTCTACTTCATCTAACCCTATCTGCATATCCTTCTATTCCTTTCTGCCTCATGTTGTGGTAGCGAGTTCCACAATCCAACACTCTCTGGGTAAAGACGCTTCTCCTGAATTCTCCCAGTAGATTGTTTAGTGACTATTTTATATTTATGACCAATGTTCTCGCCAAGGTGTGTGCGAGCACAGCCACGCAGTAATCTGAACGGTCCCGCGCAAACCGCTCACCGGCTTCTCCATTGTAAATACCAGGCAGGTGCGGAAATTTAAAGGGACCGCGCAGTAAAAGAAACAGACCGCGCAGAACGAAGCGCCGTTTACAGGGGGACGTTGTTTATGACTCCTAGACCGGAATTTTGCCGGCACTCGGGGGGTGGGATTGGAGGTGGGTCAGAGGTTAAATTCGCAATGATTGATGGCGGGTTCCAAACCCTCCGTGATCCCGCCTCCACGCAGCTTTCCCAAGTGTCGGGTCTCCGATTTGCAAACGGACCCGACACCAAGCGGCAAGAAAGGGATTAAAGGCACTTGTCTATTAAGTGGTATTTTAGAGCTATTTTCACAGGGTTTTTAGATTTTCCAGCTTCTGGGTCGGGTTTCACGACGTTCCGACAACACGCCTGGTAAGTGAGGCGTGAACACCAGCGAGATGGAGACTTCACAACTGCAGCCACAGTGTAAAAGTTGCACTCTCAAATCTTGTCATTTAGAAATCTGTGAGGTTGCTGATTGAATAATTTGGGGGCCGTATTCTGCGTTTAGGCAGTCAGTACGTGTTGTGCTCTGTAGATCCACTGTCACCTCCTCGAAGCGGGGAGCAGCCATGGGTTTTTGCACTGCCATACCTGCAGCAGCCAGCACTTCAGGGAACAAAACAGAAATCAATCTGCAGAGGGGACATGGCCCCTTTAAATAATCAGTCCAACGTCGCTTCATCGGACGCAAGCAACTGACCCGCACCCAGCAATTGCCTTGGAGAACCCGCATGTCAGCCTTAATGAGGCCAATCAATGGAGAGTTTCAACTGCAGGGCAGCGGGAACCGGGAGCGGGTCCAGAACCCGCCGAACAGCGAACCCGCCACCATCCCGCCTCCAGGCGCAAAATCACAGTCTACGTCTACCCTATCAAACCCTTTCATAATTTTAAAGACCTCTATTAGGTCACCCTAGACGCTGTGCCTCTGGGGCCATCCAGAAGGAGCAATGCTGGAGCTTCAGGAACAAGTGCAGGAGTCTCTGACAGGGCTTGTATCCATGGCGAGTGTGCAGAGAATGGAGGAGTCCATCTCCAACATGAGCAATGCCATGGTGTACGCAATGGTGAATGTAGGTGCCGCCATGGAAAGGATGGCAACCTCCATGGAGGACATAAATCGCCAGACACAGTAGAACATGATAACACTTCTAAATAGATGGTCATCTATGGAGGAGAGAAACCAGAGGTTCATGGGCATCCCTGTTATGAGGAACGTCAGAACAGAAGTGGGTCCTCATGGCCCCACTGATGTGCAGCAAGGTATTCTGCAGCTACTTGCTAGCAGTGAAGTGCGGGTGACCCATGAGAAGGATGTTGATGGTCGACAACTGTTATGTATTGTGTGTTCTATTGTGTGTTCTCCTCCCACCTGTGGTGGCGCTGTCACAGGAGATAAATGGTTGGGTGTTCTCTGTTAAATTTAGCTCTCTTTGTTCGGAACTTTCCAGAACTTCCTTTCCTTCCAATAAAGCACTTCATGTTTGAATCTCTGAGTTCTGAGTCCTAAATTGTGTCTAGGTAGAAAGGTACCGACACAACAAGTGGCAACGAGGAGTGGATGAATCTGCATACGTTACGGGTGCAGTGAGTAAACAGAAAATTTAATTTGAAACTTGAGATGGCTACTATATTAGGAAACATCGGTGATTTTGATGAAAATGTGGAGCAATGGAGCGCATGTACGGAACGTTTTGACTATTTTGTATTGGCGAATGCAGTGGCAAATGAAAAGGTCATGCCTACCTTTTTGACTGTAATCGGGCCGAAGACATTCAATTTACTTCGCAGCCTCGTGCAGCCAGATAAGCCAGGAACTAAAACATATAAGCAACTAGTGGAAATTCTTGGAGCACATTTTTCACCAAAACCTCTGGTTATTGCTGAGAGATTTAGATTTCACAAACAGAATCAAGAGGAGGGGGAATCAGTGACGATGTTTATTGCTGCTTTAAAAAGGTTGTTGGAACACTGCCAGTTCAAGGAGGTGCTGAATGACACCATTAGAGACAGACTTGTGTGTGGTCTGCAAAATGCAGCCACACAGAAGCGCCTTCTTACTGAGGACAACCTTACTCTTGAAAAGGCCATTGAAGTTAGTGTCTCCATGGAGATGGCGGAAAAGGAGGCTCATCAGTTGAGTTCAACAGGGAGAGTTCACAAGGTGTCGTCTGAGCCTAAAGGTGCGCGGAGCGGCACATGTTACCGTTGTGGGAAAACGGGCCATCACGCTAATGACTGCTGGTGTACAGAGCTGGAATGCTGAAATTGTGGCAGAAAGGGTCACATTGAACGTGCCTGTAGAGGTAAAAAAAGAACAGACAGAGCTGGGAAGCATGGAAGCAAAATGTCTGTATTTGGACAAGAGAGGAAAAAGAGTGTTCATTCAGTGCAGTATGATGGAACAAGCAAAACAGAGGGGAGCGACACCTCTGAGGAGGAAGAGGTGCACATACTGACAGTTGCAGGTGATTCAAATGGCTACTGGGTGTCACCACTGGTGGAGGGACAATCAGTGCGGATGGAGGTGGACACAGGCGCGGCTGTGTCCCTTGTTTCAGACACTGTCTACAACAAAATGCTAAAGCATCTTACCCTTCAGCCAACAAACATTGTGCTAAAGGCGTATACCGGTGAACCTGTGGCCATGAGAGGTGTCATTGAGGTGACAGTTAAATTGAACGGACAGACTGCAAAACTGCCACTATATGTGGTAAAGGGAAATTACCCATCGCTACTGGGACGTGCGTGGCTAGAGAAAATCACGCTGGACTGGCCTGCAGTCCGCATGATGTCAAAAGGGGAGTCAGGTCTGACTGCAGTGTTAAACAAACATGCAGAACTCTTCAATGGGGAACTTGGGAGCATGAAAAAGATCAGCGTGAGACTGGACATTAAACCTGACAGCAAGCTGAAGTTTCACAAAGCCCGACCTGTACCCTATGCAATTAGGCCAAAAGTTGAGGCTAACTTGGCGGCCTTAGTTGAGAATGGAGTCCTGGAGCCTGAGAGCGTGAGCAAATGGGCCACACCCATTGTTCCTGTCCTGAAAAAGGATGGACCTGTTCGAATCTGTGGGGATTTTAAAGTGACTATTAACCCGGTGCTGTCTGCGAAACAGTACCCTCTTCCCCTCATTGATGATCTTTTTACGGGCCTGGCCGGAGGGCAAAAGTTCAGCAAAATAGACTTATGCCAGGCTTATCTACAAATGCATGTCGATGACAAATCAAAGGAGCTGCTGAAAATTGTGACACACAAGGGGCTATACAGGTACTGCCGCCTTCCGTTTGGAATTACGTTGGCCCCTGCTCTATTCCAAAGGGCAATGGATCAGATTTTGAGTGGACTGCCAGGAGTCCAGTGCTACCTGGACGACATCCTTGTCACTGGGACAAATGAGGAGGATCATCTTCTGAACTTGGATGCGACACTACAACGACTGAAAGAGTACGGACTCAGAGTTTGTAAAGACAAATGTGAATTCTTTCAGTCTTCAGTTGAGTACCTGGGGCATGTGATTGACGCTACTGGCCTGCATAAGGTGCCGTCAAAGGTCAAGGCGATCGTGGAGGCCCCAGCACCCCAGAATGTGAGCCAGTTACGTTCATTTCTGGGGCTACTTAACTACTATGGGAAGTTTATTC
This sequence comes from Somniosus microcephalus, assembly GCF_052327205.1. Lineage (NCBI taxonomy): Eukaryota > Metazoa > Chordata > Chondrichthyes > Squaliformes > Somniosidae > Somniosus > Somniosus microcephalus. The sequence goes on from NC_141001.1 coordinate 107,824,526, forward strand.
CAGACTTAGCAACATTGCTGAAGCCATTACATCAGTTGCTATGTCAAGGCAAAACATGGAAATGGACTGAACTGTGCAACGAAGCTTTCGCCCAAGCAAAGAAAGCATTGCTGAAATCGGAGGTCCTGACACACTTCGACCCAAAGCTACCCGTGCAGCTAGCATGTGATGCATCACCATATAGTGTGGGAGCGGTCATATCCCACATCATGCCTTTGGGTGAAGAGAAACCTATCGCCTTCGCATCACGCACCTTGAACAAGGCCGAGAGTAACTATGCGCAGATCGAGCGCGAGGCCTTGGGAATCGTTTTTGGAATTCGAAAATTTCATCAGTACCTGTTTGGGAGAAGGTTCACACTCCTGACGGACCACCGTCCATTGACTTCAATCTTCGGGCCCCACACCGGAATTCCGTCTCTCGCTGCAAGCAGGATGCAAAGGTGGGCTTTACTGTTGTCAGGACACACATATTGACATCAAATATCGCAAATCAGACTTGCACGGCAACGCAGACGGTCTCTCGAGGCTACCCTTGCCTGTTACTCCCCCAGAGCCTCGTCAGATAGACATCTTCTACTTTAGACAAGTGGAGGGAGCACCTGTCACTGCAGTTCAGGTGCGAAGGTACACCCGCAACGATCCAGTCCTGTCTGAGGCAATGGACGATGTCATTCGAGGGAGAGCTATAGGAGATTCTCCTAGTTTGAAACCTTGCGTTTCAAAAAGAAATGAGCTCTCCGTCCAGGCAGGTTGTCTTCTTTGGGGACGCCGTGTCATCATTCCGCCACCTCTGAGGGAACCTATACTGCAACAACTTCATACAGGCCACAGTGGGATGGTTTGGATGAAGGAAATGGCAAGAAGCTACTTCTGGTGGCCAGGTCTCGATGGGAATATTGAGGAGAAAGCCAAAACATGTTCCCCATGTCAAAGGGTCCGGAATGTTCCACAGCTGGCAACCCTACACCCCTGGGATTGGCCTGCAGAAGTGTGGCAGCGAGTACATGTGGACTTCGCCGGGCCTTTCGAAGAGAAGATGTTTGGGTTTGGTGGGTTTGTGGAATTTGCTGCCCCAGAAGGCTGTGGAAGCTACATCATTAAATAAATTTAAAACAGAAATAGATAGTTTCCTAGGAGTAAAGGGAATTAAGGGTTACGGGGAGCGGGCAGGAAATTGGACATGAGTCTAGGTTCGGAATGGTCATGGCCCTGTGGGTAGTGGAGTGGGCCCAGGGGCCGTGTAGCCTGGTTCTGCTCCTACTGTGTTCTAATTCTGTGTTAGATTTCAGGAGATGGTTTTATTCCTGTTCCTGGCTGGGGTGGAGATCGCCTTTACAGAAGGTAAGTACTGTAGAAAATATAGGGACAGAGTGATCTCCTGGAAGAATTTCGATCGCCTAGATGGGTCGGAGAGGAATTTCCCAGATTTTTTTCTCCCAAATTGGCCATTGGGTCTTTATCTGTTTTTTCGCCTCTCCCGGGAGATCACATGGGTTCGGGTAGATGCAGAGTGATAGAAGATTTGAGGTTAGGATCGGATCAGCCATGATCTTATTGAATGGTGGAGCAGGCTCAAGGGGCCGATTGGCCTACTCCTGCTCCTATTTCTTATGTTCTTATGTTCTTTATGGTGGTTGTGGACGCTTATAGCAAGTGGCCGGAGGTCGCTGTGATGAGGTCTACCACGGCAGAGAAAACAATTGAGAAACTTGGTGAGATGTTCAGCCGTTATGGCTCACCGGAACAACTCATAAGTGACAATGGTCCACAATTTGTATCACAGGAGTTTGCAACCTTCCTGCATGTGAATGGTGTCCAACACATCAGGTCTGCGCCCTATCATCCCTTTACTAATGGCCAGGCAGAAAGGTTTGTGCAAACTTTGAAGCATGCCTTGAAGGCATCGCAAGGTCAGGGCTCAATCCACCAATGTCTGAACAGCTTCCTGTTGTCCTACAGGAACGAGCCGCATGCCACAACCAAAACTTCCCCCGCTTCGCTCATGATGAAGAGGCAGTTGCGGACAAGTTTTGACTTACTCAAACCTCCAAGGGCAGAACAGGTTGTCCATTGTCAACAACAAGCTCAAGTTGAAAAGAGAGAGAAAAGAGCCAAGGAGAGACGGTTTCACCCTGGAGAGCATGTCCTAGCTCGAAACTACAACACTGGACCGAAATGGGTTCCTGCTACGGTGATCGCGCAGACGGGCCCTGTGTCTTACACGGTTGAGACTGCTGAGGACGTCGTCTGGAGAAGACACACAGATCAACTGTTGCTAGGAGCAGAGACAGCCACAGAGGCTCCAACGGTTGGTTGGCCTGAACTGTTTCCGGATGATACCACAAACCAGCATCCTTTGCCACAGTGCTCCTCTCCAACACAGGAAGTCAAAGAGACTGTTCCACCTGTGCAAACTCCTGACTTTCGACTGACACAGGCACCTTCTCCATCCAGGCCTGTGTCAATGCCTACTGCTGTGGAAGCCAGCGATGACCGCCAGTATCCTGTCACAGAGCGGCGGCCTCCAAGACGCTTGGATCTGTAGGCTTAGTGACTTACCCACAAGACTGGGGCAGAATAAACCCCAGGGTAAAGTCAGGGGTTGAGGCAGTCTACCTCTACCCTAGGTTCGTTGAGTGCATTGAAAGTAACTTACCTGTTGAGGAATAATGTGGACCTTCCATTTAAGAGGGGAGGAAATGTTATGTATTGTGTGTTCTATTGTGTGTTCTCCTCCCACCTGTGGTGGCACTGTCACAGGAGATAAATGGTTGGGTGTTCTCTGTTAAGTTTAGCTCTCTTTGTTCGGAACTTTCCAGAACTTCCTTTCCTTCCAATAAAGCACTTCATGTTTGAATCTCTGAGTTCTGAGTCCTAAATTGTGCCTAGGTAGAAAGGTACTGACACAACAACAACAAGGAAGTGTGGGCTCCTCTCCAAGTTCTCACATGACCATGCCATTGCGGAGCCCTCGGTCAGAGCCCCAGATTCCTCACCCAACTGAGATGGCCGTCTCAGCGGCTGCACAGCCGCAGGAGGAGCAGACCGTTGCGGAGCCCTCCCAGGCTTCCAAACCCACAGGATGCCCGCCAAAGGCATCTAAACAGGCGCAGCAGAGAAGTGAGCTGCTTCTACATCTGCTGAAGCCCCAGGGGAAGCACCACGTAGAAGCACGCGTAAGAGAAAGTTAACACACAAATAGTCACAAGGGTAGTCACTTGGGTGTTTTGATGTAATACAAAGTTACGTTTGTCATCATTATTTCAATTGTATTAAGGAAAGGTGATGTCAAAGATTCAAAGAGTTAGCTTATGTGTGCTCAGAAATGGAAGTGTTACAGTGAGGTGTCAGGGCGCCTTTCATCTGTAATGATGGATGCGAGAGTGATAGGAACCCATAGTTTATTGTACAGATGGTGTATGGTGTGTTAAGAAGGTCGACCAGACACTCATATCCATGTGCCAGTCACATGTGTTTGCTGCGTAAAGTTACGCGAATCTGGCATGGATTAGTGTATCCCTTGCCTCACGCCCAGCAATGTGCTCGCGTGCTGGTAGAACTGGCACAGCCGCCTCCGCAAGGTGTTCCTCATCTGCTGCCTCCACCTCCACCCCCTCCTTCTCTGAGGAGGAAGCTGTGCGCTGAGCCACTTGTTCCTCAGGCAGTGCTAAGCCACACTGCTGTGCGATGTTGTGCAGGGCACAGCAGACCACGATGATTCTGGAGACCCTGGCTGGTGCATACTGTAGGGCTCCACCAGGTCTGTCAAGGCATCTGAATCGCACTTTGAGCAAGCTGATGGTTTGCTCTATGATGCTTCTGATGGAAATTTGGCTCTTATTGTAGCGCTCCTCAACTTTGTTTGATGGCCTCCTCATCGGTGTCATTAGCCACATCTTCAGGGGATAGCCCTTGTCTCCAAGAAGCCAACCCGAAAGTTGGGTTGGCAGATTGAACATCTGAGGCACAGTAGACAGCCACAGGATGAACGAGTCATGGCAGCTGCCAGGGATCTTGGCACAAACATGCATAATGTTCTTCCTGTGTTACACACCGGCTGGATGTTAAGGGAGTGGAAGCCCTTGCGGTTCACAAATACAGCTGGGTTGTGATGGGGTGCCCTAATGGCCACATGTGTGCAGTCTACAACGCCCTGCACCCTTGGGAAGCCTGCCGTATTTGCAAAGCCAACTACATGCACGGTAACACTTGCTTCATCCATGGAGAAGTGGATGTAATTATGCGACTTGGCAAAGAGGACATCGGTAACCTGCATGATGCAGGCGTGTGCAGCCGACTGGGAGATGCCGCTGATGTCTGCTGCTGATCCCTGGAAGGACCCCGAAGCAAAGAAGTTGAGTGCGGTGGTGATTTTAGCAGCCACTGGTAAAGAGTGTCCACCCGCTCCTCTGGGCTGCAGGTGTTGGTGCAGCATTGTGCAGATGTCACCGACTACCTCTCGCAAAAGTCTCAGCCTCCTTTGGCACTGCTGCTCAGTCATGTTGAGAAAGCTCATCCTCTGCCTGTAATCCCTGTGTTGGGGGTATCTCCTGCGGCGAGGTGCAGCCCTACGCTGATGCCCTCTGCCCTGTGCAGCATCAGGTGGCTGAGGAGAAGGTTGACGCTCCTGTTGTTGGTGCTGCTGCTGTGCCTGGTTCTGCTGCTGCCGTGGCTGCTCTTCCTCCAATTCTGAGGACCAGGATGAGAGGGTATAATTCGTTCCCATTCCGCTGGTATATATCTCAGTTGAAGAAGAGATGTTATGAGCACTCAGTCAATGTGGGGAGAGGTTATTCCAAGGAGGTCACAGTGCATATGGATCTCAGAATAAACACTTATACTTACATCTGCAAAATGTGTTCCAAATCCTCAAAACAGAAAGTTCGGTATCTGAAAGTGAGCTCATGTCACAGGTCAGCTTTTATGCTACAGGTGTAGCTGCCAACTATTCAGCGAGTTGCTGACCCCGGCACAATCAGCTGGCGTGTTTGTTGAACGACGTGGAACATGCTGAAAATGTGGCAAAATGGAAAAAGCCTCTCAAAATAGGATTATCCATTTTAACAAGCTGTTAACTGCCTTAAGTGGCTCTCCTGCCGCTTGGTATCGGGTCTGATCGGGAGTCGCAGATCTGACACTTTGTAAAGTTGCGCGGAGGCGGGATGGCGGTGTGTTCGCAACCCGCCGTCAATCATTTCGATTTTAACTCTGGACCCGCCTCCAAACCCGCCCTCTGAGTGCCAGCAAAATCACGGCCACAGTGTTATAAACACAATCTGGGGTGCACTAGATTGTAATATCGGACTGTGATCAGATTCTGGTTCATTTTCAGTCTTACAATTATGGCCTCAAACAGTATTATGTTTCTTGCACTAATACACTCTTTAATGTCCAGTTAATGTCATTAAAAAGTTGCTAAGGAGAGCTGCATGGAAGAGCAAAAGCCATTTTGAATAAATATTTTAATAGTGGGAAATATTATAGCTTTGGGGAAATAAATAGGTGCAAGCAACCAAATAAAGTGTTTATGCCTTTATCGCCCATCCTTCATGCTTTTTTTGGTTTACCTTGTTTCATAGTTTCCCTCCTCGGCTAATTACTGTCTCAGAATATAATGCAATATGTAAAGACGATTTTGGTGAGGAAGAATGCTAGAATTTGCAGGAGGACAGAGACAGATTAGTGGAGTGGGCAAACAGGTGGCAGATGCAGTTCAATGCAGAAAATTTGTGAAGCAGTACATTTTGGGGAAAAGAACAGTGAAATGGCAAGATTATTAAGAGAGTGGGGGATCACAGAGATTCATGGTTACAGATACCTAGATCTTTAAAGGTGTGAATGCAGATATGAAATATCAGAAATGGGAATACCACCACCTCCAAGTCACACACAATCCTGACTTGAAAATATATCATCATTCCTTCGTCATCACTGAGTAAAAATCCTGGAACTCCCTCCCTAACAGCTGAAGGCGACTGAAGGAAGTGGGAATAGACAAGTGGCCGGAGTTGGAGCAGCGCAGCGATCTCGGAAGGTTGCAGGGCTGGAGAAGGTTACAGAGATAGGGAGGGGCAAAGCCATTGAGGGAGAAAAAGAAGAGGAATACAAAAGGATACTTGGGAAATGGCAAGGAAACAGGATTAGAGCAGATAGCTCCAGTTAAAGAGCTAGTACTGGCACAAGATATGCATATTACAGAAGGCATGTGGTTGTCTACTTTACAGCCTGTTTTGACAGTATCTATCATTAACTTGTGGTGTGGCACTCCTATTAATTCCAACTGAAAATATGACAGTGAGCTTTCTCATGTTCACACTACCAAATTGCTTCAATTAGCAAAATGTTCAACTCAAATTAAATTTAACAATGTTTTTCACACTGCAGTCAAGCCAGCACCTGCCCTTCTTTCATTTTAATCTTACTAAACCTGTCCGTTATCAACCATTCCTCGGCTTTAGCGCTGAACCATATCCAAACTTTAGTATTGCTAAATATAAAAGCTACACCAAGTACAAAAATTGATTTTTCTGTTCCCCGCACAATGTTTTACCTCCTCCCCCATCCTAAATTGGTTGTGAATTGTAGTAATTTTGCCGGTCCCATTACAAACCAAAGCATCCAATGATTATTCATTAGTGTTGCAGGTTTGGTGGTAGGTCCAATCGATAACCACGTGGTATCTGACTTGTCTTCCATACTGATATTCTAATTAATTTAACTCTTGCAATGCTGAATTCTTTTAACAAACTACAAAACACAAATTCAGGTTTTCCCAACGTAACATATACTGCAAATGTTTTATGTTGAATGATGTAAAGATAAGCGTACAGAACTATTGCATATTATATATATATACACACATACATACATACATACACATATACACAGATACACATATACATATCACTCAAAGATGCAAGGCTGAGGTTGCGGAGACTCCGAGTATAAAGAGTCCCCTCCCCTGGCACAACCCTTTCCGCCCCACTGGCCCTGTAATGGGCAGCTGGGTCTCCATCCTTGCAAGGCCATTTGAGAATCCCCAGCAGAGACCAGGACCCAGTGCATCCCTGCTCCAGCATAGTTTGCATCCCTTCCACCACACTTTGGAGTTGTGGTGGGAGTGCGTTGTAACTGTGGTCCAACATATGAAACGGCAATAATGGCTTCAGAAAGGGAGTATAGTTAAGTCATGACTTTGTGGAAGGGAGAGAGTATCACTGCCAAGAAAGGATATACTTGCCACAGAGGAAGTGCAGCGAAGGCTCACCAGACTGATTCCTGGGAGGGCAGGGCTGTCGTATGAGGAGAGATTGGGTCGACTAGACCTGTATTCACGAGAGTTTAGAAGAATGAGTGGGAATCTCATTGAAACGTATAAAATTCTGACAGGGCTAGACAGACTGGATGCAGGGAGGATGTTTCCCCTGGCTGGGGGGTCTAGAACGAGGGGTCACAGTCTCAGGATACGGGGTAGGACATTTAGGACTGAGATGAGGAGAAATTTCTTCACTCAGAGGGTGGTGAGCCTGTGGAATTCTCTACCACAGAAGGCTGTGGAGGCCAAGTCATTGAATATAGTTAAGAAGGAGATAGATAGATTTCTAGACACAAAAGGCATCAAGGGGTATGGGGAGAGAGCGGGAATATGGTATTGAGATGGAGGATCAGCCATGATCATATCTGTTAAGTCTGTGTGTCCCAGTTATGCTTATTATAAATCACTGGACACAGACCACAAGAATAACTTTAACAGGTCTTTACTATTCAGAGGTCAGGGCTGAACTGCCCAGCAAATCCCTACACAACGTTTATATACCGGTGTGGTCACCACCGGTATTACAGTATACAGCAGCCAAGAGAAAGTAGTACATCTCTTAAGGTAGTTCTCTTAAGGTAGAACAGGTTACACACACCACAATCCTCCCTTTTTAGCTTAACAGTTATATCCCCATTTAACATAACATAATAACATATATATATACAACTTCATGCAAAACAGTTCAAAGATTCAGTCTCTGAGGAGGCCTCCTGATTCGAGTTGGATAACGCCTTTCAGGGGTCTCTGATTCTCGTTGCTGGGGTGACTCATCTAGTTGATCTCTTATGGATTGGACATCATCCTCAGGTACATTCACTTCTGAGGTAGATGCTTCAGGTTCACTAACTTCTTCCACGGTTGTCTCTGCCGTAACCCTGGGTTCGACCCTTGTTCTCGATTCTACCAGTTGGTCAGCATGACGCCGTATTACATTTTCACCAATATCTACCGTGTACATCAGGGGTCCTTGTCTGGCCCGAATTGTTCCGGATTGCCATTTCTCATTTTTATAGTCCCGGGCTAACACTGGTTGTCCTATTTCGAAACTCCGAGTGGTCTTGTTATTTATATGCTGGAACTGTTTGTTATCAACTTCCCTCCGCACATTTGGTTTTAACAAGTCCAACCTGGACCGCAACCTCCTGTTATAGAACATCATGGCAGGACTTTGGTTTGTCACTGCATGAGTGGCGTTTCGATATGCCAGTAGGAATTTGTCCACCTTGTGTTGTAGTGGAATCTGATCTTCGCTCATGGCCTTTATTGCTTTTTTGAATGTTTGTACAAATCTCTCGGCCAACCCGTTTGTAGCCGGATGATATGGGGCAGAGGTATAATGTTTCACCCCATTTTTCTTCATGAATTTCTGGAATTCTTCTGACACGAACTGCGGTCTGTTGTCTGAACATATTTGTTCTGGCAATCCATTTCTTGCAAATATCGTTCTTAGCACCACGATCGTCTTTTCCGAGGTAGTGGTAGTCATCTTAATCACTTCTGGCCATTTAGAATGTGCGTCCACTGCAATTAAAAACATGGAGTCCATGAATGGACCAGCAAAGTCAATATGTACACGTTGCCATGGGGTTGAAGGCCATTCCCATGGATGCAGCGGTGCAATCGGAGGTGCATTTTGCACTTTTTGGCACCCTGAGCAGCTTTTCATCAGATCCTCTATCTGTTGGTCGATACCCGGCCACCACACATAAGCCCTAGCAAGGCTTTTCATCTTGACTCCCCCCAGATGACCTTCATGCAATTCCTGTAGAACTCTCTCTCTTAACTTAGGAGGAATAATCACCCTTGTTCCATACATCAATGTTCCTTGACAGATGGACAGCTGTTCTCGTCTTGCTGAGAATGCCGGTAACAGTGGATCACCATGTGCTGGCCATCCCTTCACTGTCACTTCGTAGACCCGGGACAGTGTCGGGTCGTTCCTGGTTTCTCTTTCAATACTTGCATTGGTGACTGGTAAACATTCGATGATGGTCGAGTGAAATAACTCAACAGGGTCAACCGTCGGTGCCTCCTCCTCTGAAGGTAGTGGCAGGCGTGACAGCCCATCAGCATTACCATGCTGCTTTGTACCTTTGAATTCAATCTGATATTGATGTGCCCTTAGGAAAAGGGACCATCTCTGGAGTCTCTGTGCTGTCATCACCGAAACACCCTTCTTAGGGTTAAAAATAGATACCAACGGCTGGTGGTCTGTCAGAAGCGTAAACTTTTGGCCCTGCAGGTAATGATTAAACTTCTTTACTCCCCACACAAGGCTGAGAGCCTCCCTATCTATCTGAGCATAGTTGCGCTCAGCGGAGGTCAATGATCTGGATGCGAATGCAACTGGCCTCTCCAGGCCATTTGGCAACTTGTGTGAGAGTACTGCCCCAATACCATATGGAGAAGCATCACAAGCCAAACGAATAGGCAGCGTTGGGTTGAAGTGAGCCAACACTTCCTCTGAGGTGATCAATGCCTTGCTTTTGCGAAAGGCCCTCTTACAGTCCTCGCTCCACTTCCATGGTACTCCCTTCTGCAAAAGAGCGTTCGGCGGGTGCAGCACCGTGGATAAATTTGGCAGAAACTTATGGTAATAGTTAATCAACCCTAGGAACGACCTCAACTGGGATACATTATCCGGAGCGGGAGCCTTCACAACAGCTTCGATCTTGTCAGGAGACTTATGAAGCCCCTCCTGGTCAATGACATGACCACAGTATGAGATCCGCTTCTGAAAGAACTCACATTTCTGGCGATTAACTCGAAGTCCATATTCTTTCAATCTGGTGAGCACCAGTTCCAAATTTGCAAGGTGTTCCTCGTCATCATCTCCTGTAATCAGAATATCGTCCAGGTAACATTGTGTGCCTGGAATTCCCTGTAATACCTGCTCCATGGCCCTCTGCCAAATTGCTGGAGCCGATGCCACTCCAAAAACCAGTCTATTATACTGGTACAAGCCTCTATGCGTGTTGATCGTGAGATACTGGCGTGACTCTTCCTCAACTTCCATCTGTAAGTACACCTGCGCCAGGTCTATCTTGGTGAAGTGTTTCCCGCCAGACAACGAAGCGAAGATATCCTCAATCCGCGGAAGCGGATACTGCACCGTGTGAAGCACCGGATTAACAGTGATCTTGAAATCTCCACAGATGCGAACCTTCCCCGGTTCCCCTGGCTTGTTGTTCGATGAACGCTTCATGACGGGGACAATGGGCGTGGCCCACTCACTCCAGCCTACCTTAGACAGTACTCCTGAATGTTCTAGCCCTTCCAGCTCAGCTTCCACAGCAGGTCGTATCGCATAAGGTACCGGTCTGGCTTTGAAAAATTTCGGGTTTGCATGTTCTTCAACCTTGATGTTTGCCGTAATTCCTCTCAGTGTTCCCAGTCCCTGTTGGAATACCTCTTTAGCATCGTCCAATATTCTGGACAATCGTTTAGGTTTGATATATTTTTTTCCGGAATCTACCGTTAGTGCTTTTAAGGAATGCCAGTCCATATTTATTTTCCTAATCCACTCCCGTCCCAGTAGTGGTGGACCTCCCTCAGGTAGCACATATAAGTCCATTCCTCGGCTTTCTTTGCCCTTGTGGACCACCTTTACCTCTATCTTCCCGATGGGGTATACTCTTTGCCCCGTGTATGTTTTCAATACAATCTCCGTATCCCGTAGGGGAATATGTGGGAATAACCTTTTGTAATCTTGCTTATTCATGACCATCAATGCCAATCCAGTGTCCAATTCCATCTTCACTTGGACTCCTGCTATCTGAAGTGTGACCCAGATTGTTTGGAGGTCTGCTTCATTACCAACATTGTGTACTCTCAGACCACCCAGTTCATTACTGCTGGAGTCTGAATTTGACTTCTGTTCGTTCGAACTGTTCTCTGTCACCTTGTGTACCTTTCTGTACTTTTCCTGCGGTGACTTTTTGTTGCTGGTCTTCTTTCCTGACCGGCATACTTTAGCTATGTGACCAAGCCTGCCACATTTTCTGCATTCCTGATTTTTGAACCAGCACTGGTTCTGATCGTGCGTTGTCTTTCCACAACGATAACATTTTACTGTACCCAAGGCCATTTGATTGGTGCTGAGTTCCGGTGACCGTAGCTGCATTTCCGCAGTGCCTCTCGCTGCGGCTTCGTGCGATGCTGCAATAGTGACAGCTTTATCAAGTGTAAGATCATTCTCCTCAAGCAGTCGCTTTTGTGTTCCTTCTTTTAATAATCCACACACAAATTTATCTCTCAGCGCATCTGCTAGTCCTGTTCCAAACTGACAGTACTTTGATAGCTTACGCAGTTCAATTAAAAATTCAGCGTTGCTTTCGTCTTTCAGCTGCGTTCTTCTGTAAAATTTAAATCGTTCCGCTATCATCAGCGGTGTGGGGTTTAAATGATTTTTCAGGACAGTAGCAATATTCGCGAAAGTCTGATCTGCCGGTTTATCTGGTGATAGAAGGTGCTTCAATAGTCCGTATGTCTTCGCACCCATTGAGCTTAATAAGGTTAGTGCTTTCTCATCATCTGGTACCTTATTTGCTTTACAATAAACTTCCATGCGTTCTACATACGTGGTCCAATCTTCGATATCGCTATCAAAGGTATTAATGTTCCCATGTTTAGGCATCCTTGCAAGTTTTTAAATTTTTCTTTTTCTCAAAATGGCGGCTTCCCGTGCTTGTCTTCTTCCCCCGCTGGCTGCAATGGCGATTGCCGTGCTGCTGCCGTTCTCGCCTCCCCAGCGGTTCTCAATTCCCCGACGCTGCTTTTACTCCCCCGCGGTTCCCGTGGGCATTCATGCTTCCTCTGCTGTTGCGCCTCTCAGCCCCGCATGCAGCCCGGTTCTTTACACCGGCTGCGTTTGAGTTCTCCGCGGCTCTCGTGCCTTAAGCTGCCCCAGTCGTTGCGCCTCTCGGCCTCGATTGCAGCACGGCCCTTTTCACCGGCCGTGGTCGAGTTCTCCGCCCTTTTTCCTCCGTTTTCCCTCCCCCACTCCACAGTCAACACGGCCGACCTTCTGCTCGTGTCGCTGATCGGCTTACCCACCACCGTGGTAGAAGGGATGATCACTGCCTGTCGCTGATGGAGGGCTTCGTGGTCAGAATTTTTCTTTTTAACCCGGGTTCTCGATGCCTCCCGTGCGATGGTGCTCAGCAGGATGATGAGGGCGGATGCCTCTTCTCGACGCCCGTTCTGAGGACGAAGCTGCCTTGGATGTAAAACTGCCGCAGGGTAAGATCGGACTCGTCGCCACTGTTAGGTCTGTGTGTCCTAGTTATGCTTATTATAAATCACTGGACACAGACCACAAGAATAACTTTAACAGGTCTTTACTATTCGGAGGTCAGGGCTGAACTGCCCAGCAAATCCCTACACAACGTTTATATACCGGTGTGGTCACCACCGGTATTACAGTATACAGCAGCCAAGAGAAAGTAGTACATCTCTTAAGGTAGTTCTCTTAAGGTGGAACAGGTTACATACACCACAATATCGAATGGCAGAGCAGGCCCGAAGGGCCAAATGGCCTACTCCTGCTCCTATTTTTCTATGTTCTATGTTTTTCTATGCACCATTTCCTGATAAAACTGAAAGACACGTTCCATTTTGTGAGCTCTCCCATCACTGCAGACAAGGTAGTCTGATTCTTTGTGCTTTTCACGTGTCAGCTTGGCTCAGTGGGCAGCACTGGTACCTCTGAGTCAGAAGGTTCATGGCTCAAGCTCCACCCTAGCACTCGAGCACACAACCCGCGCTAGTCCTTGAGAGAGATGTCATTGTCATTGTCAAAAAATCACCTTCTTGAATCCGACCCATTGGCTTGAGAGAACTGAACAACCCAAATTCTGTTTTTTATTACCTGGGATTCGGGATTTTCCAGGATTTTTAACTGCTGTTTCGGGGTAGTTTCATATTTTGCGACCCCTTCCAATTTTCCAGAAAAAAACGCAAGTCCATGGCTTTCCGTGTATTGTATGATTGCAAGGAATAGAGACATAAACTTGGCAGAAAATTTTCTTGAAGCATGCGTTGGCTAAATTCCTCGTAATTATGCTGGCAAATTATATCTTACGCTGATACATTGATTATATTCTATTGATAAAGTACTCAGCAAGTATTACAGTTAACAAGAACTTAAACGCAAATTATAATGTTCAGTTGATTTTAACTGAAATGCGTGAAGAGAGTTTGAATCCGTCGTGACATGTGGTGTACAATATCGTTCAAAATCATCTCAACAACTACAGTAATGACACCTTGCATTTTATATCGCACCTTTGACACAGTAAAACATCCCGAGGCGCTTCACAGGAGCGTCATCAAGCTTTTGGCACCAAACTGCATAAGGAGATTTCAGATCTTACACTGTTCCAGTGAAGCTGGAAGGTTTAATACTCAGCACAGAAAACTAGTCTGTAAAAAAAATAATGACACATTCCATCTCATCTGTGCCATGTATATTGAACAGAGCTTCAGGCAATGAGAAGTCTTCTGCCCATGTAAAATATGGATAGAATCGTTGCAATCATGTTCAAAGATTTAAAAAGAGAAACTACTTAGAAACCAGGGGAATCCTTGCAATGCCTAACCAGCCAAGTATTTTACTTTGCAAATGTTCATGACAGCACGTAAGCTCGAGGAACAGCACCTCATCTTTCGATTAGGCACTTTACAGCCTTCTGGACTCAACATCGAGTTCAACAATTTCAGACTATAATCTCGGCCCCTATCATTTTTTTCCCGCTCTCTCTCACATAGCAGCTGTTGATGATTCCGCCATTGCCATTTACACTTCATCTAGAGCCATCTTTTGATTCTTAACTTGTCCCATTACCAGCTCCTTTTGCCTTGCACCATCATCCCTTTTGTCTCTTAATCCCTCCTGCTTTCCATCCTATCACAGACCTTCCCTCTTGTTCTTTCCTCCCCTCCCCCCTTTCCCCGCCCCGGCACTTGCTTAAAAACCTGTTACGTCTCCAACTTTTTCCAGTTCTGACGAAGGGTCATCGACCTGAAACGTTAACTCTGTTTCTCTCTCTACAGATGCTGCCTGACCTGCTGAGTATTTCCAGCATTTCCTGTTTTTATTTAAGGAGATATTAGGACAGGTGGTCAAAGAGGTAGGTTTTAAGAAGCGTCTTAAAGGAGACAAGAGGTGGAACTCCAGGACTTAGGGCCTAGGTAACAGAAGGCACGGCCACCAAATGTTGAAGTGATTTAAAATCGGAGATGCGCAGGAAAAAGAAAAAAAAGAAAGACTTGCATTTATATAGCGCCTTTCACGACCACCAGAGTCTCAAAGTGCTTTACAGCCAATGAAGTACTACTTGAAATGGAGTCACTGTTGTAACGTGCGAAACGCAGCAGCCAATTTGCGCACAGCAAGGTCCCACAAACAGCAATGTGATAATGACCAGATAATCTTTTTTTTGTGATGTTGATTGAGGGATAAATATTGGCCCAGGACACCGGGGATAACTCCCCTGCTCTTATTCGAAACAGTGCCATGGGATCGTTTACGTCCACCTGAGAGAGCTGACGGGGCCTCGGTTTAACATCTCACCTGAAAGACGGCACCTCTGACAGTGCAGCACTCCCTCAGCACTGCACTAGAGCGTCAGCCTAGATTTATGTGCACAAGTCCCTGGAGTGGGACTTGAACCCACAACCTTCTGACTCAGAGGCGAGGCCATAATTGGAGGAGTGAGGAGATCTCGGAGGGTTGTAGGGCTAGAAGAGGTCACCACTGCGATCAATATATTACAAGAAATAGAGATCACCTTGCACATACATCTGAATAAAATTTAAATGGGAACTTATTCAGCATATTATAAGGATGTCGCACAGTCAATGCCTTGATAAAACAACAACACTCTGTTTGAAATTGAGTTTGGAAGGCATGACGATTCTCCAAATGGATGAAAATTAATTTTTTGCTAAATGACCCTGTCATAATTGACTCCGTTCCCGATAATTTTCTTTGTGGTTTAGTTTTTAACAAATTTAGAAATTCATTGCACCTAAACGTGTTGACTGATTTGTTGGCATTAATGTACGGAGAAAAATTGGCATGTAAACATTATAGGGCAAATTCCCTGCGTGTGCTTAGGAGCTCTTATATAACCTTGGCTTAAAATTGTGAATGTAATCTGCTACTGCAACCTTCTCTCACCAAATCAAAAATACAGAATTTAAACCTCAGCAGCAAGTCAGGGTATTCGATTGTAGGCTATCGGTTTCATTCAGTATCTTATTTTTATAGCTCGGGCAAATTAATATTTGCAGAAACAACAGAGTAAACCCACAAAGGACGGAACTAGCAGGTTTTTAATTATTCGGCCCTTTAACCAAAATCTATGAGAGAGTCTTGAATTCATCCGCAGCCCAGCAAGAACGTCTTCTGTTAGCTGCTCGAATATTTTGGTCCTGGCTTTACTACAGACAAGTGCCCAGTCTATTCTCTTTCTTCAGTCTCACAAAGTCGCTACAAAGCCCTGCTGGTTCAAGCCCGTGACGAGGTGTCGCTGTACTTCACTCATCTCAGGCTGTCACTTATTGTTAAACTAGTCTTTTAATTGTTTTTAACAATTGTAATCTGTGCGATGCATACTAAAAGCTTGAAATTACTGTTGGCGATATTAGCAGATGAAAAATTTAAAGACTTGCATTTATTACAGCGTTTGTTAACAACCTCAGGGCGCCCCAAAGCGCTTTACAGCCAATGAAATACTCTTGAAAGTGCAGTCGCTGTTGTAATGTGGGGAAACGCCAATTTGCGCACAGCAAGGTCCCACAAACTGTAACAAGTTAATGACCGATAGTTTTTAGTGATGTGACTTGAGGGATGTAAGTATACACAGACCCTTAATTTTAAATTTTGGTATATATTAAAATGCTTTGCCAGGCTAAAAGGGTTTTTCGAAATGAAATAAAGTTGTAACAGACGGTCTTTCACTGATAAGTGGACATGGAATGTGCTTTGATGTGCTTTACTAAAAGGCAGCAAACATTGGGGAGAAAATGTGCTTTCAAAAGGAACTGTTGTATTTACAAGCTGCTTTGTGATGGACATATGTCAAGAGATGGGTGTCAGATAGTAGACACTGACAGAACAAATGGTTGTGACTGCAGGGGGTAGTCATAGACAACAGAGATGAAAAAAAACTTAGATTTGCAGACTTCGTGTCTGCAACAAAATAGGCTACAAAATTGTAGAACGATTTTTGGTGGCTAAAGGGGGGGAGTCAAACCTTTGAAGTTCTGAAATGCAGGATGCAACGTAACACGTGAAATGTGACCAAGTGGTTTACTGCCAATTTTGTAAACTTTATGGCCTAGAAATTCAGTATAGCCACTTTTGGGGCGGTAAAGTCGGGCGGCCGCTAAAGTTTGCGCCCGGCGCAAAGTGGAGGCCACTTCGCCGATATTCAGTAGCTTTGGCCAAGGAGTTTGCTCGAGCGCTAAAACTGGCGATGCACGGCTATCTTTAGGCGCTAAGCCGGCGGTGCAGAGTGATACCGCCGAGGCCGGGCGCAGCGCAGGTGCGGTCATTTCTTGATTGACAGCAGACACCCTGGCGCCGGCCAGCTCTTAAAGGGGGAAGGGTCGACTTGGTCTGCTGCCATGCCCTGGATACTGCAGCCCTCCAGCTAGGCCTAAACACTGCTGCTGGAGAGAAATAGCGCCAGGAAGGATGCAGAGGGCCCGTGAGCGAGCGCAGCGCTTCTCTGCCCATGATTTAAAGGTGCTGGTTAGGGCTTTGGAGAGGAGACGCCATATCTTGTTCCCGGACAGTGGCAAGAAGCCTGCCACCAGGGTGTACAGGAAAGCCTGGAGGGATGTCGCCCAGAGGGTCACAGCCACCTGCGGTGTCCCCAGGACTGGTGTCCAATGCCGGAAAAAGTTTAACGACCTCACTCAGATTGTCAGGGTGAGTACCCTTTCCAGTGTCCTCCTCATCCTTGCATGTGCACCTCACATTATGGGCAAAGGGACCTCAAAGCCCTAATGGCCAGCCCTCATCCAGCAGCTATGGCACTGGCATGAACATCAATTGCACTTTATGCACTTTACACACTGGCCAAGCTATTCGACCATGGGAGGCAGTGCATACAGCAACAGGGCACCACACTGGCCAAGCTATTCGACCATGGGAGGCAGTGCACACAACAACAGGGCACCACACTGTACTTAGAGGCCGTCCTTTCTCTTGCAGGCCAAGCTGGCCCAGAATCTGAGGAGCCGGACTGACACCGGGGGAGGCCGTCCCCAGTTCCAGCAGCTCAGTGACCTGGAGGAGCGCGTGGGTCGACTCATGGGTGGCCGGCTGATTGGCCCCGTTGCATGTGGAGATGCCGACCCTGTGCTGGGCCCCAATGGTAAGGACATGACCTTTTGGACCTCTCTCGTTCCCCTTGCGCTTCAGATCTACATCCTTTGCCACTGTCCGACCAATGCGCTGAATGCCACCACTCATGCCTCCCTCGCTGACGCCCTGTCCTCACTCTAAAGCTACTCTTGTGCCTTCCTGCTTTCAGCTGGTGAGGAGGAGGTCCCTGAAGCTGCCAGTGACAGTCCCTCGGAAGAGGAGGACGAGGAGGAGCAAGAGGAAGGCGGCCCATCGGGGGAACCCTCATCCGCGCCAGGGGATGGCAATGGAGGGGACACGTCTTCCCTGGAGGAGAGCCAGGGGGAAGTGTTGCAGGGGGGTGTAGCTCCTGTACCCAGTGGCGTCCAGCCACGCGGGAAGGGTCGGGCAGCTCGGCGGCCTTCTCCCCAGAGGGGGGAAGTGTTGCAGGGGAGTGTAGCTCCTGTGCCCAGTGGCGTCCAGCCACGCGGGAAGGGTCGGGCAGCTCGGCGGCCTTCTCCCCAGAGGGGGGAAGTGTTGCAGGGGAGTGTAGTTGCTGGGCCCAGTGGCGTCCAGCCACGCGGGAAGGGTCGGGCAGCTCGGCGGCCTTCTCCCCAGAGGGAGAGTCCGGCCTCCAGTCCGGAGACGGTCCTCGCCCAGGAGGTGCGCCTCCTCGATCAAATGTCCGCGGACTCGGATCGCCGGCACACCGAGTTCATGGGGGTTGTGGCACGGTTGCCTGAGGCCATCGAGTCCCTGGCTCATAGTGTGTCCGATTTCGGGGCCTCACAGGCCAGGGGTTTCGAGCAACTCGGGGCAGCACAGGCCAGGGGTTTCGAGCAATTCGGGGCAGCACAGGACGCGAGTCGGGCCGAATTCAGGGCAGCACAGGACGCGAGTCGGGACGACTTCAGGGCAGCACAGGCAGCGAGTGGCCAGTTGATCAGTGGTGCCGTGCAGTCACTGGCTGGTCTGATGCGGGCACAGACCAGGGCAGTACGGGCACTCACTGCTGCCACACTCGCTGTGTCAGCCAGGCATCGCCAGGGCACCCGCCGCGCTGCAGCAGCACAGCGGTCTGGCCTTCACCAGATTGCTGCGCTTGCTGCAGTGCCAGCCCGGCCGAGTGCCAGTGTCTCAGGCGAGCAGCGAGCGCCTGGCATCAGCCAGCTTGCCCCCATTGCTGCAGCCGCCACTGCCACTCCCCCAGTGAAGCTGCCACGAGCTGCTGGAGAGACTGATGCTGCCCAGCCACAGCTGCAGCAGTCAGCAGCCGGCCCCTCGAGGGCCAGAGCTCGTCTAGGCCGACCCCCAAGGGCATCTGCCGTCACGCCATGTGCCCCTCAGGAGCCTTCCCCCAGCCTTGCAGCACCCACAGGGCCCAGGTTGAGGCGGAGCAGCAGGTCGGCCAGGGGCC
Source organism: Somniosus microcephalus (assembly GCF_052327205.1). Classification (NCBI taxonomy): domain Eukaryota; kingdom Metazoa; phylum Chordata; class Chondrichthyes; order Squaliformes; family Somniosidae; genus Somniosus; species Somniosus microcephalus. Next base: position 107,843,620 of record NC_141001.1, read on the forward strand.
GGGAAAGGCTGGACAAGGACTCGCCCTCTCGGCACACAAAGTAGAGGGTGTTGCCAAATGTTTTTATATGGGGGTGGTTGTGTTGTCTATGGGGGTGGTTGTTTTGGTAAGGCCGAGGATGAAGGCCATTTGGATGGAAAAGTTTTGTTATTCCTTCCCAGGTTGTGGGAGTGAGTCATGTGTTTGACTGTTTTTTGGGGGTGTTGTCTGTTTTTGGGTTTCATGTGGGAAGGGCCCTGAGTTTGTTCAATAAAGCTTTTTCTTTATTCAGCTTGTCCATGTTTGATGTTTGAAGTGGTTGTTGCGTTAACCGGCTGAAGGCTTGCGGAGCGGCTGCATTCATGTCCCTTCATTGCCACAAGCCATTCCCTGACAGGGGGCCTAGAAGTGTCGTTCAATAAGCCGCCGACGGACGGCCCTTGGACCTTGTGGCTCCCTCCTGGGCTGGTACTCCTCCTCCTCCTCCTCCTCCTCCTCATGGTCCTCCTGCTCCTCCTCCTGAGGTGGTGGTCCAACGTGAGGTGGCAGTGCCTGAGTCCTGCGGATAGCCAGGTTGTGCAGCATGCAGCAAACGACGACGAACTGGGAGACTCTATCCGGCGAATACTGCAGAGATCCGCCGCAGCGATCCAGGCAGCGGAACCATTGCTTGAGGATGCCAATCGTTTGCTCTATGATGTTCCTTGTGGCTTGATGGCTTTCGTTGTATGCCTCCTCAGCAGGGGTCCTGGGCGCGCGGAGCGGGGTCATGAGCCATGTACACAAAGGATAGCCTTTGTCCCCGATAAGCCATCCTCTTGGGGGAGGCTGTGCCTGGAACATGTCAGCCACAGTAGTCTGGCGCAGGATAAATGCATCATGGCTGCTGCCTGGAAAGCGGGCATTGACAGCTAGGATGCGCTGCCTGTTGTCACACACCAGCTGTACATTGAGGGAATGGTAGCCCTTCCGGTTGTGGTAATCCTCGGCATTGTCGATAGGTGCCCGCAAAGCCACATGCGTGCAGTCAATGGCGCCCTGCACCATGGGGAAGTCCGCGATCCTCACAAATCCGACTGCACGCTGCTCCTGCCTTTCCAGGGTCATGGGGAAGGAGATGAATTGGTGTCTCCTTGTGAAAAGGGCATCGGTGACCTGCCGGATGCAGCGATGCACGGCGAACTGGGATATGTTAGCTATGTCCCCAGCAGCGGCTTGGAAGGAGCCACTTGCATAAAAGTTCAGAGCCACCGTGACCTTCACTTCCACCGACAGAGACGTCCTGCACATCAGCTGTGGACGCAGATCTCTGTGAAGCAGCTGGCAGATCTCTGCAACCACCTCCCTTCTGAAGCGCAGCCTCTTAACACACTGCGCGGCAGTCATGGTGAGATAGGACACCTGCTGGCGGTATTCCCTGAGTGGGTAAGGCCTACGTTGCCGACGCCTGATGCCCCCTCTGCGTCTAGGCATGGCTGCCCCTCTCACACAGCGTCTGCGAGCCCTTCGCACATAATGCTGGAACTGAGGGTTGGCACCCCATGCAGCCCCCATAATATACTGGCAAACAATGAAATCACAATGAGGCAAATTGCCAAGCTCTGGCCAGAAGCCAAAAATACCTCTCCTATGTTGGGCCAAATCAGTAAGGTCTCTTCCTTGGTCTCTGTCCAGAAATCCGTTGCACAAAAGTCATTGCAGCAAAATGGCTGGCCTTTATAGTTCAGTGTAAGTGCCCTTTAATTAGCGCTCCCCGAGGCCCGCAGGGCCTCTGCTGCGTTTCACTTCACAGTTCTTAGCACCGCCACGCCCACATTGGGCGGGCGCGACTGAAGTTCCGGTTTGGGGCGCACAAAGGGCGTTGCACGACAAAATGACGTCATAAGCTGCGCGCGCAGCTGAGCGCGCGCAAACACTTTGCGCCGGCGCTAAATGTCTACTGAAGTTGGGCGTAGGCGCAGATCGCGCTGTGCCCGGCTGCTAAGTGCCTAGCGCTCGAAGTCTACTCCTCTTAAGGCGCTAACGGCTGGCGCACGCAACTGAATTTCTAGGCCTATGAGTGAATGAACAATTTTGGGCTTTGATAAAGGCCAACTAATGGATAGCCACACAGGATGTGTGAGTGTGAAAGTTTGACAGCTCAAACAACTTAAGTTAAACATTAAAGAGACATTTCACCATCTCTGAATGATTGATTTACTGCAAAAAGCAAACTGTGTAAAAACCAGTGACGAAAAATATCGGAACTGCAGTCGGATGGAGGGGACTGGCTGATCGTCGAAAGGTGAAGAGCTGCAGTGGAAAGGACGTGGCCTACAATCAATGCTAGACTGATCATCCGCGGGTGGCTGTATGTATGATTTCTTGTAACATTATTGGTGAATTGCTTGAATAGTGGCTGGGGTTTTGAATCATTTTTTTAATTCATTCACGGGATGTGGGCGTCGCTGGCAAGGCCGGCATTTATTGCCCATCCTTAATTGCCCCTTGAGAAGGTGGTGGTGAGCTGCCTTCTTGAACCGCTGCAGTCTGGGTACGGACATAAGATTTCCTTCCCTAAAGGACATCAGTGAACCAGTTGGGTTTTTCCAACAGTCTGGTAGCTTTTTAAAAAATGTATTTAATTAACTGAATTTAAATTCCGCCAGCTGCCGTGGTGGAATTTGAGCTCATGTCTCGTTGGATCATTAGTCCAGGACTCTGGATTACTAGTGCGGTAACATCACTACTATGCTGCTGTACAACTGCCTCTGTCTTAGGAACAATAAAAGGTTGAAGGCAGAACCCGTGTGTCTGGTGTAATTTCTCACAAGTCTCAAGTCCGAACTCTCTAACCTGTTGGACGGGGCGAGGGGTAATTCCGCACATCCTACAGGGATAAATATTTGCCAGGACACCGGGGACAACTCCCCTGCTCTTCTTCGACCGCTTAATGTGTTCATATAACATCTGCCTCTGCTATTTTAAAAGGAGATGATAATTAATTTAAGCCACTTAGTTCCTTCATTAAAATAATACAAACAGGATTCTCATACAAATGTGTTAAGCATTTATCAACTAATATCCCAACAGTAATTTCTAGCCTCAAATGCTGTATTTGAAAACTTTAAAGATTAAGTGCAGCGAAGATTCACCAGACTGATACCTGGGATGGCAGGAATGACGTATGAGGAGAGATTGGGTCGATTAGGCTTATATTTGCTAGAGTTTAGAAGAATGAGAAGGGATCTCATTGAAACTTATAAAATTCTAACAGGACTAGACAGACTAGGTGCAGGAAGGATGTTCCCGATGGTGGGGGAGTCCAGAACCAGGGGTCACAGTCTAAGGATAAGGGGTAAGCCATTTAGGACAGGGATGAGGAGGAATTTCTTCACCCAGAGAGTGGTGAACCTGTGGAATTCTCTACCACACAAGGCGGTTGAGGCCAGTTCATTAAATATATTCAAGAAGGAGTTGGATATATTTCTTAAGGCTAAAGGGATCAAGGGGTATGGGGAGAAAGCAGGGACCGGGTACTGAATTTGGATGATCAGTCATGATCTCATTGAATCGCGGAGCAGGCTCGAGGCGCCGAATGGCCTACGCGTGCTCCTATCTTCTATGTTTCTATGTTTCTATTACATGCATTTGTAATAATGATGTCCATTTGACAGCATCACTAACAATATACTCCTAAATATGAAGAAAGTTGTACATATTATGGGAAACACCATCCAGAGCTTTGTAGGCAACATGAAATTAGACCCAGTTATGGCTCATGTTTCTCTCCTATCTCCCCTCATGCCTTGCCTGAGCTCAGCTTGTCCATGAGACCCATCTCCTGCACCCTTAACCCCCCACTACACTGCTGACTACCCAATTTCCCTTCCTGGCCCTCATGCTAGCTGACATTGTAAATGGTGCCCTTTCCTCAGGCACTGTCCCCCTCGCTTTCAAAACCACCGTCACCAGGCTCCTCCTCAAAAACCCTCACCCTCGACCTCTCTGTCCTTGCAAACTGCCGTCCACCTTCAACCTCCCTTTCCTCTTCAAAGTGCTAGAATATGTTGTCACCTCCCAGATCTGTGCACATCTTTTCCATAACTCCATATTTGAATCTTTCCAATCAGTTTTTTGTCCCTGCCACAGCACTGAAATGGGCCTAATCAAAGTCAGAAATGATATCTTCTGTGACTGTGACTGCGGTGAATTTTCCTTCCTCTTCCTCCTCCGCCTTTCTGCCGTCTTTGAGATGGTTGACCACAACATCCTCCTCCAACGCCTCTCCTCTGTAATCCAACTCAGTAGGACTGCCCTCGCTTGATGCTACTCATGCCTATCCAATCTTAACCAGAGCATTTCCAGAAATGGCTTGTCTTCCCACCTCCGCACCTCTGGAGTTTCCCAGGGATATATGCTCGGCCCCTTCCTCTTCCTCATTTACTCAGGATGGCTGATGGCTGTGCTGCTGATGGAAGAAGGGAGGGAGCGGGAACACAGCAGACCAGAATTGGAAGAACGGAGGATCTGGTTAAAGACATGGGATTTGAGGATATTGTAAACGTAGCCGGGGCATGACCATAGAGGGATTTAAAGAGCTGGGGATAGTAGGAAAGGGAAGAAGTGGTTGTGCGAGCATCTGAAGACAAGGTCAAAGATCTTAACACGATGAAGGAAGAAAAGAGCCAGTTGGGGCCCAAAAGGATTGGGGTACTACATGAGCAGGATTTTGTCGCAAGATAGGACTTGAACAGTAGAGTTCTGGGTGATATTCAAAATCATACAAAGTACATTGGAAAGAAAGAACTTGCATTTCTATAGTGCCTTTCATGACCTCAGGATGTCCCAAAGCGCTTTACAGCCAATGAGGTACTTTTGAAGTGGAGGCCATTTGGCCCATCGAGTCCATGCCGGCTCTCTGTAGAGCAATCCAGTCAGTCCCATTCCCCCGCTCTATCCCCGTAGCCCTGCAAGTTTATTTCCCTCAGGTGCCTATCCAGTCTCCCCTTGAAAACATTGAGGCCTAGAAATTGGGTTTTGGCTTAGCCAGGGCTTTAGCGCCGGAAGTTAGTGCCGGCGCTAAGTCCCCCTGCGCGCGCCAAAAATTCAGTAGCGCCGCACCCAAACGGCTGCCGGCGCTACTGAAGGATCTTAGCGCCTGGAAAAGGGCGCTAACTGCCGCTTAGCGCCACAATTCCGGCGCTGCGGCACCCGATGCAGTGCGGCAGGCTGGGGAAGTGCAGGCCTCCTCCTTCCGTTAAGGAGGAGCTGCCTGCACCCGGCCGCGGCCCGCGCAAATCTGTTTAAAAATGAGCCCGGCACCTCGGACAAGTGCCGGGCTTGCATCTGTTCTGGGGGGGGGGGGGGGGGGGGGAGAAGTCCGGGGAGGGAGCTGCGGGCAGGCGGCCGGCGGGAAAGCGGCCGGCCGCCGCGGGGCCTTTAATGCGCCGGCGCAAACACATGTTGGACTCTGTTGCCAGAGTCTTAGTTGCGGCTGCCACGGGCGAGGCGGCCACAACTGAATGTCGGCGCTGGGGCCCGTCGGCATGGCAACCAGGACGCTGCGCACACCGATGACGTCATCGGTGCCGGCGCAGCGCTACCGGTGCAACGCCGCTTTAGGGCCCCAGGGAATTTTTCAACTGGCCATAACTCTGGCGCTAGTCCTTCTAGCGCCTCAAAAGCGGCGCTAAGGCTAGTGAATTTCTAGGCCTGAGTGTCTCCACTTCCACCACTTCCATCGGCAGCGAATTCCAGGTCATCATCAGTCGCTGCGTAAAAATTTTCCTCACATCCCCCCTGTATCTCTTGCCCAAAATCTTAAATCTGTGTCCCCTGGTCCTTGTGCCATCAACTAGTGGGAACAGCCTTTCCCCGTCTAGCTTATCCAAACCCGTCATAATCTTGTACACCTCTATCAAATCACCCCTCAACCTCCTTTGCTCTAATGAAAACAAATCCAGCTTCTCCAACCTGTCCTTGTAGCTAAGATCCCCACTGTTGTAATTTAGGAAATGCTGCAGCCAATATGGGCACAGCAAGTTCCCACAAACAGCAACGTGATAATGACCAGATACTGTAATCTGTTTTAGTGATGACACATCTGGAATAGGGCAGTTTTACTCACTTTAAAATTATGCACACAAGCCCTTTGAAATAAAGAGTTCCTAAATGTCAAATAGTTCCTGCGAATGCTGAATATAAAGCATTAATGATGTGCAGGTGTTAATTCCCTGCTGTGCTTTCCCATAATTGCTTGTCTAATAGTTCAGTGTAAGCATTTTCTAACCTACTTCTTTTAATGGCACGTTGTAACTATTTCCTAACTTTGTCTCTAAAAGCAATTTGTGTAAATCAGCAGGTTTTACTTCCACGATCCAACTTCACATAGTTTAAACATATAACTACCACATGCACCTCAATTCTGATTGAGCACTTTTTAAACGGTGCGCAGAACACCATTGGCAGTATGTTTCATTTTTTTCTCACTTTTTTCCATAATTTATTCTTTTAGGTTTATTTCTATCATTTTTTTTTTAAACTCAGGAGCAGAACATTTTGAGGGACCCATTGCTTCTGAAGTTGAGTATAGGACGGCTCGCTGCAGAGCAGGGCTTGCTGAGCTCTTCCTCGACAATGTGCTTTAACCTCATAATAGCGCCCGCCAACAGTAAGCCTTCCCATCTCCGAGATCGGTCATCCTTTGGGGCCACGTTAAAGTGGGATTGCCAACTTGTGCTGAGTTCACGCTTTTGCATTGCGTGCCTCCACTCACAAAGATCTGGGTGGTGACTTCCCAAAATCCTTTCACATTGAACCTTTATACCCAGCACAGAGAGAGGAGATTTTCATCCTACCTGCTGGATTGGACTTGAACCCTAATCCAAAGTGAAACGACAGTATCTAATCCTTCAACCAACCAGTCGTCCCATTTCTATTTTTCTTTTGATCCTTTCAGTTTTTCTGCAGTGATACTTCACAGAATCACAGAATCACACAGAAACCCCACAGTGCAGACAGAGGCCATTTCGGCCCATCGAGCCTGCACCGACACATATCCCACCCGATCCCCGATCCCTGTAACCCCTACACCAACACATATCCAACCCTATCCCTGTAACCCCACGTATTTAATCCCCCTAACACTAAGGGTCAATTTATCATAGCCAATCAACCTAACCCGCACACTTGTTAATGTTGGCTGCTAATAAATTAGAAGCAACGGCAGAAAACGCTGGAAAAACTCAGCAGACCAGGGCAGCGTCCGTGGAGAGAGAAACAGAGTTAACGTTTCAGGTCGAAGACCCTTCGTCAAAACTAGAAAAAAGCAGGAAAGGGAATAGATTTTAAAGCAAGTTGGGGGCTGGGAAAAGGGGGAGGGGATGAAAGAACAAAAGGGAAGGTCAGTGATAGGATAGAAAGCAGGAGAGATAAAAAGGCATTAAGAGATATTGAACACCAGAGGAGGTGGTAATGGGACAGGTTAAGGAACAAAGGATGGCTCTAGATGAAGTGTGAATTGCGCTGGCAGAATGAAGGACAGCTGCCGTGTGGGAGGGAAGAAAAAATAAATTAGAAGCGCTGAGTACAGTTCTATTTCCTCTCTCACTTTGTGCACCTACAAGTCCATCAGATTTCTAAGGAATATTTCATGCTCGTCCAAACTTAAACTAAACACTTTGGCCGTGAAATTCGTTACGTTAGCGCCTCCCGTTAGCGCCTGGCAGGGGTGCTAACGGGGCGCTAAGGGGTTAGCGACCCGGGCGCGGTGAATGCAGCGAGGCCCGCGAAATTCAGTGCCGGTTTAGCGCTGGCCCTAACTCTCAGCCTCGAGTGCCTCGCCAATTGTGATGTCATAAAGTGCGCCGCGCCCCGTTATCGCCCCGGGTGGAAAATTGAATTTCGCCCCCTTGCTTCATCACCCCGCGTCGACAACGCCAGCAGAGAAGGCGGTGTGACCTCGGCTGGCCGCTTCAGGAGCGGTGATTAAAGGGAATGCTTTTCAGCCAGCGCAACCTTTATTATTTGCACCAGTCTGGTGCCTGCGCAAAGCTTTTACTGTTTCATTGGTGCAAGATGTCCGAGCCCTCCACTTTGTGAGAGTGTTTGGGGCTGTAATGGCAGTCGCCTAGGTCGCCTTGCAAAACAGAACTGACGACAACTAGTTTGTGCAGCATCAATGGCCCCTCCCTTTAAGCGAGGGAAGCAGTCTCTGATGCTGTTTACAATGCACGCAAAATTGTTCAGCGCTCTGCTGCTACCGCCCTGCTCTCAGACTTTAGCACCCTAAGAGAAGTGGTTAGCGCTTGATATAGCGTTCTACTTCCCTCTTTGGAGCGCTGAAACTGAATTTCACGGGAGGGAGGCGAGAATGATTAACTTTTAAAGTTTTAGCGCCTCAAACGGGCCGATACCGAATTTCTCCCCCTTTAGATCAGACCATCCTTTCAGTCTTGCCTAATTTGTTTGTACTAAAGTGTTTGTGGCTGATTTTGGCCTTCTTCAGACCCGATTTGAGGGGCAGTAGCAACCGGGACATCCATCCGAAATCAGGTGCGCCAGATTCCCATTGGTTTCGGGCTCCGTCCTACCTACCAGTCGGGCCCGGGATGAGCAAAAGGAAGCTCCCATCCAAGATAGGCGGGAACGTCATTTGCTTATGATATAGGATGTCAGGACCTTGGAGAGGGTGCAGAGGAGATTTACTGGAATAGTGCCAGGAATGCAAGACTTCAGTTACGTGGAGAGACTGGAGAAGCTGGGATTGTTCTCCTTAGAGCAGAGACGGTTAAGGGGAGATTTGATAGAGGCGTTCAAAATTATGAAGGGTTTTGAAAGAATAAATAGGGAGAAACGGTTTCCACTGGCGGGTGGGCCAGTAACCACAGGACACAGAAAGAACCAGGAGGGAGATGAGGAAAACCTTTATTAAATCTCCCCTTCACCTTCTCTGCTCTTCTTCTTCCAAATACCTCAGGCCAAAGAGTTCCTATTGGTGCCAGTAAAGGTGCTGAGAGCAAAAATAATTTAGAACAGATGGGCTAGAAATTCGTTAGAGTCAAGGAATGGGCGGTGTCAGTAGAAAAGTTGGAGAATTAGCGCCATGCGCAAATGCTTTAGTCTGCACGCAAAATTTGTGCTCACTGCTCAATAAAATGATTGGAGTCCTAAATCAAGTCTTAAAGCCCAAGCTCAGTGGTGTTACATTCAAAGGGTCGACCAATATCGGGTGCAATCTAATCGCAAGTCATGATTGCCACAGGCTTTTTTCACTACTTAAAGGGGAGGTTCATTGATGCCGTAGCACCTCATTCTCAGCATTGCTGGCTGTGCAGCCGCCTCAGCAAGGAGAAGCAGGACAAGGAGAAGGAGCAGGAGGACTGAACCAGGTGTACTCATGACAGGTCCACACCCCAGGAGAGAGCCTGCAGATTCTCCGATAAAGCATTGGACACATTGGTTTTTGCTGTGGAGAGATGGAGGCAAGTGGCAGGAGGCCCTCGCCGCAATTCTTCCACACCATGTGGAGGGAGGTAGCGCAGCACTATGGTCCCCAGGACCCACATACAGTGCAGGAAGAAATTTAATGCCTCACTCGAATGGTCAAGGTGAGTGAAGGCTTCAACAAATGCTACCTACCACTATCCAAACCACAGTCTTCATACAATGCCCAAAACACCAGACCCCCAGCACTCACCCACCAACAATCTCTACCTACCAACTCTCACACCCACATCTCACCCTTGCACATAATGATACCTATTCAACTATGGCAGGCACATCACCCAAACACATTGCTCCACACTCACTCACACACTTTCCTTTCTCTTGCAGGCCAAGGTGGCTCAAAACAGGAGGGAGCAGGAGCGCACAGGCGGGGGACAAGCCGAAACCCAACCACTGTCTGTGCTGGAGAATCGAGTGCTGCCGATTATTGGGCGCCAGGTGGTGGGCGCTGTGGCCACCGGCGATGTTGACCCCCTTGGGGACAACAACAGTATGTTCATCCCTACTCCTCCTTCTCACATCCCACTTCCCCCTCACCCCACAAGCGTTTCGCACTTCCCAGCTAATCATGCTGTGTGCATGCAGATCTCCCTTTCTACCCCTCTCCCATCACCTTAACCTGACTCTTGTGCCTTTATGCTTTCAGATAATCAGCAAGCACCTGAGCAGCCTGTCCCTGAGGGAATGGTAGAAAGTGAGGCAGGAGAAGAGGAGGAGGAAGAACACACCGCGTCACTGCATCTCTCACCCGCAGACGCCAGCTCAGGTACTGGCACTACACATTATTTAGAAGCTAGTATAGTAGCAGGATCTGCACAGAGTGAGGCATCGGGGACAAGTGGGCTGCAGCAAGGCCGGGGAGAAAGGGTAGCTCGAGGGCCAGATCCCTGGAGGATGAGTTCGCGTGCGAGTTCTGCTGCACAGCACTCAGATGAGGACCTCGATGGGGAGGCCTTTAGAAGAAGGATGATGGGCATGCACACGGAGATGATAGGTGCAATGGCAAGGGTGCCTGAGAGCCTCTCGGCAATGGTAAGGAGCGTGGAGGAGTCTGCCTCCAACATTGCACAAGGCTCTGCGCACACCATGGAACCCATCATTTCCAGTCTGGACAGCAAGGACGTCTGCATCACCCGCGCCATGACAGGAGCTGACGACTGCTGGTCAGACCACCACTTAATCCGCTCTGTCATCTCCATCAATGTAGCCTCAAAACAGCGGCGGCAACAGAAGCAATGCCACAGGAGAATCAACGCTGGAGCACTCAAAGATTCTGCTAAGAAAGCCCTACTCAGCCTGCGCCTCACAACCAACCTGACAACTCCCAGTGATGCAGAGACACAGAGTGTCCACAGTGCCTGGTCTGCAATCAAGGCCTCCATAATCAGCACCTGTGAAGAGACGCTCGGTCACTCGACCAGGAAACACCAAGACTGGTTCGACGAGAATGACCAGGAGATCCAGGAGCTAATAAGCCGCAAGCGCAAGGCATCCCTGATCTGGAAACAGCAACAGAACTCGAGAGCAAGAAAGCAGCGCTACAGACGCCTGAAGGCCGAGGTCCAACAGAAAACTCGCGACCTAAAGAACAGATGGTGGGTGGAGAAAGTGCAGGAGATCCAGCAGCTAGCCGACATCCACAACGTGCATGGACTCTTTAGCGCAGTCAAGACAACCTACAACCCAAGCACCCAAAGTTCCACCCCACTGCGGGACAAGAACGGAGAGGTACTCATCGAGGACAGAGAGGCAGTCAGTGCCCGCTGGAAGGAGCACTTCGAAGATCTCCTTAACCGAGACTCTGTCTTCGACGCGAGTGTCCTCAGCTCCATCCCACAGCATGCAACCCGCCACCACCTCAGCACATGCCCAGCCTGGCATGAGGTTGAAAAGGCCATCCAACAACAAGGCCTCAGGAGCAGATGGAATCCCTGCCGAGGTGCTAAAACACGGCGGAGAAGTACTATTGGTGTGAATACATGAACTAATTTCTCTTATTTGGAAGGAGAAGAGCATGCCAGGGGATCTCAGAGATGCCGTAATCGTGACCATCTTCAAGAAAGGTGACAAGTCCGATTGCGGTAATTACAGAGGAGTCTCCCTGCTGTCTGCCACAGGGAAAGTCATCGCACAGGGAAAGTCATCGCAAGAATCCTCCTCAATTGCCTTCTCCCAGTGGCTGAAGAGCTCCTCCCAGAGTCGCAATTCGGATTCCGCCCAATAAGGGGCACACTGGACATGATATTCACCGCACATCAATTACAAGAGAAATGCAGGGAACAGCACCAACCACTGTACACGGCCTTCTTTGACCCCATAAAGGCCTTCAACAGTGTCAACCATGAGGGATTATGGAGTGTCCTCCTCAAATTCGGCTGCCCTCAAGAGTTTGTCATCATCCTCCGCCTGCTTCACGACGACATGCAAGCCGTGATCCTGACCAACGGATCCACCATAGACCCAATTCAAGTATGGACCAAGGTCAAGCAAGGCTGTGTCATCGCACCAACGCTCTTCTCGATCTTCCTGGCTGCAATGCTCCATCTCACCCTCAGTAAACTCCCCGCTGGAGTGGAGCTAAACTACAGAACAAATGGGAAGCTGTTCAGCCTCCATCGCCTCCAGTCCAGATCCAAGGTCGTCCCATCCTCTGTCATCGAATTACAGTATGCAGACGACGCTTGCATCTGTGCACACTCTGAGGCCGAACTCCAATCCATCGTCAACACCTTCAATGAAGCATACAAGAGCATGGACCTTACACTAAACATCTGTAAGACAATGGTCCTCTACCAACCTGCCCCCACCACACAGTACTGCTCCCCGATTATCAAAATCCATAACGAGGCCTTGGACAACGTGAACCACTTTCCATACCTCGGGAGCCGACTGTCAACAAGGGCAAATGTCGATGACGAAGTCCAACACCACCTTCAGTATGCCAGTTCAGCCTTCGGTCGCCTGAGGAAGAGAGTGTTTGAAGGCCAGGACCTCAAATCCAGCACCAAGCTCATGGTCAACAGAGCAGTAGTGATACCCGCCCTCCTGTATGTATCAGAGACATGGACCATGTACAGCAGGCACATCAAAGCACTGGAGAGGTACCACCAATGCTGCCTCTGCAAGATCCTGCAAATCCATTGGCAGGATAGGTGCACCAACGTCAGTGTTCTTGCTCAGGCCAACATCCCCAGCATCGAAGCTTTGACCACGCTCGGTCAGCTCAGATGGACGGGTCACATCATCCACATGCCCAATACGAGACTCCCAAAACAAGCGCTCTACTCGGACCTCCAACACGGCAAGAGAGCCCCAGGTGGGCAGAGGAAATGCTTCAAGGACATCCTCAAAGCCTCCTTGAAAAAGTGCAACATCCCCACTGACAGCTGGGAATCCCTGGCCCAAGACTGCACAAAGTGGAGGAGAAGCATCCAGGGAGGCGCCGAACACCTTGAGTCCCTTCGGCGGGAGCAAGCGGAAGCCAAGCGCAAACAGCGGAAGGAGCGCACGTCAACCCAAGCACCCCACCCACCCGCCCCTTCAATCACCATCTGCCCCACCTGTGACAGAGACTGTAGGTCCTGCATTGGACTCATCAGTCACCTGAGAACTCATTTTTAATGTGGAAGCAAGTCATCCTCAGTTCCGAGGGACTGCCTAAGAAAAAGAAGATAGGCGATCTGGCAGCTTCCATTGCAGCACAGGCGGAAGCGACACAACGTCTTAGTGCTGTAATGCAGCCTATGCTTGGTGGCATCCAATCTCAGACTGATCTCATGCAGTCTCAGCTTGATGCCACACAAGCTCTGACTGCTGCCATCGTCGACCGGGGCTTTCATGGTGTTGCATCAGGCCAGCAATCTGTGCTGCAACAGATTGTTAGGAATGCTGAGGTGCTGCCCCAGGGGTGTGGCAGTGGATCAGTGGAGAAGGAACCTATTGTCCTCTCTCAGGATGACAGCATTCCTGCTCCCACCACTGCCACTCGGCCATTGCCCTCGTCGCTGCCTGTCATCTAGCCAGCCCAGACTGCTGCCCATGCTGAGGCAGTGCAGTCTACAGCCGGGCCTTTCAGGTCTAGAGCTGGTCGGGGGCATCCTGCAAGGTCATCTAAAGTCTCCCGCATGGACACTCATAGAAACATAGAAGATAGGAGCAGGAGTAGGCCATTCGGCCCCTCGAGCCAGCTCCGCCATTCAATGAGATCATGGCTGATCATCCAAATTCAGTACCCTGTCCCTGCCTTCTCCCCATATCCCTTGATCCCTTTAGCCTTAAGAAATATATCCAACACTTTCTTGAATATATTTAATGAACTGGCCTCCACCGCCCTCTGTGGCAGAGAATTCTACAGGTTCACCACTCTCTGGGTGAAGAAATTCCTCCTCATTTCAGTCCTAAATGGCTTACCACTTATCCTTAGACTCTGACCCCTGGTTCTGGACTCCCCGGCCATCATAAACATCCTTCCTGCATCTAGTCTGTCCAGGCCTGACAGAATTTTATAGGTTTCGATGAGATCCCCTCTCAATCTTCTAAACTCCAGTGAGTATAAGCCCAATCGACACAATCTCTCCTCATTCGTCATTCCTGCCATCCCAGGTAGCAGCCTGGTGTATCTTCGCTGTACTCCCTCCATGGCAAGAAAGTCCTTCCTCAGATAAGGTGAACAAAACTGCACACAATACTCAAGGTGCGGTCTCACCAAGGCCCTGTACAACTGTAGCAAGACATCCTTGTTCCTGTACTCGAACACTCTTGCTAGGAAGACCAACATACCATTTGCCTTCTTAACCGTCTGCTGCACCTGCATGCTTACCTTCAGCGACTGGTGCACAAGAACACCCAGGTCTCTTTGCACTTCCCCTTCTCCCAATCTATTGCCATTCAAATAATAGTCTGCCTTCCTGTTTTTGCCACCAAAGTAGATAACCTCACATTTATCCACATTATACTGCATTTGCTTTGTTTGTGCCCAATCACCCAACCTGTCCAAATCGTACTGGAGTTTCACGACATCCTCCTCACAGCATACGCTCCCACCCAGCTTTGTGTCATCTGCAAATTTGGAGATATTACATCCAATTCCCTCGTCCAGATCATTAATATATATTGTGAATAGCTGGGGTCCTAGGACCGATCCTTGCGGTACCCCACTAGTCACTGCCTGCCACTCGGAAAATGACCCGTTTATTCCAACTCTTTGCTTTCTATCCACCAACCAGTTCTCTATCCAAGTCAATACCTTGCCCCCAATCCCATGTGCCTTAATTTTGCACGCTAATCTCTTATGCGGGACCTTATCAAAAGCCTTCTGAAAGTCCAAATATACCACATCCACTGGTTCTCCTTTATCTATTTTACCAGTTGCATCCTCAAAAAATTCCAGTAGGTTAGTCAAGCACGATTTACCGTTTATAAATCCATGTTGACTTTGTCCAATCCCGTCACTGCTTTCCAAGTGCTCTGCTATTACATCTTTTATAATGGACTCTTGCATTTTCCCCACTACCGATGTCAGGCTTACTGGTCTATAATTCCCCGCCTTTTCTCTACCACCTTTTTGAATAGTGGGGTAACATTAGCTACCCTCCAATCCATGGGTACTGTTCCAGAGTCTATCAAGTTCTGGATCATGACCAGCAATGCATCTACTATTTCTAGGGCCACTTCCTTAAGTACCCTAGGATGTAGATTATCAGGCCCTGGGGATTTATCGGCCTTCAGTCCCAACAATTTTCCTAACACCATTCCCCTACAAATACTGATTTCTTTCAGTTCCACCCTTTCATCAGACCCTATGTTTCCCAGCATCTCTGGGAGGTTATTTGTGTCCTCCTTCGTGAAGACAGAACCAAAATATGTATTTAGTTGGTCTGCAGTTTCTTTGTTCCCCATTATAAATTCCCCTGATTCTGACTGCAAGGGACCTACGCTTGACTTCACCAATCTTTTTCTCTTTACATATCTATAGAAGCTTTTACCGTGAGTTTTTATGTTCCCTGCAAGCTTACTCTCATATTCTATTTTCCCCTTCTTAATTAATCCCTTGGTCCTCCTTTGTTGAATCCTAAACTGCTCCCAATCCTCAGGATTATTGCTTTTTCTGGCCAATTTATATGTCCTCTCCTTGGATCTTATGCTATCCCTAATTTCCCTTGTTAGCCACGGTTGAGTCACCTATTTTGTTTTATTTTTATGCCAAACTGGGATGAACAAATTCTGTAGTTCATCCATTCGGTCTTTGAATGTTTGCCATTGCCTATCCACCGTCAACCCTTTGAGTGACATTCCCCAATCGATCCTACCCAACTCACTCCTCAGACCATCGTATTTTCCTTTATTTAAATTTAGGACCCTAGTCTCTGAGTCAACTACTTCATTCTCCATCTTAATGAATAATTCGATCATATTATGATCGCTCCGACCCAAGGGGCCTCGTACAACAAGATTGCTAATTAATCCTTTCTCATTACATAATACCCAGTCTAAGGTGGCCTGATCTCTGGTTGGTTCCTCGACATATTGGTCCAGGAAACCATCCCGTAAACACTCCAGGAATTCCTCCTCCACAGTATTGTTACTAATTTGGTTAGCCCAATCTATATGTAGATTAAAGTCACCCATGATGACTGCTGTGCCCTTATTGCACGCTTCTTTAATTTCCCTTTTAATGCCATCCCCAACCTCCGCCTTACTGTTTGGAGGTCTATATACCACTCCCACTAACGTTTTCTGCCCCTTAGTATTTCTCAATTCTACCCATACAGACTCCACATCATCAGAGCTAATATCCTTCCTTACAATTGTGTTAATCCCTTCTTTAACCAGTAATGCTACCCCACCTCCCTTTCCTTTTTGCCTATCTTTCCTGAATATCGAATACCCCTGGATGTTGAGTTCCCAGCCTTGGCCATCCTTGAGCCACGTTTCTGTAATCCCAACCAAATCGTATTCGTTTGCCTCTATTTGCACAGCCAACTCATCCACCTTATTACGAATGCTCCTCGCATTAAGACACAAAGCCTTCAGGCTTGTTTTTTTAACGCTCTTACACCTATTAGAATTATTATTTACTGTGGCCACGTTTGATTTAAACCGTTGATTTCTCTGACTGCCACTTTTGTTTATCTCCTTCCTATCTTTTGCTTTTATCCTTGTTTCCCTTTCCTCTGTCTCCCTGCTCAGGTTCCCAACCCCCTGCCATTTTAGTTTAAACCCTCCCCCAGAGCACTAGCAAACACTCCCCCTAGGACATTGGTTCCAGCCCTGTCCAGGTGCAAACCGTCCGGTTTGAACTGGTCCCACCTCCCCCAGAACCGGTTCCAATGTCCCAGGAACTTGAATCCCTCCCCGTTGCACCATTCCTCTAGCCACGTATTCATCTGAAATATCCTTCTATTTCTCCTCTGGCTAGCACGTGGCACTGGTAGCAATCCTGAGATTACTACCTTTGAGGTCCTATTTTTTAATTTACCTCCTAATTCCCTATATTCCGCTTTTAGGACCTCATCCCGCTTTTTACCTATATCGTTCGTACCTATATGCACCACGACAACTGGCTGTTCACCCTCCCCTTCCAAGATGTTCTGCAGCCGCTCTGAGACATCCTTGACCCTTGCACCAGGGAGGCAACACACCATCCTGGAGTCTTGTTTGCGGCCGCAGAAATGCCTATCTATTACCCTTACAATAGAATCCCCTATTACTATAGCTCTCCCGTTCTTTTTCCTCCCATCCTGTGCAGCAGAGCCACCCCTGGTGCCAGGAAGTTGGCTGCTGCTGCTTTCCTCTGATAAGCCATCCCAACCAACAGCACTCAAAGTGGTGTATCTGTTTGAGAGGGGGATGTCCACAGGGGAGCCCTGCACTACCTGCCTGTGCCTAGTACTCTGCCTGTTGGTCACCCATTCCCTTTCTTCCTGTCCAACCTCTACCTGTGGTGTGTCCAACTCCGTAAACGTGCTATTCACGACGTCCCGAGCATCGCGAATGCTCCAGTACGCATCCAATCGCAGCTCCAGCACCGCAATGCGGTCTGTCAGTAGCTGCAGCTGGATGCACTTCCTGCACATGTAGTTATCAGGGACACAGGAAGTGTCCCTGAGTTCCCACATATCGCAGGAGGAGCATACCACATGACTGGGCTGTCCTGCCATGACTTACCCTTTAATTAATTGAATTTAAATTAAATCAATCAATCCCACTAATTACACTACAGTTAAATGGTTTACCAACAGTCCCCACTACACCAGAGAGACCTTAGTAACTATAAACCACAGAGTTAAGATTTAAAAAGAGAGAAATACTCACCAACCAATCACTTACCTGCTTCCTGGTGACGTCACACTTTGATTACTTTTTACCTGTCTCTCCCGCTGCTGAATTGGTAAGCCTCGCCTCGTTGCCGCCGCTTTTAAGCTCCGCCACGGTCCTCACTCCACACCCTGGTCCGCCACTCTGCAGCCTTCCACCAGCCCTGGTCCGCTGCTCTGCAGCCTTCCACCAGTCCTGCTGCAGCCACTGGGCCAACACTTCATAGGAGACCTAGAGTAGACAAAGGCACAGTAATGAAAGGCACTAACGGATTGCACGAGGGTGAATAGTTAGTATTTTTGGTGTAAAAATGCATTCACTGATTTTTGATAAATTTATTAATTCACTTACCATTCTTTTGTGGTGTCTGTCATTTCAGCTTTGCAGTGTGATGCGGCCTGTGAGAGGGATGGAATGATGGGGATGTGGTGAGCAAAGGCGATCTGGGGTTTCAGTCATCCTGGTGTGAGGCTGGAGGTCTGTTTGGAGGAGGTGGCAGAGTTCTGTGACCACCTCCTGGGTGAGGTGGAGCCATCTAATACACTGCTCCTCGCTTCATTGGAGGTAGGAGAAGTGCTGTCGGAATACCCTCAGAGGATAAGGGCTCCTGGTGAGAGCCCTGATGTCCCTCCTCATCTCTCTGCGCCCATGTTCCCGTCTTTCTCGCTGCCTACGCTCCTTCCACCATAGATCCTGGAGAGCGAGGTCGACTGCTAGTACAGCCCCCATTAATATTACCAAGTGTAGCAGTTTGAATCTTTGAAGAATAAATGTAGCTACTTTTTAGTTGCCACAAGACTCCTGATACAAAAGAACGTTGAAGTTACTGAATGAAACTGTTGCAGTGGGTGAAACTTTAAGAAACCACTGAAACTGCACTAACTTGACAGCTGCGAGTGATTACTGATGATCCCTTTAAATAACATCGCTGGAGCCGGCTTCCTGGTGCTTCATGCCAGCTCTTCCTGTCGCTGTTTACTCCAGGTGCTAAGGTAAGTGGCAAGAAACAATTTTGCAGATCGGGCAGTCAGTGAGCATTGCACACTCACTGACATCACGATCCACCTGGCGTTGACATTCCCGGCGATACCTCGTAACGTCGGCGCTAAGGGGAGGGGCTAGATTTGGCGTACGCCGCTGGATTTGCCTCGTCCCGGTGTTACTGGTCTAGTGCCCCATTAGCGCCATCTGCTGACGCTAACAGGTGGCGCTAAGGGGACGAATCTTTCCCCCATAGACTCAGGAGCACCTAAGTGCCAGCACAAAAAACAGAAAGAGGATAGATAGAACGCAAATGCCATTCAAACTACACCATCATTTTACACACATTCACAGCCAACTCTGCAGAAACCCCAGACGCCCATGATTCACGGGTGTGAACACAATCGATCGATCGTCCTGCGTACACGAGCACCGGGAAATGTGCAGCAAGACGTTCAGTTCTTCATTTAAATACTTTAATGGAGCTCCCGCCTGTTTCAGGTGGAGGTTTTCTGTCCCCAGTTATACCGACTGATGTACTTGCCAAGCAGCCAATCACCATCTGAACTGCTTTATTATTATGTTGCAGTTTGCCATGTGCCACGGCCAATGGTTTTCAAAAATGTTTTGCCTTGGTGCAGTACTTACGCCAGCACGGTAGTGTAGTGGTTATGTTGCTGGACTAATAAATCCAGAGAATGTGTGAGTCCAAATCCCACCATGGCAATTTGAGAATTTGTATTTGGCTTGAACAAAAATCTGGAATAAAAAGCAGATTTCAGCAAAAGTGACCGTGAAGCTGTTGGATTGTTGTAAAGACCAACCGGTTGACTAGTGCCCTTTAGGGAAGGACACCTGCCGCCCTTACCCGGTCCAGGCCTACGTGTGACTCCAGTCCCGCACCAACAGGGTGATTCTTAACTGCCCGCTGAGGTGACCGAGCAGGTCAACCTGTTGTAGCAAACCACGACATGCAGTGGCTCAAGGGGGCGGCCCACCACCACCTTCCCAGGCCAATAAATGCCAGGGATGCCCACATCCCGAGAATTTTTTTTTTTTTAAACTAGCAACATTTTTGGCACAGGAGCAATCAGAGGATATTGGTGTCACTTCACAATACCTCCTCCTACACTTTAAATGTCGGTCAGCAGTGGGAGGTGTAAACCTTTTTCTTACTACTCTTCAGACCTCGAGAATTACGAATTAGCGTAACAATGACAGACAAGGATGTGATCAATAAAATTGGTCTTTATTCACACTGCAGTTCATAATTCAAGTGTACAATCGCACTCAATATGCTTCCAATTTACCCGTACGTAAAAGTATCTACCAGCAATTTACACGCTACCTCTGGGCGATTTATATTCCAAGCCAACCGTACATAAAAGTATCCATTTTAACAATATCTCAGCTCTATGTCCGACTTTCATACATACTCCTTTATCTCTGGCTGATCAATCCAGCAAAGTTGTAAGTCAAAACGTAGACTGGCCAGCCTCCTCTGTTGGTCTGTTCTTCCGTTCGGTTTTCGTTGTCCCTTCTGTGTTCTGAATTTCCCACCCCTGGGTTTATAGGGCCTTTCTGCCAGCCTCCCTCGTATATCACTGTCTGCCTCCCTCTGATAGGTCAGTTTCACTCCAAACTTTCCCTGATTGAAGTTCCTTCCGCATGACACGTTCATGTTCCTGTGAGGTGTGTGGGGACGGGACTTCCTTGTCAGTCATGTCCCTCCTTCCTGTCCATGTGGCCTCACAAACAAAGGACCATGCTGACCACCAGGCAAAGGAACCCCTGCTGACTTCCACTATTTTGTGTCTTCACAAACAAAGGAACACATGCTGATTTCCTACATTTTGAATCCGTCCATTATCATCGCACAATTCGTTCGCAATTTTGATCTGCACACGGTAGTAGCGGTTTTATTACAATTTTCAGAATCTTACAGAGGTAAACGTACTGGTTTTTGCTCCATGTCGTTAAGGCAATGTGCTTCTTGCTGCTTCTTTCTACTCTTTGGCACTCATACCACGTGAGGTTAAAATTCTGCCCAGTATATTAGACCAGCACGTTTCTCCAGCAGTTGCTCAATGTTCCTTTTTCTTAATCTCACCAGAAAGCCCGCCAACACCTAAAAACAGGTCATTATTCGCATTGCTGCTGGTGGAACCTTGCTGTGCACAGATTAGCTGCCGCGTTACCTATATTAAAAGTGACTACGCTTCAAAATGTATTTACTTGGCTGTATGGCGCTTTGGGAAGCCCTGAGGTTGTGAAAGGTGCTAGATAAGTGCAAGTTCTTTCTTTCTTTTCCCCCACACATTCATAGAATCATAGACTGATACAGCACAGAAGTAGGCCATTCGGCCCATCATGCCTGTGCCAGCTCTTTGGTAGAGCTATCCAGTTAGTCCCACTCCCCTACTCTTTCCTCACAGCCCTGCACATTTTTTCTCCTTCAAGCTTTTATCCAAATCCCTTTAGAAAGTTACTGTTGTGTTTGTACCGCTATACACAACTACATAAAATAATAAAGCAGCAGAGACTGAGAGTAACTTCAAGTGATCTTTACTGGTTAACTGGAACTTCGGCACTGACTATACAAGTCGATACGCGTCTGTTATATACGCTCGCAACTAAGGATGTACATCCGCAAAACAAAGTAGTCCCTTCAATGTTGTATACGTTACACTTCCTCCCCCTTTAGTTTAATAGTATATTAACGCAAAATTTCTATAATTAACATACAGAGCCTGTCTTTACAGTAACCTTTTTGTTTTCTTAAAAGTAACAAAATTCAAATTCCAACATAACATTTTATTTTGTCA
Source organism: Somniosus microcephalus (assembly GCF_052327205.1). NCBI lineage: Eukaryota > Metazoa > Chordata > Chondrichthyes > Squaliformes > Somniosidae > Somniosus > Somniosus microcephalus. The sequence goes on from NC_141001.1 coordinate 107,865,210, forward strand.
ACAGCCCTTTTACAAGTCAAGTCTCTGGGGAGGCCTCCTCTGGCTCTCTGGGTAACGTCTCTCCAGACTCTTTTGCTTTGGGGAATGAGACTGTACAGGTACAGGTGCATCAGGTGAGCTATCAGCACAGGTAGAGCTCTCAGCCGTGGATGAGGCTGTTGCTGATGCTGATGAATCAGGAGTGTCTGTTTCCATGTCAGGTGAGTCTGGGCAAGGTATAGGGGTGTTTTCCACCTGAACATCCAGAATTTGGTCCACATGACGTCTCAAAACGTTCTCTCCCACATCTACAGTATACATCAGTGGTCCCTCTCTTGTGGATATTGTCCCTGGTTGCCACTTTTCCGTCCGGAAATCACGAGCAAGAACTGTCTGTCCCACACTGAAGCTTCTTGTTGGCTTAGCATTCAAATGTTTGAACTGTTTGTTCTCTACATCACGACGTACATTCGGTTTAAGAAGGTCCATGCGAGATCTCAGGTTCCTGTTCAGAAACATCATCGCTGGAGTCTGATTATTGGCTGCGTGTACTGCGTTCCAATAAGCAAAGAGGAAATTGTCTATCTTGTGTTGCAGTGGTAGATTCTCGCTGTACATTGCTTTGATGGCCTTCTTGAAAGTCTGTACGAATCTTTCTGCCAAGCCATTTGTAGCTGGATGGTACGGGGCAGATGTGTAGTGCTTGATTACATTTTTCCTCATGAAACCTTGGAATTCGTCAGAGACAAATTGTCGTCCATTGTCTGTGCAGATTTGTTCTGGTAGGCCATTTCTAGCGAACATGGTCCTCAGAACTGAAATGGTCTTTTCGGATGTGGTTAATTTCATTTTAATGACCTCAGGCCATTTGGAATGTGCATCGACTGCAATCAAGAACATGGAGTCCATGAACAGTCCAGCAAAGTCGATGCGTTCTGGACCTTTTGACATCCTGAGCAGCTCTTTGTCAGGTCCTCGATCTGTTTGTCAATTCCCAGCCACCACACGTATCCACGGGCAAGGCTTTTCATCTTTACCATACCTAAGTGGCCTTCATGCAGTTCATCTAGCACTCGGTTACGAAGCTTGGGAGGAATCACAACTCGTGAGCCGCACATCAGTGTTCCCCGATACACTGGTAACTGCTCCCTCCTAGCTGAGAATGCTGGAAACAATAAGTCACCAAGCGCTGGCCATCCCTTCACAGTGATGTCATAAACTTTTGACAATGTAGGGTCATTGCGTGTTTCTCTTTCAATGAGGGAGTTGTCACTGGTAGCTGCTCAACTATTGTTGTGTGAAATACCTCTGCTGAGTCAACTGTTGTAGTTCTCTCTGAGGTCGGCAGAGGTAAACGTGACAAACCATCGGCGTTGCCATGTTGCTTGGTCCACTTGTATTCAATGTCGTACAGGTGAGCCCCTAGGAAGAGTGACCATCGCTGCAGCCATTGTGCTGTCATCACTGGAACGCCCTTCCTTGGGTTGAAGATTGAAACGAGAGGCTGGTGGTCAGTTAACAGTGTAAACTGTTGACCATACAAGTAGTGGTTGAATTTCTTGACTCCCCACACAAGGCTGAGGGCCTCTCGGTCAATCTGTGCATAATTGCGTTCAGCTGTAGTCAATGATCTTGAGGCAAAGGCTATTGGTCTTTCTGAGCCATCTGGGAACTTATGTGACAACACGGCACCAATGTCATGGGGTGAAGCATCACATGCCAGTCGAATAGGTAAGGATGGGTCAAAGTGAGCTAGCACCTCTTCTGAAGTAATGAGTCTTTTACTCTCTTGAAAAGCTTGTTCACAGCTGTCACTCCACTTCCATTGTGACCCTGTCTGTAGCAGTGCATTTAGTGGATGTAACACTGTGGATAGGTTGGGCAACAACTTGTGATAGTAGTTCACCAGTCCAAGATATGATCTCAACTGAGACACATTTTCAGGTGTTGGTGCATTAATCACAGCTTCAATCTTGTCTGGAGACTTGTGTAAACCGTCCTTGTCAATCACATGTCCACAGTATGAGATTGCCTTCTTGAAAAACTCACACTTGTCTCGGTTCGCTCGGAGCCCATACTCCCGTAACCTGATGAGCACCTGTTCGAGGTTGGAAAGGTGGTCGTTGTCATTCTTGCCAGTAATGATGATGTCATCAAGATAACACTGAGTACCTGGGATCCCCTGCAGGACTTGGTCCATTGCCCTTTGCCAGATTGCAGGAGCTGATGCTATTCCGAATACCAGCCGATTGTACTGGTAAAGGTCTTTGTGCGTATTTATTGTCAAGTACTTCTTTAATGCATCATCAATTTCCATTTGGAGATAGGCCTGGGCCAAGTCAATCTTTGTGAAGCGTTCCCCTCTTGACAGGGAAGCAAAGATGTCCTCAATGCGAGGCAATGGGTACTGTACTGTGTGGAGGGCTGGGTTAACAGTCACTTTAAAGTCTCCGCAGATGCGCACTTTTCTTGGCTTTCCTGGTTTTGTGCTGGAGGTTTTCTTCATCACTGGAACTATAGGTGTGGCCCATTCACTCCAATCCACCTTGGACAGGACCCCTAACTGCTCCAAGTTCTCCAGCTTTGCTTCTACTGAAGGGCGAATTGCATAAGGCACTGGTCTGGCCTTGTGGAACTTTGGATTTGCGTTCTCCTCAATCTTAATTTTTGCTTTCATGCCCTTAAGTGTTCCTATTCCCTTCTTGAACACTTCCTCAGAGTCAGAGAGTATTTGTGACAGTCTCTCAGGAGTGGCGTTGCTGTCCTCCTTTGCTGACACAAACAGTGCTTGGGTGGTGTGCCAATCCAACTGTATTTTCCTGAGCCATTCGCGTCCCAGCAATGGTGGTCCTCCATTTTTCAGTACATAGAGGTTCAATTGCGGTATTTTTTTTTCTTTGTATGTCACTGTCACTTTTATTTTACCTTTGGGGCACAATCTTTGTCCTGTGTATGTCTTTAACAGTACTTTAGTTGGCCTTAGCGGTATGTGTGAAAACAGTCGTTTGTAGTCATGTACAGAGATCACTGTTAAAGCTGAGCCTGTGTCCAACTCCATTTTCAGCCTAACTCCTGCTACTTCTGGAGTAATCCATATTATTCTGTGATCCTCTGTCTCTTTCACACTGTGTAGTTTCAGACAAGCCAAATCCTCTTCCTCTGAGTCTGTGTCACTTTTTTTTTATCTGAACTGTTTCCAGTCACGTGGTGTACCTTCTTGTATCTTTCTTTGAAAGGTTTCTTGTTTTCAGTCACTTGATGTACCTTCTTGTTACTCTGTATTGTATCAGTTTTCTGCTTCTTATTTGCTTTGCAGACTCTTTCAATGTGCCCTTGTCTGCCACATTATCTGCAGTCTTTGTCTTTAAACCAAGTCATTGTGGTCATGTGACATTTTGCCACAGCGATAACACTTCTTTTCTTGTTTCAGTGACATTTTATTAGTTGAATATTCCAGGGATTTTTGTTGAATTTCTAAAGCGCCACGTGCTGCTGTTTCCATTGATATTGCGATATTCAGAGCCTTCTCCAATGTGAGGTCTTTTTCAGACAGGAGCTTCTTTTGTGTGCTTTCACTTTGCATGCCACACACAAATCTGTCCCTCAATGCGTCTGATAAGCCCACTCCAAATTGGCAATGTTCTGATAATTTGCGCAACTTTGCCAAATATTCAGAAATGCTTTCATTTTTGCTCTGGTTCCATTTATGGAATTTAAATCTTTCAGCTATGAGCATTGGTTTGGGGCTTAAATGGTCTTGGAGTGTGTCCACTATTTGTTTGAATGTTTTGTTTGCTGGCTTTTCAGGGGTTAATAAACTACATAGCAGCCCATATGTCTTTGTGCCCATAACACTCAGCAAAACAGTGGCTTTCTTTTCTACCTCCACTCCGTTAGCCTCACAGTACAACTCCACTCTTTCAATGTAAGTTGCCCAGTCTTCAATGCTGCTATCGAATGCTGCAATAGTGCCAATCATCGCCGTTTTTTTTCCAAATCCGTTTTTCTTTCTTTACTAGTTAGCTAGCGTCATGCAAGTCACTGCGCACTTTTCACTTGACTTACGTATCCCCTGCCTAGCTTAGCAAGCGTGCTCCATTTTCTCTGCCTTCTCGCTCCTTTCTTCCAAGTTTCGGTGTCCTCTGGATGCGATGCCAGAATAGGAAGACGTAGGTTCATAATTCTCATCGCCAATTTGTTGTGTTTGTACCGCTATACACAACTACATAAAATAATAAAGCAGCAGAGACTGAGAGTAACTTCAAGTGATCTTTACTGGTTAACTGGAACTTCGGCACTGACTGTACAAATCGATACGCGTCTGTTATATACGCTTGCAACTAAGGATGTACATCCGCAAAACAAAGTAGTCCCTTCAATGTTGTATACATTACAGTTACTATTAAATCTGCTTCCACCACCCTTTCAGGCAGTGCATTCCAGATCACAACAACTCGCTGCATAAGAACGTTTCTCCACATGTTTCCTCTGGTCCTTTTGCCAATCACCTTAAATCTGTGTCCTCTGGTTACCGACCCTTCTGCCACTGGAAACGGTTTCTCCTTATTTACTCCATCATAAGAACATAAGATCATAAGAACATAAGACGTGGGAGTAGGAGTCGGTCATTTGGCCCCTTGAGCCGGCTCCGCCATTCAATAAGATCATGGCTGATCTGATCTTGGCCTCAGCTCCACTTCCCTGCCCGCTCCCCATAACCCTTGACTCCCTTACCATTCAAAAATCTGTCTATCTCCACCTTAAATATATTCAATGGCTCTGCCTCCAGAGCTCTCTGGGGAAGAGAATTCCAAAGATTCACGGCCCTCTGAGAGAAGAAATTCCTCCTCATTTCCGTTTTAAATGGGTGCCCCCTTATTCTGAAACTATGCCCCCTAGTTCTAGATTCCCCCATGAGGAGAAACATCCTCTCTGCATCTACTTTGTCAAGCCCCCTCAGAATCTTATATGTTTCAATAAGATCCCCTCTCATTCTTCTAAACTCCAATGAGTATAGGCCTAACCCGCTCAACCTTATCCAGTTTCTCCACATAACTTTGCAAGTACATCACTGGTACCATTCTGGTAAATCTCTTCTGCACCCTCTCCAAGGCCTGGACATCCTTCCTAAAGTGTGGTCACCAGAATTGGGCACAATACTCCAGCTGAGGCCTAACCAGTGATTTATAAATGTTTAACATAACTTCCTTGCTTTTGTACCCTATGGGTTCGATTTTAACTCAGCCGTCAGGTGGGCTTTGAGGCATGTGGGGGTGAAAATCGCAAAACCTGGGGGTCGGGACCCCCCAGCCTGGTCCCCGACACCTAGCCATTTTAACCCAGGCATGTCTGATGGTCCCGAATCTTACAGCCCTTAAACAGCACTCATTGGCCTTTATAATCCCATTTTAACAGGCCCTTGCCTGTTTAACCCTTTTCCCACGTAAAACACGCCTGGTGGGGATCACGCCTGAGAAACCTGGCGTGAAAACTATTGGCTTGCTGACTATCAGCTGCAGGTCAACCATTAAAGAGGAGATTTGATCAGCCATCATTTGCAGGTGGCAGGACTTTGTTGTTTCAGGCCTGGGGCAACTTTTACCAGGCTTAACCACACCTGTGGAAGGTTGGAGCCTCACACACTTCTCCAGTGTGACCTCCTGCGAAACCCCTCTCGCCAGCCTCACTCAGCACTTCCTCAACTGAGGCATCTACCAGAAGCATGGGAGGCCTTTTTTCCCTTCCCTTCTTGGCATTAGAGGACCTCCAGCCCCATTCGCAAAATGACACACGCCACAACTGCAGAAGTTGTGATAAATCCATGTAGTGAGACAAGGAACTCGAAGAGGCGAGGTATTAGAATTAATACGAGTACTTTATTAAACAACTGCGAAACAACCAGGCAGGCCTGCATCCAGGCATTGCACCTTTGCTGACCTTGACAGGAAGCAACCCCTGACCTTAACAGGAAGCAAACCCCTGACCTTAGCAGCAGCATTGGCTACAGCACCACCTGGTGGATAACCTTAATCATAACATCCCAGATTACTATAGTTGCCATCAGAATTTTTATGCAAAACAAACAACTGATAGCATTTTTACAGAATACACAACATTTCACCCAAGTGACAACGCTTGTGACTATTTGTGCTTTATTTTCCTCTTACACGTGCTCCTACGTAGTAGTTCCCCTGTGGCTTCAGGAGATGTGGAGGCCCCTTGCTCACTTTCCTGCTGCTCCTGTCTCGACACCTTTGGCGGGCGTCCTCTGGGGCGGCGAGCCTGTGAGAGCTCGTCAGCAGTCTGCTGCTCCTGTGGCTGTGCAGGAGTTGAGACGTCTATCTCAGTTGGGTATGGACTCCAGCGGGGCTCTGACCGAGGGCTCTGCAGTGGCATGGAAGTGTGAGCACTTGGAGAGGAGCCCCCACTTCCTTGAGGTCTGCCACCAATCTCCCTCTCATCGGTCAGGTCCCCCTCAGTGCCTGCAAGTGGCTTGAGAGCACCTTGCTGCACATCAGGGGGACCATGGGGACCCATATCTGCAATGGCAGTCCTACTCAGAAGGACTTCCATGAAGGTCTGGTTTCTCTTTTCAATAGATGCCCATCGCTCCTCAAGAGATGTCATTCTATTCTGAACACTCACCATGATTTCCATACCCTGGTGACTAGCCTCCTCCATGGCCTTCTCTCCTCTACCATAGCCAGCCTTACCACGGAGGCAGCAATCATTTCCACGTAGGTAGCCATCCTTTCCGTGTTGATGCGTTCATGCGCCAATGACTCCACAAAGGCTCTGCTCATGCTCGCTATGGACTCCTCCATTCGCTCCACATTCGCAGCAACCCTGGAGACAAAACCTGCCAGAGACTCCTGCATCTGTTCCTGGAGATCCAGCACTGCTGATCTTGTGGATGGATCCAGAGGCAGAGGGTCGACATGCAGCTGAGTCGAGCTGGCAGAGTCCTGCGCCCTCCGACAAGGACTCTCCACTGCTGTCCCTGTCTCCACAATCTGCTGATGCTCACTTGTGAGCTATGATACACCAAGTGACAACTCTACTCTATGTCCCGAAGGTCCCACCGAGGTGTGAGTGTCTGCGCTGGTGCTGGGTGCGCTTATTTCTGCTGACGCTGCGCCCTCAGAGGTTGCAGATTCCTCTGAGGAGTCTGGCTGCTCAGGCTCTTCCTCCTGCACAGTGGGGACGGGGGCTCTCGATGGTCCTGTGGGGGAGTCAAGGAAAAAGTTAGAGGTGTGATGCCAAGGTTACATGCACATTGCATTTTGCAGATGACCGTAAGTCCATATGATGTAGCTTCAGAATCATTATCAGCAACTCATCCAATGCCAATGAGAGAGATGGAAAACTATTCTGTCACCAGCTTGCGGGGATGCACCTGTCTCTCCTTCCCCAACTTCCGCATCTATGTCAGCCCTGACAATCTCCAGGACGCCTTCCTCCCAGGGGGTGAGCTAGGCTAATGAGGGCAGCCCTCCTCCTGTCCTGGCTCGCTCTCCTGTTGTGAGCTCTCTTTTCTTGCAATGAGGGATTCAAGTGGAGGTTGAGTGAGAATGAAGGAGTGAGCGCAGAGATTGCATAGCATAGATACTTAGGAGACAAAGATGGTGTGAGGTTGCAAGACCAAGGGCCCTCCCTATGTGTTGTCAGATGTGTTCAAAGCATCAGAGTGAGAGGGAGTGTGAGGGCTGCATGGTGGAATAGTGATGTGAATGTGAGCATAGAGAGAGAGGGAATGGGTAAGGGTGCATGGATGTGAGTGTCAAGTGGGATGTGGAGGAAGAGATTGCTAAAGCTGAGTGCTGGTGAGGAAAGGCAATGGGGACCAGATTGAGGGTGATGTAAAAGTACTTACTTTTACAGTGCGATGAAGATCATGGAATCTTTTTCTGCACTGCATCCAGGTGCGCTGTGTGAGCCCCAAGGAGTTGACTTCCCCTGCCACCTGTAGCCACACAGCCTTGGTCTGACGGGGAGGCCTCTTCCTCCCTGAAGAAGGGAACAGGACCCCCTGTGGGCCCTAGCACCATCCAGCAATGCCTGGAGTGAAGCCTCATCAAATTTGGGGGCAGCTCTTGCCCTCCCGCTGGCCGTTGCTCCTGCAGGCACCTGTGCCATCTCAATGGTGAAGCTTGGAAGCCTGCAGAAGAAGCAAGGCTTGCTGTGGGCCCTAAAAGCAGCATCAATGATGATATCATATTCTGCGACTTTCTGACTGGAAATACTCAATTGCCAAGGCTTCCCACACGTTGGAAATCAATTGGCCAATTGAGTGAAAATTGCATCAATCTCACAGACCCATTTAGATTCGTGTGGGAAACACCAAATTTGGGGAACCCGACAATTCCCCGCACCTGAGTTCAAATCGAGCCCTATGCCTCTGTTAATAAAGCCTTCAAAGACTTGTGTATATACACCCCCAGGCCACTCTGTTCCTGCATGCTGTTTAAAATTGCATCATTTAGTTCATATTGGCCCAGAAATTCGGGTCGGGGGCTTCCCGCGGGTGCAAGCCCCCGACCTGCACTTACCTAGCGCGCCGGCCCTTGAGCTGTAGGGCCCCGTGGAATTCCGATCCGGGGCCTGCTCCAGCTGCCGGCGCGCAGTGCTTGCATGTCCCAGGGGCACAGTTAGTTCGATGCGTCCCCTGGGATCACGTGGGCCATGGGGAGCCAATCGGAGCAGGGAATGCTCCATTCATAAGTCTTGACAGGAAGTGCTGTCAAGACTTATAAATACTACGGCCCCAAAATAGCACTAAACCTTCAAATAATTTTTTTTTTAAATCACATTTTTTAAATAAACTATAAATTACATGAAATAACTATTTTAAACAATAATTTAAATTTTTGAAAAAAATAATTTTATATTCTAACGGGGCTAAAAATAAACTTACCTTGCTTTAAAGTATTTAAAAATAATAAACCTGTGGAAAAAATGTTTTAGTTTTAATTAATTCACCACTTACCTTGTAAAAAGCAGGCCTTACGCCTGCTTTTTAAATTTTTAACCTCTGCAGGCTTACCCTCACGGAAAAACCTGTAAAAAAAACCTAAGTTTGATGCGCACGTGCAGCCTCCCCCGCGCATGCGTTCGACCTCTGAACCCCTGCTTTCAGAGGAACGGAAGTGCCGGTTTCCCGCGCATGCGCAGTGCATGCAGGAAACCGGCACTTCCATCGGGCCTACGGGTGAGTACCCCGTGCGTACTCACCCGTGGAGACCCGAATTTCTGGGCCATTACCTCTCCTCATTCTTTCTAACAGAATGTATCACTTCACACTGCTCTGCATTAAATTTCAGCTGCCATGTGTCTGCCCATTTCACCCGTCTGTCTGTCCTCCTGAAGTCTGTTACTATCCTCCTCATTGTTTACTACATTTCCGAGTTTCGTGTCATCTGCAAACTTTGAAATTATGCCCTGACATTACTGTGTGAGTGTGGCATAATCTGAAAACCCATTTCATTTCTGACCACTTATGTCAGAATTTAAACTAGGTCTAGTTTATTGAAAGCAATTGGAATGGCGCAATAACAACTCAAATTTATTCCAAAAATGTATCACACTGCATCCTCTACGTGGTGTGATTTAATTTTTAAGTGCATGTTTATTCAAATTGAGACTTAATTAGTAGGTTTCCTGGAAATTAGGCTACAATGCATTATTGAGCTTCAGAAAGCATCATCTCCCAATCAGTGATCTTGATGTGTAACTGCTTGAATTCATCGCCACAGTAACCATCCTTAGGCAGAGGCAGGGATAGTGCAGAGCTTTGATCACCAACTTCATATTTCTTTGTGTTTGTTGATGGGATGTAGGCAATGCTGGCAAGCTCGTATTTATTACCCATCCCTGGGAAGATGGTGCTGGGCCCACACCTTGAACCACAGCCGTCTTCATAGAATCATACAACAACAATCATTTGCATTTATATAGCGCCTTTAACGTAGTAAAACATCCCAAGCCTCTTCACGGGAGCAATTATCAAACAAAATTTGACACCGAGCCACATATTAGGATAAAGTGACCAAAAGCTTGGTCAAAGAGGTAGGTTTTAAGGAGCGTCTTAAAAGAGGAGAGAGAGGTGGTGAGGCGGAGAGGTTTAGCGAGGGAATTCCACAGCTTAGCGCCCAGGCAGCTGAAGGCACGGCCGCCAATGGTGGAGTGATTAAAATGGGAAATGCTCAAGAGGTCTCAATTGGAAGAGTGCAGAGACCTTGGAGGGTTGTAGCGCTGGAGGAGGTTACAGAGATAGGGAGGGGCGAGGCCATGGAGGGATTTGAACACATGGATGAGAATTTTAAATTCGAAGTGTTGCCAGACCAGGATTTTCATTGGGCCGTGGAGGCGGGATTGGAGGCGTGTGGGGGGTTAAAATCCCGAAATCGGGGGAGCACGAACCCATCCCGCCCCCAACCCGCCTCCATGCCAGTTTCAAAGGAGGCGGGTACCTGACCCGCACTGGGACCCGCCTCCCCGAGGCGGGAAGGGGATTAGTGCCAATTAACTGCCTGTTAACAGGTAGTTAACAAACAGTTTTTAGCCTAATCCCTATTTTCATCCCTGAAGTGTGGGATTCCCGACGGCTTCAAACCACGCCAAGTTAGTGAACGGGCCGTCGGGCTGAAGGGCTTGGAGGGGTCGAGATGTCCGGTGTTCAGGTGAGTGATGGGTGCATGAGTGCAGAGGTAAGTGTGTTTGGTGTGTTTAAAGAAGTTGTCCTTATATGTACTTACTTTTACAGCCTTCCTTCCTTCAGGTCTCGGGAGTCCCTCATCTCACCGGCACAGAAAGCAGAATGACTGCGATCTGTCAAAAGTTCCAGCATTCTGCTTTCTGTTCCAGGGAGATCTCTAAATCATCCTGAGAGGAAGGAATTAACCTGGAGTACAGATTGTCAGTGTTTGACAGCTTCAAACAGCTGTCGAACGCTGATATTTCATCTGTCAAAAGGTCTTGACAGATGAAATATCAATCTGTGACATCACCTCTTGCCGGGTGGCCCTTAATTGGCCTGCTGAGCCCGCTGGGCGGGCTCAACAAGGTCAATCAAGTCAAAATCGCATGGGTTGGCTAGAACTCAATGGCCCTAGAAATAGTAGATGCATTGCTGGTCATCTTCCAGAACTCGATAGACTCTGGAACAGTACCCATGGATTGGAGGGTAGCTAATGTTACCCCACTATTCAAAAAAGGTGGTAGAGAGAAAGCGGGGAATTATAGACCGGTAAGCCTGACAGCGGTAGTGGGGAAAATGCTAGAGTCTATTATAGAAGATGTAATAGCAGAGCACTTGTAAAGCAGTGACTGGATCGGATAAAGTCAACATGGATTTACAAAAGGTAAATCATGCTTGACTAATCTACTGGAATTTTTTGAGGATGTAACTGGTAAAATAGATAAGGGAGAACCAGTGGATGTGGTGTATTTGGACTTTCAGAAGGCTTTCAATAAGGTCCCGCATAAGAGATTAGCGTGCAAAATTAAGGCACGTGGGATTGGGGGCAAGGTATTGACTTGGATAGAGAACTGGTTGGCGGACAGAAAGCAAAGAGTTGGAATAAACGGGTTGTTTTCTGAGTGGCAGGCAGTGACTAGTGGGGTACCGCAAGGATCAGTCCTAGGACCCCAGCTGTTCACAATATATATTAACGATCTGGACGAGGGAATTGGATGTAATATCTCCAAATTTGCAGACGACACAAGGCTGGGTGGGAGGGTATGCTGTGAGGAGGATGTCGTGAAACTCCAGTACGATTTGGACAAGTTGGGTGATTGGGCAGAAACATGGCAAATGCACTATAATGTGGATAAATGTGAGGTTATCCACTTTGGTGGCAAAAACAGGAAGGCAGATTATTATTTGAATGGCAATAGATTGGGAGAAGGGGAAGTGCAAAGAGACCTGGGTGTTCTTGTGCACCAGTCGCTGAAGGTAAGCATGCAGGTGCAGCAGGCAGTTAAGAAGGCAAATGGTATGTTGGCCTTCGTAGCAAGAGGGTTCGAGTACAGGAACAAGGATGTCTTGCTACAGTTGTACAGGGCCTTGGTGAGACCAGACCTTGAGTATTGTGTGCAGTTTTGGTCGCCTTACCAGAGGAAGGACGTTCTTGCCATGGAAGGAGTGCAGCGAAGATTCACCAGGCTAATACCTGGGATGGCAGGAATGACGTATGAGGAGATATTGTGTCGATTGGGCTTATACTCACTGGAGTTTAGAAGATTGAGAGGGGATCTCATCGAAACCTATAAAATTCTGTCAGGCCTGGACAGACTAGATGCAGGAAGGATGTTTCTGATGGCCGGGGAGTCCAGAACCAGGGGTCATAGTCTAAGGATAAGGGGTAAGCCATTTAGGACTGAAATGAGGAGGAATTTCTTCACCCAGAGAGTGGTGAACCTGTGGAATTCTCTGCCACAGAGGGCGGTGGAGGCCAGTTCATTAAGTATATTCAAGAAAGAGTTGGATATATTTCTTAAGGCTAAAGAGATCAAGGGATATGGGGAGAAGGCAGGGACAGGGTACTGAATTTGGATGATCAGCCATGATCTCATTGAATGGTGGAGCAGGCTCGAGGGGCCGAATGGCCTACTCCTGCTCCTATCTTCTATGTTTCTATGTTTCTATGAGGCGGGACTACAACCCCAAAAGTTGTAGTCCCGCCTCCTACCCGACTCCTCAATGAAAATCCAGCCCCCCTTCTCTATCCCCATAGCCTATTGCAAATATTTCCTTTTCAAGTAGCCCCAATTTTAACTCCAGGTGGATTCCCCGCTCAGGCCGGAGTTAAAATTGCAGTCGGGTCTCAATGATGTCATCAGGCCGCAACATGCACATGTAAAGAAGGACCCTGTTGGCTCCGGGCGTGTGTCCTTGCTGCCTGCTCAGGAGAGCAGGTTCAAATTGCAGATGGTGCGATCGTGGCGGCTTTCGGACAGGTAAGAGCCTGGGCGATTTTAACCGCCCATCCGCCAGGTTTCTGTTGAGCGAGTAGGGTTAAAATTGTCCCCTTAATAAGTCTTGTGGTGATGGCCAATGTTCCCGCTACTTTTTATTAGGGCCGCTCGGCTCCTTTAACGGGCTGCCCAGCCCATTCAAAATTCCGTGCATGCGCAGTTTTTTTCAATATAGAAGCCGGCTGCATGGGACCTCCAGAGCAGCCACGCTGCTTAACGAGAACACTGGTGATGGTGCTCCCACGATGCTTTTAAGTAGGAAATTCCTAGAGATTGACCCGGTGATGATGAAGGAACAGTGACATGTGTCTAAGGTCAGGGTGGCGTGTGACTTGGAGGTGGTGGTGTCCCCACAACAATGTGTCGCTTTTGTCCTTCTTGGTGAGGGAGCTCACAAGGGAGGGAGTTGCTGTCGAAGCAATCATGCCGAGCTGCTGCAGTGCATCCTGCAGATGGTGCACACGACAGCCACACTGCGCCAGTGGTGGAGGGGCTGGATGTTCAGTCCAGTGGCAAGGCAGCTGATCAAGTGAATTGTTCTGTTCTGGATGATGTCAAGCTTCTTGAGCGTTTTCATGGCTGCGCCAAAGGAAAAGGAATTTACCTTCTTGTGTGTACATAAGACCCTTGGAATATATGAACGCACTCACAGGGACACCCTGAAAATACTGACACACTCACAGGGACACCCTGAAAATACTGACACACTCACAGGGACACCCTGAAAATACTGACACACTCACAGGGACACCCTGAAAATACTGACATACTCCCAGGGACCCCCTGAAAATATTGGGGATGACTCTACAAATATTAACACACTCCCAAGGAACCCCTGCCCATAACCTCTGAAAGACACTATCAGCTACTACCCAAAAGCAGTGCTATCATTGCACACAATGCTGTTTTATTTGGTTTTATGTGTGTGTGTATATATTATATATATATATATATATATGCATGGGCTGAAAGTCTATAGAGGCATGTAACCCGGTGTCTAACCAGGCATACTGACCCCTGATCCTTCCCCCTTCTTGAGAGGCTGAGGGACACATGGGAATCCCAGTGCTGGAAGTTCCCACCTCTCACTGCAACCCCTCTAATGCCGCTGGCTTTGTAAAGGGCAGGTGGTGGTTCCACCCCTTACAGGACTCGGTGGAAGCCATGAGGTCAGGCCAGACCTGGGCAGGAGTGTGCTAGATCAATCGTGAATTTTTGGTGTCACATAGTATAATAATATAAAAATACACATATCTAATGAAAGACAGGCAAAAGTCTGATGAATTCAAGAATCACCTAAGACCTCTTCACAACCCCCCCCTCACCCGCACCCCCACCCCAAGGATCCGGGGGCCCCAGTTTGAAAACCCAAGATCTCAGGTCATACAGCAAAACCACTGCCTGGACAAAGGTGTGGAGAAGAGAAGCATGACACAACGGTCAGAGTATTTTTCTGATCTGGAGTTTGAGAACCCAATGCCAATGTAATCCTAAAAAGTAAAAGAATTCCTGCCAATTTGTCCAACCTTAGATGCCCTTGATCTGCTCAGTACTCTTTCTCACGGCAAAAGAAAGAGCCCGTCATCGGCGGTCTTCATCGGTGGACTTCATCGGCGGTCTTCGTCGCCGGTCTTCATCGCCGGTCTTCGTCGGCGGTCTTCGTCGCCGGTCTTCCTCGCCGGTCTTCGTCGGCGGTCTTCGTCGGCGGTCTTTGTCGGCGGTCTTCGTCGGCGGTCTTCGTCGGCAGTCTTCGTCGGCGGTCTTCGTCGGCGGTCTTCGTCGGCGGTCTTCGTCGGCGGTCTTCGTCGGCGGTCTTCATCGGCGGTCTGCATCGGCGGTCTGCATCGGCGGTCTTCGTCGGCGGTCTTCGTCGGCGGTCTTCATCGGCAGTCTTCATCGGCGGTCTTCATCGGCGGTCTTCGTCAGCGGTCTTCGTCAGCGGTCTTCATCAGCGGTCTTCGTCGGCGGTCTTCGTCGGCGGTCTTCGTCGGCGGTCTTCGTCGGCGGTCTTCGTCGGCGGTCTTCATCGGCGGTCTTCGTCAGCGGTCTTCGTCGGCGGTCTTCATCGGCGGTCTTCATCGGCGGTCTTCGTCGGCGGTCTTCGTCGGCGGTCTTCGTCGGCGGTCTTCGTCGGCGGTCTTCGTCGGCGGTCTTCATCGGCGGTCTGCATCGGCGGTCTTCATCGGCGGTCTTCATCAGCGGTCTTCATCAGCGGTCTTCGTCGGCGGTCTTCGTCGGCAGTCTTCGTCGGCGGTCTTCGTCGGCGGTCTTCATCGGCGGTCTGCATCGGCGGTCTTCATCGACAGTCTTCGTCAGCGGTCTTCATCGGCAGTCTTCATCAGCGGTCTTCGTCAGCAGTCTTTATCAACAGTCTTCGTCAGCGGTCTTCATCGGCGGTCTTCAGCAGCGGTCTTCATCGGCGGTCTTCATCGACAGTCTTCGTCGGCGGTCTTCATCAGCGGTCTTCATCGGCAGTCTTCGTCGGCAGTCTTCGTCGGCGGTCTTCATCGCCGGTCTTCATCGGCGGTCTTCATCGGCGGTCTTCATCGGCAGTCTTCATCGGCGGTCTTCATCGACAGTCTTCATCGGCGGTCTTCATCGGCGGCCTTCATCGACAGTCTTCATCTATGGTCTTCATCGGCAGTCTTCATCGGCGATCTTCAGCAGCGGTCTTCATCGGCGGTCTTCAACGACAGTCTTCGTCGGCGGTCTTCGTCGGCGGTCTTCATCGGTGGTCTTCATCGACAGTCTTCATCGGCGGTCTTCGTCGGCGGTCTTCATTGGTGGTTTTCATCGACGGTCTTCATCGGCGGTCTTCATCAGCGGTCTTCATCAGCGGTCTTCATCGGCGGTCTTCATCGACGGTCTTCATCGACGGTCTTCATCGGCGGTCTTCATCGGCGGTCTTCATCAGCGGTCTTCATCGGCGGTCTTCATCGGCAGTCTTCATTGGTGGTCTTCATCAGCGGTCTTCATCGACAGTCTTCATCAGCGGTCTTCATCGGCGGTCTTCATCGGCAGTCTTCATTGGTGGTCTTCATCAGCGGTCTTCATCGACAGTCTTCATCGACAGTCTTCATCGGCGGTCTTCATCGACAGTCTTCATCGGCGGTCTTCATCAGCGGTCTTCAGTGGCGGTCTTCATCAGCGGTCTTCATCAGCGGTCTTCATCAGCGGTCTTCATCGGCGGTCTTCATCGGCGGTCTTCGTTGGTGGTCTTCATCAGCGGTCTTCATCAGCGGTCTTCATCAGCGGTCTTCATCGGCGGCCTTCATTGACAGTCTTCATTGGCGGTCTTCATCGGCGGTCTTCATCGACAGTCTTCATTGGCGGTCTTCATCGACAGTCTTCATCGGCGGTCTTCATCAGCGGTCTTCATCGGCGGTCTTCATCGGCGGTCTTCGTTGGTGGTCTTCATCAGCGGTCTTCATCGGTGGTCTTCATCGACAGTCTTCATCAGCAGTCTTCACCAGCGTCTTCATCGGCAGTCTTCATCGGCGGTTTTCATCGGCGGTCTTCATCGGCGTCTTCATCGGCGGTCTTCAGCAGCGGTCTTCATCGGCGGTCTTCATCGACAGTCTTCGTCGGCGGTCTTCATCAGCGGTCTTCATCGGCAGTCTTCGTCGGCAGTCTTCGTCGGCGGTCTTCATCGCCGGTCTTCATCGGCGGTCTTCATTGGCGGGCTTCGTCGGCGGTCTTCATCGCCGGTCTTCATCGGCGGTCTTCATCGGCGGTCTTCATCGGCAGTCTTCGTCGGCGGTCTTCGTCGGCCATCTTCGTCGGCGGTCTTCATCGGCGGCCTTCATCGGCGGTCTTCATCGACAGTCTTCATCGGCGGTCTTCATCGGTGGTCTTCATCGACAGTCTTCGTCGGCAGTCTTCATTGGCGGTCTTCATCGGCAGTCTTCGTCAGCAGTCTTCATCGACAGTCTTCCTCGGCGGTCTTCATCAGCAGTCTTCATCGGCGGTCTTCATCAGCGGTCTTCATCGGCGGTCTTCATCAGCGGTCTTCATCGGCAGTCTTTGTCGGCGGTCTTCATCGGCGGTCTTCATCTGCGGTCTTCATCGACAGTCTTCATCGGCGGTCTTCATCGGCGGTCTTCATCGACAGTCTTCATCGACAGTCTTCATCGCCGGTCTTCATCGACAGTCTTCATCGGCGGTCTTCATCAGCGGTCTTCATCGGCGGTCTTCATCGGCGGTCTTCGTTGGTGGTCTTCGTCGGCGGTCTTCATCGGCGGTCTTCGTCGTCGGTCTTCGTCGGCGGTCTTCATCGCCAGTCTTCACCGGCGGTCTTCGTCGGCGGTCTTCGTCGGCGGTCTTCAGCGACAGTCTTCATCGGCGGTCTTCATCGGCGGTCTTCGTTGGTGGTCTTCATCAGCGGTCTTCATCGGTGGTCTTCATCGACAGTCTTCATCGGCAGTCTTCATCAGCGTCTTCATCGGCAGTCTTCACCGGCGGTCTTCAGCGACAGTCTTCGTCGGCGGTCTTCATCGGCGGTCTTCATCGGCAGTCTTCTCCACTGGGCCATCCGGAATCATGTTCAGTTGGTGACAGGACAGCAGGGCAGATGGTAGGTGCCACATATATAGGCTGGCAGCCGTTGAACACACTGACTGTGCCTACCTCATTAAGCACCTGAAACCACGTGTCCTCCTCCACACTCCACAGTAAGGACGCAGGCAGCTGGGCTTCTAATCTGATCAGCTGAGGAAAATTATCTTTCAGGAAATCGCACTGGTCAATTTGGGGGCGGGGCATATGTGAATAACCCAAGGACATTCTCCCTGCTGTCCAAATGTCAATTTCACAGAATGTAGTTTAGTGAGGGGGTCAGACACTCCCCTACCATTCAATCGGGGCATCAGAGATGACGTTTATGAATAATGGCAAATTGGCAATTGTTTATGATTGCAAAGTTATTTCACATTTTACAAACATTGATGCTCCTTCAAGGCAACTGAACCTCTCCAGATGACGTCGCTTCTGACAGTCCTGAAATACAAGCCAAGCATGAATCATTCTTAATGAAATAGATGGTCAATAAGCCTATGTTCATCACTTGCTATGATCACCTTTGGCAAGACCATATCACGGATGGCTACAGAGTTGCCATAAATTCTAAGCATGGGTTGGCAACCTCTTGCAAGCAAGTGCTGAAGACCTCTGAACAGAAGAGCTTATCAATGAGTCATCGGTCCTTTTGACTACAGTTTACCATCTACCATCTGCTGTTGATTCTATTTTTGCCACAACAGAATTCAGCCATCTACTCATAGTCGCACGACTCTCCTGATAGGTGACTTAAATCTTGCTATGCATGCAATGCAATCTTCGCTGTTGTTAATACCTTGCCAAGTTGCTTAATTCTCCAATATCATGCCTAATTAAACCAAAGCAGGGAGCAATTTCTCTTGAAAGTGCTCAAAGTTTCAGTCGGCAATTGAAGCTGCAAGTCACCAGCATCCCATTTGCCTTTAGTAAGTATCCCAAGGGAGGCAAAGGGGTGGATGGAGGTTGCAGAGATAAGGCAGAGCGAGGCCATGTAAATGAACAAAAGCAGTTTGAATTCAATGCTTTGGGAGAGGGGAAGCAAGTGAAGGTTTGGTGACGACAGGGGTGGCGATAGGCAAGCTTGACTTGGTGCAGCACCATGACGCGGGCGGCGGAGCTTTGGATGAGTTGGAGTTTATCTGTGGCTGAGTTCGGGAGGCTGGTAAGCAAGGCGTCGGCAAAGTCCGAAGCTCAAGGTCACAAAAACGTGACCGTAATTCGTACTGGAGAGATTCATTTTCTATCCAAGAAGTTCAGTCCTGGCACTGGTTCACAGCCATTGGTCAATGGCAGACATGCTGCAACATCAGCTGCGAACAGGAAATGCTTCAGTGCATTTAGTAGGGAAGATCAGGCAAATGAAAGGGCAGGGAATCCTATCTCCATAAGATGTTGCACAACAAAAAGAGCTGATCGTCAGCTCACCAGGAGGACTAAGCTTGATTCCAAACCACACAGTTCTCAGACAGATTCCAACTCTGATGGAAAATAGTAAGTTTTTCTCCCAACAATACCAATCCTGTTGAGAAGGGCAGAGTCCAGTATTACATTCCTGTTGATAAGGCAAGTTTGTTGAACAGCAGATTGGTTCAAAAGCCATCTGAAAAGCGCAATCAAGTGCTAAAAGCCTATTAAAGCCGAAGGACACTGATGTAAGCCCCCAAAGTGTGGACTAAGTGATATACAAAGTCGACAACACTGGCTTGTTGTAAGAAAGACAGACCCAATAATTGAAGTAAAAACGGTTTATTCAGGCCTGGGGAGCTATGGCTCTTGCATCCCAACACAAGGCTCCAACTCCACCAAATCTCTTGAGGTTCACACAGTTATACAAAAATTAAGGCCCTGCCCTAAAGGTGGGGATAAGCTTATTAACATATACAGAATTATAGTTAAATTGTAATTATAAAACCGTGACATTCCATTCTTCTAGCCGCTTACAAATCTCACATTTCGTTATCAGTTGGTCCTGTTACTTTCTCATGACCCCGGGCCTCAACTTTATTACTTTACGATCGTCCATTTGCTGTTGTCAGATGGCTTGGTCTTTTTAAGTATTTCTCTAAGATAGTAGATCTTTCCAAAGCGGGCAATCCGCAGACTTTCTGTCTCTCTCTCTTGAATTATTTCTACAGAGCAAAAACACTTTAGTTAGTTAAAAGAATAGAACCCTGTTGAGCTTCACACTTAACAAACCCTTAAGTGCATAGGTGTCGACTCGCATGGCCGAACCCATATATCTCTCCCTCTTTCTAAGGGGTTGTTTTGACAGTTTTAATCTCTCAGCAGTTAACCCGTAGTCCTGTTTAAACCTTATCTTAGTTTATACAACTTTTACAGACTTCTATTGTTCAACTCAGAGCACGAATTACCCTATTCCCTCCATTTTGTATATTGGTGTTACAGATGAATCCTGGTTTGTTTTACCTTATTAAATCCAATTTTTAATATCTTACTTCAGTCCCCCCTTTTGACCTTTGGACAATTGCTCCAAACAGGTCAACATGTATTTCCACTTCCTGGTGTCTGCCAGAGCGTGCACTCCCTGGCCTTCTACCAGTTTAGGTTATACATGTATGTATATCTTATCAATTTGGAGGCCGACTTCCCCCTCTGTGGTATGGTGGTCTTTCCTTTATGGTGGGCTTTCCTTTAGGGTTGGCTTTCCTTTATGCACTCCGTCCGGTGTAACCATTCCCGGGGTCCCTTAGACCCTACACTAATGGTTGAGGCTTTTCTGCTCAAGCCTGTCCCTCATTCCCACGTGGGGTGTGTGACGTGCCAATTCGAGACTGTCATCACACACCAATCCTCATTCACCACCCTCCTTCTGCCACCCTCCTTCTGCCACCTCCATCTTACGGTTGGCCGGCCCGGCCTTTAATTACCATGCCCAATTAACCCCATATAATTTCAGGGCTTCCCATCGTGTCTTACACCATTTGCCTTGGAGAGGCAGGGGAGTTGTCCATTCTTAACATCGCTACCTGCCCCTCCTCAGGCTCTACTTCTTTCACCGCACCAATTTCGGCCTTACTCATTCTGGCGCAAAGGCACTGGAGAAATAAAAATACACAATATATCAAAATAACAATCAAGAGGAATATCATTATGCCTTGTACCACCGAGGCGCCCAAAGTCCCCGACCATCCTGATCCCCAATTATCAAAATATGAGGAAGTGGGGGGGCCTCTAGTTTTCCTGACCACCTTCTGGATGTGATTGGCGAGATTTTCAATCTCTTCTGAGTTATCTGGGATGTATGTACAGCATGATGGCCCTATTAGAGCACACGTTCCTCCTTCTTTAGCTAATAAGTAGTCTAAGGCCATCCGGTTCTGCATTGATACAGTGCGCGTGGCCACCAGTTCCTCATTTATTGATCTGGCTATCCCGGCTGTATCATTGGCCACTTGTTCCAATAATGTATTTAATTGATCTGTTTCATGAAGGGCCCTGTGTACCCCATAGAAAGGCCACATCATAGCCATAACCTTTTCCCAGGTTTGTACCGCCCGCTTGCTCCTGCCCACCGGAACCTCTTGTTGTGCGTCGGTTAGGGTTCCATAGTGGGCTACATCTGGCCGTACAAAGCCGAGGTAGCATGATCCTCTCCAGTCATGTGGCAGCCAGGGGTATGCTCTCTCCCCGCATATAAAATACGTGCCATTATAGGCGTGTACGGTCTTATTGACTCTGAGCATGTCCCTCCATGAATGCTGTGCGGTTTTTCCTTTGCCCCACTTTCCTCCGCTGGTTTTATTAATCACATTAGTCCAATCTAAGGAAATAAGATCCCCTACTGGAGTGACTACTCTATTTCTGGTCCTAGAGATTGCCTCTACTTCAATGAAGTTATCACAAAGACTCCACCCCATGAACTGTCCCTTGCTCCTGGTTTTGTTTAGACACCACCCTCCCCGGTGCTCCCCCACCAGTATCAATGCGGGAGGTGGTTCGTTTGCATCGAAAGAAGTCAGGTACCAGCCCTCAAATCTGTTCATTGAGTATCCGGCTGTCCTCCACATCTTCGTGCACATGT
Source organism: Somniosus microcephalus (assembly GCF_052327205.1). NCBI lineage: Eukaryota > Metazoa > Chordata > Chondrichthyes > Squaliformes > Somniosidae > Somniosus > Somniosus microcephalus. The sequence goes on from NC_141001.1 coordinate 107,886,760, forward strand.
TGTTTAACCAGGAATAGTTACCGTAACTTGTGTTCTGCCTGATCAGCCACTCGGCTAATTCAGGATACTCATACCCCGTGCCCGCTACCAAGGGAATCCCTCCCTTTGAGTGTGTTGGGATCCTGGTGCAAACCCAACAACTCGAGAGGTTTAACTGACTGGCGTACTTCCAGGACATGTACAGGTAACTGTTCCCCGCGCTTGCGGGTTTCCCTTCCACATTGTCGGGCGCCCTTAGGCTCAAAAGGCCAAAAAATAAAAAGATAATCATTCTGTTTGTTGCCTGTTGGCTGTCTCTTTCGTTCTGGTTCCTTCTCCGATAGGTTCTGTGAAAATACAAGGCTGGTCGTCACCAGCAATTGGTTAATCCAATCCTATTACTCCTACTACTTCGGGCTCTATATCGCCCCAACATGCGCACCGCAATTCCACAGTCGTTTAATTTATACTAAGACTTCCGGTTCCTCGGAACCCTGTAATGAGTGGTTATACTTATTCTAGGTTTCAGTTTATCCTCACTAGTTCCATCCTTTCTCCTGGTTGGTTCACTGGTGGTGGCACGCCCCTCTGTTCCTGGTTAACTTCCCAGAGGTATTTAAATATATAAACTACAAAGAATACTACTACCACCACACAGCATGACGTTACTAATGCGAATATGAGGTCGTCTCTCTCCTGCTGGACTCTAAGCCGGTAGTCCTTGCTCTCACTGTAAGATACAATTTCCGGACTACTCATTGGCTCTCTTATATAATTTCAGCTGTGTCCAGTGTTTCCACCTCCCTTTTCCCGTGCCCTGTATATATCTATACATGCACATGTATCACTGGTCATTAGTACCTCGTAGGGTCCTTCCCACCGGAGCCTTAGTCCCGGTTTTACCAGTAGGGTTTTAAACATTACCTGGCTCCCCACCCCGGGTAATACCCTTTTTCTGTTCCTCTGCGTCCTTTTCTAGGTCCCTAATTATCTGCTGGTCTCTGGCCTCCTGTCTTAACCCATGTAGTTCCGTGCACAGTTGTTTCGCGAACCTACCAATTCGGTCTTTCAATGGCCCTACATCCCCCTCCCCGGTGGCTACTCCTTCGGGGAGGACCATTGCCCGTCCGGTCATTAATTCGAAAGGGGTTAATCCGGTTATCCTATTTGGTGTAGCTCTCAGTCTCATTAAAATCGTGGGTAGCAGCTCTGCCCAACCTTGTCCTGTTTCTTCAATTGCTTTAGTGAGGGATCGCTTGAGTGTCCGGTTCATCCTCTCTACCATGCCTGAACTCTCCGGATGGTACGGTATATGGAATCTCTGTTTTACTCCTAGCAGAGCACAGGCTTCCTTCATTACCTTGCCAGTGAAGTGTGTCCCATTATCTGAATCTACTTGTAAAGGGATTCCCCACCTGGGTATTATTTCTTCTGCCATGATCCGGGCTACTGTACTTGCAGTACAGTTCCGGGTGGCGAAAGCCTCCACCCACCAGGTAAACTGGTCAATTATCACCAAGCAATACATCCTTCCTTTGCTCTTAATTAGGGGTCCCGTGAAGTCAATTTGTATTTTCTCCCAGGGTCCCTTTGGCCTCGGCTGTCCACCCCACTTTACTTTCACTGGCTCCCCGGTATTGCATTGTGCACAGATGTGGCAATCCTTGCAGTACTTTCTCACACTGTTTGAGAGTCCGGGCCACCACCAACATCGGCTCAAGTTCTCTGTCATTCGGCTGGTTCCTGTGTGGGCCAGCCCATGATACAACCTCATTATTTCCTGTTGAATGCAGCTGGGTGCACAGACCCGACCTTCCTTTCTCCAGACCCCATCCCTTGATTGCTCCGCCCCCTTCTCTTTCCAGATTTTTAATTCGGTCTCTGGTATGTTTTGGTGCAGTTTGACAATATTATACTCGACAGGCACAAGGGGTACTGGGGCGCTTTCGGTTTCTTTTGTGCAGGCACAGGACCCCTCAATCATGGCTTTGGCGGCTAAATCTGCTGCCCTGTTTCCCTGTTCTTGGGGGGTCTTGCCTTTGGTGTGTGCTTTGACCTTTACTACGGCTACTTCCATTGGCCCGTGCGCAGCTTCCACTAATGATTTTACTAAGTTTAAATGCTGGATGGGGGCTCCCCCAGAAGTGACATATCCCCTCCGACTCCAGGAGGCCATGTAGTCATGCACTACCCCAAAGGCGTAGCGGCTATCTGTGTATATATTGGCTCTTTTTCCCTCGGCCATCCTCAGGGCTTTCGTTAGAGCGGTCAGTTCGGCTACTTGGGCGGAGTTACCCCCGGAGAGGGTCCCTGCTTGTAACACTGTCCCATCCACATCCACCACCGCCCAGCCTGTCCTCGGCTTTCCCTGCACGTACTTCCGGGATCCATCTACGTATAATTCTAAGTCTGCCTCAGCCAGGGGTATTTCCCTTATTCTATCTATATCATTCTCTGGCACCTCCTCATTCATACATTGGTGGTCCTCCCCTTCCAGGATCATCATGGAGGCGGAGTTCTGCCTCATGTCCCTGACTATCTGCACGGACTTGTTCCTGGGTAAGAGTACCGCCTCCCAGGCTGCTCGCCGTGCGGTCGAGACAGACTTTAGTCGTCCCTTATTCAGTAGTTCTACCAGGGTGTGCTGGGTGTGTAGCATAATCTCTCCGGCCATTATGATCGGTTCACTGATTTGTACTGCCCATCTGGCGCAGTCTATAGCGGCCACACAGCGGGGCATACCTGCCACAACGGGGGATCGCCTTAGTAATAGGCTACTGCTCTCATGCTTCCTCCGTGCTCCTGAGCTACTACGGCGCTATAATGTCCGTCATGGTTATGACAGAATATGTGATACGGTCTTCTCTGGTCCGGCAATCCTAGCGCGGGTGCAGCGGTTAAGGCGCGTTTAAGCTTTGAGAATGCTTCTTCCTGTATTGCCATCCACTCAATGGGTTCTTCCGCTGCCCTACCCCCTTTTGTTAATTCATACAGGGGTGCTGCCTTGCGCGAGAAGCCCTCTATAAAGTTCCTGCTGAAGTTAAAGAGACCAAGCACCTGTCGTACTCCTCTCACATCTATGGGTCTAGGCATTCGGCTGATTGCCTCCTTCCTTTCCTCTGGCATAGCCCTCTTTCCCATACTGACCCTATACCCCAGGTACATGACTTCTGATTTCCCGATCTGAGCTTTGGCTGGGTTTGCCTTAAAACCCGCCTCCCGCAGGGCTGAGAGAACTTTTGTTAAAGCCTCCCTATGCCCTTCGCGGGTGTCAGATGCGATTAGGAGGTCATCTACATACTGCAAGAGGGTACTGTTTTCTTCCTCTAAATCTATGTTTTCCAAAGCTTTAGCCATGTGGCGATGAAAGATGGCGGGGCTATTATGGAATCCCTGTGGAACTCGTGTCCACGTATACTGCTTGTTGTCTACGGTGAAAGCAAACTTTTCTTGTGATTCCTCATGCAGAGGAATCGACCAGAATCCGTTTGCAATGTCTAGCACAGTGAATATTTTATGCTCGGGCTTTAAACCGTTAAAGATAGTGGCTGGACTCGCCACAATTGGATATTCTTTGGGAGTTACTTTATTCAGGGCCATATAATCGATTGTGAGTCGATATGAAGTGTTCGGTTTCTTTACGGGCCACACAGGAGAGTTAGTGTCAGATACTGTTTCTCGCAAGATTCCCTGCTTAACTAATTCCAATACAATGCCCCGCACGGCTATCTGTGCCTCCGCTTTGAGTGGATACTGTTTATGGGGTCGGTGGGATGGTCCGGGGACTCTAACGGGATTCATTTTAACCAGCCCGCAGTCCTGCTTATGTATGGCCCATACTTCGGGGAATTGATGGCACAATTCCTCCCACCTCCCCTTTTCATCCCACTTGGGGTCTATCACTTTGATAGCGCTGATGGCACACGCTGTCTTGGGTCTCTTGGACTTATTCCTCTCTTCCTTATGATTATCTGGCCATAACAGCTTGTCCCGCTTGGTGTCGATTAAAACTCCCACTTCCCTTAATATGTCTATTCCCATAATGGTTCCCTCAGCATTTTCACAGATCCAAAGACTTGTTGGTATAGCGATTTTCCCTAAGTCTAATAATATTGTCTCACTTTTCCATGCTTTAATTTTAACTCCGCCTATGCCCGAAATAAACATGCTCGTCTTAGTTCGTGGCAAAGGCAAATTTGTCACAGATATCGAGGCCCCTGTGTCTACCAGCATATCGCACTGTCGGCCCCCTATCAGCGCACCAATAAACATTCTCGGGTCCCCCTTTGCCGGGTCTCCGAGGGCCGCTACCCTTCAGGCGTTGCCCTTTTTCATTTGCTTGACCAGTTTCTCTACTTTCTTCGCCAATTCCTCTATGTCCTCTCCTTCCGAGGCGTCTGAAGAATCGTCTCTTTTAGACCTCCTACTCTTTCTTCTCCTCTTTTCCTGTCGCTCCTTTTCATCTTCCCACTCCTGTATTCCCTTCTTAATCAATTTTGCCACGTTCTCCTCACTAGTCGCAGTCTCTCTAGTGTTAAACCCCGGCTTTCCTCCTTGTCTGGGCCCCTGACCTTCCATTCCTCCTCCTTTCCTCCAACACTGTTGCTGCTTATGTCCTGGTTTCCCACAATTGCGGCAGGATCCCTGCTGCTGTGATGTCTGGTTACCTCCCTCCTTTTGTTGCTTCTGGCAATCCTTTTTTATGTGGCCCTCCTGCCCACACCCGTAACACGCCGCTATGTGTACTGCACCTTCCTCGTCGCTATCTGTCTTTAGGACAGCTATCTTCAGTTTAGACTGTTCTTGGGCCTGGTTGTCTACTTCACATGCCCACTGGATTAAATCATCCCAAGTATTGTGGACCACTAGCCCCATCTTTATTGCATTCTGATGCATCGAACTTAATCCTTGTTTAAAGGTCTGCAGGAAGCAAGCGTTGTCTTTGTTTAGGGGGCCCGGAATTCCACAGTTCCCCTCAAAGGCCGCCCACTTTCGTTTCCCATAATCGATGGCGCTTTCTCCCTTTTTTTGTGTGATTCCACTTATAGCTGCCCAATTGACGGGGGCTTGCCCCATAGCGGCCTCCACCGCCACCTTATATTGATCGAATTCATTATTTAATTGCTGAAGTGTTTGTGCCGTTGCTGTGGCCCACAGACCGTTCCCGTGATTTCCTGCTACCAGTCTCCACTGTTCTTCAGGGCATTTAGCTCGCACCAATTGATCGATATCTATGTTATGCAGGGCATGATTTATGCGTATTTCGCGCAGTTTGTGCCAAAACCCCTGATTATTCTGGCGGTGTCTCAAAGCTGGCAGGTCATTGAGGAGCGTTACCCGATCTTGCAAGCTCAATGGTGTATACATCAGTGCTGTTGTAGCCGGTCTGGCTGGGACTGCTGGGTTCGCGCCTGCCGCCGGGACTGCTGGGACTGGTGGGGTATACTGCAAGGCTATCGGTGCCATTGGAACCGATTCCTGGGCTCCCGAACTGAGTCCTACATACGGGGGAGGGCATTCGGTCGTCCCCCGCCCCGTGGTCTCTGGGTATAGGCTCTCCCGAGAGTCCTCCGGGGTAGGGGCTATCGCGGCTACTGGGTAGTGTTTATGCTCCTCTCTCCGGAACAGGCATTCCCAATTATAGCATGCGGCTACAATAAGGTGTGCCTTTTCTAATTTATCCTTCGTCTGTTTCTTCCACCATTCTCTCTGTACCTCCGGTTTATCGTCCGGGTCCCACCCTGCCTTCTTCATTTTCTCTATGAGTTTTTTGCTTTTGTCAAAGACGTAGCGCGTTGCAGTTCCCGGGTCTCCCCATATTTCCCCCAGGGAAGCTTCGGTCACCCTTCTAGTCATACTATCGGCTACGTTTCACGCGTAATTCACGATGTTGGGGAATTAGGTTTTTACGCTACGTTGTTCGCCACTATAGCGTCACCTTAGTTAGTTTCTTGCTTTCTATTAGTCACTTCGTTTCGTTAGACACACACCAACCCTTTAGTCCCGAGGTTTCGGTACTGTGGGGTCTGTATCTCCCGGCATCCTACTTGATCCTGGCCGTCACGTGGGACTACTGTCCTCTTAATTCAGGCTCAGGCTAGGTGCTGGGGACAGACCTCACCCTTGTCCATTCTATCCTCTTTATGACCGTAGGGTTTTATCTCATTCACTCACCACGGTGCACCCATTCATTCAATTGTTGAGATTTCGCCGTCTCACGGATTTTAGGGAACTACCTGCTCCTTTCGGAGGTTTCGCCGCCTCATGGCTAAAGAGGATTTCCCACCTCCCCGGGGTAGGGGTCTTTCCGCCCCTCTCGGTTTGCCGCCACACGGCTTAGGGAACACCTGGTCCCTATCTTTTTAACCGCCTTCAATTAAGGGTGTCTTTCTTCTTATAGTTCTTTTATACGTCGATTCTGACTCAACGTCTCGCCAGCGATTAACCCCTAATTTTACAGGTGGTAATTAAAACATACTCACCCGTCTTAGGTTAACGCTGTCCGAGAGTCTGGTTCAGAACGCACATCCCATCCTCGTCGCCAATTGATGTAAGCCCCCAAAGTGTGGACTAAGTGATATACAAAGTCGACAACACTGGCTTGTTGTAAGAAAGACAGACCCAATAATTGAAGTAAAAACGGTTTATTCAGGCCTGGGGAGCTATGGCTCTTGCGTCCCAACACAAGGCTCCAACTCCACCGAATCTCTTGAGGTTCACACAGTTATACAAAAATTAAGGCCCTGCCCTAAAGGCGGGGATAAGCTTATTAACATATACAGAATTATAGTTAAATTGTAATTATAAAACCGTGACATTCCATTCTTCTAGTCGCTTACAAATCTCACATTTCGTTATCAGTTGGTCCTGTTACTTTCTCATGACCCCGGGCCTCAACTTTATTACTTTACGATCGTCCATTTGCTGTTGTCAGATGGCTTGGTCTCTTTAAGTATTTCTCTAAGATAGTAGATCTTTCCAAAGCGGGCAATCCGCAGACTTTCTGTCTCTCTCTCTTGAATTATTTCTACAGAGCAAAAGCACTTTAGTTAGTTAAAAGAATAGAACCCTGTTGAGCTTCACACTAACAAACCCTTAAGTGCATAGGTGTCGACTCGCGTGGCCGAACCCATATATCTCTCCCTCTTTCTAAGGGGTTGTTTTGACAGTTTTAATCTCTCAGCAGTTAACCCGTAGTCCTGTTTAAACCTTATCTTGGTTTATACAACTTTTACAGACTTCTATTGTTCAACTCAGAGCACGAATTACCCTATTCCCTCCATTTTGTATATTGGTGTTACAGATAAATCCTGGTTTGTTTTACCTTATTAAATCCAATTTTTAATATCTTACTTCAGACACAATCAGCTAAAATCATGCAAGATATCTCAGAATACCATAAAGAGCCCCTGAAGGTTTTAGCTTATGTTCTTTGCTACAGGATTGGGATTGGTGCCATATCAGGCCAGGGTGCATCTAGGAAATTGGGTCAGGATTCATTGCTTTAGGGAATGGGTGGAAGCAGGTATTCAGACACGGTGCATTCCCAGGAGAAAATACTCCTAACTTTGGAAGGAAGAGGGGATTGGATGTGGAAGAGATCGGGCAGCAGTAGTGGGAGAATTTGAGGTGGGGACATTGTCAGAGAGGCAGAAGAGGTGAAGTGGGTGTTTCATAGAGGAGAGGGCTATCATAGGATCTTACAGCACAGAAGGAGGCCATCTGCCCCATCATGCCTGTGCCTGCTCTTTGAAAGAGCTGTCCAAATGTTCCCACCCTCCCATTCTTTCCCCATAGCCCTGCAATATTTTTCCTGCTCAAGTATATATCCAATTTCCTTTTGAAAGTTAAGTTATTATTGAATTTGAAATTACATCGTATTTAAAGAAAAAAAAAATATTCATTGATGGGATGTGGGCGTCGCTGGCTGGCTAGGCCTGCATTTAGTGCCCATCCCTAATTGCCCTTGAGAAGATGGTGGTGAGCCGCCTTCTTGAACCGCTGCAGTCCATATGGTGTAGGTACACCCACAATGCTGTTAGGAAGGGAGTTCCAGGATTTTGACCCAGCGACAGTGAAGGAACGGCGATACCGGTCCAAGTCAGGATGGTGTGTGGCTTGGAGGGGAACTTGTAGGTGGTGATGTTCCCATGCGTCTGCTGCCCTTGTCCTTCTATGTGGTAGAGGTCGCGGGTTTGGAAGGTGCTGTTGAAGGAGCTTTGGCGAGTTGCTGCAGTGTATCTTGTAGATGGTACACACTGCAGCCATGGCACGCCAGTGGTGGAGGGAGTGAATGTTGAAGGTGGTGGATAGGGTGCCAATCAAGCGGGCTGCTTTACAGCACAGAAACAGGCCATTCGGTCAATTGATCTATGTCAGTGTTTATGCTCCACACGGGCCTCCTCCCACCCCTCTTCATCTAACCCCATCAGCATATCCTTCTATTCCTCTCTCCCTAATGTACTTATCTAGCTTCCCCTTAAATATATCTATGCTATTCGACTTTACTGCTCCTTTTGGTCACAAGTTCAACATTCTCACCACTCTTTGGGTAAACAAGTTTCTCCTAAATTCCCTATTGAATTTATTAGTGATCATCTTATATTTATGACCTCTAGCTTTGATCTCCCCCGCACATGGAAACATCTACTATACGTCTACCCTGTCAAACCCTTTGATTACATAAAGACCTTTATCAGGTCACCCCTGATTGGACCCAGCCTGCTCAGACTTTCCTGATGGTTCTAACCTCTCAGTTCTGGTATCACCCTGGTAAATCTTTTTTTGCACATTCTCCAGCGCCTCTATTAAATTAAATTACAAAGTTACTACTGAATGCCAACAATAGTGTGCAAGAGGATATTAAAAATGTGGAGAGAGGGTGGGAGAGTGGGCAACACTCTTAAGAACAGGAGTAGGCGAAACGATGACATCTAAAGAGTCACAGCAATGAGCAAGAGAAGGTAATTGCAGAGAGACAGTAGGAGAGCTCTCAGAGAAGGTGGGAGAAATTTGGAAGCATAGAAGGCACACTATTTAGAAATAGTTGTTACTTTATCACATCTCTACTAAGGTAAAGTACTTTCCAAAAACTGTAGGCCATCATGACAAGGGTGAGTTAATACCTGTAATCTTGTGAGAAATTTCTTCTGTGCCTTTCTCTTATGCTCTGCATGTGTGAAAAAGAAAGCCTTGCATTTATATAACACCTTTCACAACCTCAGGACGCCCCAAAGCACTTTACAGGCTATGAAGTACTTTTTGAAGCGTAATCACTGTTGTAATGTAGGAAATGCGGCAGCCAATTTGCGCACAGCAAGCTCCCACAAACAGCAATGTGATAATGACCAGATAATTTGTTTTTGTTATGTTGATTGAGGGATAAATACTGGCCAGGACACCGGGGAGAACTCCCCTGCTCCTCTTCGAAACAGTGCCATGGGATCTTTTACATCCACCCGAGAGGGCAGACGGGGCCTCGGTTTAACATTTCATCTGAAAGACGGCACCTCCGACAGTGCGGCGCTCCCTCACCATTGCACTGGAGTGTCAGCCTAGAATTTTGTGCTCAAATCTCTGGAACTGGGACTGTGAACCCACAACCTTCTGACTCAGAGGCAAGAGTGCTGCCCACTGAGCCACGGCTGACTGAAAGAGATAAAGGGGGCGGACAACAAAGGAGGTTTCCGCAATTTGAACCGATTCAGTTAAGGCCAATCTGTCCTTTATTTTATTAGGTGCTTTTTCACAAAAAAAGTAAAGAAAAACTGTTAATAATTAAAGAGAACTTTGCTATTTGGCTGCAGACACAAAGCAAACATTTAATTTTACCGATATTTTGATTTTGAAAAATTAGCTTCTAAAAGCCTTTATAAATAAGTCATGGGGCAATCACCCGATAAAAAATAATTCAAGCTATTTATATAGAGGACTTCTTGAACAAATGTCCTTCAGTAGCATCTGAATATGCATTGTGATCCTAACCAGTCTAACTTCTTTTCAGATTGACATACTTTAATTTAAATATAAAGCTCTTTCACTTCAACTTTTATGAGTCACAATGATACTCGGGAGTTTCGCGACGGTTTTCTGCAATATTTAATAGCTCATGTTTATTCACAAGCCGACAAGTGCCACGGTTATTTACTGGACGACTTCGACAAGTACCTCGTCTTTCATTAGAATGCTAAAAGTGTCAACCATTAGGATGATAAATTCAGGAAGATTCAGCACGTTGCTCGTGGTGAATGCAACCCGAAGCAGGTCAGCGCAGATGCATGCTAATATCGCATTAAAGAGCTTGCTTAGTAAGTGTGCTGTGGAATAACTAGCAGCCCACAGTTTGCAAAAACGCACATATGGGACTCTGCCGAAATAAAAACAGAAAATGCTGCAAATGCTCAGCAGGTCGGGCAACATCGGGTTGGTGACCTTTCGTCAGAACTGGGAAAAGTTAGAGATGTGACAGGCTTTAAGCCAGTGCAGAGGCCGGGAAAGAGGGGCGGGTGAAAGAACAACACGGAAGGTCTGTGATAGGTTGGAAGGCAGGAGAGATTAAAAGACAAAAGGGATGACGGGGCGAGGCAAAAGGGGGTGCTAATGGGACAGGTAAAGAAACAAAAGATGGGTCCGAAGGAGGTGTGAATGGGAATGGCAGAATCATCGAGAGCTGTCGACCGAAAAAATGGGGGCAGAGGTTATGACTTGAATGTAGGAAGTATGATTAAGAAGTTTGCAGATGATACAAAAATTGGCCGTGCGGTTGATAATGAAGAAGAAAGCTGCAGACTGCAGGAAGATATCAATGGACTAGTCAGGTGGGCAGAACAGTGGCAAATGGAATTCAATCCAGAGAAGTGTGAGTTAATGCATTTTGGGAGGGCTAACAAGGAAAGGGAATACACATTAAATGGTAGGACACTGAGTAGTGCAGAGGATCAGAGGGACCTTGGAGTGCATGTCCACAGATCCCTGAAGGTAGCAGGTCAGGTAGATAAGGTGGTTAAGAAGGCATACGGGATACTTGCCTTTATTAGCCGTGGCATAGAATATAAGAGCAGGGAGGTTATGCTTGAACTGTATGAAACACTAGTTAGGCCGCAGCTAGAATACTGAATGCAGTTCTGGTCACCACATTACAGGAAGGATGTGATTGCACTAAAGGAGGTACAGAGGAGATTTACGAGGATATTGCCTGGGCTGGGGAATTTTATCTATGAGGAAAGAGTGGGTAGGCTGGGGTTGTTTTCTTTGGAACAGAGGAGGCTGCGGGGAGACCTAATTGAGGTGTATAAAATTATAAGGGGCCTAGATAGAGTAGATAGGAAGGACCTATTTCCCTTAGCAGAAGAGTCAATAATCAGGGAGCATAGATTTAAAGTAATTGGTCGGAGGTTTAGAGGGGATTTGAGGAGAAATTTTTTCACCCAGAGTGTGGTGGGGGTCTGGAACTCACTGCCTGAAAGGGTGGTAGAGGCAGAGACCCTCATCACATTTAAAAAGTACTTGTATATGCACTTGAAGTGTCATAACTCACAGGGCTACGGACCAAGAGCTGGAAAGTGGGATTAGGCGGGAAAGCTCTTTGTCGGCCGGCACAGACAAGATGGGCCGAATGGCCTCCTTCCGTGCTGTAAATTTCTATGATGATCTGAAATTGTTGAACTCAGTGTTGAGCCCGGAAGGCTGTGAAGTGTCAAATCGAAAGATGAGCTGCTGGGACTTTTCTGAACTCTCTCAGATTCTGAAAAGAGAATTACCAGGCTGTTTGAATGCAATCATAATAAATAGTCACTTCTGCGATAGTCACCAGAGTGCAAGATAATAGAACTGTAAAATAGTTCATTAATAAGATATAAGTGAGAGGCAAAAGCAAACAGCTTTTGCTTCACAGAAGAATTAAGTGTGGAAACATTATAATCATCTGGAATGAGAATATATTCGCATTGTATTAATTTGCTACGCCCACCTCTGCGCAGTCAAGCAAGAAAACGGAATGGAATTTACAGCATGGAAACAGGCCACTCGTGCAGCCGATGGGGCTGTTTGGTCTGACTGCCTGCCTCTCTTTCGTGAGTATGTCCTCACCAATGGTTGAGCAATTAGAATCAGGGATGCTCAAGAGGGCAGAATTGGAGGAGCGCACATATCTCGGGTGGGGCTGGGGGAGATTACAAACATAGGGAGGGGTGAGGCCTTGGAGGGATTTGAAAACAAGGATGAAAATCGAGGCGTTGCTTAACCAGGAGCCAATGTAGGTCAGCGAGCACAGGGGAGATGGGCGAACGGGACTTGGTGCGAGTTAGGACAAGGGCAGTTGAGATTTGGATGACCTCAAGTTTACGTAGGGTAGATCATGGGAGGCCAGCCAGGAGTGCGTTGGAATAGTCAAGTCTGAAGGTAACAAAGGCATGGATGAGGGTTTCAGCAGCAGATGAGCTAAGGCAAGGGTGGAGACGGGCGATGTTACGGAGGTGGAAATAGGTGGTCTTAATTATACCGCGGATATGTGGTCAGAAGCTCATTTCAGGGTCAGATATGACACCAAGGTTGCGAACAGTGTAGTTCAGCCTCAGACAGGTGTTAGGGAGAGGGATGGAGTCAGTGGCTAGGGAATGGAGTTTGTGGTGGGTGTAATGTATATACCTTTAAGGGGGGAACTACTTTTTACAGCTCATGTATACTGTAGTACAAGCAGTGACCACACCTGTATATAGCACTGAGTAGTAATCTGTACAGTTCAGTTCCAGTGTGAGCCACGTTGAGTAAACACCTGTTGTACCGTTCTCCTGCAGTCTGTGTCTTACTACTGACGGACACAACATTGGCGACGAGGCAAATTCAATCCGACCTGCAACTCTGCATCACCTCCCAGGGATTCGTTCCTGGAGACCAGTAGATTGGAGGTCAAGGCCAGAGACACGGGCGTCGACCACGGGCAACCGCCCAGTCATCCAGCAGAGACACGAGAATTGCGGGGGAGGCTGTTGAGAGCCAGGCTTGGCTTTCCAGTCGTGGTGGTCCAGCGAAACGGGCTGGCAACAGGTAGTGCGCAGACCCTTCCCGGACAGCGGCGGGCTAGAGCCCGACCGAACGGCACAGCAAAGGGCCGAGCAGCGTCGACGGGAGAGAGAGAGGGCAGAGTGCACAGGGCGCAGCCGGTGTTCAGGGGCCGAGCAGCATCGAGGAGAGGGAGAGAGATGCGCAGAAACCCGCGAGGCGCCGCCATTGCCACGAGGACCGCCGAGAGCGGCGTTGGCAGCAGCGCAGGAGAAGCGCGCGAAACCTACAGGGCGCTGCCATTGCCATGAGGACCGCCGAGAGCAGCGTTGGCAGCAGCGGGGGAGGAAGGAAAGCGCGGGAGACGCCATTTTAAACCACACCCAAAATGCCGAAGAGTGGCAGTATCACCGCATTTGACAATGAAGTCGAAGATTGGACTACATATGTCGAACGAATAGAGGTATACTGCAAGGCAAATGAGGTGTCAGATGACAAGAAAGCACCGGTATTGTTAAATTTAATGGGTGCAAAGACGTATGGCTTATTACGGAATCTAGTAACCCCAGCGAAGCCAGTGGAAAAGAGTTTTGGAGACATAGTGACGATACTACAGGAACATTTAAACCCCACACCACTGCTGATAGCAGAAAGATTCAAGTTTCACAAACGGAACCAGCATAAGGATGAAAGCAATGCTGAATATTTAACAGAACTGCGCAAACTATCGAAACACTGCCAGTTTGGAACGGGACTGGCAGATACCTTAAGGGACAAGTTTGTGTGTGGGCTTCAAAGTGAAGGAACCCAGAAATGGCTTTTATCTGAAAAGGACCTTACGCTGGACAAGGCTTTCAGCATTGCGGTATCATATGAAGCAGCAGCACGGGGCGCTGCAGAGATACAACAGAGACCGCAAGAATATGGCACAAACGAAATGTCATACAGAACAGAGAAGTGCTATCGCTGTGGCAGAACAACACACGACCAGAATGATTGCTGGTTCAAAGACAAAGTGTGCAGACAGTGTGGAAAAGTAGGGCACACAGCATTGTCGAGTCTGCAGGTCGGGAAAGAAAACCAGCAATAAGAAATCTCCAAAAGAAAAGTACAAGAAGGTACATAAGGTGATGGAAAATAGTTCAGACGAACAAAAGAGTGATACCGACTCCGAAAACAGGGAGCTGAGTTGTCTGAAACTACATAATGTGATCAAAACGGAGGATCACCGAACCATTTGGGTCACTCTCAAGATAGCAGGTAAAAATGGAATTGGACACAGGATCAGCACTAACAGTCATAAACCGACGGGACTACGAGCGGCTATTCTCACACATACCGTTGAGAGACACAAAAATTATTTTGAAGATGTACACGGGGCAAAAAGTCTACCACAAAGGAAAAATAAGGGTGACCGTTATATATTACGGTAAGGAAATACAAAAACTAGACCTGTATGTATTGCAAGATGGAGGACCACCATTATTGGGACGTGAATGGATCCGGAAAATACAGCTGGATTGGCATTCCATACAAGCACTGACTGTGGCTGCCAAAAAGGATGACGACGTCACACCTGGGCGACTGTCAAAGATCCTAACCGACGCGCAAGAAGTGTTCCAGCAAGGACTCGGAACACTAAAAGGCATGACAGCAACAATTAAAATCGAAGAAAACGCAAGCCCCAAATTTTTTATGTGATCCGCCCAGCTGTCGAAGCAGAGCTGGAGAGTTTGGAACGTTCAGGACTCCTGTCCAAGGTAGACTGGAGTGAGTGGGCTACACCCATCATCCCTGTGATGAAAAAGTCATTGAGCAGCACGCCTGGGGAACCAAGGAAGGTTCGCATCTGTGGGGACTTTAAGGTAACAGTGAACCCAGTCCTTCACACCGTGCAATATCCACTTCCGCGGATTGAAGATATTTTCGCCTCGCTATCTGGAGGGAAACGCTTCACTAAGATTGATCTGGCCCAGGCATATCTGCAAATGGAGGTAGAAGAAGCATCAAAAAAATACCTCACAATCAACACCCATAAAGGTCTCTACCAATACAACCGGCTGGTATTCGGGGTAGCATCAGCTCCGGCTATTTGGCAAAGGGCAATGGAACAAGTCCTGCAAGGGATCCCAGGGACCCAGTGTTATTTGGACGACATCCTGGTCACGGGCGAAAATGACAGTGATCACCTCGCCAACCCGGAGCAGGTGCTCACTAGATTGAAGGAATAATGGCTCCGAGCTAACCGCCCCAAATGCGAGTTTTAAAAAAAACAGATCTCGTATTGTGGCCACGTTATCGATAAAGAGGGGTTACATAAGTCCCCAGAAAAGATTGAGGCAGTAGTCAAGACTCCAGCACCGGAAAACGTGTCACAACTGAGGTCGTTCCTCGGGCTGGTAAACTACTACCATAAGTTCTTGCCAAATTTGTCTACAATACTACACCCACTGAACACCCTACTGCAAACTGGAGTGCCATGGAAGTGGAGTGATGAATGTAAACGAGCTTTCCAGAAGAGCAAAACACTAATCACATCGAAAGAGGTATTGGCCCATTTCAACCCAGCACTACCAATTCGGTTGGCGTGTGATGCGTCACCCTACGGCATTGGAGCGGTGCTGTCGCACAAATTCTCGGACGGCTCAGAGAGGCGAATAGCCTTTGCGTCACGATCACTAACCTCAGCCGAGCGTAACTACGCCCAGATTGACAGGGAGGCCCTCAGCCTAGTGTGGGGAGTGAAAAAGTTCAATCACTATCTGCACGGGCAGAAATTCACCTTGCTGACTGCCCACCAGCCTCTTGTCTCCATTTTTAATCCGAAGAAGGGCGTTCCAGTGATGACTGCGCAACGACTACAAAGATGGTCATACTTTCTAGGGGCGCACCACTATGAGATTGAATATAAGGGCACGAAACAGCATGGAAATGCTGATGGGCTATCATGCCTGCCACTGCCTACTGCGGAGGAAGCACCAGCAGTGGATCCTGTCGAGATATTTCATTCGACTATAGTTGAATACCTACCGGTAACTAACGTTCGTATAGAAAAGGAGACCCGAAATGACCCGACACTGTCTCGGGTATATGATTTGACGGTGAAGGGATGGCCAGCACATGGCGACTCACTGTTGCCAGCATTCTCGACAAGAAGAGAACAGCTGTCAGTGTGCCGGGGGACCTTGATGTGTGGATCCCGAGTGGTAATTCCACCCAAGTTAAGGGATAGAGTGCTCAATGAGCTTCATGAGGGTCATCTGGGAGGGGTAAAAATGAAAAGCCTTGCCAGGGCTTATATGTGGTGGCTGGGAATCGATAAACAAATCGAGGACCTGACCAAGAGCTGCTCAGGATGCCAGAAAGTCCAAAATGCACCACCACATGCCCCTTTACACCCATGGGAGTGGCCCTCATCTCCATGGCAACGGGTGCATATTGATTTTGCTGGTCCATTCATGGACTCAATGGCCTAGAAATTCATTGTAGCCACTTTTGGGGCGGTAAAGTGGGGCGGCCGCTAAAGTTTGCGCCCGCCGCCAAATCGAGGCCACTTCTCCGATATTCATTAGCTTCGCCCTAAGAGTTTGCTCGAGCGCTAAAACTGGCGCTGGACGCCTCTCTTTAGGCACTAAGCCGGAGGTGCTGTGTGAGAGCGCCGAGGCCGGGCGCAGCGCAGGTGCAGCCATCTCGTGATTGACAGCAGACACCCTGGCGCCGGCCAGCTCTTAAGGGGGAAGGGTCGACTTGGTCTGCTGCCACACCCTGGATAGTGGAGCCCTCCAGCTAGGCCTGAACACTGCTGCTGGACCCAAATAGCGCCTGAAGCCATGCAGAAGGCCCGTGAACGAGCGCAGCGCTTCTCAGAGCGTGATCTGAGTGTGCTGGTTGGTGGTGTGGAGAAGAGGCGCCATATTTTGTACCCGGACAATGGCAGGAAGGCGCCGGTCCGTGTCTACCGGAGAGCCTGGAGGCATGTCGCCAGCAAGGTGTCAGCCAACAGCGAGGTCCCCAGGACCAGTGTCCAATGCCGCAAAAAGTTTAATGACCTCACTCGGATTGTCAGGGTGAGTACCCTTTCCAGTGACCTCCTCATCCTTGCATGTGCACCTCACATTATGGGCAAAGGGACCTGAAAGCCCTAATGGCCAGCCCTCATCCAGCAGCTATGGGACAGGCATGAACATCAATTGCACATTCTGCACTTAACACACTGGCCAAGCTATTCCACCATGGGAGGCAGTGCACACAAGATCAGGGCGACACACTGGCCAGGCTATTCCACCATGAGAGGCAGTGCACACAAGATCAGGGCGACACACTGGCCAGGCTATTCCACCATGGGAGGCAGTGCACACAAGATCAGGGCGACACCCTGGCCAGGCTATTCCACCATGGGAGGCAGTGCACACAAGATCAGGGCGACACACTGGCCAGGCTATTCCACCATGGGAGGCAGTGCACACAAGATCAGGGCGACACACTGTACTTAGAGGCCGTCCTTTCTCTTGCAGGCCAAGCTGGCCAATAATAAGAAGAGCCGGACTGTGACCGGGGGAGGTCGACCCCAGATCCAGCCGCTCACCGAGCTGCAACATCGCGTGGAGCGCATCATGGGTGGCCGGGTGATTGGCCCCGTTGCATGTGGAGATGCCGACCCTGTTCTGGGCACCAATGGTAAGGACATCACCTTTTGGACCTCTCTCGTCCCACTTGTGCATCAGATCTACATCCTTTGCCACTGTCTGACCAATGCGCTGAATGCCACCACTCATGCATCCCTCGCTGACACCCTCTCCTCACTCTAAAGCTACTCTCGTGCCTTCCTGCTTTCAGATGGTGAGGAGGAGGTCCCTGAACTTGCCAGTGACAGCCCCTCAGAAGAGGAGGAGGAGGAGGAGCAAGAGGAAGGCGGCCCATCAGGGGAACCCTCAGCCGCGGCAACCCATGCGAATGTAGGGGACACGTCTTCCCTGGAGGGGAGCGTGGCGGAAGTGGCGGAGGGGAGGGGAGCTCATGGGACCTGCGGCCTGCAGAAACACGGGAGGGGGGTGGAAGCTCAGCGGCCTTCTCCCCAGAGGGGGGAAGGGTCGGAGGGGAGTCCAATTGCTGGGCCCAGCGGCGTCCAGCAACGCAGGAAGGGTCGGCCAGCTCGGCGGCCTTCTCCCCAGAGGGAGAGTCCGGCCTCCAGTCCAGAGATGGTCTTCGCCAAGGAGATGGAACGCCTCGAGGACTTGTCCGCGGCCTCGGAGCGCCGGCACACGGAGCTCATGGGGGTAGTGGCACGGTTGCCTGAGGCCATCGAGTCCCTCTCTCGGAGTGTCACCGATGTCGGGGCCTCACAGGCCATCAGTTTGGCGGAATTCGGGGCAGAGCAGGCAGCGAGTCGGGCGGCATTCGGGGCAGCTCAGGCAGCGAGTGGGCAGCTGATCAGTGGTGCCGTGCAGTCACTGGGTGCTCTGATGAGGTCACTGAACGGGTCAACATGGGCACTCACTGCTGCCACACTCGCTGTCAGCCAGGCATCGCCAGGGCACCCGGCGCGCTGCAGCAGCACAGCGGTCTGTCCCTCGGCAGATTGGTGCGCATGCTGCAGTGCTGGCCCGGGCGAGTGCCAGTGTCTCAGGCGACTAGCGAGCGCCTGCCATCCGCCAGCTTGCCCCCATTCCTCCAGCCGCCACTGCCACTCCCCCAGTGGAGCTGCCAGGAGCTGCTGCAGCGACTGATGCTGGCCAGCCACAGCTGCAGCATTCAACAGCCGCCCGCTCGACGGCCAGACCTCGACTAGGCCAACCCCCAAGGGCATCTGCCGTCACGACATGTGCCCCTCTGGAGCCTGCCCCCAGCCTTGCAGCAGCCAATGGCCTTACTTTGAGGAGGAGCAGCAGGGCGGGCAGGGGCCACACAAAGATGGCCAAGGCATCGCCCTAGCAGCCCAAAAGTCGAATATGTGGCCAGTTGTGTTTGTTTTTTGAGGCCGAGAATTGGATGTTTGTTTTTTGAAGGCCGAGAATTGGATGTTTGTTTTTTGAAGGCCGAGAATTGGATGTTTGTTTTTTGAAGGCCGAGAATTGGATGTTTGTTTTTTGAAGGCCGAGAATTGGATGTTTGTTTTTTGAAGGCCGAGAATTGGATGTTTGTTTTTTGAAGGCCGAGAATTGGATGTTTGTTTTTTACGAAGGCCGAGGATGACGGCCATTTTAGTTGCACTGTTTTGTTAATCCTCTCCAGGTTGTGGGAGCGAGTAATGTGTTTGAGTGTTTTTTGGGGGTTTCGTCTGTTTTTGGTTTTCATGTGGGAAGGGCCCTGAGTTTGTACAATAAAGCATTTTATTTATTAACATTGTCCATGTTTGATCTTTGAAGTGTTTGTTGCCTTAACCGGCTGAGGGCTTGCGGAGCGGCTGCAATCATGTTCTTTCATTGGCACAAGCCATTCCCTGACAGGGGGCCTAGAAGTGACGTTCAATAAGCCGCCGACGGGCAGCCCTTGGACCTTGTGCCTCCCTCCTGGGCTGGTACTCCTCGTCCTCCTCCTCCTCATGCTCCTCCTGCTCCTCCTCCTGAGGTGGTGGTCCAATGTGAGGCGGCAGTGCCTGAGTCCTGCGGATAGCCAGGTTGTGCAGCATGCAGCAAACGACGACGAATTGGGAGACTCGCTCCTGCGAATACTGGAGGGCTCCCCCGGAGTGATCGAGACAGCGGAACCGTTGCTTGAGGACGCCGATTGTTTGTTCTATGATGTTCCTAGTCGCTTGATGGCTCTCGTTGTATGCCTCTTCAGCAGGGGTCGTGGGCGCGCAGAGCGGGGTCATGAGCCAGGTACACAAAGGATAGCCTTTGTCTCCGATAAGCCATCCTCTTGGGTGAGGCTGTGCCTGGAACATGTCAGCCACAGTTGTCTGTCGCAGGATAAAGGCATCGTGGCTGCTGCCTGGAAAGCGGGCATTGACAGCTAGGATGCGCTACCTGTGGTCACACACCAGCTGTACGTTGAGGGAATGGTAGCCCTTCCGGTTGCGGTAATCCTCGGCATGCTCCAGAGGTGCCCGCAAAGCCACATGCGTGCAGTCAATGGCGCCCTGCACCATGGGGAAGCCCGCTATTCTTGCAAATCCCACTGCACGCTGCTGCTGCTTGTCCAGGGTCATGGGGAAGGAGATGAATTGATGTATCCTTCTGAAAAGGGCTTCGGTCACCTGGCGGATGCAGCAATGCACGGCGAACTGGGAGATGTTAGCGATGTCCCCAGCAGCGGATTGGAAGGAGCCGGTGGCATAGAAGTTGAGAGCCACCGTCACCTTCACTGCCACCGACAGAGACGTCCTGCGCATCAGCTGTGGCTGCAGATCTCTGTGAAGCAGCTGGCAGATGTCTGCAACCACCTCCCTTCTGAATCGCAGCCTCCTAACACACATCGCGGCAGACATGGTCAGGTAGGAGGACTGCTGGCGGTATACCCTGGGTGGGTAAGGCCTCAGTTGGCGACGCCTGTTGCCCCCTCTGCGTCTAGCCAGGGCTGCCACTCTCTCACGGCGTCTGTAAGCCCTTCTGGCATAAGGCTGAAAGTCAGCGTTGGCACCCAATGCAGCCCCCATTATATGCTGGCAAACACTGAGCTCTCAATGAAGGCAAAGATAATTGCTAAGCTCTGGCCTGAGCCAAAAATACCTGTCCTAGTGTTGGTCCAAACCAGTAAGCCCTCCTCCTTGGTCTCTCTCCAAAAAACCGTTGCACAAGAGTGAATGCTGCAAAATGGCTGGCCTTTATAGTGCAGGGTAAGTGCCCTTTAATTAGCGCTCCCCGCGGCCCGCCTCGGCAGTGTACCGTTCCACTTCACAGTCGTTAGGGCCGCCCGGCGCACAATGGGCCGGCGCGAGTGAAGTTCCGGTTCGGGGCACACAAAGGGCGTTGCACTAGTAAATGACGTCATGATCTGCGCGTGCAGCAGGGCGCGCGCTAAGACTTTGCGCCGGCGCTAAATGTGTACTGAAGTTGGGGCGAGGCGCAGATCGCGCTGCGCCTGGCCGCTAAGCGCCTAGCGCTCGAGATCTACTCCTCCTAAGGCGCTAACGGCTGGCGCGCCCAACTGAATTTCTAGGCCAATGTTTTTAATAGCCGTGGATGCACACTGGAAATGGCCTGAGGTCATCAAAATGTCCTCCACCACCACGGAGAAAACTATTGCAGTCCTACGGACCATTTTTGCCAGGAACGGCTTGCCAGAACAGATTTGCTCCAATAACGGACCACAGTTTGTGTCCGAAGAGTTCCGGAGGTTTCTGAAGAAGAATGGGGTAAGGCATTACACATCCGCCCCGTATCATCCAGCCACAAATGGATTGGCTGAGAGGTTCATACAAACCTTTAAGAAGGCAATAAAGGCTATGTACAATGACAACACTCCGCTGCAGCATAAGGTGGACAATTTCCTGTTCGCCTACCGGAATGCGACACATGCAGTCACCAACCAGGCCCCGGCCATGATGTTCTTTAACTGAAGGTTAAGATCTCGCCTGGATTCGCTCAGACCCAACGTACGAAGAGATGTTGAGAGTAAGCAATTCCAGCACATCCATGAGAAGCCAACAGGAGCTTCAATGTAGGGCAACCAGTCTTGGCCCGCGACTACCGAACAGAAAAATGGCAGCCAGGAACGATATGCACACGGCAGGGCCCATTAATGTACACAGTGGATGTTGGGGAGAACATCGTGAGACGCCATGCTGACCAGATCCTAGAGTCACAGGAACAAGTCAACCCCATGCCTCACCCATACGTACCTGGTGAGGAACCCGACGTACAGGTCACATCTACCCCAGAAACAGTAGCATCGGAAGCTGATGACCCAACCGACGACAGGGTGCCAGAATCGCCTCCGCACCAAGAGCAAGACACTCAGGAAAGGCGCTATCCCGAAAGGATCAGAAAGCCTCCCCAAAGACTGAATATATAAATGGACTATTTTCAGCTAACGTTGTATGTTAAAAGTGTTAATTGTAATTAGTTTGATATTTAATTGTTAAATGAGTGTTATGGTACTGTTAATCTAAAAGGGGAGGAATTGTAATGTATATAGCTTTAAGGGGGGAACTACTTTTTACAGCTCATGTATACTGTAGTACCGGCAGTGACCACACCTGTATATAGCACTGAGTAGTAATCTGTACAGTTCAGTTCCAGTGTGAGCCACGTTGAGTAAACACCTGTTGTACCATTCTCCTGCAGTCTGTGTCTTACTACTGACGGACACAACAGTGGGGACCGAAAACAATGGCTTCGGTCTTCCCAATATTTAATTGGAGAAAATTTCTGCTCATCCAGAACTGGATTGTCGGACAAGCAGTCTGACAATTTAGAGACCGGGAAGAGGTCGAGAGAAGTGGTGGTGAGGTACAACTGGGTGTCGTCAGTGAACATGTGGAAACTGATGCTGTGTTTTCAGATGATGTCGCCAAGGGGCAGCATGTAGATGAGAAATAGGAGGGGGCCAAGGATAGATCCTTGGGGGACACCAGAGGTAACGATGTGGGAGTGGGAAGAGAAACCATTGCAGGCAATTCTCTGACTACAATTAGATAGATAAGAATGGAACCAGGCAAGTGCAGTCCCACCCAGCTGGATGACGGTGGAGAGGCGTTGGAGAAGGATGGAGTGGTTAACCGTGTCAACGGCTGCAGACAAGTCAAGAAGGATGAGGAAGGATAGTTTACCTTTGTCACAGTCACAAAGGATGTCATTTGTGACTTTGATGAGAACCGTTTTGGTACTGTAGCAGGGGCGGAAACCTGATTGGAGGGATTCAAACATGGAGTTGTGGGAAAGATGGGTACAGATTTGGGAGGCGACAACACATTCAAGGACTTTGGAAAGGAAAGAGAGGTTGGAGATGGGGCGGTAGTTTGCAAGGACGGAGAAGTCAAGGGTTGTTTTTTTTTGAGAAGAGGGGTAATGACGGCAGATTTGAGGGAGAGGGGACAGTACCTGAGGGGAGAGAACTGTTAACAATGTCAGTTAACATGGGAGCCAGAAAAGGAAATTGGTTGGTCAGCAGTTTGGTGGGAATAGGGTCGAGGGAACAGGAAGTGGGTCTCATGGACAAGATGAGCGCGGAGAGTTCATGGGGGAGATCAGAGAGAAACTGGAGACAGATGTGAGTTCAGGGCTAGGGCCAGGGGGAACATTCGAGGAAGTTTGGCCCAGCGGGCTAGGGGAAGGAAGGGAAGTGGCAGAGGCAGCGGAATGGATGGTCTCAATCTTAGAGACAAAGAAGTCCATGAGCTCCTCACATTTGTTGTCGGAGGTGAGGGTGGAGGAGACAGGGGAGAGGGGTTTAAGAAGACGGTTAGCAGTAGAGAATAGAAGCCGGGGTTTATCTTTGTATTCCAGAATGATTCTGGAACAGTCAGCCATTTTGGCAGACGAGAGCTGGACCTGATAATGCTTTATGTGGTCCAGCCAGATCTGGCAGTGAATAGCTAAACCAGTTGTCCGCCATATCCATTCAAATGTGCTTAACAGGCTTTTTTACCTTACTTCTTAACTTTAATTTCATGGCCACGGGAACCACGCTGTTAGGTGACCACATCTGTCAACCTGAGGCGGGAGTTCAGTGGCCATTGTTCCAGCTGATTACTTGACTGCGTCATATGTACAGTAAAAGCTCCCACCTGACAGAGATCGCTTTCCTCAGCCATCAGCTGTTCCTCACTGCATTTCCACAAGTCTTTCCACAAGTCTCCATCCAGTCTCACCTCATTACCTCTCTCACCATTGACAGATCGCTTCTGTCATCTGTATTTCACCTGCCATCTATTCCATCAGCATGGGTGTCATTTATACTCTCTCACTTTGGTCCTCAGAATCAGACCACGATGAGCCGCAACACCAGCAGCACCAGGCACACCAGCAGCACCAACAACAACACCAACCTTCTCCGCAATCAACTGATGCTGCACAGGATACAGGGCATCAGCACCTGACCACATTGCTGGCCGGGTGGCCAGGGAAGTCCTCACCATGGCCAGATTTACTTCACTTTACGCTGTACACCCTGGCTGCCACATGATGTGCCAGGTTGGCACCACCCCACACCAACACCATAAAGCATCCCTACAATGTCCAAGCCATTCCTTTCACACTCATCACCATTGCAGGGGGTAACGTTATGTCTCACCATTCACTGCAACTCACTGAGCCACTTCCAAAAGTGCACACAAATCAGTCCAAGAACGCAAAGTGTTGAAAATAAAGATTTCAATGTTTGACAGCACAATTGAAACTTTACATAAATCTTGGCTAAAACACCCAAGTGCCCACCCTTGTGTATTGTTAGTTAGTATGACTGGACTAGGATGAGGGTGAGTGTGAGGGGTGGCTAGTGAGATGGGGAAGTGATAATGTAGATAGAGAGGGATGGGTGGAGGTGCAAGGTAAGTTGGTGTAAGGATGTGCAGGAGTAGGGTAGGGAAGGCAGAGTGATGGGGATGTGATGAGAGGCGCAGCAGGATGAGGTTGAGTGTGGCTTTGTTCTAACGTTTCGTGATCTACTGAGATCATTGAAAGGTTTGCGCCACTACAGCCTGGTCCTCCTTACGACATCCCTGCTTGTGCCCTCCTCTGCAATGTGCAACCAGGCTGTTTTGGTCTCCTGGGGAGGTGTCTTCCATGCATGGGAAGGGAAGAGGACCTCCCTGCGTACTCTGACTCCTTTCATAAGCATTTGTAGGGAGTCATGGGAGAACCTGGGTGCAGCCCTGCACCTCTGTGCAGTGACCTCAATGCTGTAGAACACTGACAGCACAAACGTCAAAAGAAAGTTGGCCATGGTCCCTTTAAGGAAACCAGCTGATGACACATCATGAATGACGTCACCAGACCCGCTTCCTCTAATTGGCCCGGGAAAAGCACTGGACAGGCTTAACAAGCCCAATCAACGTAACTTAATTTTAGACAGCAGTATGAAGCCAGCAGCGGGGTCGCAGCCCGCCACCGACATTGCCCGCCCCGGACCCGCCAAGGTAAGGAAAATCCCGGCCATCCTCTCTACGTCTATCCTAGCAAATCCTTTCATAACTTTAAAGACCTCTATCAGGTCCCCCCCTCAGCCTTCTCTTTTCTAGAGAAAAGAGCCCCAGCCTGTTCAGTCTTTCCTGATAGTTATAACCTCTCGGTTCTGGTATCATTCTTGTAAATCTTTTTCGGGCCTTCTCCAGCGCCTCTATATCCTTTTTGAGACCAAAAAGATTTATTAAAAATATTATATCTGTGAGGGCCTGTGAGTATCAGTAAGGCGCGCTATCTCTTGCTGGTCATGCAGTACATTGCTTCAGCATCATTTGCTGTGTTACAACAGTGGACAGCATACAGTGGACCTGCGGTAAACATCAGAAACTGCACTCCTGCGCCTCAACTACTCATGAGTAACTTCCTCAGGAGAGCTGGCAGTCTCAAAACAAAAAGCTAGACTCCAACAAATCGAGCTGGTGCATCTGAATTGGCTTTTAACCCAGGCTTGCTTCTTCCGTTGCAAATTTTCCTCTCCTTTTCCTTCCCCAGCATCCCCCTGGCAAATAGAGCTGTTACTGGAGAGGGAGTAAATAGACTTCCATTTAATACAGATGATTTAGTCGACAGTTAGGTTCACCATGATTTCAATTATTAATTTCCAATATTTCGAATAAGACTTTCAGTGCTTACAAATCACCAAGTCCCTGAATAGAGATAAGCTTTACAAAGTGTATAACATAACGATATTTTAATGTTGAAAGTCGGCAGCTCTGCTGTTCCTTGCTATTCCAAGGAGAGCAATTTCATTTATTTATGTGTGTTGCAGAAGCAGAATTCACAATGGCAAAGCTGTAGAATATCCAATGTATTCTACTTGCGAGAAAATGCATCCTCGGCATCTTATCGCCGACGGAATAACTTACAGAGCTGATTCTGCTCTCCTGCCCCCATCCCCGGAAAGCAGACGTGTTTGCAGGGAACGATTCGTGAGAAAATCACAGCCACGGTTCTCTCCCGTTTTAAAATGAGCACAGAGAAAATCGCAGGTTCTGCGCCCATGCCCATGACATGCTCCCTGCAAGTGCCACACCCTGAGAGTTTGGAAGCGCAGAATCGGTCCTTATATTCTATAGTCGTCTGATTCCTCTACATTCAAATCATTTCTACAGAAAACTGTATCAGACACTCTAGTCCCGACAAAGCATCGTGTTAGGCTCAAGTGAATAGTCACAGTCAAACAGTTGTAGCTTTCTGCGAGTTTTATTCATTAATTTTGGACATTGAAAGGAACTTTGCATTCGCTATTGATTAATTTCTCCGAGCTCTTGGGGTGATTAATAATTTCCTTGGAAATAAATTGTGTTTTTCTAAAATAGAGGTCTTTAAAATTATGAAGGGGTTCGATAGGGTAGACGTAGAGAAGATGTTTCCACTTGTGGGGGAGATCAAAACTAGAGGACACAAATATAAGAGAGTCACTAATAAATCCAATATGGAATTCAGGAGAAACTTCTTTACCCGGAGAGTGATGAGAATGTGGAACTCCCTACCACAGGGAGTGGTTGAGGCGAACAGCATAGATGCATTTAAGGGGAAGCTCGATAAACACATGAGGGAGAAAGGATTGGAAGGATATGCTGATAAGCTGTGATGAAGTAGGGTGGGAGGAGGCTCATGTGGAGCATGAACTCTGGCACAGACCAGATGGGCCGAATGGCCTGTTTCTGTGCTGTAAAGTCTATGGCCGGAATTTTCGGTACCTGGGCGGGTTGGGTGCGGGCGGCCAGCGTGGCGGGTCGCGACCCCGTTCTTGCTTCCATCCCACTGCAGAAGTCGACTTTGCGATAATGGAGACTATTAAGCCCACCCTGCGCGTTACCTGGCCCTGTTAAATGGTGTGGGTCTGATGATGTCGTCCAGAACGCGTTTACAGCCGGAATATTTCATGGGTCCTTGGCCAAATTGCATTTGAAGGTTCATCTAGGAGTGTGCAGTGTCTACGCTGGAGGTTTTCATTGCTCCGAAAAGGTGGAGAGATGGCTGCACAGGGGCAGAGGGCTGCACTCAGGTTCTCCGATGACTCCCTCCATATCCTTGTGGAGGGAGTCAGAGCACAGGGAGGTCCTCTTCCCTTTCAGGAGATTAAAAGAGCCTGATTCCAGATTGCAGAGGAGGCCAACATCAGGGATGTGTTCAGGAGGACCCGGGCGCAGTGCCGCAAACGTTTCAATAATCTCATTAGATCTGGAAAGGTGATTACAAAACCGCACTCAACCTCATCCTGCTGTGCCTCTCATCACATCCCCATCAATCTGCCTTCCCTACCCTACTCCTGCACATCCTTACTCACACCAACTTACCTTGTACCTCCACCCATCCCTCTCTCTCTATCTACATTATCACATCCCCATCTGACTCGCCACCCCTCACACTCGCCCTCATCCTAATGCAATCATACCAACTAACAACACACAAGGAGGCCACTTGGCATTGCCACCCTAATAAATTATAGTCTCCCTCTAAAGACGTAACCCATTCATTCCTTACACTCATTCCATCATTCTCACTCAACCTTCTCTTCTTTCCCTCCTTGCAGGAGAAGAGAGCACACAATAAGAGGGAGAGGGCGAGAATAGGAGATGGGCCTCCATCATTTGCGACCCTCACAACAGCAGAGGAGGCTGCATTGGAAGTCTCAGGAGTGGCCAAGCAGCTGGAGGTGGGAGACGGAGAGAGGGGGACATCTCAGCAACCTGGTGACAGAATTACATATCATTACATGGCATACGTCAGTCACTGATGTCAGCAGCCACTGAATGGTCATCATGTGCATAATGGTATTTGTACCCATTCTTCATATGACATATCTAACTCCTCTCTTTACTCTCCCACAGGTCCATCAAGAGCATGCCTCCCCCCCGCCCCGCCCCCCCCCACCACTGTCCAGGAAGAAGAGGAAGACGACTCCTCAGAGGAGCCACCAGCCTCTGAGGGTGCACCATCACCAGAGATAAGCACACCCAGCACCAGCGTAGAGACGCAAACCACAGTGGGTCCAACGCAAGATAGAGTAGTGTTGCCACCGGGTCTGTCACAAGTGAGCAGGAGCAGATGGTGTTGACAGGGACAGTAGTGGAGTCTCCTCGCCGGGGGCGCGGGGTGGGCAGGACTCTCCCAGCTCTGCTCAGCCTCGGGAGCCATCCAGAAAGAGGGTGATCCTGGAGCTGCAGGAACAAGTGCAGGAGGCACTGACAGGTTTTGCGAGTGCGATGTCTGCAAATATTCAGAGAATGGAGGATCCCATCTCCAACATGAGCACCACCGTGTCGCAGGCGATGGTGACTGTAGGCTCTTCCATGGATAGGATGGCCACCTGCATGGAGCAGCTAATGCGCCACTCACAGGAGCACATGGTCTCTATGGAGAATAGATGGCGGGGGCTCATAGACCTCCTCTCTAGGAGGGATGTGAACGTGGACGTGGGTCCTCATGGCCCCACTGATGTGCAGCAAGGTGCTCTCCAGCTCCTTGCTAGCAGGGAAGTGCGGGTGGCCCATGAGAGGTATGACGGTGAGAGGGGAGAGGGAAGTGTGGGCTCCTCTCAAAGAGTTCACACTTCTCCCCCATTGCCACCCCCTCAGTCAGAGCCCCAGATGGCTCCTTGGACAGCAATGGCTGAGTCTGCCCCTGCACAGTTGCAGGAGGAACAGTCTTTGACGGGGCCATCATAGGTTCCAAAACCCAGAGGACATCTGCCAAGAGTGTCTAAGCAGGGAAGTGAGCACTCTGCTGAAGCCACAGGGGTAGCACCTCGTAGAAGCACATGGAAGAGAAAGATGACACACAAATAGATCCACAAGGGTAGCCACTTGGGTGTTTTAGTCAATGTTAATGGCAAGTTTCTGTTAATGTATTGTCAACCATTAAAATCTTTATTTGCACTTTGCTGTCTTGGACACATTCGTGTGCACCTTTGGAAGTGGCTTAGTGAGTTGCAGTGACTGGTAAGACATAACGGAACCTCCAGCAATGGTGGTCAGTGGAAAAGGAATGACTTGGTTATTGCAGGGATCCTTTATGGTGTTGCTGTGGAGAAGGTGCCAACCTGGCGCAGCATGTGGCAGCCATATGGGTGTACAGCGTAAAATCAAGTAAATCTGGCCATGATGATGCCATCCCTGGCCTCCCGGGCAGCAATGTGCTTGGGTGCTGATGCCCTCTGCAGCATCAGGTTGTTGCAGAGAAGGTTGGTGTTGTTGCTGTTGGTGCTGCTGGTGTGCCTGTTGCTGCTGGCATTGGGGTTCAAGAGATTCTGAGGACCAACGTGAGACAGTATAAATGGCACCCATGCTGATGGAATAGATGGCAGGTCAAGTAGAGTTGACAGAAGCGATCTGTCAGTGATGAGAGAGGTTCTTCCAACGAGGTGACACTGGATGGAGACTTTGCTGGAAACACTTGTAGCCTGCAGAAAGGTAAATCTGTGCTGGCGATGTAGTCAGCAATAGTTTCTGCCCGAGGAAAGTGATCAGCTGTGAGGTCAGAGCTTTTATAGCACGTTTGACGCTGTCAAGTAATCAGCTGGATCAATGGCCACTCAACACTATGGGGAGTGGGCGGGAAAGTGCAGTTGAGGCCAAGATCAGATCAGCCATAATCTTATTGAATGGTGGAACAGGCTCGAGGGGCCAAATGGCCTACTCCCGCTCCTATTTCTTATGTTCTTAACTCCCGCCTCAGGTTGACAGATGTGGTTCCCGAGCTGCATGAATCCCGTGGCCATGCAGGGAAATTTGAAAGGTAGGGGGAGAAAGTGGGAGAAATTGGGTGAAGCAGCAAACGGGGCGCCAAGCTCGCCTGGGCGCCAGATTTTGCGCTGCGATCGGAGCAGCAGCGATCGCCGGAAATTCAGCTTGAGCGCCCCAAGAGGGACACGGGGCGAGGCTCGAGGCGCTCCGCGTCCCTCTTGGGGCGCTGAAACTGAATATCGCAGCGCAACGTGCCGCAGCGCCACACGCTGCGGCATGGCACGCTGCGGTACTGCAGGCCTTCCTCTCATTCTTAAGGGGGAGGGGCCTGCACCAGCGCGATGAGCGATCGCGAGTGCCGGCAAAAGAGCCCGGCACCGAGGAGAAGTGCCGGGCTCTCGGAAAACAGTCGGCAATGCCGCGAGGGGAGAACAGGAGGCCGGGGACGGAGGTGCTGGCAGGCGGCTGCCAAAAAAAACGGCCGCCCCGCACCTCCACCTTAATTTGCGCCACTGCCGCCACAGGTAGGCCCCATGAACCTAGCGCGATTAGCGAGCGGCGCTACAGAGGCGGTCGCTGCCAAATATCGCGGTCGGGGTGGTAGCAGGGTGCTGCGCACACCAATGACGTCATCGGTGGCGGCGCAGCGCAACAGGCTAATGCCGCCATCAGCGCCCCAGCTAAATATCGCGGGAGGAGTTGCCAGTGGCGCTAAAGCCACTGAGTGCCCTCTTTAAGCGCTAACTGGTGGCGCAGCCCACCGAATTTCTCCCCCAAAGGCTCTTAGGTGTCCGACCATAAGCTGATAACGATTTCAATTAGGTCGCCCGCCTCTGCCGGTCGGGTCACTGTCGCACCGGCAAATGCGTCTGAGGGAAAGGCGTGGGGCGGGGGGGGGCTGGGATGACAACCGGTTCCCGACCCGCTCCAAATTTTTCCAATTTTCCCACCCTTCCCACCTCTGATCGCGCCCGTATGGACCCCAGAAAATTCCGGCCTGTGGAGTTCTATATTTTAAAAATCTTTTACCAGTGGTGCAAACTTTCCTTTAAAGTAACGACTGATGTCCTACCCTGCGCAGACTTACTTTAACTACAGATGGCAAGAAAGTAATTCTATTGGAGCCTCCTATTTGAAGCATGACTTTACCTTGCAATCTTTCTGCCTATTACAGCACACTGAAGACTGAATGCCACACTGGACTAATTGCTGCATGAAATGCTCGGCAAACAAATCGCAGAAAACTGGACTTCGCCAAAAAAATTCAAACAGTAGCCGGTTAAATGTGATGCTCCATATTGTTCTGAGGGTTTGAAATCCCTGAACATGACGCCTTCTCTTGAGTGCGGTACAAAAAGTGTTCCCGCAGCGTGGAGTTCAATACATCAGCCTCTCCGATGTTAGAAAGATTTTTTTTCCCTAAGCAATTCAAAAGAAGCATTTTCAGAAGATCTAAGCAAAATAGTGCCATTGTTAAAAGTAAGCCGTGGTATTAAAACCCGATTCTTATGATATAATACTCAAGGGCCCTTTCATCAGTTACTGTGCATTTCCCTTCATTTATAGCAGGCGTCCAATCTCATGGTAAATTAAATCGCCCCTGAATTAATCAAGTAAGCTTTAGATTTCAAAGGAAATCTTGCTCTGCTCTGCCTTTGACACAGAAGCAGTGTTCCTGTTAATATTCTATAACTGGGTTTGTGAAGTATGACACATGCAAAGATAGCTTGATCTGTCTCAAATGTGATGTATATTGTTTATTTATATGATGAATGACTCTGTGGTAATGAGCAGATTAATGGACCTGCCTTTGACTTTTAACATCGGTTATTGCTCGATGGGTGGCACTCCCGCCTCCGAGTCGGAAAGTCGTGGGGTTCAAGCCCCACTCCAGAGATTTGAGCACAAAATCCAGGCTGACACTCCAGTGCAGTACTGAGGGAGTGCTGCACTGTCGGAGGAGCAGTACTGAGGGAGCGCTGCACTGTCAGAGGGGCAGTACTGATGGAGCGCCGCACAGTCAGAGGGGCAGTACTGAGGGAGTGCCACACTGTTGGTGGGGCAGTACTGAGGGAGCGCTGCACTGTCAGAGGGACAGTACTGAGGGAGTGCCGCACTGTCAGAGGGGCAGTACTGAGGGAGTGCTGCACTGTCGGAGGAGCAGTACTGAGGGAGCGCTGCACTGTCGGAGGAGCAGTACTGAGGGAGTGCTGCACTGTCGGAGGAGCAGTGCTGAGGGAGCGCTGCACTGTCGGAGGGGCAGTGCTGAGGGAGCGCCGCACTGTCGGAGGGGCAGTGCTGAGGGAGTGCCACACTGTTGGAGGGGCAGCACTGAGGGAGTGCTGCACTGTCAGAGGGGCAGTACTGAGGGAGCGCTGCACTGTCAGAGGGGCAGTACTGATGGAGCGCCGCACAGTCAGAGGGGCAGTACTGAGGGAGTGCCACACTGTTGGTGGGGCAGTACTGAGGGAGCGCTGCACTGTCAGAGGGACAGTACTGAGGGAGTGCCGCACTGTCAGAGGGGCAGTACTGAGGGAGCGCCGCACTGTCGGAGGGGCAGTACTGAGGGAGCGCCGCACTGTCGGAGGGGCAGTACTGAGGGAGCGCTGCACTGTCGGAGGGGCAGTACTGAGGGAGCGCCGCACTGTCGGAGGGGCAGTACTGAGGGAGCGCTGCACTGTCGGAGGGGCAGTACTGAGGGAGTGCCGCACTGTCGGAGGGGCAGTACTGAGGAAGCGCCGCACTGTCGGAGGGGCAGTACTGAGGGAGCGCTGCACTGTTAGAGGGGCAGTACTGAGGGAGCGCTGCACTGTCAGAGGGGCAGTACTGAGGGAGTGCCGCACTGTCGGAAGGGCAGTGCTAAGGGAGCGCTGCACTGTCGGAGGGGCAGTACTGAGGGAGTGCCGCACTGTCGGAGGGGCAGTACTGAGGGAGCGCTGCACTGTCAGAGTTGCCGTCTTTCAGATGAGATGTTAAACCGAGGCCCCGTCTGTTCCCTCAGGTGGATGTAAAAGATCCCATGGCACTATTTCGAAGAAGAGCAGGGGAGGTATCCCCAGTGCCCTGGCCAATATTTATCCATCAACCTACACCTAAAAACAGATTATCATTATCGCATTGCTGTTTGTGGGACGTTGCTGTGTACAAATTGTCTGCCGTGTTTCCTACATGGCCTTCAACAGTGATGGCCTTCAAAAGTACTTCATTGGCTCTAAAGCACTCCGGGGTATCCTGAGGTCATGAGAGGCGCTACAGAAACACAAGTCTTTCTTATAAATGTTTCTGTACATTGCATAAGGCTAAAGCACCAAAATTGCTATGTTGCTTGGACCATGTTTCCTACCTATCACATGACTAAGCCTTGGCTTTTAAAACGTGTTTATTTACCAGCAGCATTTTGCTTTACTTCTGCAGCAGGCGACCGGAGATTCTCCAACTGGAGCTCATGTTAATGCTAACAGTTATAATTGGCTTGCCGCCTGCAATGGAATAATGCTGATCGGAAATGCTAGGCCTGATTGTCCAGAAGTACCTAGCAAACTGCTTTCGTGAACAGTAAATATTCCAGTCTAATCGTACGGCTATCTTTAACTAATTTTTTTCTTTCGATTGGTTCTCGGACTTTTTTTTATTCGTTTATGGGATGTGGGCATCGCTGGCAAGGCCAGCATTTATTGCCCATCCCTAATTGCCCTCGAGAAGGTGGTGGTGAGCTGCCTTCTTGAACCGCTGCAGTCCGTGTGGTGAAGGTACTCCCACAGTGCTGTTAGGGAGGGAGTTCCAGGATTTTGTCTCAGCGACGATGAAGGAATGATGATATAGTTCCAAGTCAGGATGGTGTGTGACTTGGTGGGGAACTTGGAGGTGGTGGTGTTCCCATGTGCCTGCTGCCCTTGTCCTTCTAGGTGGAAGAGGTCGCGGGTTTGGGAGGTGCTGCCGAAGAAGCCTTGGCGAGTTGCTGCAGTGCATCTTGTAGATGATACACACTGCAACCACGGTGCGCCGGTGGTGGAGGGAGTGAATGTTTAAGGTGGTGGATGGGGTACCGATCAAGTGGGCTGCTTTGTCCTGGATGGTGTCGAGCTTCTTGAGTGTTGTTGGAGCTGCACTCATCCAGGCAAGTGGCGAGTATTCCATCACACTCCTGACTTGTGCCTTGTCGATGGTGGAAAGGCTCTGGGGAGTCAGGTGGTGAGACACTCGCCGCAGAATACCCAGCCTCTGACCTGCTCTTGTTGCTACATTGTTGCTATGGATGGGGTTGCCAAACCTCTCACCAGGAATGAAACATTCATCTCCAGGACACTGCTGTGAGCAACACCCAGGAGCAAAATCATAGGGACATTAAAATAAATTGGGGTTTTCTCATTTACTTTAAACACTTTTTTTTAAATTAGTCATAAAAATATTTAGGATGGGGTGGGGGGGGGTGGCTGTTTGACCGACAGTCAAGAATTCTACAATCGAGTAATGAAATCTGTTGACTTTCCCATTGGCGCAGGAATACGATGCCCTGTGTGGGTGGATGTGTGGAGTGACCAATGGTGGGAGCCATGGGGGGCGGGAGGTCATGCGATGAAACCTCTAGGAATACGTCCAACCAGACTTGGGCATTCATTGCCCCTTCCTTAGTTGCCCTTGAGAAGGTGGTGGTGCTGGTGGGCCGTCTTCTTGGGACTGCAGCAGTCCAGGTGGTGAAGGTTGTCTCACAATGCTGTTAGGTCGGGAGTTGCAGGGTTTTGGACCCAGCGACCATGAAGGAATTCTCTAAAAGTGAGATGGGATGATGATCACATTGCCTTTTCAATGCCCGAAGCCCATTTGAGCATCAAAAGTCAGAAAATCGAACCCTTCAGTCGCTCAGACCCTGGTCATGCTCTAACCAAAATATTTTTATGTGTTTCTGTGAACCTATTTAAAT
Source organism: Somniosus microcephalus (assembly GCF_052327205.1). Taxonomy (NCBI): domain Eukaryota; kingdom Metazoa; phylum Chordata; class Chondrichthyes; order Squaliformes; family Somniosidae; genus Somniosus; species Somniosus microcephalus. Next base: position 107,921,415 of record NC_141001.1, read on the forward strand.
CTTGAAAGTCTGCCCAGAAGAAAATAAAAAATATTACCTTTCCTGTTGGATCTCACCTGATGGACAATTTGCAGCATATATTATGACAACTAACAGGCAGTGAGAACGAGAAGGACCCAGACTCACACGGCATGAATATACACAGGCGACTTCAGCAGGGTATCGTGAATGAGTGCGATGTGATCCGATGTCCATTCCTTAAAAGGGAGAGCATGTATACAACAACAACTTGCACTTATATAGCGCCTTTGGCATAGTGCAACGTCCCAAGGAGCTTACGTACCCAAAGAAGGTGAACACCTTTGTTTCACATAGACTTGCACAGAAATCACAACATGGAAACTGGCCAGCCAGCTCAACTAGACCATGCTGGTGTTCATCCTCCACGTGAGCAGTTGCCCTAGTGCAAGGTGGCCTCCCTCTTTCCAGGGCCTTTATCTCGCTTTCCTTCAGCTGTATATCTAAGTTTTTCCTAAATATTGACTTGGTCTCTGCTTCAATCACAAATTAGAATCATAGAATGATGCAGCACCGGATAATACCATTCAGTCTGTGCCAGCTCTTTGGTACAGCTATCCAATTAGTCCCATTCCCTTCCCCTTTCCCCATAGGCCTGCAGAGTTTCCCTCTTCGAGTAATTTACCCAATTCCCTTTTGAAAGTTACTACTGAATCTGCTTCCACCTCCCTTTAAGGCAGCGCATTCCAGATCATCACAACTCACTGCGTAAAAATTTTTCTCCTCATCTTGGCCAATGGCCAATGACCTTAAATCCGTGTCCTCTGGTTACCGACCTTTCTGCCACTGGAAAAAATTCCTCCTTATTTACTCTATGAAACCCTGCATGATTTTTAGCATCTCTATCAAATCTCCCCTTAACCTTCACTACTCTAAGGAGAACAATCCCAGCTTCTCCATGTAACTGAAGTCCCGCATCCCTGGTACCATTCTAGTAAATCTCCTCGGCACCCTCTCTAGGCTTTGACATCCTTCCTAAAGTGTGGTGCCCAGAATTGAACACAATATTCTAGCTGGGCCCTAACCAATGTTTATAAAGGTTTAGCATAACTTCCTTGCTTTTGTACACTATGGGCTGGATTTTACCAGCCCTGAAGAGGCAGGTTTGGAGGCGGGACTGGTGGGAAAATTGGAAAAAAATGACAGAGGCGGGTTCCGATCCCGCCGTCAACCTGCCTCCGCGCAACTTTGCCAGAGGCGGGCTGGCAGAGTCAGTTTCGGTCGCGCCTCCAAGCAGCGGGATAGGCCCTTAAGGCACTTAACTTCCACTTAAGTACCGCTATAATCCCATTTTGAGAGGCCTTTCAAATTTTGCCACATTTCCAGTGTGCTGCACATCTCTCCTGAAACATGCCAGCTAATCCTGTCAGGTTGACAAGTGGCTGGCTTCCGAACAGCTGCAGCGCCCCCATAAAAACAGAACTCTCAACAAGGATCAGTTGCAGATGGCAGAACTTTGTTTTTTCAGGTCTTGGAGAACTTTGTGTAGGCCCACTGATCTTGGAAGTGGTGAAGCTGAGATCCATCTCCACTGTGACCTCCTGGGAAAACCCTCTCCCCACATTGACTGAGCGCTTCCTCAACGGAGATATCTACCAGCAGCATGGGAACCATTTATTTCCTTTCATCCTGGTCCTCAGATGCGGAGGACGGGCAACCGTGGCAGCAGCAGAACCAGGCACAACAGTAGCACCAACAGCAGTGACAACAGGAACGCCAACCTGCTGCTCAGCCACCTGATGATGCACAGGGCAGAAGGCACCAGCGCAGGGAAGCATGTCGCCGCAGGAGATACCCCCAAAACAGGGTTTACAAGATGAGGGTGAGCTTCCTCAACATGAGTGAGCAGCAGTGCCAAAGAAGGCTGAGACTTTCGCGAGAGGTAGTCGGTGACATCTGCGCAATACTGCACCAACACCTGGAGCCCGGAGGAACGGGTGGACACCCCTTACCAGTGGCTGTCAAAGTCACCACCGCACTCAACTTCTTTGCTTCAGGCTACTTCCAGGGATCATCAGCAGACATCAGCGGCATCTCCCAGTCGGCCGCCCACAGTTGCATCACGCAGGTTACCAATGCCTTCTTTGCAAAGGCACACAATTACATAAACTTCTCCATGGATCAAGTAAGTGTAACCGTGCGTGCAGTTGGCTTTGCAAATATGGCAGGCTTTCCAAGGGAGCAGGGCATTGTTGACTGCACACATGTGGCCCTTAAGTCACCCCATCACAACCCAGCTCTTTTTGTCAACCGCAAGGGCTTCCACTCCCTCAACGTGCAGCTGGTGTGTAAACACAAGAAGGACATTTTGCATGTTTGCGCCAAGTACCCTGGCAGTTGCCATGACTCGTTCATCCTGCAGTAGTCCAGTGTGCCTCCGTTCTTCAGTCCGCCAAACCAACTTTGCGGATGGCTACTTGGAGACAAGGGCTATCCCCTGAAGACGTGGCTGATGACACCAGACAGGAGGCCATCCAACGAAGCTGAGGAGCGCTACAACTCCAGCCACATTTCAACCAGATCCATCATCGAGCAAACCATCGGCTTGCTGAAGATGTGCTTCAGATGCCTGGATAGATCAGGTGGAGCCCTGCAGTACTCAGCAGCCAGGGTCTCCAGAATCGCCGTAGTCTGCTGGGCACTGCACAACCTCACACAGCATCGTGGCTTGCAGCTGCCTGAGGAACAAGTGGCTAAGCGCATAGCCTCCTCAGTTGAGGAGGAGGAGGATGAGGAGGAGGAGGAGAACGAGAACTAAGACCTTGCGGATGCGCATCAACCAGCTGCAGCAGCACGCGAGCACATTGCTGCCCGGGATGCAAGGGATGCATTCATCTTGACCAGATTTGCTTAAGTTGCCCATTCAAACACATGTGCCTGGCACCTTCTTACCACACCATAGACAATGGACAAGAACCTGTGGCTTCCTATCACTCTGACCAGCATCATGACAATTACAATTCACCCTGAGCCCTCAATGAGGAACTTCCATTTCCAAAATGACAGAGTCTAGAACAGTTTGCCATTACTTCATCATTTTAATACATTGACTAAAGGATGGCATTTAACAATTAAACACAACAGAACTACCCTTGTGACTACTTGTGCATTATCTTCCTCTTACATGTGCTCCTACATGGTGCTTCCCCTGTGGCTTCAGCAGATGTGGAGGCCCCTTGCTCACTCTCATGCTGCTCCTGTCTCGATACCTTTGGTGAGTGTCCTCTGGGGTAGCGAGCCTGCGAGGGCTCGCCAACAGTCTGCTGCTCCTGCGGCTGTGCAGGGGCTGAGATGCCCATCTCAGTTGGGTGAGGACTCTGGTGGGGCTCTGGCCAAGGGCTCTGCAGTGGCATGGTCGTGTGAGTGCTTGGAGTAGAGCCCCCACTTCCTTGATGCCTGTTACCAACATCCCTCTCATGGGTCAGGCCCACTTCAGAGCTAGCAAGTGGCTTGACAGCACCTTGCTGCACATCAGGGGGGCCATGAGCACCCATTTCTGCACTGGTAGTCCTACTCCAGAGGACTCCCATGAAGCTCTGGTTTCTCTGATCAATAGCTGCCCATCGCTCCTCCAGAGATGTCAGTCTATTCTGAACATTCACCATGTTTTCCACACTCTAGTGACTTAGCTCCTCCATGGCCGTAGCCATCCTCTCCTCTACCATAGCCATCCTTTCCACGGAGGTAGCCATCCGTTCCACAGAGGTTGCCATCCTTTCCGCGGTGATGTGTTGATTCACCAATGCCTCCACAAAGGCTCTGCTCATGTTAGCATTGGAGTCCTCCATCCACTCCACACTTGCCGTGACCCTGGAAACAAAACCTGCCAGAGACTCCTGCACCTGTTCCTGGAGTTCCAGCACCGCTCTCCTTCTGGATGGACCCGGAGGCACAGGGTCCACATGCAGCTAAGCAGAGCTGGGAGCGCCCTGCAGCCTCCGACGAGGATCTCCACTGCTGTCCCTGTCTCCACCATCTGCTGATGCTCACTTGTGAGCTGTGATACAACAGGTGACATCACTACCCATTTCCCGAAGGTCCCACCGAGGTGTGCGTATCTGCGCTGGTGCTGGGTGCGCTTAATTCTGCTGATGCTGCGCCCTCAGAGGTTGTAGGTTCCTCTGAGGAGTCTTCCGGCTCAGCCTCTTCCTCCTGGACAGTTGGGAGGGAGGCTGTCGATGGTCCTGTGGGGGAGTAAAGGCATGAGTTAGACATGTGATATAAACATAGCATGCACATCGAATTGTGCAAATGATCATAAGTCAATCTGTTTGAGCAATAGAAGCCATATCAGTCACTTATGCAATGTCAATGAGAGAGATGCAAAACTATTCTGTCACCACCTTGCTCTGAGGCACCCGTCTGTCTGTCCCCCACTTCCACATCCTCCTTGGCACCAACGATCTCTAGGGTCGCCTCCTCTGCACTGGTAAGATGGGCTATTGAGGGTGGCCCTCCTCCAGTCTTCGCCCTTTCCCTCTTATTGTGAGCTCTCTTTTCCTGCAATGAGGGACACACGTGGAGTTTGAGTGAGAATGATGGAGTGAGTGTAGATAATCATAGATGCTTAGAAGGACACAACGATGGAGTGAGGTCCCAATACTAAGGGCCCTCCCTGTGTGTTGTTAGTTGTTGTCATAGCATAACAGTGATAGGGAGTGTGACGGCGGCATAGTCGAATAGTGAAGTGATTGTGTACATAGAGAGAGAGGGATGGTTAAGGGTGCAAGGGATGTAAGGGTAAAGTGGGATGTGTAGGAGTAGGTTGACAATGCAGAGTGCTGGTGCTGAGAGGAGATGGGGAGCAGAATGAGGGTAAAGGTGATGGTATACTCACTTTGCCTGTTCGGACAAGGTCATTGAACCTCTTTCGGCACTGCAGCCAGGTTCTGCTACACATCGATCTGGCACTCACCTCCTGGGCAACTTGCAGCAGCACAGCTTTGGTCTGCTGAGGAGGTTTTTACCTTCCAGGGGAAGGAAAGAGCACCTCCTTTTGTGCTCTGGCTCCCTCTACCAGAGCATGGAGTGAGTCATCAGTAAAGCAAGGTGAGGCCTTGGGCCTTGAAGTCGACATTGCACTAGCTCCAGAAACTATTTTCAACAGAAGCAAACACAAGCGTTTAGGCACAAAATGAACCAAGTCTGCTTGGAGCCCTTAAATGCAGCTGGAGAAATGATGTCATCGGAGGTGAGTTTCAGGCCCAAAAAACTAATTGGGCCAGGGGTTCGCACACGCTGGGAATCAATTGCCCAATTAGGGCAAAATCGCAATTTTTTTCCCGCCTGACAGCGGAGGCGGGATCGGGACCCGACGACCACCTGACCCGCACCCAACCCGCCATCAATGGCAAAATCGAGCGCAGTGCCTCTCTTAATAAAGCCAAGGATCCCATATGCTTTTTAACAGCCTTCTCAACTTGTCCTGTTGCCTTCAAAGATTTATGTACATACACCCTCAAGTCTCAGTTCCTGCACCCCCTTTAAAATTGTACCATTTAGTTTATATTGCCTCTCCTCATTCTTCCTACTAAAATGTACCACTTTATCTACCATGTGTCTGCCCATCTCACCCGCCTGTCTGTCCTCCTGAAGTCTGTTACTATCCTCCTCATTGTTTACTACATTTCAGAGTTTATGTCATCTGCAAACTTTGTGTCATCTGCAAACTTTGAAATTATGCCCTGTGTACCCAAGTCTAGGTCATTAATATATATCAAGAAGAGCAGAGGTCCTAATACTGACCCCTGGGGGACACCATTGTACACTTCCCTCCACTCGGAAAAACAACCGTTCACCACTACTCTCTGCTTTCTGTCCCTGCGCCAATTCTGTATCCATGCTGTCACTGCCCCTTTAAACCCATGGGTTTTAATTTTGCAAACAAATCTATTGGCCAGAAATTCGGGTCCCCACGGGTGAGTACTCGCGCGTAGGGCCAACGAAAGTGTCGGTTCCGTGCATGCACTGCGCATGCGCTGGAAACCGGAACTTCCGTTCCCTTGAAGGAAGGGGTTCACAGGTCGAACGCGTGCGCCGGAGAGGCAGCGCGTACGCCTGGAACTTCCATTTTTTTTGCAGGTTTCTCCGGGAGGGTAAGTCTCCAGGAGCTACGCATTTAAAAAGCAGTCGCAAGGCCTGCTTTTAACAAGGTAAGTGGTGAATTAAGTAAAATTAAAACATTTTTTCCACAGGTTTATTATTTTTAAATACTTTAAAGAAAGGTAAGTTTATTTTTAGCCCTGTTAAAACCTGTAATTAATTTTTTCAAAAATTTAAATTATTGTTTAAAATAGTTATTTTATGTAATTTATAGTTATTTTTAAAATGTGATTTAAAAAAAAAATTATTTGAAGTTTTAGTTAGGTTTTGGGGCCGATCTCTATTCATAGATTGGCTCTCCATGGCCCACATGATCCCAGGGGACGCTTCCAACTAACTGTGCCCCTGGGATACGCAAGCACTGCACGCCGGCAGTTGGAGGAGGTCCAGGATCGGAATCCCATGCGGGCCCACAGCACAACAGCCGGCGCGCTAGGTGCAGGTCAGGGGCTTGCACCCGCGGGAAGCCTCCGAACCAAATTTCTGGCCCAAGATGTGGCATTTTATCAAACGCCTCTTCATAGTCCATTTGCACAACACCAACTGCGCTACCCTCATCAACCCTCTCCATTACTTTATCAAAGAACTCAACCAAGTTAGTCAAACATGATTTTCCCTTAACAAATCCATGCTGGCTGTCATTTATTAACTCATATTTTTCCAAGTGACAATTAATTTTGTCTCGGATTATTGTCTCTAAAAACTACCCCACCCCCGATGTTAGACTGACTGTCCTGTAGTTTAGCCCTCTCGCATTATTTAAACAGGGGTGTAACATTTGCAATCCTCCAGTCCTCTGGCACCACCCCCATATTTAAGGAGGATTGGAATATTGTGGCCAGAGCCTCTGCTATCTCAAAATAAAAACAGAAAATGCTGGAAATACTCAGCAGGTCCGGCAGCATCTGTGGAGAGAGAAACAGAGTCAACGTTTCAGGTCGATGATCTTTCGTCAGAACTCGTTACCTCCACTCTTACTTCCCTCAACAGCCTAGGATGCATCCCATCCGGACCGGGTGACTTATCCACTTTAAGTACCGCCAGCCTCTCTAGTACCTCCTCTTTATTTATTTTTATCTCATCCAGTATCCTAGCAACCTCCTCGTTTACCATAGCTTTGGCAAAGTCCTCTTCCTTGGTAAACACTGAGGCAAAGTATTCATTTAGTGCCATGGATTCAGCCTCCACCAGTGGTTCTCCATTTTGGTCCCTAATCGTAGGAACCTAGGAACAGGAGGCGGCCGTTCAGCCCCTCGAGCCTGTTCTGCCATTCAGTGAGATCATGGCTGATCTGCGACCTAACTGAGCCTTTGGCCCATATCCCTTAATACCTTTGGTTAACAAAAAACCATCAATCTCAGATTTAAAATTAACAATTCATCTAGCATTAATTGCCGTTTGCGGAAGAGAGTTCCAAACTTCTACCACCCTTTGTGTGTAGAAGTGTTTCCTAATTTCACTCCTGAAAGTTCCGGCTCTAATTTTTAGACTATGCCTTCTAGTCCTAGACTCCCCATATCCAAGGAGGATTGGAATATTGTGGCCAGAGCCTTTCTCCAAAAAACCCCCAGGAAATGCTGGAAATACTCAGCAGGTCAGGCAGCATCTGTGGAGAGAGGAGAGTTAACGGCCAGAATTCTCGGGGGGGGGGGGGTCAGCGGGCGGAATAGGTGGCGGGTCAGGTGGGAAATTTGATATTTTTGACAGCGGGTCAGAAACCTGCTGTCAACTCGTTCCCACGTGCCTTTCCCAATGTCGGGTCTGTCAGCGCTGAGCAGACCAGACAGGCAGCGGCGGGCGACCCCATTCAGGGAATTAGTAGCTCGTTTAGAGGAAACTTAAGAATAATTTTAAGCTCACCTTTTGCAGTTGACAGCTCGCCCACGGGTTCCATCACAGTTTTAAGGTGATTGGCAAAAGAACCAGAGGGGAGATGAGGATTTTTTTTTAATGCAGCAAGTTGTTGTGATCTGGAATGTGCTGGCTGAAAGGGCGGTGGGAAGCAGATTAGATAATAACTTTCGAAAGGGAATTGGATAAATATTTGAAGGGAAAATATTTACAGGGCTGTGGGGAAAGAGCAGGGGAGTGGGACTAATTGGAGAGCTCTACCAAAGAGCAGACACTGGCACTATGTACTGTTTCATTCTATAATTCTATGAATGATATAACTGGCCTGTCCTCAGTTTAATTGTTTCATCTACAAACTGAACAATTCTCAGGAACAGAGGAATGCGTTGGACTGGAAAGGACCACTGCAGGCCCTAGTGACCGTGAGGAAAATTTGGACATAATGGGCCGTATTTTGCAACCCCCACGGGTGTGTCCAAGGCGCCCGTAGGGGCCACGCAAGTGCCAGGTTTAGGCGTGCGAAACGCGTGCGCGAAAACCCGGAACTTGCGATCTGTCAAGAATCCTCTTGACAGATGATCCTTACCCCCGGGAGAAGGGCCTCCGCGGGTGGAGAGTTGCGTTATTTGCCCAACTTCCGCCCGCTGAATGCCTGTAAAATTCTCACGCCTGGTAAAAGCAGGCGTAAGGCCTATTTTTACCAGCATAAGAGATTGTTAAAAATTAGAAAAATAAAATTTGATCACTCACTTATACATTAAAAACCCTGTCCAATAAGGTAAGTTTATTTTTAGCCCCGTTAAAACATTAAAAAAATTCAAAAATTAAATTTTCGTTTAAAATGTTTAATTAAATGGTATTTTAATTAATTTTGAATATGAAATGTTTTAATTTATTTCATGTGTTGGTGTATTTTTTAAGTGATTCCCATTCATACTTATGGGGATTCCGTACGTACGGAACTCCAATAAGTATGAATGGGGATTCCCTTCTTTTATTGGTTGGGCCGGCCCACGTGATCCCAGGGGCGCCTACGAACCGCCTGCGCCCACGAACCGCGTGCGCCCCTGGGATACGCCCGCGCGGACCTGGAGAGGCCCAGGAGCGCGAGTCTCCGTACCTCCCGGGCCACCAGGTACCTTCGTAGATATTTCACACGTCGGAGGCGTCCGCCCGCGGGAAGCCTCCGATCGCAATTTCAGGCTCAATTATTGTCTACCTCTGGCTTTTAGAACCAAGAGGGGCATAGATTGATTCTATGGAGCTTTCACAACCCTTCCGCTTTGCTTGTAGATATCGGCAATCTGCACTTGCCTTTGTTTTCGATATGATTACTTTAGAAGCAAGCACATCGGTGCTTCTGAGTCCGATACTTGCTATTTATTGGACTCTAAATTAAGCCCAACGAAAATGATATGTAAGAACCATCTTGAGATTGGCACAGTGCAGTCAGTGATTGCAGCCAGAAGTCACTGAATTGTCAAAAAACTCTTCAGCCATCTGAGGGAGGAAAACAAAACAGCATTTTAGGATAAACAGTTCTTGCTGAAGTTAATAAACTGCTTTTGTAACACGTTGACAAGGTGGACACTTTAAAATCCTTGTCATACTTGGCAATTCCCTGTGTAACATGCCATCTGGTAAGGGACAGCGTCTCAGCACACCATTCCTCAAAAACCGCTGTGCAACAATAAGCAAATGAAAGATAATGCTTGACAGGAAACCATCCTCATTTCTGTGATATACACAGTCAGGTCCCCTAGGAAAGGCCGTAGCATGACAGGAAGAGATAAAGTTTGACTTAACACTACAGGATTTTTTGCAAATCAATATCAACAAAAAGCTGCTGCTGCTTTACGTTTCATGGTCTTGTGTGAGTTGCGCATTCTACCCCAGGGTTTCCAAACTGAGAAACAGAATTAAAAGAGGAAAACAAACGCGATTATCTATTCTTAACTTTCAAAGGCTTTTGAAATACTAAGCTGGAAAATCTGTCTCTTACTGACAAGTCTCTTCATTTTCCCAATGGCTTTTGCAATTAATATACTATTGTATTGATTTTGTGGGAGTTGGTGGGTTCATTCAATACTGTCTTACTTACTTGTGGGCTTTGTGATAAAGGTAAATACTGTTTGATGGACTATAGCTGATGGTCTATAATACTCTCACGCAGCCTCATACATCTTAGCTACGAGGTTGAAAAATAAGTGAATGTTCGACACTGAGCTGAGCTTCAAACCCCACCGAGATCTTTTTAGGTCACCGAGATCGTTTGCTTCCACCACCTCCCCAGCATTGCCCCACCTCGAACCTTACGAAAAACCCTTTGGCTGCTGAAAGAGTTCTACACTTTTGTAGGAAGAATAGAAAAGTAAAATATTATTTAAATGGAGAAAGACTACAGAATGCGGCGGTACAGAGGGATCTGGGTGTCCTCGTACATGAAACACAAAGGCCTAGAAATTCAGTATCGCCACGTTTGGGGCGCTACAGCCGGGCATTCGCTAAATTTAGCGCCCGGCGCAACTTAGCGCCACCTTCGTCGATATTCAGTTGCATCACCCCAAGAGGTTGCTGCTGCGCTAAAGCAGGCGATGCACGACTATCATAAGGCGCTAAGCCGGCGAGCCGGGGCGCAACCACCGAGGGCGGGCGCAGGGCAGGTGCGGCGAGTTGCTGATTGAAGGCAGACACGCTGGCGCCAGTCAGCTCTTAAAGGGGGAGGGTGGATTTGTTTGGCTGCCACGCCTTGCACACTGCAGCCCTGAATCAAGGCCTGAACATAGCTGCTTCAACAGTTCAATGCCCACGACTATGAAGAAGGCTAGGGGGCGCACACAGCGCTTCAGCGAGGGTGCCCTGAAGGTACTGGTTGGCGCAGTGGAGCGCAGGCGACTTGTCCTCTTCCCTGATAGTGGCAGGAGGCCGCTGCCCAGCGAGTATAGAATAGCCTGGTGGGAGGTGGCAAACAGGGTGACCTCCAACAGCGTGGTTGGCAGGACTCCACTTCAATGCAGAAAAAAGTTCAACAACCTCACTCGGGTTGTCAGGGTGAGTACCCTTACCAGTATCCTCCTCATCCCTGCATGTGCACCTCACTTTATGGCCAAAGGTACCTGAAAGCCCCAATACCCAGCCCTCATCCAGCAGCTATGGGACTCTCATGAAAATCACTTGCACATTCAGCACTTTAGACACTGTCATGGCTATTCCGCCATGGGAGGCAGTGCAGGCAAGATGAGGGCTTCACACTGCCAGGGCTATTCCACCATGGGAGGCAGTGCAGGCAAGATCAGGGCTTCACACTGTCAGGGCTATTCCACCATGGGAGGCAGTGCAGGCAAGATCAGGGCTTCACACTGTCAGGGCTATTCCACCATGGGAGGCAGTGCAGGCAAGATCAGGGCTTCACACTGTCAGGGCTATTCCACCATGGGAGGCAGTGCAGGCAAGATCAGGGCTTCACACTGTCAGGGCTATTCCACCATGGGAGGCAGTGCAGGCAAGATCAGGGCTTCACACTGTCAGGGCTATTCCACCATGGGAGGCAGTGCAGGCAAGATCAGGGCTTCACACTGTACTTAGAGGGCTTCACACTGTCAGGGCTATTCCACCATGGGAGGCAGTGCAGGCAAGATGAGGGCTTGACACTGTACTTAGAGGCCGTCCTTTCTCTTGCAGGGCAAGCTGGCCCACAACTGCAGGCAGCAGCGACAGACCGGGGGAGGCCGTCCTGACCTCAAACAGCTCAGCGACCCGGAGCAGCATGTGGAGCACATTATGGCAGGCCGGCTGATTGGCCCTGTCACCAGTGGAGATGCCGACCCTGTTCTGGGCACCAATGGAAAGGTCATCACCTTTTTGACCTCTCCCTTTCCACTTGCGCCTCACACCAGCATCCTTTGCCACTATCGAACCAATGCAGTGCATAGCAGCACTCATGCCTCCCTCGCAGCCGCCCTGTCCTCACTCTAAAGTAACTCTTGTGCCTCCCTGCTTTCAGATGGTGAATCGCCAGGTGAGGAGGCGGGCCCTCAAGCTGGCAATGTGTCTGATTCTGAAATCGAGGAGAAAGAAGAGGAAGCCGGTCCATCAGTGACACCCTCAGCCGAGGCAGCCCATGGCCATGATGGGGACACATCTTCCCTGGAGGGGAGCAGAGGGAAGGGTCTGAGGAGAGTGACGCTCCGGGGCCCAGCAGGCTGCAGCAACGCAGGAGGGGTGGGGAAGCTCGGCGGCCTTCTCCCCGGAGGGAGAGTCTGGCCTCGAGTCCTGCTACGGTGAGCGCAGAGGAGGTGCGGCTCCTTGCTGAAATGGGCGCCCAGGCTGAGCGCAGGCACACTGAGCTCATGGCTGCAGTGGCAAGGATGCCTGACTCCATAGAGTCACTGGCAAGGAGTGTACAGGAATTCGGGGCAGCACAGGCCAGGAGTCTGCAGAACTTCGCGGCAGCACAGGCTAGGAGTCAGCAGGACTTCGCTGCATCACAGGCGGCTTCCAGCCAAGTGTTCAGTCGTGCCGTGCATTCACTGGCTGGTGTGGTGCAGACACAGACCAGAGTCACACGGGCACTAACTGCTGCCACCCTCGCTGGATCGGCCAGGCATCTACGGGGCCCTCGCCGTGCCGCAGCAGCCCAGCAGTCTGTGCTTTAGGAGATTGCTGCGCATGCTGCAGTGCTGGCCCGTGCGAGTGCCAGTGTATCAGCCGACCAGGGAGTGCCTGTGCTCTGTCAGGTTGGCAGCATCCCTGCAGCCAACACTGTCACTCCTCCACTGCAGCTGCCACCACCCGTAGGACAGACTGCTGCCGCCCAAGCAGAGTTGGAGCAGTCAGCAGCCGGCCCCTCCAGGCCCAGAGCTGGTCCAGGCCGACCCCCAAGGGCATCTGCCGTCTCACCATCTGACCCTCAGCAGCCTTCCCCCAGCCTTGCTGCAACCACTGGGGTCCCATTGAGGAGGAGCTGCAGGGCGGGAAGGGGCCACTCGCGGAAGCGAGGCGGATCAACCTCGCAGAGGAAAAAGTAGAAGGTGTGGCCAAATGCTTTTTTTATATATGAGGCTGAGAAGGTTTTTTTATATATGAAGGCCGAGACAGTTGTGTTTTTTTATAAATGAGGCCGAGACTGTTGTGTTTTTTGATATATGAAGGCCCAGACTGTTGCGTTTGCTTTTTATAATGGCTGAGGATTATGGTCATTTTTGTTTAACTGCTTTTTTCATTTTCTGAAGGTTGGGAGAGCCGGTTATGTCTCTGACTGTTTTCTGGGGGGTTTTTCTCCATTAGTTTGTCATGCGGGAAGGGCAGAGTTTGCACAGTAAAAAAGTTTCTTTAATCACATTGTCCATGTTTGCTTTTGGAACTATTTGTTGCCTTGACCGGCTGAGGGCTTGCGGAACGGCTGCATTCATCTTCTTTCATTGGCACAAGCCATTCCCTGAGAGGGGGCCTAGAACCGAGTTGCAATAAGCTGCCGGCGGACAGCCCTTGCACTTTGAGCCTCCCTCCCGTGTTGGTGCTCCTCCTCCTCCTCCTCTGGTGGTCCTCCAATGTCTGCTGGCAGTGGCTGAGTCCTGAGGATAGCCAGGTTGTGCAGCATGCAGCACACTACAACGAAATGGGAGACTCGCTCAGGCGAGTACTGTAGGGCTCCCCCGGAACGATCCAGACAGCGGAACCGTTGCTTGAGCATGTTCCTGGTTGCTTGATGGCTGTCATTGTACCGCTCTTCAGCAGGAGTGCTGGGCGCACGGAGCAGGGTCATCAGCCAGGTGCACAAAGGATAGCCTTTGACCCCGAGAAGCCATCCTCGTGGGTGAGCCTGGGCTTCGAAAATGTCTGCCACAGAAGTCTGGCGCAGGATGAAGGCATCATGGCTGCTGCCTGGAAAGCGGGCATTGACAGCTAGTATGAGCTGCCTGTGGTCACACACCAACTGCACGTTGAGCGAATGGTAGCCCTTCTGGTTGTGATAATCCTCGGCATTCTGTAGAGGTGCCCGCAAAGCCACATGCGTGCAGTCAATGGCGCCCTGGACCATGGGGAAGCCCACTAATACTGCAAATCCCATTGCACGCTCTTGCTGCTTGTCCAGGGTCATGGGGAAGGGCCTTCTGAAAAGGGCATTGGTCACCTGGCGGATGCAGCAATGTACCGCGAACTGGGAGATGTTGGCAATGTCCCCAGTAGCGGATTGGAAGGAGCCGGTGGCATAGAAGTTGAGAGCCACCGTCACCTTCACTGCCACCGACAGAGACGTCCTGCTCCTCAGCTGTGGCTGCAGATCCCTGCGAAGCAGGTGGCAGATCTCAGTGACCACCTCCCTTCTGAATCGCAGCCTCCGAACACACTGCTCCTCAGACATGTTCAGATATGAGAACTGCTGGCGGTATACCCTGGGTGGGTAAGGCCTCCCGTGCCGACGCCTGTTGGCCCTTCTCCATCTGGCCATGACTGGCACTCTCTCATGGCGTCTCTGAGCCCTTTGAATGCAATGCAGTAAGCCAACGTTTCCACCCATGGCAGTCCCCATTATATGTGGTGACTCAAGGCTATGGCACTGAAAGTTAAATCCAAGTGAAAACTCTGGCCTAAAGCCAGAAGTACCTGTGCGAGCACTGAGTCAAACCAGAAAGCTCTCTCCCTTTGTCTCTCTCCAAATATCCGTCTCTCACAAAGAAGGAGTGGAACAAAATGGCTGCCACTTATACTGCAGGAGGAGTCCCCTTTAATTAGCGCCCCCCGCTACCCGCAGCGACTGGGAATCGTTCCCCTCTACCAGTAGCTGGGGGCGCCAGGCGCACAGAAGGGCGGCGCCACTGCCGAAGTTCTGGTTCGGGGCGCACCAAGGGCGTTGCACCATGAAATGACGTCAGGATCTGCGCGCGCAGCTGAGCGGGCGCTGTGGTTTTGCGCCGCTGCTAAATCTTGAGTGAAGTTCGCGAGAGGCGCAGATCGTGCCGTGCCCGGGCGCCCCACTTCTCCTCCTCCTAAGGCGCTAGCGGCTGGCGCTAACAACTGAATTTCTAGGCCAAAAAGTTAGCATGCAGGTGCAGCAAGTAATTAGGAAGACAAATGGAATGTTGGCCTTTATTTCAAGGAGGATAGAGTATAAAAGTAGGGAAGTCTTGCTACAACTGTACAGGGTGCTGGTGAGCCCACACCGCGAGTACTGCGTACAGTTTGGGTCTCCTTATTTAAGGAGGGATATACTTGCATTGGAGGCAGTTCAGAGAAGGTTCACCAGGTTGATTCCTGGGATGGAAGGGTTGTCTTATGAGGAAAGGTTGAGCAGGTTGGGCCTATACTCATTGGAGTTTAGAAGAATGAGAGGTGATCTTATTGAAACATATAAGATTCTGAGGGGGTTGGACAGGGTAGACGCTGAGAGGAAGTTTCCCCTCATGGGGGAATCTAGAATGAGGGGGCATAGTCTCAAAATAAGGGGTCGCTCATTTAAGACAGAGATGAGGAGGAATTTTTTCTCTCAGCGGGTCGTGAATCTTTGGAATTCTTTACCCCAGAGAGCTGTGGAAGCGGAGTCACTGAATATATTCAAGGCTGAGACAGACAGATTTTTGAGCAACAGGGGAGTCAAGGGTTATGGGGAGCGGGCAGGAAAGTGGAGTTGAGGCCAAAATCGGATCAGCCGTGATCTCATTAAATGGATCGAGGGGCCGAATGGCCTGTTCCTGCTCCTATTTCTTATGTTCTTATGGAATCCTAATAGGTGCCTTCATCACTTCCGGATTTGATGGAGCAGATTTTCCTCCTCTGAGGAAAATGTGGCAGGAAAGTCCCAAGGGTGTAACGGAAAGCAGAAAAGAGGAAAGTCTACCCCAGCTACTTAGTGGTCTCCTTGCTGACCTCTCATGCTTCACCCTCAATAAACTCCAATGTGGTCAAGACACCGCCACACATATCCCGTCCAGTACTCTCCAATCACCCCCATCCTCATTGATCTACACATGCATTAGGTCAGTGTTTTCCACTCACCCATGATCTGCCCTCACATCTGAGGATGTTTTCTACTGTTAATTCGTAGCAATGATGTTACTCGTCTGCTCTCTCAAGTGGACGTAAAAGATCCCATTTTTCGAAGAAGTGCAGTGGATTTCTCTCCGGTGTCCTGGGGCCAATATTTATCCCTCAACCAACATCGCTAAAAATAAATTATCTGGCCATTATCACGTTGCTGCTTGTAGGAGCTTGCTGTGCGCAATTGTTTGCCGCGTTTCCTACATTACAACAGTGCTTCATTGGCTGTAAAGCGCTTTGTGACATCCTGAGGTTGCGAAAGGCGCTATAGAAATGCAAGTCTCTCTTTCTTTCAATGATGGCAGAGACAGTCAATAAAGCCGGTGGGAAATCGGAAGAGAAGCTGCAACCGCACATTTATCCTTTTATGGGGATACTTCGGCCGGAATTTTGCCGATCCTCAGGGTGCGGGATTGGAGGCAGGACCACTGACAAAATCGCAAAGATTGACAGCGGGTTTCCTACCTGCTGGCAACCCGCCTCCAATCAATCTTCCCAAGTGTCGGGTCCCCGATTTGCGCATGGTCCTGACACCAAACGGCAGGAAGAGGATTATAGCCACTTACCTGCCTGTTAACAGGTACTTGATACTTGTTAACAGGCTCTTTTTCAATTTTGCCGCTCCTGCCTTGGGTTCCCCAACATCCGGACACCACGCCAGGTAAGTGTGGCGTGTTGTGAGTCTGCTGTTGTAGCGGTACCACCGAGTGTCCCTTATTTACCGGTCATAATTCCCTATAACGATGTATAGATACAGTTTGCCGGTACGCGGCGTTTCCCCTTTGGGAGCGCGGGCGAACGCGATGATGCGGGTAAACGCGATGACGCGGGTGAACGCGATGACGTCACATCGCGCATCACGTGACCACCCAAGCGCGGGCAAACGCGATGACGTCACGCCGCACATCACGTGACCGCCCCAAGCGCGGGAGAATGCGATGACGTCATGACACAATCCCCGGGACTGACTAGTCAGTCCTCGTGGCGTCTCCGTCTGGTTAAGACCTACTTAATGGCTCTCCTGTACCGATCTCAGCCAGCTGTTGGAATTCGATTATTCTTGCATTAAAGAACTATTTGATTGTTCTCCTGGAGTCGACCTCAATTATTTGATAGGCATTCGTCCAACACCTACAATTGGTGAACCCGAATACTTACAATTGGTGACCAACGACATGAGGATGGGAGCTCATCAATAACTACATTGATGACCCCGTTTTTCGTGAAAGTTTTTCACGAAAGAAGCACGCCTGGAAGCTACAGCCGTTTCGCTCAGCTACCGCAACACTGGGAGCAACAACCGCCCTCGTGCTTTATTCTGGTAGAAGCCCCGTTCGCCCTGTGCAACATCGATACGGCGCAGACCACGCACCTGGATACGGTCTCCGTTTTCGACAGCTCTACTGAATTTCGGAGCGTCAGCCTCTTTGACAACCCCACGGCAGAACAGCAAGTATAACACCCTCACAGCGCGGGTGCAGCACGTTTTCGGGCTCACAGGATCAGCGCGCGTCCCAGCGGAGAGGCCACGAGGACTCAGTCCTCGCAAACCACCCCTCGCAACCCACGAGGACTCGCCCCTCGCAACCCACTAGGACTCGCCCCTCGCAATCCACGAGGATTCGCCCCTCGCAACCCACGAGGATTCCTCCCTCACGAACCACGAGGACCCATCCCTCGCAAACCACGAGGATTCCTCCCTCGCAAACCACGGGGACCCATCCCTCTCAAACCACGAAGATTCGCCCCTCGCAAACCACGAGGACCCCTCCCCCGCCGACGCTGCACCTGCCCGTCAGCCTGCTGGTCGGTTTCTTCTACCACGCTTTTCGGCACGAAGACGAAGCGTTGCCGCCCTCCCGGCAGTTTTCCCCCTAAATCAACAGCAACTAGAAGCGTTGCCGCCCTCCCGGCAGTTTTCCCCCTAAATCAACAACAACTAGAAGCGTTGCCGCCCTCTCTACAGTTTTCCCCTCAACAAAAGCAAACATCTACTGATGCTGCGACCATCAAGGACGGGTCCAACAGGCATCCCGCGGCCGCGATCGGCCACGCGAACATTGCTGTCACCACTGATCACCGATCAACGCAGCATCGGGTCACTCTCGTCTGCGTTCCCAACTGCCGAAGAGTTCGCTGATCAACGCAGCAATGGTTCACTCTCTTCTGTGTTACCGTCGTAGCACTATGGCACGCACCGTTCCGTGCGTTCCCGACTGCCGAAGAGTTCGCTCGCCTGTCGGTGAGCTCACCGACCTGCCAAGACCCACGTTTATTTCCTCCTGGATCGCCCGTTCAGCGTTCCTGCAGATTTCGTTAGACTGGGGACCTTCTTCCGACAATGACACAGCCATGGTCCGCGTCTGCCCAACCTGTCAGTCACTATGACGTGGCCTGCTGTTTTGCCCCGGCGCCCGCTTCGAACCACGGGCTGCAGAGGTCACACGCTTCCACAGTCCTTCACAGGGCTGAATATGTTTTGTTCACCCTTACACACATCAGGATCCGCTCAAGACCCCATCTACCGGACCACATATTTGGACCTCGCCCGCCAAGTCGAGACAGCACGACCGCTGAGACCACCGACCACCCATCGTCGTTACAGCAGCCCAAGTACGACTGCCCGCCTGACCACCAGCTACCCATTGTCGTTACGGCAGACCAAGTACGACCGCCCGCCAGACCGCCAGCCACCTAACAGTCTCCGTCTCGAGACTACAGGAGTCGTTCGGACAGGCTCGTCAGACCATCTCATCGTTTGACGTTGTCCGTTAAAGCGAATTCTGGGGGGGCGCATGTAGCGGTACCACCGAGTGTCCCTTACTTACCGGTCATAATTCCCTTTAACGATGTATAGATACAGTTTGCCGGTACGGGGCATTTCCCCTTTGGGAGCGCGGGCGAACGCGATGACGCAGGTAAACGCAATGACGCGACTGAACGCGATGACGTCACGTCACGGATCACGTGACCACCCAAACGCGGGCAAACACAATGACGTCACGCCGCACATCACGTGACCGCCCCACACGCGGGAGAACGCGATGACATCATGACGCAATCCCCGGGACTGACTAGTCAGTCCTCGTGGCGTCTCCGTCTGGTTAAGACCTACTTAATGGCTCTCC
The DNA here is from genome assembly GCF_052327205.1 of Somniosus microcephalus. Lineage (NCBI taxonomy): Eukaryota > Metazoa > Chordata > Chondrichthyes > Squaliformes > Somniosidae > Somniosus > Somniosus microcephalus. The sequence goes on from NC_141001.1 coordinate 107,940,551, forward strand.
TGTACCGATCTCAGCCAGCTGTTGGAATTCGATTATTCTTGCATTAAAGAACTATTTGATTGTTCTCCTGGATTCGACCTCGATTATTTGATAGGCATTCGTCCAACACCTACAATTGGTGAACCCGAATACCTACACTGTAATGTTTCTGCATTGATGACAGCTGCAGAAGTGGTGTGAAGGATCCAAGGGTGCACTGGTGATTTTCAGACTAAGAAAATGTTGGAAAAATCATTTTAAATCCATGTACACTTTTCTGTAGGTAACAAGTTTTGAATTGGCTGTCTAGTCCAACCTCATTGGGAGAACATCTCTCATCAGTGACAGATCGCTTCTGTAACCTCACCTGCAGCTGCCATCTGTTCTAGCCTATGGAGGGAGTCATTGGAGAGCCTGGGAGCAAGAGCTCACCTTTGTAGCATGATTGTCAGTGTTTGCAGCACCTCAATGCTGTCAAACACTGAGAAATGAGCTGTCAAAAAAAAATTGTGCGTGGTCCCTTTAAGAAAACCGGCAGCTGACATGTCATCAAATGACTTCATCTGACCGGCTTCCTCTTAATTGGCCGGCAAGCCTGCAGGGTGGGCTTAACAAGGCCAATCAACGTAAAATCACATCCATGGGCCGGATGCAGTTAGGGGCGGAACTGGAACCTGGAAACCAGCTGACCCGCTCCCAAGCCGCATCCATTTGCAAAATTGCAGCTGAACCATGTTTTCTGCTACTAACCCCACCAACCCCCCCCACCCCCCATAAAGAGAAGTGAAATTCATCTTTAAAAAATCTATCTATATCTTATTAAAAATGTTACATCAGCGTGCACTTCCTGGTTGCACACTTGACTTCTGTTATCATGTTTTGTCACACATTTTATGTCAACTTTCCCCATTATATATTCCTATGTCCATATTTATACGTTTTGTCAATGTAAATACATTACTCCGATTACATGATCTGGTCACCGAAATCCCGCAGATCATTCAAAATGCTTTCTGAAAATTCTTTTCATCACTACATTTTTTTCTCAGTAACTGAAATTTCTAATGTATAAAATAAAGGTTTGAGCAAAATAGCGAATTAAAAATTACATATCTCACAATAACATGATTACATTTATTCAATGGTTTGTCGTTTGTATCTTTTAGTGTTTCTACTTGCAGACCTCAGCCAATCCTAAAAACTTTGCATTGGACTTGATATTTTTGCCCAGATCTGGGATTCTGTGAGCTGAATTTGGATTGTGTACTTTCTTCTTCTTCCTTCTTAGGTAGTCCCTCGGAGCCGAGGATGACTTGCTTCCACATTAAAAATGAGTTCTCAGGTAACCGATGAGTCCAATGTGGGACCTACAGTCTCTGTCACAGGCGGGACAGACGGTGGTTGAAGGGGCGGGTGGGTGGGGTGCTTGGGTTGACGTGCGCTCCTTGCACTGCCTGCGCTTGGCTTCCACTTGCTCCCGGCAAAGATACTCGAGGTGTTCGGCGCCTTCCCAGATGCTTCTCCTCCACTTTGTGCGGTCTTGGGCCAGGGATTCCCAGGTGTTGGTGGGGATGTTACACTTTTTCAAGGAGGCTTTGAGGGTGTCCTTGAAGCATTTCCTCTGCCAACCTGGGGCTCTCTTGCCGTGCCGGAGCTCCGAGTAGAGCGCTTGTTTTGGGAGTCTCATATCGGGCATGGCGACAATGTGACCTGTCCATCGGAGCTGATCGAGCGTGGTCAAAGCTTCGATGCTGGGGATGTTGGCCTGAGCGAGAACATTGACGTTGGTGCGCCTATCCTGCCAATGGATTTGCAGGATCTTGCGGAGGTAGCATTGGCGGCACCTCTCCAGTGCTTTGAGGTGCCTGCTGTACATGGTCCATGTCTCTGAGGCATACAGCAGGGCGGGTATCACTGCTGCTCTGTAGACCATGAGCTTAGTGCCGGGATTGAGGTCCTGGTCTTCAAACACTCTCTTCCTCAGGTGACCGAAGGCTGCACTGGCAAACTGAAAGCAGTGTTGGACTTCGTCATCGATGTCTGCCCTTGTTGACAGTAGGCTCCAGAGGTATAGGAAGTGGTCCACATTGTCCAAGGCCCTGTCATAGATTTTGATAATCGGGGAGCAGTACTGTGTGGCGAGGGCAGGTTGGTAGAGGACCTTTGTCTTACGGATGTTTAGTGTAAGGCCCATGCTCTCGTACGCTTCGGTGAAGATGTTGACGATGATTTGGAGTTCGACCTCCGAGTGAGCGCAGACGCAAGCGTCGTCTGTGTAAGGGGTTTTTGATCGCAGAGGTTTCTCTCTCTAGAGGCCTCTCTCTCTTGCACAGTAAAACCATGAGTGGTTCGACCCACTCGCCCCTTAGATTCTGTACTCTGGACTTTGGGGCAGGAACTACAATGTAGAGAAAACTCTTATAGACCAAGTTTGATGAAAACGAAATGAAATTTTATTGCATAATGTAAAACAAATCAAATGCAAGCAAATAAGAGGATACATGGGAGGGGAAAACACAAACAAATCATAATGACACAGTACTAACTAAGGCAAATACAGGCATATTATACTCTACAAAGATCATCATGAAATGGGGAAAACACACGGAACATCGAGGGACAACAACTCATGTTAATTATACCCTTAAATGTCCACCCCCTTAAACCTATCTAGATCTGATTATGAAGGGCCAGAAACATGCTCACCAATCCAACTAGGAAGTGTAAAGTTTTGAGACATTTCTGCGTTTGATCCTTTCAGGTGTCCCGTCTCCACATGGTTGGTGGAGCCCCAGCGAACTACGCCACACCTCTCTCCTGAGGTGGGGGTCGGGGACGGCTGGACACCGGCTGGTCTGGATGTCGGCGGGGTCGGGGATCGTTTGCTCGACCCCGGTCAGAGGAGCCTTGGGCTGGCCCCCGTCATTTCTTCAGTTTCTTCTTATCTCTTCTCCCGAGCCGGAGCGGGTCGATGGCCTCTCGTTTCGTCAACGGCCCGGGGTTGGTCGATGATCTCCCGATGTTTTACCCCGGGGCGGGACGCCGGCTCAAACCATCTTCTTCTCCTTCTTCTAGCGATGGTGCTACCGATACGATGGTAGCACCACGATGACCGCTCCATCTATGGCTTCCTCCCATTTCTTTTTCTTTCTACCTCTGGGTTCCCAGATATACTTCTCATCAGAAGCCCTTATCTCGCGCCAAATCAGGTTAGTCTTTTGTTTTAATTTTGGCGGGCTGGGAGCACAACGGGGTAGTTATTATATTTTAAACTGTTCTTGGATGGCCGGTAACGGGCCATCTCTGGTCTGGAATGACCTTCATTGTTTTTAATGTCCTGGTGATGTCCTTAACGGGTCCTTGATGCTCTTCTCATGAATATGAAACTGTTCCCTTTTGTCTGGTTAAACATTTAGATGGCCTTTATCTACAGGCCGATCTTGACTGGATCTGCATCCAATCTATATGTATATGTGGGTGTCTGGTTTCATGCTCTCAGAAACGGCTTCCAGAACTTGCTGTGGGCTGAATCCACAAAGCTGTCTGAGGACTGCAGGGACCATTTTAAAATGTCCCAATAAGTTGGTCATGGGGTCTGGCGGCCATTTTGAATGCCCCTTTTTCTTAGGCTTCTTTTAAAACAGTCTTTAAACTCATGGCCTCTTCTGCCATTCGACCCTTTATAATATAAAGTTCAATTTTGCGAATCCTACACTCCCCCCAATGATACTGTAACTTGCTTGAAGTATCATAATTCTGGGTGAGCAAAATTTTCTGACTTTCCATAATCAAACCATCCCCAGTATTTACCTATCTATGACCCCACAACACATGCATTTCCCATTTCAGAAAAACCTAGTGTACATTAAGCATCTATAGATGGCAATACTTCAGATGTGAAATTTGACATACTCACTTCCAGGCGTGGAGGGGGGCCTAATACTCCTACATCACCTGGTGCATACACACTATCTTTTAATAATAACAACACATCTAATAAACTTCAGGAATAAAAATAAAGTACACACACGAAAAATCAAATGCACATGAATACATGTCAAAATAATACAGAGGAGGGAGGGAAAACTTTAACTTTATACAGAGCAGCAAAAATCTAAATGGGTGTCTCTTCTTCTACCCGCACATAATGCTCCCTCCATTCCCCTCTGTTCTCATACTTTTGCGAATGTTTGACCTTTTTACAGTGTACAAACAGTAAATAAACCACAATAATAACCTGGCACACTACAAGAATGTGGGAGGCTATCCTAATCCAAGAAGGGACTTCTATACTAGTGAACAGGTCCCACCACGGCGGGGTCACTATATCCAATATGTCTACCCCTATCTCTAAAGTCTTCTGCTCCAGTGTATAGAAATGTTTCTGTGAAACAACAACGGCTTTTAACATCTTGGTGAGGTGTTCAGGGAGAGGGGGAATGATATATCCAAAATGTGCAACGAATCGCTGCAGATCGGTGAAATTCTCTTTAACAGTGATGTGAACCATGGAAGGTTCAGGAATGGGGACAATTCGCTCTTGGGCCACTTGAACTTCTGCCCTGGGCTTGAAACAGAAGCTGCTGTCACTAACCGGACACCAACCGTGCTGTCCATGTTGTTAGTGGGGCGCTGCAATGGTGACACAGTATGTCCCACCTCCTATATATGCCACCTGTGGGGGCACATGGCCTTGTGCCATTGCCTCCATGGTGCAATTTATAGGCTCCGCACCAGCAGTTCTGAACCCGCACTGTGGTTTTGAATGGGCATTCAAGTGCTGGGGACACAGGATGATGTGTGCTCCCTGGCTCCGGCACCCCGAGAGGTCGGTACCCATCATTGCATGCTCCCATCGAATGATGTAAGGTGGGACCCCTGTGTAGCGAATGTGCGCACCCCCCTGAATGACTCCAATGTTCTCCACCCTGTATACCGGAGCAGGTTTAGCTGTCTTTCCCAACACCGGCATTCTTACCACTATACCCATAATGGTGTGATTAGACCGTCCACAGTCCACTGGGACTGGGTAGGCTTCTGAAGCTAGTCTGAGCTGGCACGGACTCAATGCATTCGCAAAAGGGTGGAGGGCTGCGAGGTGCTTGTTGTTGATCCGGGGGGGACTAAACCTTGTTTCAAATCCTCCAGATTACTGCGGCCCTCGCCCAGTAACCACGCCCCATACAGCACACAAGCTTCGTTCTGCGCAGCCTGATCGGATGCATTCCGATCCTCCCTGATGAGAGCATTTACCGTTCTGGCGTGTTTTTCCAGCTCAGCTATAATTTCTTTTAAGTGTAGTGTCATGGCCTGGTCCTCATGTAACTCAGAACCCACTACCTTGTTCTCGTCAGTCAGTATCTTTCTTAACTGTGTTTTCAAACCATTGATCTGGGTTTGCAGCTCCACGTCATCCAATGTGTTGATGATGGAGGTTCCTGTATTAAAAGCTGTGAAAATATAATTTACTGCACCCCTTCTTTGCCTCCCTATCCTGTCCAAGACCTCATGTGGTGTGGCGTACAAATTGACTCTGTCGACATCGGCAAAGTCGAATTCATAAAACTGTTTAAAGATGTTTGTTAACAGGACCTGGTACAATTGTTCCGTTTCCTTGGGGCACCACTCAGGCAAGCGCACCTTGGTGAGGTTTAAAATCACCGAAGCCACCGCGTAGTGTACCCCTTGGTACAGCACCTGACCTGTGAGTACTAATACCAATCTGTTCCCGGGTCCCTTGGTAGTGGTGGGGCACCCTTCCTTGCGGGCTTTGGCTAACGGAATCATGGGCAGGGGTCTGTGGGGGCGGGTGATGAGCTCAGTGGCGTTTACTGGGATCTGAGAGTATGGGACTCCGCACGCCCGCGTGCTGACGTCCCACCTCATTCCTCTCCCAGCATCTTGCCACTGCCTTTGGAAAAAGATGGAGACGCCTGTGGGGCAAGCGCGTTCTGAACCCCACATACAGATGTAGATCTCCTCATCTGGTTCCCACCATTTGTCCCAGTAGACACTCAACCCCCCATGAGTCCCCATAATAGTCCGATGGGTGTTGTTACCCAATCTCTCCCACTCGACCGTGGAGTTCTTCATGGTGCTGCTCAACTTGCGCAGCCACCACCAGCGATTCAAAGGTACATGTCCCTTGCAGACCAGGCAAATCTTCTTCCCAACGGTGACGCTTATTCTGGGTGCAATGATCCGCACCCTGGGGCACATCAGAGATGTCTCTCTGTATGCAAACCCCGTCTGGCTGGAGTATTCAGTAGAGTGCGACACCAGCCAGCCTGGCCATCTTCCTTCATGGAAGTAGGCGGCAGTCTCTTCAGCGTCCCGTGGGCCGGTTCCGTCAATCGCGATGGGGCCAGAGCACCCATACACCGTGGAGTCCTTAGTGCAGCCCCGATAGGCCACACTGTACCCGATCATCACGGCCACAACAAGGATCCTGCTCATCTTTCTCCTGGTTCCTGCAACAAAGTTAAACAATGCCGCCAGGCTCCCGAGAGATTCTGGCTTAGGTGAAGGCATGATCGGGTCTTCCGACCTCGATCCAGACAAACACACGTACTGGGCAAATTCAAAACTACTTATAACTCTAAACACTTTAATATTTACACAACTTAAACTTAAAACTTAAACTTATGTACAGCGTCGTCCGTCCCCGGGCGGCTTGCCTAATCCTTGATTGGACCGCAGCTTGCCGTTCCCTGTGGCGGGGCTGCAGTGACCTGTGTCTTGGGTTCCTCGCAGCCTTTTGCTGTCAACTGGGGACTGCATTCTGCCAGGGGTTTCCCAAGTCTGCGTTTCTGAAGGTGGGGGAATCGGGCCAGTGCTTCCTTGGCTGGAGCGCTCGAGGCGACCTGCGAGGGGGTGCCTTTGGTGAGGCTCCCGTAGCAAGTGGACCTTTGGGTGGGACCTTGGCTCTCACAGCCCGTGGCTCCTCCACGACTGCCGGCTTCGGCTCCCTTCCCTCAGGCTCCGCCCCTTTGGGATTTGGGTCTGTGGCGGACAACTCCTCCTCACCTGTCCCTACAGGTGGAGGATCTCCGCCCCCAATTTCTACCTCCCCCAAACTTGAGTCGAGGGCGGGATCTCCGTCCTCCGACTCCACCTCCTCCAGAATCATATCAAGGGCGTGGCCCAGTTGTTCGGGCTCCTCGGCTCCAATAGCGTTCGGATCAGGGGGAGGGCCTTGATCTTCGGGCTCCTCCATCTCCGAGTCCCAGGCCATTGGGGAAACCTCCCAGGTGGGCGGGACAGTTTCTCCCTCCAAGCAGGCTACAGTTCCAGCCTGTGGGGTCTGTGACTTTTTGCACGCCTCAGGCTGAAGATTTTCACCCTCAGATCTTGCTTCGGTTGCTGGTTCTTTTGCACCCGGCTTAAACAGTTTGCACTGATTGATGTGAAACCATTTACAAGCCCTTAGCTGACCCTCTAAACTGCCAGCCCTCGCTGTTAACCTGGCGTTCTCCTCCCTTAAAGCCTGCTCAACTAACTTAGCCTCCGCAACCTGGCACCGCAGGTATTCCTCCATTTTACAGGAGGTCTCTTCCTGTGCATGTCTTTCTAGAGGACACAGGTCGACAGGCTGCGCTGGCTCTAGTCATTTGGGTGCAGCGGTTGGGATCTCGGGAATGACAAGACCAGTAGCGACGGCCATCTTCCCCTGCGCGATCATCAGAGACCGCATTGTCTCTATGATTGATTCTATCGCAGCGGGATCCATAGCTGCACCAACTCCTTGTGCTGGGGCAGGAGCTACGGCTTGGGTTTGGGCTGGTGCTGGGGCGGCGGTCTGGGCTTGGGCTTGGGCTGCGGGAAATTTTCCCTTATTGTCCTGCCACGGATTTCTACAGTCCTTGCGCCAATGTCCATCCTTCCCACAACCGTAGCAATTGAGCTTGGCTTGGGCAGGGCGATTCCCCTCCTGACGCCACTCCTTCTTGCTTGGGGCTGCGGGTTTTGCCTCATGCACCTTTCCCTTCTGGGGAGGTGTTTCCTGACCTCTACAATTCTTATACGCAACGTTGAGCTGGCGGAGCCCCGTCTCCTCCGTGACACCGGGACCTTGGGGATCAAACCAAGATCTGGCTAGGGCCCGTATCTGTGGCAAGCTGTTGGTAACCAAGCAACGGAGCCAATGAACCTGCTGTTTGTCGTTCATTGCAACCCGGTCAGGCATGCCCGGACAGCTGCGCCGATACACTGGCCACAGCCTTTCTGCAAAAGCCCGTGGGGGTTCTCCAGATAGCTGCACAGTCCCTTTCACACGGGCGAATGGACTACCGTCGTCCACTCCCATTACTTCTAAAACTTCCTCCCTGAGATCCACATACCCTTTCCGTCCCCTCTTACTCTCATCTGAGAGGCACTGAAGGATTGTGCAATCCAGGGAGAAAAGCAACATTTTTGCCTGTTCCTGATCATCACAGTCATTAATGGCTGCTGTCTCCTCTATCTCCCTGAAATGAATCGAGGGATCTCCCTTTACTGTGAGTCTTGCGAGGTGGCTCACCATGGACCTTAATTGTTGGGTAGCGTAGGGCACCACGAGCTGGTTCTGGTGGGGTCCGGCATCGCCATTTGCGGCGTTGGGACCGAACCTCTGGTGCCGAGCAGGACACATTGGTGCCGGCTCCGGCTTTGCTACCAGTGGCTGTTCTTCCTCACATTCCACCTCGGCTACCTCCTCTTTTACCACCCCCTGATTTTGCGACCAAGCCTCACTATAGCTCGGCGGTGCTGAGGGCTCGGTGGCTGGTACCACAACTACTTCGGCTGGAATCGGCTGTTTCAATTCCTTTAAAAAGTCCATGTGACGGGCTTTCGGGCTGACGAGACACACCATGCCTTTTGCCTTAACCAGGGCTGTTCTTAGGTCCTCTATGGTCTTTTGGCAGGGGCCATGGTCTGTGCTCTCGAACCCGTGCTCGAGGGTTAGCTTGTAAGCTGCCTTAACCTCCACTACTCTCTCCTCCTGCGCTCTTAGCTGTTGTGCGAGGTGGGCATTTTTCTCCCGTAGCCTCGTTTCATTGATCTTTGCCTCAGTAACCTGGCACTCCAGGTACTCTATTCTAGCCTGATGTTGACTAGCTACCACTTGGCGTTCCTGATTCAGTGCGTGAAGCGCTGTGATGAGTTTTTCCCTACCCATGGCCTTTTCCTCTATCTCTGCTGCCTGTGCAGTGATCCTGGCTGCCTGTGCTGCAACGACTCGGTCCAAGATCTGAACTTGCTTCTTGTAACACATCAGCCACACTGCCTTCTCCACTGACTTCTTATGCTCTTTGCTCTCTGTCCACCTGATGGCTGCGTCCACCGGACGCCCATCCAGTAAGAGATCGGAAATCCACTGCTTAGTGAGATTTACCTTGCCAAAGACATAATCTGCTATCCTCTCATCCATTGCATTTCGGCCATTCAAACTTGGATCTATTACATTGCAATCCTGCTGCCAGAGTCCTGCCGCAGTTGCCATTTTCTGTAAGGGGTTTTAGATCGCAGAGGTTTCTCTCTCTAGAGGCCTCTCTCTCTTGCACAGTAAAACCGTGAGTGGTTCGACCCACTCGCCCCTTAGATTCTGTACTCTGGACTTTGGGGCAGGAACTACAATGTAGAGAAAACTCTTATAGACCAAGTTTGATGAAAACGAAATGAAATTTTATTGCATAATGTAAAACAAATCAAATGCAAGCAAATAAGAGGGTACATGGGAGGGGAAAACACAAACAAATCATAACGACACGGTACTAACTAAGGCAAATACAGGCATATTATACTCTACAAAGATCATCATGAAATGGGGAAAACACACGGAACATCGAGGGACAACAACTCATGTTAATTATACCCTTAAATGTCCACCCCGTAAACCTATCTAGATCTGATTATGAAGGGCCAGAAACATGCTCACCAATCCAACTAGGAAGTGTAAAGTTTTGAGACATTTCTGCGTTTGATCCTTTCAGGCGTCCCGTCTCCACGTGGTTGGTGGAGCCCCAGCAGACTGCGCCATACCTCTCTCCTGAGGTGGGGGTCGGGGACGGCTGGACACCAGCTGGTCTGGATGTCGGCGGGGTCGGGGATCGTTTGCTCGACCCCGGTCAGAGGAGCCTTGGGCTGGCCCCCATTATTATGTTCATGTATAATTGAGACACGGACCGCAGGAGTTGATTATAACATAGAAACATAGAAAATAGGAGTAGGAGTAGGCCATTCGGCCCTTCGAGCCTGCTCCGCCATTCAATGAGATCATGGCTGATCATCCAAACCCTAGCACCCGGTCCCTACACCGACAGCCATCCCACCCAAGCCCTATCCCCGTAACCCCATAACCCCCCGTATTTAATCCCCCCTAACACTAAGGGCCAATTTTTAGCATGGCCAATCAACCTAACCCGCACATCTTTGGACTGTGGGAGGAAACCAGAGCACCCGGAGAAAACCCACGCAAACACGGGGAGAATGTGCAAACTCCACACAGACAGTCACCCGAGGCCGGATTTGAACCCGGGTCCCTGGCGCTGTGAGGCAACAGTGCTAACCACTATGCCACCGTACTGAATGGAGACAACCTGGAAACTGAAACTACAGAAGCCTGCTAGGGCCTTTTATACAGGGGTGGTCACTGCTGGTACTGCAGTCTGAGACCAGTTATTCCCTTAAAGGGACATACACAACAATTCCTCCCCTTTTAGATAAACAGTACATAACATTCATTTAACAACTAAATAATAACTAATTACAATTACAATTACGGTTGCTAAATACATTGGTTGAAGTTAAGCAATTATAAGTTCAGTCTTTGAGGAGGCTTCCTGATTCTGTCTGGATAACGCCTCTTTGGGATATCAGGTTCTTCTGGCAAGGTTGCGTCGGGATCAATGTCGTTGTTTGGTTCGTCTGCTTCTAATATCACTGATTCTGCGGTAGATGCAATTGGTACTTCGGTTTCATCGCCAGGTGTATCAGATCGTGGTGTGGAGTTGACGTTTTCCAGTGACTCTCGAATCTGGTCAGCATGGCATCTTACAATGCTCTCTCCAACGTCCACGGTATACATTAGAGGTCCTTGCCGTGTACAGATCGTTCCCGGCTGCCATTTCTCTGTGCGGTAGTCCCGGGCCAAAACTGGTTGACCTATCTTAAAACTCCTGGTCGGCCTTTCATTCATATTCTGAAACTGCCTGTTCTCCACATCTCTTCTGACGTTTGGCTTAACCAAATCCAAGCGGCATCATAGTCTTCGATTGAAGAACATCATGGCTGGAGTTTGGTTGGTAACCGCATGTGTCGCATTCCGGTAGGCAAACAAGAAGTTATCCACCTTGTGTTGTAGGGGTATATCTTCATTACACATTGCCTTGATAGCCTTCTTGAATGTTTGAACAAACCTCTCGGCCAATCCATTAGTGGCTGGATGATATGGGGCGGATGTGTAATGCTTAACACCATTGTTCTTTAAGAACCTCCGGAACTCTTCAGACACAAACTGTGGTCCATTGTCAGAGCAAATCTGTTCAGGCAGCCCATTCCTGGCGAATATGGTTCGTAAGACTGTGATAGTTTTTTCTGTGGTGGTTGAGGACATTTTTATTACCTCTGGCCACTTTGAATGTGCATCCACCGCAATTAAAAACATCAAGTCCATAACGGGACCAGCAAAATCAATGTGCACCCTTTGCCATGGAGATGAGGGCCACTCCCATGGATGTAGAGGGGCTTGTGGTGGGGCGTTTTGGACCTTCTGGCATCCTGTACAGCTCTTGGTCATCTCTTCAATTTCTCTATCGATTCCCGGCCACCACACAAACGCTCTGGCTAAGTTCTTCATTTTTACCCCACCCAGATGACCCTCATGAAGCTCATTGAGCACTCTATCCTTCAATTTGGGTGGAATTACTACTCTGGATCCACACATCAAGGTTCCTCTGCACACTGACAGCTGTTCTCTTCTCGGCGAGAATGCTGGCAGCAGTGGTTCGCCATGTGCTGGCCATCCCTTCACCGTTAAATCATAGACCCAGGAGAGTGTCGGGTCATTTCGTGTTTCCTTTCCTATGTTTGCATTCATCACAGAGAGACATTCGACTATAGTCGAGTGGAATAACTCCACTGGATCCACTGCCAGTTCTTCTTCCACCATCGGCAACGGTAGGCGCGACAATCCATCAGCATTCCCATGCTGTTTAGTTCCTTTGTACTCGATGTCATATTGGTGTGCCCCTAGGAAAAGGGGCCACCTCTGTAGCCGTTGTGCCGTCATTATCGGTTCGCCCTTCTGAGGGTTGAAAATGGAGACGAGAGGTTGATGATCAGTTAGTAGAGTAAATTTCTGACCGTGCAGGTAGTGATTGAACTTCTTCACCCCCCACACCAGGCTGAGGGCCTCTTTGTCAATCTGGGCGTAGTTAACGAGCGTGACGCAAAAGCTATCGGCCTCTCTGAACCATCAAGGAATTTATGTGACAGTACCACCCCAACACCGTAGGGAGACGCATCACACACCAGTCTTATCGGTAGTGATGGGTTGTAGTGAGCCAATACTTCTCTTGAAGTGATTAGGTCCTTACTCTTCTGAAAGGCCCGCTTACATTCATCGCTCCATTTCCATGCTACTCCCGTTCGTAGTAGGGCATTCAGTGGATGCAGAATTGTGGACAAATTCGGCAAAAACTTATGGTAGTAATTCACCAATCCGAGGAATGACCTCAGTTGCGACACATTTTCAGGCGCTGGAGCCTTAACTACCGCTTCAATTTTGTCAGGGGACTTATGCAACCCCTCTTCATCAATCACGTGGCCACAATACGATATCTGTTTCTTAAAAAACTCGCACTTAGGGCGATTGGCTCGTAGCCCATGTTCACGTAGTCTAGTGAGCACCTGCTCTAGGTTGGCAAGGTGTTCACTGTCATCTTCACCTGTCACCAGGATGTCATCCAAGTAACACTGAGTCCCCGGAATCCCTTGCAGGACTTGTTCCATCGCTCTTTGCCATATCGCCGGAGCTGATGCTACTCCGAATACCAGTCGATTATACTGGTAAAGACCTTTGTGAGTGTTTATCGTGAGATACTTCCTAGAGGATTCTTCAACCTCCATCTGCAAATATGCTTGTGCTAGATCAATTTTTGTAAAACGCTTCCCTCCAGATAGTGAGGCGAAGATATCTTCTATCCTTGGAAGAGGATATTGTACTGTGTGAAGGACTGGGTTCACCGTCACCTTGAAGTCCCCACAGATGCGAACCTTCCTTGGCTCCTCAGACTTATTGTTTAACGTTTTCTTCATGACAGGAATGATGGGTGTCGCCCACTCGCTCCAGTCTACCTTAGATAACACGCCTGCCTTCTCCAGATTCTCCAGCTCTGCCTCGACGGCTGGGCGAATTGCATATGGTACCGGTCTTGCTTTGAAAAACTTGGGAATTGCATTCTCCTCGATTTTTATCGAGGTGGTTACGCCTTTAAGAGTGCCCAGTTCTTGTTGAAATACCTCTTTGGCATCAGCTAAGATTGTTGACAATCGTCCAAGAGTGACGTCGTCATCCTTTTTACCAGCCACCGTCAGTGCCTGAATGGAGTGCCAGTCTAAACTTATCTTTTTGATCCATTCACGTCCCAATAACGGTGGTCCACCATCTTGCAGAATGTAGAGATACAATTTCCGTATTTTCTTGCCATTGTATTCGACAGGCACCCTTATTATTCCTCTGGGGTATACTTTTTGCCCCGTATACGTCCTCAAGACAATGGATGTCTCTCTCAAGGGTATGTGTGAGAATAGCCGCTCGTAGTCTCGTCGATTCATGACGGTTAGAGCTGATCCTGTATCCAATTCCATTTTGACTTGGGACCCTGCTATCGTGAGGGTGACCCAAATGGTTCGGTGATCCTCTTTTGCGATTACGTTGTGAAGTTTGAGACAGCTTAGTCTCTTGTTCCCGGATTCACTATCGCTCATCTGGTCTTCGGAACTACTGTCCGTCATCTTTTGTACTTTCCTGTACGGTTCCTTAGTAGCCTTTTTGTTGTCGTTGGTCTTCTTCCCAGACCTGCAAACTCGTGCAATGTGTCCCATCTTTCCGCATTGCCTGCATATTTTGTCCTTGGACCAGCAGTCCTTCTGGTCATGGTTTGTTCTGCCGCAGCGATACCATTTTGCAAATCCCCGTGTCATTTCGTGGGTGCCGTATTCCTGTGGCTTTTGTTGTATTTCCGCAGCTCCCCTTGCTGCTGCTTCGTACGATACTGCCACGTTGAAAGCCTTATCTAGCGTCAGCTCTTTCTCTGAGAGTAACCTCTTCTGGGTTCCTTCACTCAGGAGTCCACAGACAAATTTGTCCCGTAAGGTATCTGCTAGTCCTGCTCCGAACTGGCAGTGCTTTGATAGCTTGTGTAGTTCCGTAAGGTAATTGTTAAGTATGTGTATTGTATTGAACAATTAACACAAAGACTTAAACGTATAACTCAAACAGGTCTTTACTGGTTGGAGGTAGGGACTATACTGAATACAAGATTACTGCACAGTGCTTACATACCGGTGTGTTCACCCCCGGTATTACGTCTACAGCAGCCTGAGAAAGTAGTACATCTCTTAAGGTGGAACAGGCTTAAGCTCTCTTAAGGTGGAACAGGTTACATACACAACACTCCTCCCTTCTTAGCTTTATAGTCATCCCCCCCATTTAACATAACGTAATAACATATATACATATATAACTTCATGTTTAACGTAACATATCACAGATTCAGTCTCTGCGGAAAACAGTTCACAGATTCAATCTCTACGAACAGTTGCAACATACTCTTAGTGGGAACAGTTTACAGGTTCAGTCTCTGTGGGAACAGTTCGTAAATTCAGTCTCTGATCTTAATTCGTTCCAGACAGCATCTTTTCGTAGTGTTCGGCTGGAGGTAGTAGAAGTAACAATATTTTAAACAATTATTATTTTCGGCCTCTTCTTTTTCTTTTCTGCCTTTTTACAACTCTTGTCGTTCCCATCTTCTCGGCGGACAGCTGTAATGCTACCAACTCTCTATGTTCTTTAGACCTTAAGCGCTTCCTCCGGATTTCAGCACTTTGGGAGTTTCCATCACAATTTGGGCATACCACATCCTCGTAGTATTCACTATCACTCAACAGGTCGAGAGGCCCTTCTACTTCTTCCTTACCCAACTGGACGCTATCCGACTGCTGTTCCTTCTCTATCTCTCTTACTTCCCGTAGTAGAGCCACCTTCTTCCGATGTTCCGTAGACTTTTGGTGCTCCTCCATGATTTCTGCACTTTGGGGGTCGAAGTTACAAGCTGGGCAGGACAGGACATCGTAATATTCGGAGTCGTCCGACAGGTCATGGTAATATTCGGTGTCGTCCTGAGCTAGGCCAGCGAGAGGGTCGTCTATTTCCTCCATACCCAGCTGGACGTTAGCCAGCTCTTGTTCCAAATCCAGACATCTTTCCTGAAGAGACTTCTTCATGTGTACCTCTGCATCCAGCTTTTTCTGGGCTTTCAGCAAGTCGTTTACTAGTGACCTCATTTGTGATTTTAATACTTCAACTTCCTTTGGAGATTGATTGCTCGGACTATGCAGTCCCTCTACCGGAGCAGCTGTTTCAGCGGTCTGTTGTTCTACATTGACGTGAGTCAGCGTACTTTTGGCATCCAATGGCTGCTCTGTTGCAGTCGTTTCAGTCTGTGTCGTCACATCAGCCATCTCAATGACTTTTGAGAGCTCCGAACCCTTTTCCTTTGAAGATCGCAGCTCGTGTTCAAGTTTTTCCCATTTCAGAGTCTTGTCCCTCAGCATATGAAGGAGTTGGCTGACCGTTAACTCTTCTGACACCAGATTATGGCACGCACCTTCAGAACCTGAATCAGCTTTGATTCGTTTAGCCTCCTCGCGCAGATGGTTGGTGTGCTCCTGCTCCATTTTCTCCATCAGTTGCTTCTGTTGCCTTTCCAGATTCTCCCACTCTGTAACAAAGAACTTTTTTATTTCATTCATCTCTTGCTCAAAACGGCGAATCATTTGTTCTAATTGCTGTTGTAGTTTGAAATGGAGTTGAGTTCGAGCCCAGTGTCCCTCAAAAATGTGCATATCAGTAGACTTGACAGACTCAGAATTCTCTGTTAAACTATGTTGTTGTTGCTCAGTGGAATTCTGTGCTGAAACTTTGTCTTTTGCACATGGGTTGGTCTTACCATCATCAGTTCTAGAGTCTGGGCTGATTATCTGCACCGAGTTCTCACTCTTTATGGCTTTTAGCGAATGCCAGTCCATATTTATGTTTCTAAACCACTCCCGGCCTAGTAGTGGTGGACCTCCCTCCGGTAGCACATATAAGTCCATTATTTGACTTCCTTCGCCCTTGTTGGCCACTGCAACCTTTATTGTCCCGATGGGGTACACTCTCTGCCCCGTGTAGGTTGTCAATATAATCTCCGTATCCTGTAGGGGAATATGTTGGAATAGCCTTCTGTAATCTTTCTTATTCATGACCGACAATGCCGATCCAGTGTCCAATTCCATTTTTACTTGGACTCCTTCTATCTGAAGAGTAACCCAAATTGTCTGGAGGTCTGCACCCTTACCAACGTTGAGTACCCTTAAGCTAGCCAGTTCAATACTGCTTGCGTCTGAATCGGACTCCTGTTCGGCCACCTTGTGTACCTTTGCGTATTTCCCTTGCGGTGACTTCTTGTTGCTGGTCTTCTTCCCTGACCTGCATACTCTAGCTATATGTCCAAGCCTACCACAAGTTCTACATTCTTGGTTTTTAAACCAACACTGGTTCTGATCATGCGTTGTCTTTCCACAACGATAACATTTAACAGAACTCACACCCAATTTGTGTGCACTGAGCTCCGGTGACCGTAGCTGCATTACTGCCGTGCCTCTCGCTGCGGCTTCGTGTGCTGCTGCCATAGTGACCGCCTTCTCAAGCGTCAGCTCATTCTCCTCGAGCAGTCGCTTTTGTGTATCCTGTTTAAATAAACCACACACAAATTTGTCTCGTAGTGCATCTGTCAGTCCCGTTCGAAACTGGCAATATTTCGCTAATTTACGCAATTCCAGCAAATATTCAGCATTGCTTTCATGCTGTAGCTGCCTTCTGTCGTAAAATTTAAATCGTTCCGCTAGCATCAGCGGCGTGGGGTTTAGATGATCTTTCAGGACAGTAACAATCTCATCGAACGTCTTATCCGCCGGTTCATCTGGTGATAACAGGTGTTTCAATTGCCCGTATGTCTTCGCACCCATTAAATTTAATAATGTTAGTGCTTTATCAGCCTCACGAATTTTATTGGCCTTACAATAATTTTTAACTCGTTCAACATATATGGCCCAATCTTCGAGGTCACTATCAAAGGTGCTAATATTCCCGTGTTTAGGCATTGTAGTACTTTATCAGATTTGCAATTTCTCAGATTTTTTTTTTTTTTTTACTGCTATCCAAGATGGCGGCTTCCCGCTCTTGCCGTCGTCCTCCGCCCACAAAATGGCGGTTTTCCCACGCTTGGCGGTCTTCACCCGTCCCCCGACGCGTCTCCCTTCAGCCCCCGAGTGCGGCCCTTATCTCCGCCGCGATCGATAGCCCGCGCTGTGCACCGCGGCTCTCGCACCTTGAGCTTCTGCAGCCGCCGCGCCTTTCAGCCCGAGTGCGGCCCTTATCAGGGATTTCGATCGATGGCCCGGCTGCGCCTCGCACTTGAAAGCGGCCCGGCCCTTATCAGCGGATGCGATCGATGGCCCGGCTGCGCCCCTCACTTCAAAGCGGCCCGGCCCGGCCCTTATCTGCCGATCGCTATCGCCCTGTACCTCTCTCTTCCCCAGTCCTGTCTTCTACTCCGGTTCACAAGCTGATGGAGGCTTCAGGGTCCTAATGCCTCTCGCTTCCAGTGGGGTGGTGAGTGGTGAGGTTTGAAACCTCTCTTCAACCGCCGTGGAATAACTGCCGCAGGGTAAGAACCTGACTCGTCGCCAGTGTTAAGTATGTGTATTGTATTGAACAATTAACACAAAGACTTAAATGTATAACTCAAACAGGTCTTTACTGGTTGGAGGTAGGGACTATACTGAATACAAGATTACTGCACAGTGCTTATATACCGGTGTGTTCACCCCCGGTATTACGTCTACAGCAGCCTGAGAAAGTAGTACATCTCTTAAGGTGGAACAGGCTTAAGCTCTCTTAAGGTGGAACAGGTTACATACACAACAGTAATCAGCATTGCTATCATTTTTATGCTGATTTCTCCTGTGGAATTTAAATCTTTCTGCTATCAGCAGCGGTGTAGGATTTAGGTGTTCCTGTAGGATCGCAACAATTTTGTTAAAACTCTTCACCTTCGGTTTGGCTGGAGTAATCAGGTCCCACAATAGGCCGTACGTTCTTGCGCCCATTAAATTTAGCAATACCGATGCCTTTTTCTCATCGACTATTTCGTTTGCCTCGCAATATACCTCGACTCTTTCCACATACGTGGTCCAGTCTTCTATTGCATTATCGAAGGCAGTGATATCGCCAGTCTTTGGCATCTTGAAAATCTAAGATGGCGCCTCCCGCGCTTTGCCTTCGTCCCCGATGGATCAAAATGGTGCCTCCCGCGCTTTCCCGCCGCTGCCACTGCTGCCAACGCTGTTGCTGGCGATTATATTTATTTTACTATCCTGTAATGGCGACGCCCTATGGTCTCCGCGCCTCCCCGATCGCTGCTGCCAACGCCGCTCTCCGCGGTATTTTTATTTTTCTATCGCGCTTCAATATTTGCTCCGTTAATTGAAGAACCGTTCCCGTCGTGGAGCGGACCCTCTGGGACACTTCCCTCCCTCTTCTTAGGTCCGAACGCTGCCCGGCTGCAAAGCACCGGCCGCGCCCTGCATGCTCCACCCTCTCTCTCTCTCTTTGCTTCCCGACTCGCTGCCCGGCCCCGTTGCAGAGCCACCCGATCGAGCTCTAGCCCGCTGCAGCCCAGGAAGGATCAGTGCACTACCTGCCACCAGCCCGATTAGCTGGGAAACCACAGACTGGAGACCAAGCCTGGCTCTCGACAGTCTCTCCTGCACTTTTCAATTCGATGATTTGGAGGGCGGTTGCCCACGGTCGACGCCCGTTTCTCGAGTTTCTTTGGATTATTTTTTTTTCTTTCTTCTGGCTTCGACCTTCAATAACGTCGTCTGAGGTGCTGCCGAGTTGCAGGTAAGTTCGTTTCTTACTCGTCGCCAGTATTATGTCCGTGTATAATTGAGACACGGACTGCAGGAGTTGATTATAACAAGCCTTTACTGAATGGAGACAACCTGGAAACTGAAACTACAGAAGCCTGCTAGGGCCTTTTATACAGGGGTGGTCACTGCCGGTACTGCAGTCTGAGACCACTTATTCCCTTAAAGGTACATACACAACACCCATCATTTCTTCAGTTTCTTCTTATCTCTTCTCCCGAGCCGGAGCAGGTCGATGGCCTCTCGTTTCGTCAACGGCCCGGGGTTGGTCGATGATCTCCCGATGTTTTACCCCGGGGCGGGACACCGGCTCGAACCGTCTTCTTCTCCTTCTTCTAGCGATGGTGCTACCGATACGATGGTAGCACCACGATGACCGCTCCGTCTATGGCTTCCTCCCGTTTCTTTTTCTTTCTACCTCTGGGTTCCCAGATATACTTCTCATCAGAAGCCCTTATCTCGCACCAAATCAGATTAGTCTTTTGTTTTAATTTTGGCGGGCTGGGAGCACAACGGGGTAGTTATTATATTTTAAACTGTTCTTGGATGGCCGGTAACGGGCCATCTCTGGTCTGGAATGACCTTCATTGTTTTTAATGTCCTGGTGATGTCCTTAATGGGTCCTTGATGCTCTTCTCATGAATATGAAACTGTTCCCTTTTGTCTGGGTCAACATTTAGATGGCCTTTATCTACAGGCCGATCTTGACTGGATCTGCATCCAATCTATATGTATATGTGGGTGTCTGGTTTCGTTCTCTCAGAAACGGCTTCCAGAACTTACTGTGGGCTGAATCCACAAAGCTGTCTGAGGACTGCAGGAACCATTTTAAAGTGTCCCAATAAGTTGGTCATGGGGTCTGGCGGCCATTTTGAATGCCCCTTTTTCCTGGGCTTCTTTTAAAACAGTCTTTAAACTCATGGCCTCTTCTGCCATTCGACCCTTTATAATATAAAGTTTAATTTTGCGAATCCTACAGTCTGCATACTGTAATTCAACGACAGAGGATGGGACGACCTTGGATCTGGACTGGAGGCGACCAAGGTTGAACAGTTTCCCGTTTGTTTTGTAAATTAGCTCCACTCCAGTGGGGAGCTTACTGAGGGTGAGATGCAGCATTGCAGCAAGGAAGATCGAGAAGAGCGTTGGTGCGATGACACAGCCTTGCTTGACCCCAGTTCATACGTGAATTGGGTCTCTGGTGGAACCGATGGTCAGGATCACAGCTTGCATGTCGTCGTGAAGCAGGCGGAGGATGGTGACAAACTTTTGAGGGCAGCCGAATTTGAGGAGAACACTCCATAATCCCTCATACATCCCTTTAAGCATGTACTGTGTACCTAATTTCCTAGGATGCGTCGGTGCTGACCAGTCAGCTGTAATGATGGAATATTTTTCTTTAGCATCTAGTACTTTATGCAGAGTAGTTTTTTCTTCAAATAATTTTGAAAGCTTAACTGAAGCAAAATATATATTGAGTGTTTTTAAAACAGGCTGTGTGTGTGTGCATGTGTGAAAGAGAGAGACTGAGGGGAAAAAAGTGTACTCAGTACACAGCTGTTCAGCTTTTGTTTTGTGTTCTATAAACTTCCTAAAATGTATTATGCTGAGAGAGAAGGAGAGAGAGAGGGGAGCGAGGGGGGGATAGGATAGAGGGGAGGCAGGGTAAGAGAGTGGCATGGTGAGCGAGCGTTCAATTTTCAAAAGAAAGTTGACTTTCAAAGCTAGATGATTTGCATCGCTCCACGATTAGCTTCGCAAAAATGACATCTCGCACTTAACCTCCCCTTGATGTTGATGAATTAATTGTCCATTAAACTTGCCACAGAAAGTTAAGTCTAGTAATTAATAGCATAAGTACCCTTTTAACGACATGATAATTGTTAATGACTGCCAATCAACCTCTCTGACCCAGAGAGTAAACATTTATAAGTGTGGAATCCCATTCCTTCGTATTGTGAATTGCTTTCGGTGATTTTAAAATGACAAATTTTTAATTTTTAATTTTTTTCCTTACTTTTCCTTTTTGTCGCGTTTTTTTCTCTCTCTCAATCCAATCTTTCTTTCCCTCTCTTTATTTCTCTTCCTGTGCCTGATTCGACATTGAATTCACCTTCCTTCTCAATCCTTCCTCTGTTTATTTCTCAAGCCTTTACTCTCACTGGTTAAGGAGATCGACATGATCCCTGTCATTCATCGAGGTCCCAGATAGCTCGTTGCCCCTCACTGTGCTGTTATCAGCTCGCACTTCCAGCAACTTACAGGGCATAAAAATATTAACCATGCACAAACTAACGGGGAACGCGGCGAGATGTCCTGCTGCAACAAAATTTGGCCCTAATAGTTTCATAAACCATTGTGCTGCTCCATTTGCCTTGCTACCATTTGAATTTCTGCCTGCCGTATACTGTGATTCTGCATCTTGATAATTCCATCATGAATTTTAATAGCTTTGTACTGCCAATTTGCAATTACACTATATACTCTGTAGGAGATTTTACCCATTAATGGTCATTAAAATTTAACAGCTCCTTTCAATTAAATCTTTTCTTTGTTGATTATTGGAGGGCCGTGGCATTTTAAATTCCTGTTTACAAATCTATAGTGAGGCGAATCGACGCGGCATTTGCGATTCTCAAACTTAACCCTTCCCAAAAAAAAAGACATTTCAGGAGTATTCAGTGATCATTTCAATGGAAATTTACGGCCAGTTTCGGGAAGAAATGAAGGGAAGAAGGGGAAGGGAAGAAGGGGAAGGGAAGAAGGGGAAGGGAAGAAGGGGAGGGAAGAAGGGGGAGGGAAGAAGCGAAGTAGGGATTGCTGAGCACTGTTATTGTCATACATCAGAGTGCAAAGCTGCATATTTTGCTGAAATATTTACGTGAGTTAGTTTAACCTAGCTCGTCAGGCAGGAAACCCGCGGGATCGGGTGGAGCGGTGGATTTTTTCACACCCCACCCAAATATCACTCACCAGGTTGACTTCGATGGTTAGTGTTGTGTATGTACCTTTAAGAGAATAACTGGTCTCAGACTTCAATACCGGCAGTGACCACCCCTGTATAAAAGGCGCTAGAGAGCCTCTGTTGGTTAGATTCGTTTATGCCTTTCACCAGTAAAGTTCTGTTTGTTTCTCTCCTGCTAGTCCGTGTCTCAATCATTCACGGACTTAACACTGGCGACGAGTTAGAAAGAACTTACCTGCAACTCAGCAGCAGCTCCGACGACGTTGAAGGTCGGAAGAAAAAAAAAAAAGAGTCCATTGAAACTCGAGGAACGGGCGTCGACCGTCAATCATCGGGTTCAAGGCTTTGCAGGAGCGACTTTCCAGAGCCAGGCTGGGTTCCTCGGTCCGTGGTTTCCCAGCTAATCGGGCTGGTGGCAGGTAGTGCTCTGATCCTTCCTGGGCTGCAACGGGGCCGGGCAGCGAGTCGGGAAGCAAGGAGAGAGAGAGAGGGTGGAGCATACAGGGCGCAGCCGGTGTTTCGAAGCTGGGCAGCGTTCGGACCTCAGAAGAGGGAGGGAAGTGTTCCAGAGGGTCCGCTCCACGACGGGAAAATAATAAAAGCAAAAGAATACGCGCAACAAACCATGGAAAGCAGCGCTAACAACAGCAGGGGAAGAAGGAAAAGCGCGGGAGGCGCCATTTTGTTAAATCAGAGAAGAAGGCAAAGCGCGGGAGGCGCCATTTTAGATTTGCAAGATGCCGAAGACTGTCTGTATCACTGCTTTTGCTAATACATTAGAGGACTGGACCACGTATGTGGAAAGAGTCGAGGTATATTTCGAGGCAAATGAAATAGCGGAGGGGAAAAAGGCATCAATATTGCTAAACGTAATGGGCGCTAGAACGTACGGCCTATTGCGGGATCTGATTACTCCAGCCAAACCGAAGGCGAAGAGTTTTAACGAAATTGTTGCTGTTCTACAGGAGCACTTAAACCCTGCACCGCTGTTGATAGCAGAAAGATTTAAATTCCACAGGAGAACTCAGCACAAAGATGAGAGCAATGCTGAGTATCTTACGGAACTACGCAAGCTATCAAAGCACTGCCAGTTCGGAGCAGGACTGGCAGATACCCTACGGGACAAATTTGTCTGTGGACTCCTGAGTGAAGGAACACAGAAGAAGTTACTCGCAGAAAAAGAGCTGACGCTAGATAAGGCTTTCAGCGTGGCAGTATCGTATGAAGCAGCAGCCAGGGGAGCTGCAGAAATACAACAAAAACCACAGGAATACGGCACCCACGAAATGACACGGGGATTTGCAAAATGTTATCGCTGCGGCAGAACTAACCATGACCAGAAGGATTGCTGGTCCAAAGACAAAATATGCAGACAATGCGGGAAGATTGGACACATTGCACGAGTTTGTAGGTCTGGGAAGAAGACCAGCGACAACAAAAAGGCTACTAAGGAACCGTACAAGAAAGTACAAAAGATGACGGACAGTAGTTCCGAAGACCAGATGAGCGATAGTGAATCCGAGAACAGGAGATTAAGCTGTCTCAAACTTCACAATGTAATCGCAAAAGAGGATCACCGAACCATTTGGGTCACCCTCACGATAGCAGGGTCCCAAGTTAAAATGGAATTGGATACAGGATCAACACTAACCGTCATGAATCGACGAGACTATGAGCGGCTATTTTCACACATACCCTTGAGAGAGACATCCATCGTCTTGACGACGTATACGGGGCAAAAAGTATACCCCAGAGGAAAAATAAGGGTGCCTGTCGAACACAATGGCAAGAAAATACGGAAATTGTATCTCTACATACTGCCAAATGGTGGACCACCGTTATTGGGACGGGGATGGATCAGGAAGATAAACTTAGGTTGGCATTCCATTCATGCAATGATGGTGGACGGTAAAAAAGATGAAGACGTCACTCCTGGACGACTGTCAACAATCTTAGCTAATGCCAAAGAGGTATTTCAACAAGAACTGGGCACGCTTAAAGGCGTAACCGCCTCGTTAAAAATAGAAGAGAATGCAGTTCCCAAGTTTTTCAAAGCGAGACCGGTACCATATGCAATTCGTCCAGCCGTCGAGGCAGAGCTGGAGAATCTGGAGAAGGCGGGCGTGTTGTCTAAGGTCGACTGGAGCGAGTGGGCGACACCCATCGTTCCTGTCATGAAAAAAACGTTAAGCAATAAGTCCGGAGAGCCAAGGAAGATTCGCATCTGTGGGGATTTCAAGGTGACGGTGAACCCTGTCCTTCACACAGTACAATATCCTCTTCCAAGGATAGAAGATATCTTCGCCTCACTGTCTGGAGGGAAGCGTTTTACAAAAATTGACCTAGCACAAGCATATTTGCAGATGGAGGTTGAAGAGTCCTCTAGGAAGTATCTCACGATAAACACTCACAAAGGTCTTTACCAATATCATCGATTGGTATTCGGAGTAGCATCGGCTCCAGCGATATGGCAAAAAGCGATGGAACAAGTCCTGCAAGGGATTCCGGGGACTCAGTGTTACTTGGACGACATCCTTGTAACAGGTGAAGATGACAGTGAACACCTTAACAACCTAGAACAGGTGCTCACTAGACTACGGGAACATGGGCTGCGAGCCAACCGCCCCAAGTGCGAATTTTTTAAGAAACAGATATCGTTTTGTGGCCACGTGATTGATGAAGAGGGGTTACATAAGTCCCCTGACAAAATTGAAGCGGTTGTTAAGGCCCCAGCGCCTGAAAATGTGTCGCAACTGAGGTAATTCCTCGGGTTGGTGAATTACTATCATAAGTTTTTGCCGCATTTGTCGACAATTCTGCATCCACTGAATGCCCTGCTACGAACGGGGGTAGCATGGAAATGGAGCGATGATTGTAAACGTGCTTTTCAGAAGAGTAAGGACTTAATCACTTTGAAGGAAGTATTGGCTCACTACAACCCAGCACTGCCAATCAGGCTGGCGTGTGATGCGTCTCCCTACGGCATTGGGGCGGTACTGTCACATAAATTCCTTAATGGTTTGGAGAGGCCGATAGCTTTTGCGTCACGCTCGTTAACTTCTGCCGAGCGTAACTACGCCCAGATTGACAGAGAGGCCCTCAGCCTAGTGTGGGGGGTGAAGAAGTTCAATCACTATCTGCACGGTCAAAAATTTACTCTACTAACCGATCATCAACCTCTTGTCTCCATTTTCAACCCTCAGAAGGGCGTACCGATAATGACAGCACAACGGCTGCAGAGATGGTCCCTTTTCCTAGGGACACACCAATATGACATCGAGTACAGGGGAACTAAACAGCATGGAAATGCTGATGGATTGTCACGTCTACCGTTGCCGACGGTGGAAGAAGAAGACCTTGCAGTGGATCCAATGGAGTTATTCCACTCGACCATAGTCGAATGTCTCCCTGTGACGAATGCAAACATAGAAAAGGAAACACGGAATGACCCGACACTATCATGGGTCTATGATTTAACGGTGAAGGGATGGCCAGCACATGGCGAACCACTGCTGCCAGCATTTTCGTCAAGAAGAGAACAGCTGTCAGTGTGCTGAGGAACCTTGATATGTGGATCCATCCAGAGTAGTAATTCCACCTAAGTTGATGGATAGAGTGCTCAATGAGCTTCATGAGGGTCATCTGGGTGGGGTAAAAATGAAGAGCTTAGCCAGCGCGTCTGTGTGGTGGCCGGGAATTGATAGAGAAATCGAAGAGATGACCAAGAGCTGTGCAGGATGCCAGAAGGTCCAAAACGCCCCACCACAAGCTCCTCTGCATCCATGGGAGTGGCCCTCATCTCCATGGCAAAGGGTGCACATTGATTTTGCTGGTCCCTTCATGGACTCGATGTTTTTAATTGCGGTGGATGCACAAAGTGGCCAGAGGTAATAAAAATGTCCTCAACCACCACGGAAAAAACTATCGCAGTTTTACGAACCATATTCGCCAGGAATGGGCTGCCTGAACAGATTTGCTCTGACAATGGACCACAGTTTGTGTCTGAAGAGTTCCGGAGGTTCTTAAAGAACAATGGTGTTAAGCATTACACATCCGCCCCATATCATCCAGCCACTAATGGATTGGCCGAGAGGCTTGTCCAAACATTCAAGAAGGCTATCAAGGCAATGTGTAATGAAGATATACCCCTACAACACAAGGTGGACAACTTCTTGTTTGCCTACCGGAATGCGACACATGCGGTTACCAACCAAACTCCAGCCATGATGTTCTTCAATCGAAGACTACGATGCCGCTTGGATTTGGTTAAGCCAAACGTCCAAAGAGATGTGGAGAACGGGCAGTTTCAGAATATGAATGAAAGGCCGACCAGGAGTTTTAAGATAGGTCAACCAGTTTTGGCCCGGGACTACCACACTGAGAAATGGCAGCCAGGAACGATTTGTACACGACAAGGACCTCTCATGTATACCGTGGACGTTGGGGAGAGCATTGTAAGACGCCATGCTGACCAGATTCTAGAGTCACTGGAAAACTTCAACTCCACACCACGATCTGATACACCTGGTAATGAAATCGACGTTCCAATTGCAGCTACCGCAGAACCGGTAATATTGGAAGCAGATGAACCAAACAACGACATTGATTTTGACTCAACATTGCCAGAAGAACCTGATACTCCAAAGAGGCGTTATCCAGACAGAATCAGGAAGCCTCCTCAAAGACTGAACTTATAATTGCTTAAACTTAACCAATGTATCTAGCAACAGTAATTGTGATTGTAATTCGTTATCATTAGTGTTAAATGAATGTTATGTACTGTTTATCTAAAAGGGGAGGAATTGTTGTGTATGTACCTTTAAGAGAATAACTGGTCTCAGACTGCAATACCGGCAGTGACCACCCCTGTATAAAAGGCGCTAGAGAGCCTCTGTTGGTTAGATTCGTTTATGCCTTTCACCAGTAAAGTTCTGTTTGTTTCTCTCCTGCTAGTCCGTGTCTCAATCATTCACGGACTTAACAGTTAGTAAAATTGGGCCGGGTGTAAAACCGTCATTGTACCTGACCCCGTGTGGGATGAAGGTTAACTTGCAGGCGGGTAAGGTTGAAATTGGCCCTTTGTTGCTTATCTTCTTTCATTTGCGTGTGCCATTCCTCAGTAGGGAGTGCAGGCAGACAATCTGCTCCCAGGTCTCCATTAGTGCTGCTGATAAGCCTGCCACCATGAGGTGTGGAACAGAAGTAGACCCATTGGTCCCTCTCTCTGTCCGACCCCAATACCTTCTACTCTGTACCTCCCCCCACTGGGCAGCTGAATTTAAGATTTCACTGTCTGGGCAGTCACATTACTCAGGGGCACAGCTTCATGGTGCATCATTTCCTGTGTTTGTTTCTCTACCAGCTAATCACCTGGCAAAGATAGGGAAGGGGAAGGGAAGAAGGGGAAGGGAAGAAGGAGAAAGGAAGAAGGGGAGGGAAGAAGGAGAAGGGAAGAAGGGGAAGAGAAGAAGAGAGGAAGAAGAGAGGAATGGAGAAACAGAGGAAGGAAGGAAGGAAGGAAGGCATAATTTCCAAATAAACTATTTTAGTGATATCGGTTGAGGGATAGTTTTTGGCCGGGACACCAGGGAGAACTCACCTGCTCTTCTTCGAAATAGTGCCATGTGATCCTTTACATCCACTTGAGAGGGCAGACGAACACAACATGCAGGGCAGGCATCCGGCGATAACTCCGCTCTGCGGAGAGAAGAGAGGGTGAAGTGGTGAAAATCGTTGGGGCATTAAAAAATTTGTTTCATTTACTTTGAACATGCTTGTTTCTTAGTTATAAAAATATTTAGGCTGAGGTGGGGGGGAAAAAGGCTGTTTGACCGACAGTCAAGAATTATACAATCGAGTAATGGAGTCTGTTGGCTTTCCAATTGGTGCAGAAATACAATGCCCTGTGTGGGTGGATATGTGAGCTGGCCAATGGCAGGGGCCATGGGGGCAGGAGGTCAAGCGATGAAACCTCCAGGCATACGTCCAACCGGAGTTGGCAACTGTGGATATGGACGTCGCTGGCAAGGCCGGCATTCATTGCCCCATCCCTAGCTGCCCCGAGAAGATAGTGGTAGGCCGCCTTCTTGAACCGCTGCAGTCCATCTGGTATTGTTTGAAGTTGTTTGATACGACTGTGTGGCCTGCTGGGCCACCTCAGAGGGAAGTTAAGATTCAACCACATTGGGTGTGGGACTGGTGTCACGTACATGTCAGAGCGGGTAAGGACATAAGAACATAAGAATTAGGAGCAGGAGTCGGCCATTTGCCCCTTCGAGCCTGCTCCGCCATTCAATAAGATCATGGCTGATCATCGGCCTCAACTCCAATTTCCCTCCCAATCCCCATATTTCTCGATTCCCCTAGAGGACGGCAGGTTTCCTCCCCTAAAGGTGATCTTGTTGGGTTTTTACGACAGCTCCGCATTCACTTTTATTGGTACCAACTTTTTATTTCTAGATTTTTTAAATAACTTAATACTAATTTTCAAATTCAGATCCCACAGCCTTAATTTGCAAATATAATATCCCGATAAATATACTAAAGATAGGGGCTTTGAAAGCATTTTCAGGAGAACTTCAGCAAGCAAGCTCACATCGGTTCTGCCTTGAAACCAAGCTAATCCCGCTGCCTTCATTAATTTCACATTAAAGATTTAAGTAGCAGCTCCTTAAACTTATCACACTGTATGATTTACTTCATCTGCACACAGATGCTTTATTTTAAAATTAAATGGGAGAATAACACAAAATTGGAGGGATTGGCCCCAGGCCAGAACACAATCAGATAGAAAAGTACTAATTAGTTTTTTTTCATCGCTTACAACTGTTCCGGTTAGAATAGATTTTAGATACGTTGTAGGCTTTGAACATTTTTAATCGCCACATTCATCCAATTTACATGCTTTCTTTTTGCTGCCCTAGACCTATTACACTCTGTGGCCTAGAAATTCACTTTGGGCCCGCCAGCTGGCGTGCGCCCAAAAGTTAGCGCTGAGCGCGGAGCCAGTTGCGACCGTCAGATATTCAGTTTTTGCGCCCCAAGTCGGAACCGGGCGCAATTCCAGGGTGTGCCCGCCCCCGCTTGGGGCACTGAAACTGAATTTCAGCGCTCTAGGCGCCGCTGCGCCACCCGCTGCGGAGCGGCAGGCTGCGGTACTGCAGGCCTCCTCCTTCTCTTAAGGGGGAGGTGCCTGCAACGGGGAGATCGCCGCTGGATAGTGTCGGCAAATGAGCCCGGCACCACGGAGAAGTGCCGGGTTCACGGAAAGCAGCCGGCAATGCCGCGGGGGGGGGGGGGTGGAGGAGGCCGGGGAAGGAGGTGCGGGCAGGCGGCCGCCGAAAAAGCGGCCGGCCGCACCTCCACCTTAAAGCGCCCCACTAAGGCTACAGTACGGCCCCGTTTTCTGGTCGCTGTTTGCGGCCGCTGCGGAAGAGGCGGCCGCAACTCAATATGGGGGTCGGGCCGGTAGCGGGGCACTGCGCACACCGATGACGTCATCGGTGCCGGCGCAGCACTAACGGCTACCGCCGCCATTACCGCTGCGCTAAATATCAGCGCAAACTCCTCTATTGGCGCAGAAGCCCTCTTTGGGCGGTAACTGGCCGCAAAGCTGGCAGCGCCTTACTGAATTTCTAGGCCTGTGTTCTTTGATTCCAGTCTCCGGATCAATAACCCTATTACACTCTGTGTTCTTTGATTCCAGTCTCCTGTTCAATAGCCCTATTACATCCTGTATTCTTTGATTCCAGTCTCCTGTTCAATAGCCCTATTACGCTCTGTGTTCTTTGATTCCAGTCTCCGAATCAATAGCCCTGTTACACCCTGTGTTCTTTGGTTCCCAGTCTCTTTTTTCGATGCTAGTAATTGTAAGAAGCCAGTAGTATAAAAGATGAATGCGGCAAGTAGCTTGATTCCCAGAGAGAGACCTTATCCGTTCCCCCACCACCTGCCCCATCCCAGTAGTCTTGTATTATGGGATCCAGTAGCCAAGGAGCTTGCGTACTTCAACTCACAATGTCAGATTGAAACACTTCCAAAAACACTAGAACCAACACTGAGTTTGGGAAGGGTGAAGCAAGTGGCTGAGGGTGATGCCAACAGCAGTGTGGATCAATTCAATCCGTCATGTGCTTATTTTCTCACTTAACGTCCATTCAGCACGACAAAGGTCATGGTAGCAAACATCTATCAAATATATACCCATAGGCAAGTTATATCGGTGCAGTGTAGTGAATCCGTGGCATTGCTGTTTGTGAGAGCTTGCTGTGCGCAAATTGGCTGCCGCGTTTCCCACATTACAACAGTGACTACACTCCAAAAGTACTTCATTGGCTGTAAAGCGCTTTGGGACGTCCGGTGGTCATGAAAGGCGCTATATAAATGCAAGTCTTTCTTTCCTTTTTTCTTTCACTGTTCTGGCACATAAGCAATCAGTTCCAGATAAAAGGGAATTGGATAGAAACTTGAAAAGGAAAACATTTACATGGCTATGGGGAAAGAACAGGGGAGTGGGACCAATTGGACAGCTCTTTGAAAGAGGAACAAAGGGCCGACTGGTCTCCTTCTGTGCTGTACGATGCTATGATTCTATGGTGTTATAAAGGATAAGATCAGAAGTTTTTAATTCATATCAATCAGTGGCATTTTAACTAATGCGCAACATTAAAAATACATCAGTTCAGAATAATTTCCTTATTAACCATACATTGTTAAGTTAAATAGGAACATAGAAACATAGAAGCTAGGAGCAGGAGTAGGCCATTCGGCCCCTCGAGCCTGCTCCGCCATTCAATGTGATCATGGCTGATCATCCAAATTCAGTACCCGGTCCCTGCCTTCTCTCCATATCCCTTGATCCCTTTAGCCTTAAGAAATATATCTAACTCCTCCTTGGATATATTTAATCAATTGGCCTCAACTGCCTTCTGTGGTAGAGAATTCCACAGGTTCACCACTCTCTGGGTGAAGAAATTCCTCCTCATCTCTGTCCTAAATGGCTTACCCCTTATCCTTAGACTGTGACCCCTGGTTCTGGACTCCCCCGCCATCGGGAACATCCTTCCTGCATCTAGTCTGTCCAGTCCTGTTAGAATGTTATAAGTTTCAATGAGACCCCCTCTCATTCTTCTAAACTCCAGTGAGTATAAGCCCAATTGACCCAATCTCTCCTCGTACGTCATTCCTGCCATCCCAGGAATCAGTCTGGTGAATCTTCGCTGCACTCCCTCCATGGCAAGAACATCCTTCCTCAGATAAGGCGACCAAAACTGCACACAATACTCAAGATGTGGTCTTAATATTGAACTGTTTTTATGATCATTTGTGCTCTTTAAGATGAGGGGTATTAATGGTGGGGAATGGAACACCTTCCTCTTTTTGATACCCAGTATTAGCACCAATCCTTTGCAGGCCTGGTATAACAAGGATGCAGAATTAGGATTCCTCTGCTCTTCCTCAACAAGGTTTTCCAACTACAGCTTCAATAAAAAGAATGCCCCCCCCCCACATTGCACCAAGCAGCCTTACAGCCGCGTCTGAACCACGCCCCCCACCCCACCACCCCACCACCCCTAAGGGATATTGCCAATTTTTTGTTAAATTAAAAGCATGCCTTGCACTGTGGATCCACGTCCATTAGTAACGGATGTAAGGGACTGCCCAGACTTGCATTTCACTATCTCCAGCAGATGGTGAAACCTTTCACACCAGTCCAGGCTGGAGTTGAATCGAAGCCCCAGAGTTGAAAGAACTGTATGCTTGCTGATCACACCACCCAGTCCCTGTGTTATGTTACATTACAAAATTCAGACCAAATTGGCACTACTTATACTCTGTAATAAACAAATAAAATTTAAATAGTACGTTTTTTCAAGCTTTTCAAATTAGATCTATCTCATGTGAAAGAAAATAAACAGCTTGCATTTATATAGCGCCTTTCACGACCATCCCAAAGCACTTTACAGCCAATGAAGTACTTTTTGAAGTGTAGTCACTGTTGTAATGTGGGAAACACAGCAGCCAATTTGCACACAGCAAGCTCCCACAAACAGCAATGTGATACTGACCAGATCATCTGTTTTTGTTGTGTTGGTTAAGGGATAAATATTGGTCAGGACATTGGGGAGAACTCCCCTGCTCTCCTTCGAAATAGTACCGATGGGATCACTTGTGTCCACCTGAGAGAGCAGACGGGGCCTTGGTTTAACATCTCATCCGAAAGACGGCACCTCCCTCAGTACTGCACTGAAGTGCTAGATTTTGTGTTCAAGTCTCTGGAGTGGGACTTGAACCCACAACCTTTTAGCCTCAGAGGTGAGAGTGCTACCCACTGAGCCACGGCGGACACCTGGTCGTGATGGCATCAGATGAATGCCACATGACCAGATCCAACTAGCCCTCCAAAAGATCTTAAAACATTGGATCAAAATGAAGTCAAATCTCCACCATGCAAATCTTAACAAAGGATTCAGTCTCTCTAACAATAGTCTGTTGTGAGCCATCTGCTTGTTCATTTCATCTGCCCATCCAGACACGACTTTTTAAAGACATTAAACCCAAGCCGAGGATAATCTAACCCAAGAAACTCTTTGTTTGCTTCAAATTGAATCACCAAATTACTCTTAAAAACTTTTTTTGTAAGGGCAGAGCCAGCAAACTGAGATTTAATTCACATGGAGGAGCTGATTCAGCCTGCAAATTGATGTATTAACTCTACATCACAGTGGAAAGTGCCTCAAGTCATTCATTAGCTTCACACTGACAGACAGCTGTTTAACCTTATTGTCTTAATTCCCCGGTGAAACACTGTAATGTTGAAAGCCTGCACTGCGCTAGCAACAACAGCTACCTTAAGGATTAGCTTTGGTTTGTAGATGTATTCTGTTATTGAGTTTTATAATGAAACACGTCTTCAATTTGCGAGTATCCACTGCAATGAAGGCTTTAGCTCCGAGATCAGATTTTCGAGCAACACCGGGTGCTTTTTTACGTAATTGAGTAGGGACATGGGGAGAGTAAACATTAACATTAAGACTGAACAGGCTGGGGCTCCTTCCTCTAGAAAAGTGAAGACAGTATCCCTGAAATTATCTCCTCTTGCTCACTCCTGTGTCTCCTTAGACGATACCGTTTCGCCTACTCCTGTTTTTGAGAGTCTCACCCCCCCAACCCACCACCCCCCACACACTCACTCCGCATTTTAATATCCTCTATGCACACTTTGTATTGTTGCCATTCAATAGTAGTAACTTTTTAATTTAATAGCCGCCTTACTGATGCTCAAAGCTACAGGGCCTCACAGATGTAATATTTTTAATAATGTTTCTGGTCTCCATATCACAAAAAGGATATAGAGGCGCTGGAGAAGGTCTGAAAAAGATTTACAAGAATGATACCAGAACTGAGAGGTTCTAACTATCAGGAACGACTGAACAGGCTGGGGCTCTTTTCTCTAGAAAAGAGAAGGCTGAGGGGGGGACCTGATAGAGGTCTTTAAAATGATGAAGGGCTTCGATAGGGTGGACGTAGAGAGGATGTTTCCACTGTGGGGGAAGTCCAAAACTAGGGGCCATAAATATAAGATAGTCACCAAGAAATCCAATAGGGAATTCAGGAGAAACTTCTTTACCCAGAGAGTGGTGAGAATGTGGAACTCACTACCACAAGTAGTGGTTGAGGTGAATATCATAGATGCATTTAAGGGAAAGCTAGATAAGTAATATATTTTATTTGTTTATGGGATCAGGGCGTCGCTGGCAAGGCCAGCATTTATTGCCCATTCCTAGATGCCCTTGAGAAGGTGGTGGTGAACCGTTGCGTGTGGTGATGGTACTCCCACAGTGCTGTTAGGGAGGGAGTTCCAGGTTTTTGACCCAGCGACAATGAAGGATCGGCGATATACTTCTAAGTCAGGATGGTGTGTTACTTGGAGGGGGGCTTGGAGGTGGTGGTGTTCCCATGAGCCTGCTGCCCTTGTCCTTCTAGGTGGAAGAGGTCGCGGGTTTGGGAGGTGCTGCCGAAGAAGCCTTGGCGAGTTGCTGCAGTGCATCTTGTAAATGGTACAAACTGCTGCCACGGTATTCCGGTGGTGGAGGGAGTGGATGTTTAAGGTGGTGGATGGGGTACCAATCAAGCGGGCTGCTTTGTCCTGGATGGTGTCGAGCTTCTTGAGTGTTGTTGGAGCTGCACTCATCCAGGCAAGTGGAGAGTATTCCATCACACTCCTTACTTGTGCCTTGTAGATGGTGGAAAGGCTTTGGGGAGTCAGGAGGTGAGACACTCGCCGCAGAATACCTAGCCTCTGACCTGCTCTTGTTGCCACAGTATTTATGTGGCTGGTCCAGTTAAGTTTCTGGTCAATGGTGACCCCCAGGATGTTGATAGTGGGGGATTCGCCGATGGTAATGCCATTGAATGTCAAGGGGAGGTGGTTAGACTCTCACTTGCCTGGCACTTCTGTGACGCGAATGTTACCTGCCAATTATCAGCCCAAGCCTGAACGTCATCCAGGTCTTGTTGCATGCGGCCATGTACTGCTTCATTATCTGAGGAGTTGCGAATGGCGCTGAACACTGTGCAGTCATCAGTGAACATCCCCATTTCTGATCTTATGTTGGAGGGAAGGTCATTGATGAAGCAGCTGAAGATGGTTGGGCCTAGGACACTGCCCTGAGGAACTCCTGCGACGAAGTCCTAGGGCTGTGATGATTGACCTTCAATCAGCACAACCATCTTCCTTTGTGCTAGGTATGACTCCAGCCAGTGGTGCGTTTACCCCCCGATTCCCATTGACTTGGGTTTTACTAGGGCTCCTTGATGCCAGACTCGGTCAAATGCTGCCTTGATGTCAAGGGCAGTCACTCTCACCTTACCTCTGGAATTCAGCTCCTTTGTCCATGTTTGGACCACGGCTGTAATGAGGTCGGGAGCCAAGTGGTCTTGGTGGAACCCAAACCGGGCATCAGTGCTGCTTGATAACACTGTCGATGACACCTTCCATCACTTTGCTGATGATTGAGAGTAGACTGATGGGGCGGTAATTGCCAGGTTGGATTTCTCCTGCTTTTTGTGGACAGGACATAGCTGGGCAGTTTTCCACACTGGAACAACTTGGCTAGAGGTGTGGCTAGTTCTGGAGCACAAGTCTTCAGCACGATAGCCGGGATGTTGTCGGGGCCCATAGCCTTTGCTGTATCCCGTGCACTCAGTAGTAGGTATTGTAATGATATCAGCAAATAGTGATGGTATTTGCCTGTTTGATCATGATGCCTTACCAGCATATTTGCCTGCTTGATTATTTATGCCTGACCAGCAGAGGGCATGTGAGAGAGGCAGTTTAGTTTAGTTATAGTTTCGTTTTAGATGGATCTCTAAGATGGTGTCTCCTGTAATGCTGTTAACTGAGTTGAACATACTTTAGATAAAAAGCCATTCTCTTTCATGAATGTGTCGTCATTGAACCCACATACAAATCGATACATGGTGTCAGAAGTGATTGAAAGAGAAGAAGAGGAAAAATCTGAAGTTAAATCAGCTCTCCACATATTAGCAAGCCAAAAGAGAACATCGTTACTTACCATTGGAGAATAGCTAACGAAGTGAAAAATGGTAGGATTACACCCACCGGCGAAGCTTCAGTTGACAGGTAATGTGGCTGAAAATTGGAGGAGGTTCAAACAACGTTTGGAGTTGTATTTAGCGGCAATCGGAGCTGACGAGAAAAGTGATAAAATGAAAGCGTCAGTGTTCTTACATGTCGTGGGTGATGAAGCGCTGGAGGTGTAGAATAACTTCACATTCGCTGCTGATGGAGACAAAATGAAGTTGGATAAAATAATGGAACAGTTTGAGGCCTACTGCATACCTAAACGTAACGTGACGTTTGAGAGGCACAGATTTTTCACATGTGTACAGAAAACGGGAGAGACTATTGATCAGTATGTGACTGAACTGAGAAACCGAAGCAAAACATGTGAATTTGGGGGACTGACAGACTCGCTGATAAAAGACAGACTGGTGTGTGGTATTCCAGATAATGGTCTAAGGGAAAGACTGCTAAGAGAGCAAAATCTAGACCTGGGAAAAGCCATAGCACTGTGTAGGGCTACAGAGACTGTGAAGTTGCAGGCAAAGGAGCTGTTCAGTGACAGTAGCTGCAACGTGGATGCAGTGAGAAAGAACGGACACAAACCGTTTAACAAAAAGAGCGCCAATGTGAAAAAAGAGGCGTGGCCAGCAAACAAAAATGAAAGGGGCAATCGAAAGTCATGTAGTCGATGCGGTACACAGCATACACCAAAAAAGTGTCCAGCATATGGTAAAACATGCAATAGTTGCAACAAAAACAACCATTATGCCCGTTGCTGTAAGAACCAAGCGCAACAAAGCAAGGTCCATATAGTAGATGAAAGCGAGATAGAGGAGTTCTATGTAGATGTTGTGTCTGAAAACAAAAAAGAAAAAAAAGAGACTGGATGTTGACACTAAAAGTGAATGACATACACATTCCATTTAAATTGGATACTGGAGCACAAGTTAATGTGATATCAGAGACTGATTTTAAGAAAATTAGACCCAGGCCAAAGATACATGGAATAAAAGTGAAAGTGACAGGATACTCAGGTACTGATATACCAGTGAAAGGAAGATGCATTGTCAAAGTGACACACAAGGACAGAGAGCACACGCTAGCATTAATCGTGGTGCCAAAGGATGTGCAAGCCATACTAGGTTTAAAAGCATGTGAGAGACTGAACCTGGTAAAGAGTCCTCATTGTGGAAAGCGAAGGAGAGACAGTCTATGATGAACTCATGAAAGAGTACAATGACCTATTTCAGGGTCTAGGCTGCCTTCCAGGAGAACACACGATCAGAGTAGATAAAAGTATGCCAACGGTCATACATCCATGCAGAAAAGTTTTGTTTGCTCTTCAAAAGCAACTGAAGGCAGAGTTGGACAGGATGGAAAGCCTGAACGTGATTCAGAAGATAGATGAGCCAACTGAGTGGGTGAGTTCCCTCGTCGTTGTGGACAAAAAGAATGGAAAGCTCAGAATTTGCCTGGATCCAAGAGATCTAAACAGAGCAATAAAGAGAGAGCACTTCAAGCTTCCTACACGTGAGGAAATCATGTCACAGTTTGCAAATGCAAAGTATTTCAGCAAGTTAGATGCATCATCAGGAGTTTGGCAGATGAAACTGGACGAGGCAAGTTCAAGACTGTGCACGTTCAACAGTCCATTTGGCAGATACAGATTCCTAAGGTTACCATTTGGCATTGCCTCAGCTCCTGAAGTGTATCACAAAATTATCCATATGAGCACCTGGAAGGAGTTGATACCTCAATGGATGACATCATAGTATGGGGAACCACGAGAACTGAGCATGACGAGAGACTGAAAAAAGTGCTGGAAGCAACAAGGAAAACAAACCTGAAGCTGAATAGAGAGAAATGCCAGCTCGGGGTGACAGAACTGACATTCGTGGGAGATATCCTTAGCAGTGAGGGCATCAGACCAGATCCCAGAAAGGTGTCCGCCATTGAGAATATGCCAAAGCCACAATGCAAAAAGGACGTGCAGAGGTTTAATGGAATCATCAACTACATGGGTAAATTCATATCCAACCTCTCAGAAAAGATGGCGCCACTGAAAGACTAACTGAAAAGAACATAGAATGGGAATGGAATCATGAGCATGAGAAGTCATGGAGCGATCTAAAGAAACTGCTCACAGAGGAACCAGTTCTGAGGTTTTATGACCCAGCGAGACCCATCAAGATATCATCAGGTGCATCACAGAGTGGGCTCGGTGCCGTTCTTCTGCAAAAATATGACAACTGGCAACCTATTGCATATGCATCGTGCTCAATGACAGATGCGGAGACGCGATATGCTCAAATAGAAAAGGAGCTGCTCAGCATCACATACGCCTGTGAAAGACTTCACCAGTTTGTGGCAGGACAAGCAATCAGTATAGAGACTGACCATAAGCCCTTGATTGCATTGTTCCAAAAGCCACTAAATAGCTGTCCGCTTAGAATACAAAGAATGATGATCAGGCTGCAACGCTATACATTGAATGTTGCGTACACACCGGGTAAGCTGATGTATACAGCAGACACGTTGTCCAGAGCTGTTGACCCAAGTGAGCCCGCAAACACCAAAATGGATGAAAAAGTGAACGCCTACGTGGACATGATCACAAGTGCACTGCCCATAGCAGATGCAAAAATGGAGCTCATAAAGACTGAGACAAACAAAGATGAAACAATGAGACGACTGAGGAAAAGCATCTTGGATGGATGGCCCAACATGAAGCAAGACTGCTCACCTGACATGGCAGAGTACTGGAACTGCAGGGCGGAACTATCAGTGGTCGAAGACATCATCTACAAAGGAAGTAAAATAGTTATCCCAAAGAGTCTGAGAAAAGAGATGCTAAAAAGGATCCATGGAGGACATCTGGGAATCGAAAAGTGTAAGAAAAGAGCACGAGAGGTGATGTACTGGCCACGAATCAACCAAGATGTGACAAATGAGGTGTCAAACTGCACAATATGCCTGAAATATCGAGCAAGCAATCCGGTAGAACCACTAAAGCCACACCCAGTGCCAGACAGACCTTACCAGAAGGTAGGCGTTGACCTATTCGTATGTCAAGGGAAGGACTATCTTGTAGTCACAGACTATTACTCCCTGTATCCAGAGGTTTGTAGACTGTACACCACCACTGCAGATGCTGTGATAAGATGTATGAAAGCCATATTCTCCAGACATGGTACGATAGCAAAATACTGCAGATGTTGGAAATCCGAAATAACAACAGGAAATGCTGGAAAAACTCAGCAGGTCAGGCAACATCCGTGGAGAGAAATTTGAGTTGACGTTTCGGGTTTGACCCTCCAGTTTTGAAGAAGGGTCAAACCCGAAACGTCAACTCAAATTTCTCTCCACGGATGTTGCCTGACCTGCTGAGTTTTTCCAGCATTTTCTGTTGTTATTTCTCTAGACATGGCGTGGCAAGCAAGGTCTTCACAGACAACGGACCCCAGTTTTACAATGCAAGTTTTCGACACTTTGCCAAAGAGTGGGACTTTGTCCACACAACGTCAAGTCCTCACTTTCTACAGTCCAATGGACTAGTGGAAAAATCGGTCCAGACAGTGAAAAGACTGATGTACAAGGCAAAAGACAGTGGAACTGACTTCTACCAGAGCATGCTTGTATACCGCACAATGCCGCTCGAGTGTGGTATGTCACCAGCCCAACTCCTTATGGGACGTCTGCTAAGGTCAAACCTACCCATCCCGGAGAACCTCCTGAAAACAAAAGAGGGGGAGAAAGTGAGGAAGTTCAAAGAACAGAAAGAAAAGCAAAAGTACTACTATGACAGAGGAACACAAAACCTACCTGAACTCCACACTGGTGACTAAGTAAGGTTCAAAGACAAAACAAACATATGGACTCAGAAGGGAACTGTCCTGAGTGAAGTTCAACCAAGGTCATACACCATTCAGACAGATGAGGGTGCTGTTCTGAGAAGAAATCGTCGGGATCTTCTCATGGGACCAGCCACAGCAAGTCAAAAGACTGATACTGTTGAACAACCTGATCACACAGCAGGTCAAAAGACTGATACTGTTGAACAACCTGATCACACAGCTGAGAAATCATCATCTGAGGCAACAACTCAGATTCAAGGACAATCAATCAGAAAATCCTCAAGACGCGCAAAGCCTCCTGAGAGACTCATAGAGCAAGTTTAAGGACTCTTGTTATAGAAGGAAGTAATGTTATCTTATTCTCTCTTCAAGTTTTAGTGTATTTACATATTTCATGTGAACACACAAAACAAGGTTAAAAAACCTTGATAATGATAATGATAATGTAAGTTCATTAAGTGTTATAGTTAAAATGCAGAGTAATACAAAGAAAACATGTAGTTAGATAAAAGTAAAATACTTTTGTTTTAAGAAAGGGAGATGCAATGATATCAGCAAATAGTGATGGTATTTGCCTGTTTGATTATGATGCCTTACCAGCATATTTGCCTGCTTGATTATTTATGCCTGACCAGCAGAGGACATGTGAGAGAGGCAGTTTAGTTTAGTTTTAGTTTCATTTTAGATGGATCTCTAAGATGGTGTCTCCTGTAATGCTGTTAACTGAGTTGAACATACTTTAGATAAAAAGTCATTCTCTTTCATGAATGTGTCGTCATTGAACCCACATACAAATCGATACAGGTATCCTCGGTAGTAGGCCGATATGGATCATCCACTCGGCACTTATTGCTGAAGTTGGCTGCAAATGCTTCAGCCTTGTCTTTTGCACTCACGTGCTTTGAGGATGGGGATATTCTTGGAGCCTCCTCCTCCCGTTAGTTGTTTAATGATCCACCACTATTCACGACTGGATGTGGCAGGACTGCAGAGCTTTATGTGATCCGTTGATTCTGGGATCGCTTAGCCCTGTCTATAGCATGCTGCGTCCACTTTTTAGCATGCATGTAGTCCTCTGTTGCAGCTTCCCCAGGATGGCACCTCATTTTTAGGTACGCCTGGTGCGCTCTTCTACACTCGTTGTTGAACCAGGGCCAGTGGTAATGGTAGAGTGAGGGATATGCCGGGCCACGAGGTTACAGATTGTGGTGGAATACAATTCTGCTGCTGGCCCACAGCGCCTCATGGATGCCCAGTTTTGAGCTGCTATATCTGTTCTGAATCTATCCCATTTAGCACGGTGGTAGTGCCACACAACACGATGGAGGGTGTTCTCAGTGTGAAAACGGGACTTCGTCTCCACCATGATTGTGCGGTGGTCACTCCTACCACTGCTGTCATGGATAGATGCATCTGCGACAGGTAGATTGGTGAGGACGAGGTCAAGAAGGTTTTTCCCTCTTGTTGCTTCACTCACCACCTGTCGCAGACCCAGACTGGCAGTTATGTCCTTCAGGTCTCGGCCAGTAGTGGTGCTACCGAGCCACTTTTGGTGATGGACATTGAAGCCCCCCACCCGGAGTACATTCTGTGCTTCTTCCAAGTGGTGTTCAACATGGAGGAGTACTGATTCATCAGCTGAGGGAGGACGATAGGTGGTAATCAGCAGGAGGTTTCCGTGCCCATGCTTGACTTGAAGCCATGAGACTTCATGGGGTCCAGAGTCAATGTTGAGGACTCCCAGGGCCACTTCTTCCCGACTGTATACCACTGTGCTGCCACATCTGGTGGGTCTGTCCTGCCGGTGGGACAGGACATACCCAAGGATGGTGATGGAGGACATTGGCTGAAAGGTATGATTCTGTGAGTATGACTATGTCAGACTGTTGCTTGACTAGTCTGTGGGACAGCTCTCCCAATTTTAGCACAAGTCCCTAGATGTTGGTGAGGAGGACTTTGCAGGGTACATTGGGTTGGGTGTGCCGTTGCCGTGTCCGTAGCCTGTGCTGAGGTCGATGCCGGGTAGTCTGTCCAGTTTCATTCTTATTATTGTGTTTCGTAGCAGTTAGTTACAACTGAGTGACGTGCTAGGCCATTTCAGAGGGCAGTTAAGAGTCAACCACATTGCTGTGGGTCTGGAGTCACATAAAAGGACATTAGTGAACCAGATGCATTTTTACGACAATCCGGTAGTTTCATAGTTACCATTACTGATACTTGCAATTATTCCAGATTTATTTAATTAACTGAATTTAAATTCCCCAGCTGCCGTGGTGGGATTATGAACCCACATCTCTGGATCATTAATCCAGTGACATTACCACTATGCTACCATTCCCGGGGGAGAAAGGAATAGAAGGATATGTTGATGGGGTGAGATGAAGTAGGGTGGGAGGAGGCTGATGTGGAGCATAAACAGAAGCCGAATGTCCTGTTTCTGTGTGGTAAATTCTATGTAACTTAGGGATGTGCACAGGACCTGTGCCTTCTGCATATAATGTATTGTAGCATAACTTGAATACTTGTAACACTGTGGAAATATTTTTAAATACTGATGAATCTCCCATGGGATATCTGAAGGGAAGGGTTAACAACCCTAGGACATTGTGCATTTAAAAACGAAAGGACGGCCTGTACAGGAATCACTGCAAAAGCCCAAAAACTGATAAGAATGAAATGAGTAAATTTAAAACAAACCTTGGTTTAAGATTGCTGAGACAGCTAGAAATCGTTGGGGGAGAAACATAAACCATTGTCTGGGCAAGGTAGTGGAGGACGGTTAATGGGGTTGCCCCGGTCTTAAAAACAATCTCGGGGAGTTTAGTGATGCACAAACAAACAGCCAACAGTCCAGCGTTGATGCCTAGCAACAAAGGGTGAGCGGCTAAAACGGGACTGCCATTAACTTTTATTCAAGCCTCAACTAGCAAGAACCATATAAGGATGGGCCGAGAGGTCGACATCCCACCAGAAGAGTCAAGTGCCACTTGGCCGCTCTGCTGCCTTGACGTTTGTAATGTACTATCACATGGTTTGTCACATGGTTCAGTATGAACATGCTCAGTTCGCTTTGGCCTAGTAAACTAGCTCCTGGACTAACAACTCATTCTGTCTCTGTCCTTCATTTATTCGACCCACATATATATTATGTTTTTTGCGATGAGAATGGAATCCCAAAGCCATTTTTAGGGATCATGGAAGGACACAGTGTTCGACCTTCGAGTGGAAAAGTTTAAGGTGAATTTGTTACACCTAAACTGAATTTTTTTGGTGATGTTTTACTGTTAATGCTGATGCAGTGAAGGGATTATTACTAGTCCTAGCCCCTTTAGGGCTACCCCGGATCAGGCGTATTCCTCAGATGTTCACTTTCAACTAGAGTTTGAGGTAGCCGAATCCTAAAGACGCTTAATCGGGTCTAAAGGTCCAAACTATCTCTCCCTAAAGGAAAGGAACAACCCGAGAATGTTACCGTCCTCCAGATAGCATTTTTAATAAGTTTAGCTAGACTGTAACGTTCCGGATATTATGAGGGGCCAGAAAACTCCCCCAGAATTCTGCAACTCCTCACCAAAGAGTGTACAGAGATTGAGTTTGCGAGTTTGATACAGAAGTATTATGTGAGACAATTCTAAAAATATATAGATTTATTAAAGAACCGACATATAATTTACAGTTGGTGAGTCAATCGCAACAGTAACAGTTCCAAAAAGAGAAAGCTTTACAATTCTATTATCAGAGATCCTTACTCTCAAATCTTAACTTGCTACAGTTTTACAGTTCTTAGTTTTATTCAGAATGTCCACCAAAATCAAATACAGTACCTTTGATCCCCGAGGTACAAAGAGTTGGAGACTTACAGAGCTGGCTCCGAAGCTGAGAATCACTTTGCCCATTTAAGCGAGTCTACTATCCCATTTGAGAGTTCAATATTTATACCCTTTTCCAGTGGTATTTCCTTTAAGGTTTTCTGCTGATGTAAGCTAATTATCTCTAGTCATTTTTCTGTTGACCCCTGCAGTTCTTACAATCACCTCAGCTGGTAGCACTACAGAACCATGTCTCTCCTCTAGGTATTCTAAATTTATCATAAAAAATGGTGTAACAGCA
This sequence comes from Somniosus microcephalus, assembly GCF_052327205.1. NCBI lineage: Eukaryota > Metazoa > Chordata > Chondrichthyes > Squaliformes > Somniosidae > Somniosus > Somniosus microcephalus. Next base: position 107,984,283 of record NC_141001.1, read on the forward strand.
GGTGTGCTTTACTTGGTATCATTTTTATGAAGGCAGATGTTTGTTACTTTTATGTGCTCCTTTATGAGTTGTAAATTAGAACACCTTATACAGGGTGAACTATTGTCTTGTTCCCAAAGGTAGACTTCAGGAGCCTTTAACCTTCTGTTTCAATAAGGTTATTGATTCAGTGTCAACAACTTATCTTATCTCAATAGCCAGAATGCTATCACAGATTTCTCATAGTTTGGTTTCTAGATTTCCAGACCCAGTTTGTCATGTTTTAATAAGGCCAGAATTCTTTCATAGAATGGAGTATTTTTCTGAATAGGTTATATGGCTTATTCCTTCACAGCAAAATTCTCTGTGCTTCGCCTCTGTGTGTATGTATACACAGCAACATCAGCGTTGATTCTCACAGGTACATGGGTAGCGTGCTGAGTCACTGTTCAACAGGATCGGGACAATCATGGCTACGCCTACGGGATTCATCGTAAGCCTCGGCCTGTGTGACCGAGCTAGCGAACCATTCAGTTCTTACATTGAGTGGATTGAGGTGTTTTTTAAGGTCAATAACATTATTGAGACTGAGGGGGAGAAATTGGGTATCGCCCCATTTGGGGCACAATTATCGGCCGGGCACAAAGTTTAGCGCTTGGCGCTAATTATCGCCTCTAGCTGCAAACTTGGCTTCTATCGCCCCTGGAGGTGATTTGAGCGCTAAATCAGGTGCTACACACCTCTCTTAAGGCGCTAACACCGAGGAGCGAGGCGCTACCGAGGAGTGATGGCGAAGCTTGTGTGATGTCAGTCAGCAATGGAACACAGACACACTGGCGCCAGCCAGTTCTTAAAGGGGAGGGTCGATCTTGCTCTCCATCCACACCCTGCTCATTGCAGCCTTGAATCTCAGCCTGGAGAGACCTGTACATCAACTCTGCTGGAAAGAACAATGGAGAGGTCCAGGGAAAGAGCTCAGAGTGCAGCCCCCATAGTCTCTTCTAAATCAATGCAAGGAAAGTCAAATCAAAATGAACCTGCAAAGTGCTGCTCAGTACCCAAAACTCCTTCACACAGCGTTGAATCTCTCCAGAAGTCTCTCTCTCTCAGAATGCGTGGTGCAAAAATGTTGCTGACAAAAAAGGCCGGAAGCGGTCACCTTTAAATAGCGCTCCCCAAGCCCCTTCCTGACTGCAAAATGCTCCCCTCAACCTGTCGTTGCTAGCGGCAGGCAGGAAGGCAGGGGGGGCGCCACTCAATATCCGGTCCGGGGCGCTACCGGGGCATTGCACGCTCGACTGACGTCATGATCTGCGGGCGCAGGAGATCGTGGCGGTAATGTTTAGCGCCGCAGCAAAATGTCATCAATTTCGCGAGCGGCGCAAACATCGCCGTGCCCGGGCACTAGTTGCTTTGCGCCTCATTAGCGCCCTCTTAGGGCACTAACAGGAGGTGCAAAGCAACTGAATTTTTCCCCTTGAAGGTGCAAATGGGAATGCTCAAGCTGAAAATGAAGTAATTCGTGAACAGAAGAAAACAATTTTTCTAACGGAGATCGGACCAGATGTCTACGGAATGTTGACAAACCTACTGATGCCAGGGAAAATGATGGATGTGTTGTTTGAAGACATTGTCAAGAAACACAAGGACCATTTTGAACCAAAGCCATTAGAAATAGCAAAGAGCTGTAAGTTTGGAACCAGAAACCAAAAACAAAGTGAAACCATCAATGAGTACATTGTAGCTCTTAGAAACCTGTCTTTGCATTGTAACTTTGGCACATTTTTGGATCGTGCGTTGCGAGAAACGTTTGTGTGTGGACTGGTGGATGAGTGCACACAGTCCAAGTTACTGAACACTCCGAACCTAACATTTGACATAACATGCAAAATTGCCCTATCTATGGAGATGGCGTCTAAGAATGCTGGGGAGCTCCATCCAACTCAAGTGACTAGTGCAGCTGAGGTCTATAGTCACAAAGCTACCGCCAAACCTAAAGCTGTGAGACCGAGTCAAAAGCATGTCGGTGAGAGCAGTTCAGTGAATTGTTATTGCTGCAATGGAAATCACTCACCACAGTCCTGCCAATACAAAAATGTGACGTGTTTTCACTGCCAGTAGCAAGGCCATATTTCAACAACTTGCAGAGCTTGATCTAAAGCAGGAAGTAAGAACAATTGTAGTGGCAATGCAAAGCAGCGACAACAAAAGGGAGGAATTCATAATATTGAAGTGAACACACATAATGGCCTAGAAATTCGGGTCTCCACGGGTGAGTACGCACGGGGTACTCACCCGTAAGCCCAATGGAAGTGCCGGTTTCATGCATGCACTGCACATGAGCGGGAAACTGGCACTTCCGTTCCCCTGAAAAAAGGTGTTAAGAGGTGGAACACGTGCGCAGGAGAGGCAGCGCGTGCGCTTCAAACTTACGTTTTTTTCCCAGGTTTTCCCAGGAGGGTAAGTCTCCAGGAGTTACACTTTTAAAAAGCAGGCGCAAGGCCTGCTTTTAACAAGGTAAGTGGTGAATTAATTAAAATTAAAACATTTTTTCCACAGGTTTATTATTTTTAAATACTATAAAGAAAGGTAAGTTTATTTTTAGCCCCATTAGAAAATGTAATTAATTTTTTCAAAAATTTAAATTATTGTTTAAAATAGTTATTTCATGTAATTTATAGTTATTTTTAAAATGTGATGTTTGTTTTTAATTTATTTGAAGATTTAGTGATGTTTTGGGGCTTATAGTATTTATAGGTTTGACAGCTCTTCCTGTCAAACTTATGAATGAAGCATTCCCTGCTACCATTGGCTCTCCATGGCCCATGTGATCCCAGGGGACGCATCGAACTAACTGTGCCCCTGGGATACGCAAGCACTGCGCGCCGGCAGTTGGAGGAGGCCCAAGATCGGAATCCCACGCGGGCCCACAACTCAACGGCCGGCGCGCAAGGTAAGTGCAGGTCGGGGGCTTACACCTGCGGGAAGCCCCCGACCCGAATTTCTGGGCCGATATTGAAGAACTGGCATCTACAGTATCTGTGCCACTAGTGTCAATGCTAACAGTCGTGAGAAAGACTTCCATACAAAACTTTTGATCAACAAGTAATATATTGATATGTGTATCAACACAGCAGCGGACTGCTCTATCATGAGTAAGGACACATATGAGAGTAAGTTTAATCAAATACCACTTACAAAGTGTACCGTAGAGTTAAAAACCTACTCTGGAGAATTCCTAGAGCTATGTGGACAAATGGAATGTACAGTTCAGCACAATGGCCAGTCAGTAAAGCTGCCTATTATTGTAGCGAGCTACAACAGGCCAACCCTCATGGGCAAGGACTGGTTGAGAAAGTTGAAACTAGACTGGAAAAACATCTTCAGTTAAAAATACTTCACAGAAGCGACTTGACACAATGCTGAAATAGTATAAAAGCATGTTCTCAGACAGTTATGAGGGCATCACTGGATATGACATGCATATCCGCATTGAGTTCAACATGAAGCCTGTCTATTGTAAGGCAAGGCTGGTCCCCTATGCGTTGAAAAATCAGGTGGAGGAAGAGCTAGAGAAACTGAGAGAGAACGGAGTGCTAGTAAAAACTGACAAAAGCGAATGGGCTACCCCGATTGTGGTAGTGCCCAAAGCAGACAAAACTGTACACTTGTGCGGTGACTACAAAGTTACTATCAACCAAGCAGTTGAGGATGAACAGTACCCTTTACCTACATCACAAGATTTGTACACAGCACTCTCTGGGTCAAAGGTTTTCTCTAAGCGTGACCTGTCGCACGCTTACGCTCAGCTGAATGTTGACAAAGAGAGTCAACAGTATCTCACTATCAACACACACAAGGGACTGTACTCATACACCAAGCTGCTGTATGGTGTAAAGTCCTATCCCAAAATCTTCCAGGCTACGATGGATAAGATTTTGCAAGGAATTCCAAATTGCTTATGCAATCAAGACAATGTGCTGATTGCAACAAGTAGTGAGGAAGAAAATCTAGAAGTGTTAGATATAGTGCTTCAAAGGTTGAATTCCCACAATGTAAAATTGAAAAGGAACAAATATGTTTTTGTGCAGCCCAAGGTTATGTACTTTGGTCTAAAAGTTGAAGTGAAACACATGGGTTCAAATACTACAACTGAACGTACCATAGATGAGTTGAGGTCTATCTTCGAATGTCACGGCTTACCTGAAGAGCTTGTTTCTGACAATGGTCTTCAGTTCTGTTCTGCTCTATTCCAAGAGTTCATGAAATGGAACGGTATCAAACATACTGTCGCTCCACCATATCATCCAGCTTCAAACGGAGCAGCCGAAAGGTCAGTCAGAATAATAAAAGAAGCTCTCAAAAAACAAGTGTTGCAGGGTTGTTCGGGACTCAGCATGAAGCAACATTTGGCAAATTTCTTGCTGACGTACAGAACTACTCCGCACACTACAACTGGATATATCCCAGCAGAACTCTTGATGAAGAGGAGATGGCGAACACGATTGAGTCTTGTTCAACCAAATTTGGCCTCAAGAGTTGAACAGAAACATTGGCCCAGTAATTCCTGTCACAACGTGTGAGTACGGACGGGGTACTCACGCGTGTGGCCGGAGGAATTGCCGGTTTTCAGCATGCACAGCGCATGCGCTGAAAACCGGCATTTCCTGTCCTCTGACCCAAGGGGTTAAGAGGCAGAGCGCGCGTGACTGCACAGGCAGCGCGTGCGCAGTGAAATTCCTTTTTTTTTTTCCCCAGAGTTGCCCGAGTGTAAAGGCCTCCGTTTTTTACGCGTGGAAAAACCAGATGTAAGTACTTAGTTTTACAGGTAAGTGGGCTTTTAGTACAATTTAGAACATTTTTTTCCACAGGTTTATTATTTTTAAAGAATTTACAGTAAGGTAAGTTTAGTTTTAGACCCTATTTTTTAAAAATTTATTTTTTTCAAAAAATTGATTAATTGTTTAAAACATTTTTTTAAACTTATTTATAGTTAATATAATCAGCGGGATGTTGTTTAAAATTTTATTTAAAGTTTAAGTAGTGTTTTGGCAGCCCATACTTTTCATGAGTTTGACAGTTCTTACTGTCAAACTCATGAATGAGTTTCCCCTCCCCTGATTGGCTGCTCAGTGCTCACCTGATCCCAGCCGGCACATCGCACTAACTACGCCGCTGGATCAGGTAAGCACATCGTGCCGACATCTGAACCGGGCCAGTGACAGGAAATGCAAGCAGGCCCGGGCTTCAGATGTCAGCGCGCCGGGTGAGTGCACATCGGGGGCTTGCACGCGCGGCAAGCTCCCGATCCTAATTTCAGGGCCATTATTATGACAGCAATCGGAAAGAATGCAGTTTCAAACAAAACGAGTGTCTTCGTGTTCTCAGTCCCCCTGGCAAGTCGAGTTCACACAAGTGGAATATAGGAACCATGGTAGAGGTTGGTGGAACAAAGGGATATTTGGTTGAAATTGGTGACAACATCTGAAGCGTTCATGTAGATCAAATGATCTCTGCTAGAGGTTAACCAAGATGTGACCTTGAACCACTTGATCATGAACACATACATGAGTTTGACTGAGTTCAGACTTCAGAAACTGAAGTACCAGGTTCAAATAAATCTGAGATAGAAACAGGATCATCTTTGAGTTCAGAGCCAGAACAAAACAGCCCGAAAATTGGTTCAACGCCAAAACCTTTTTGTAAGGAGATCAGGAAGGCTCCGCAAACCTCTTATTAAACTGGATTTGTAGTTCATTTGTAGCATTTGTGGTTGATTTAAAAGAAAAAAAGCCAGGAGATTATGTTATGCAGTACATGTAATGCTGGGAAAGGCAGGACGATAGTTTTGTTGTATTTGAGGGGGGAATATGTACATTTTATTTAAGGGGAAAGCAGTGTAATGTATTATCACATGGTTTTTCACATGATTTAGTATGAGCAATCTCAGTTCGCTCTGGCCTAGTAAACTACCTCCTGGACAAGCAACACATCCTGTCTCTGTCCTTCATTTGTTCTACCCACATATATTACAAGTTGATTCCTTAGTTTAAAGGTCATATGTATTGCTTGAGGCTGTCTTTATTCTTGTATAAACTGTTTCAACGCAATCTTAAATAACTAAAGGGAACTTTGATTGATTAGCGTACAAAGTAGTGTGACTTTATTTGGCTGGCTACTATCCAAGCCCACAGTTCAATGGAACGTCTGTATCCCTACGCACCCAAGTGGAAGGCAAATTAAAGAGGTATAAGAGGCCCCGGAGATTTCATTACATCTCCACTGAGGGCCTCGGAAAAGAACAAGGCCTTCAGCAGGTAATTCAGCTAAACTAGAGTGGAAGAAGGCCCCCTCCACCTGTCTCACGTGGAGGCATTCCTGCCACTACCCCAGGCCAACCGCTAGGCTTCACCTGGTGCTCGCGGGAATCGGCAGGGTCTGGGCTAGACAAAGGGAAATCTGCTGGGCAACCTGACCTCTAATTCCACCTTCTTCTCCTTTCCAGGCATTTCCAGGCAGCGGGTGGGGAGGTGGTGGCCAGTGGTGTTAGCGGCAGGGGGAGGGAAAATGAGGCCGTGCGGTGAGGCGTCCAATTTTTGCCCCTTTCCTGCCACTTCAGGAACGATAGCAGAGGAAAATTCATGCCTTCAATATAACTCCCCTCCCTCCATTTGCCTCATGTGGGGCCAGTATCCCAGACCAGCCACCAGGCTTCCTGATCTTAATCTGTGTGTATTTTTCATCAACAAAAACCAAATTTGGAGAATTTTGAACGAATACTGCCTCCAATCATGCTTGTGTTATGTTAACAGCTGGAACAGCGTCCAATTATTTGTGATTATTTCCTGTGTATTGTTAATTAGAGCACCTTCTAATTATCATCTGCTTATCACCTGGATTTTACTGACAGTTAAAAAATGTAAGTAGGTCAGGCATGGAGACACGGAGCAGCCATTCAATCGAGCCTGACCCATTCCCCCTGGTGGGTGGGTCAATAACCAGAGGTCATAGATTTAAAATCAGTGGTAAAAGATCTCGAGGGGAGAGGAGGAGAAATTATTTCACTCCGAGAGTTGTCGGGATCGGGAACGCTCGGCCTGAAAAGGTGGTGGAAGCTGATTCCATCAATAACTTTAAAATGGAGTTGGACGGGTAATCGAGGATGAGGAACTCACAGGGTTAACGACAAAAAGCGAGGATGTGGGACTGAGCGCAACCGCTCTTTCAAAGAGCCAGCACAGGCAACGACGGGCCGAATGGCCTCCCTCAGTGCTGTAAATTTCAATGATTCTATGGTAGGTGCAGACGGTAAGTACTGCAGGGAATTCAGGGCCAGAGTGATCTCCTGGACTAGTGTCGATCACCTAGCTGGGTCGGAGTGGAATTTCCCAGATTTTTTCCCCAAATTGGCCTGGGTTTTTATTTTATTTTGCCTCTCCCAGGAGATCACATGGTTTCAGGTGGGGTGGGGTGTATATATTGTGATACACAAGGTATCGCAATTGTGTGGGACAAGCTCCCTGGACCAGAGGGTCTTTTCCTGTCAGTCATTGTTCGTATGGTACAACTTATGCACCCTGTGACGCCCACCTCCCCCCTCTAATTGCTGCACCTTGCATGCCATCTCACTGTGTGTTCTCAACTTTATAAATGGTAAGCGATAAAAGTCAAGTCGGTAGGTGAAGGAATATGTATAAAATATAAAGGCCATCCATTAGCAGTTCACAGAATAACAGACGGAGTTGTGGAATACAATCTCCAAAGCTCTAGGAACATTCCTTGAAAACTATTTCATAAGAATGGAATTTCACCTATTCAGTCACTGCAGAGCAATGGCCCTCATCTTACTCTCCACATGGCATAAGCATGCCTATTGTTATGAAACAGAGAATCCTCTAACTCATTGTGAACATCACTGACATGAATCTTGTCATTCATGTGAAAATTACTTATCAAATCAAATCAAATCAACTTTTATTGTCATTGTTAGTGCACAAGTGCAGTACAATGAAATGTAGGCTTGCGGCTCCCGAGAGTGTACATTTAGATTAAGACATTTAAACATTCAACATACATTTGGCTTGTAATACATTAACATAAACATAACCATAATAAAGTGCATTGGCAGATGTGCAGGCTTTAGAGTTTATTTGTGGAGTTCAGTAGGATGACAGCCCTGGGAAAGAAGCTGTTCCTAAATCTGGTCGTACGGGTGCGAATGCATCTGTAGCGTCTCCCAGATGTAATAATACTGGGTGGCCTGCTAGTGGCGCTGTCCAGGGAGAGTATAAATACTCGGGCATGGGCCCAGCTTGTGCAGGACATTCTTTAACAGGAACTAGTGAAGGACACAACTAGATCTCCATGTTGAAAAACAGTTGATTAAAGCCTTGTTTAATACTCCGACCAAGTGTCTAGTAGTTTTCTTACATCAAACACCATGGGAGATTATTTACTAGATGTTTATTATGTTATATCTGTTTTCCTACTCTTCAAAGGTCATTTTTAGGATGTGAAACACTTTGGGACATCCTGAGAATGTGAAAGGCTCTATATCAATGCAAATTCTTTCCTTTAATTGGTATATAGAAAGAAAGAACTTGCATGTATATGGAGCCTTTCACACCCTCAGAATGTCCCGAAGCACTTTACAGTCAATGAAGTACTTTTTAAGTGTAGTCACTGTTGTAACGTGGGAAACACCTGAGATGGGTGAAGAATTGTCAAGGATCTTTCCTTGGCCCCCTCCTATTTACTCATCTACATGTTGCCCCTCGGCGACATCACCCGAAAACACAGTGTCAGTTTCCACATGTACGCTGACGACACCCAGCTCTACCTCACCACCACCTCACTAGGCCCCTCCACTGTCTCCAGATTGTCACGCTGCTTGTCCGACATCCAGTCCTGGATGAGCAGAAATTTCCTCCAGCTAAATATTGGGAGGGCTGAAGACATTGTCTTCAGTCCGTTCCCTAGCCACCGACTCCATCCCTCCCCCTAACATCTGACGGAGGCTGAACCACACTGTTCGCAACCTTGGTGTCATATGTGACCCTGAGATGAGCTTCTGACCACATATCCACTCCATCACTAAGACTGCCTATTTCCACCTCAGTAACATCGCCTGACTCTGCACATATCTCAGCTCATCTGCTGCTGATACCCTCATCCAGGCCTTCATTACCTCTAGACTTGACTATTCCAACGCACTCCTGGCCAGCCTCCCATTTTCTAGCCTCCATAAAATTGAGGTCATGCAAAACTCTGCTGCCCCTGTCATAACTCACTCCAAATCCCATTCACCCATCAACCCTGTGCTTGCTGACCTACATTGGCTCCCAGTTAAGCAACACCTCGGTTTGAAAATTCTCATCCTTGTCTTCAAATTCCTCCATGGCCTCGCCCCTCCCTAGCTCTGTAATCTCTTCCAATCCTACAACCCTCCGAGGTATCTGTACTCCTCCAATTCCGGCTTCTCGATCATCCCCGATTTTAGTCGCTCCACCATTGGCAGCCGTGCCTTCAGCTGTCAAGCCCCTAAGCTCTGGAATTCCCTCCTCTCTGCCTCTCTTTCCTCCTTTAAGACACTCCTTAAAACCTACTGATGTAATAAAACTCACTACACACTTGGTTTGAGTATAAAGCAAGGCTTTAATCAACTTGTTTCAGAACATGGAGGTCTAGTTGTACTTCACTAGTTCCTGTATTACAAAATGTCCCTAACAAGCTGGGCCCACGCCCGAGTATTTATACTCCTTGGACGGCGCCACCAGCTGGCCGTCCAGCGTTATTTCATGAGTAGTTTCTTGATGATGATGAGATTTATAACACCTACCTCTTTGACCAAGTTTTTGGTCATCTGTCCTAATATCTCCTTATGTAGCTCGGTGTCAAATTTTGTTGGATAACGCTCCTGCGAAGCACCTTGGGACGTTTTACTATTTTAAAGGCACAATATAAATGCAAGTTGTTGTTGTTGTTGTCATGACTACTGTACACCACAGGATAATATTTTGCTAAAATGTGATTGATTGATTAAATGACAAGAATGACCAGAAGTGATACTACAGCGATGGTTATTGGATCGGTTTGGCCCCCAGTTGCATGGCATTGGGAGCTGATTGATTGAAGGAGGTGTTGAAGAGACAGTAACCTCTGGGATCTCTGATTCTACTATCTGATTGGTTGAAAGTAGCCCGCTCACTTACTGGCGCAGACACAAAACTTGACAATCCAGTTTAAACCTTTTGATTCAAAGTGGCTGAATTTGAATGATCTGTTATTTCAAATTGAAATTGTGCCAAATTAAAAGCTCTTCCCTGTTGTTTTATTAAAATTTCTGAATTTGAACTATTGGTATAATTCCCCAAAAAAATTGACTTTGAATCAACAGTAGATTGCCCATGGTGTGCTCATAAATAAAAAAAGTGAAAAAAGGAATATAATTGAGTGTTTAAATAAATGTATTCCTCACCCACTTACATACATGAATAAATCTGTATTACTCACCAGTCCCTTTCCTTGTTATATTATAATTAGAAACGGATTAGATGGGTATCAGAAACATGTAGAAAATGTATCAGCTTTATTCAAAATACATGTAATATACAGTTAGAAATATGTATTGCTGAATAAATTTATCCAACTATATAAATCTAAATATATCAAATTATAAATTACCCATTTTTCGGATGAGATGTTAAACCGAGGCCCCATCTGCTCTCGCAGGTGGATGTAAAAGATCCCACGGCACTATTTCGAAGAAGAGCAGGGGAGTTATCCCCGGTGTCCAGGCCAATATTTATCCCTCAACCAACATCACTAAAAAACAGATTATCTGGTCATTATCACATTGCTGTTTGTGGGAGCTTGCTGTGCACAATTTGGCTGCCGCATTTCCCACATTACAACAGTGACTGTATTTCAAAAGTACTTCATTGGCTGTAAAGCACTTTGGGGCGTCCTGCAGTTGTGTAAGGCGCTATAGAAATGCGAGTCTTTCTTTCTTATTATGACATAAAATGATGCATAAATATCATATCATTCAACGTATAATCTTTCCTGCTTGAAAGCTGTCTGCAATCTCACTGTATCGCATGGTTCATACTCTAGTGTATGTAATTTCACTGTTTACAACACTGTTGCTGTTATAATTCAGGCTATTTCCCAACCTCTCCTGTCTTCTGATCACAGCAAAAGGTGATTTTCATAAACTGACCTAGTTTCCTATTAGTCCTTATATGTCCTGACCAGGTTTAAGAACTGGCCTTTAATTATGGTACTTAGTCCACAGGAGGTTATGTGGGATGGCCACCCCACTTACCTGTCTCTCCTCAAAGGCAGAAAATACCACACTGACAGACCAATGCTTGCAGGCTAAAACTATTGGTCAGATTTATTTACACATTAATTCATGCACAGAAGTCAAATGAAACAGAAAGATACCGAATCAATCCATAAACAGTTAAAACCCTGTTTAGAATTGATTTTTTAGAGTCTGATAAGACTTTTCGATCATGTTTATCTCTTGTTGGACCTTACCGATTCAATATTACACGTGGATTTCCCGCCAGGTGTAAAGACTATGACAGGAGTCCCAGTACATATTCTGTCCAATGGTCTGAGTAGTCAATCATCCATGATGAAAGACACAATAGTAAGATTTATTGGACAGAATACTAATGAACAGGGGAGAGAAGAGGAGATTTTGTTTTTTACGCAGTGAGTTGTTATGATCTGAAATGCAGGGGACTGGGTCTAATTAGGGAATGGTAGCATAGTGGTAATGTTACTGGACTAGTAATCTGGAGACCTGGATTAATGATTCCGGAGATATGAATTCAAATCCCACCACGGCAGCTGGGGAATTTAAATTCAAATAATTAAACAAATCTGGAATAAAGGTTAGTATCAGAATGGTGACCATGACACTACCAGATTGTCGTAAAAGCCCATCTGGTTCACTAATGTCCTTTAGGGAAGGAAATCTGCTGTCCTTACCTGGTCTGGCCTATATGTGACTCCAGACCCACAGCAATGTGGTTGACTCTTTCAGAAAATGCTGGAAATACTCAGCAGGTCAGGCAGCATCTGTGGAGAGAGAAACAGAGTTAACGGGGTTGATTTTAACTCAGCCGTGAGGCAGGCTTTGAGGCGTGTGGGGGGTTAAAATTGCAAAAACTGGGGGTCGGGGCCCCCCCGCCGCCTGGTTCCCGACCCCGAGCTGAGCCATTTTAACCCAGGCGTGTCTGATGGTCCCGAATCAGTCTGGTCTTTAAGGCCCTTAATCAGCAATAATTGGCCTTTATAATCCCATTTCAACAGGCCCTTGCATTTTTAACCCTTTTCCCACTTAACACACGCCTGGTGGGGATCACGTCTGTGAAACCTGGCGTAGGCACTATTGGCTTGCTGACTATCAGCTGCAGGTCAACCATTAAAGAGGAGATTTGATCAGTCATCATTTGCAGGTGGCAGGACTTTGATTTTTCAGGCCTGGGGCAACTTTTACCAGGCTTAACCACACCTGTGGAAGGTTGGATCCTCACACACATCTCCAGTGTGACCTACTGGGAAACCCCGCTCGCCACCTTCACTCAGCGCTTCCTCAACGGATGCATATACCAGAAGCATGGGAGCCATTTATTTCCTTCCCTTCTGGGCATTAGATGAGCTCGAGCACCAGCCGCGACACCAGCAGAACCAGGAACAACAGCAGCAGCAACAGGAGCGCCAGGCTGCTGCTCACCCACCTGAAGCTGCACAGGCCAGAAGGGGCCAGCGCTTGGAAGTGGCTTGAGAGCACCTTGCTGCACATCAGGGGGCCATGGGGACCCGTATCTGCACTGGCAGTCCTACTCAGAAGGACTTCCATGAAGGTCTGGTTTCTCTGTTCAATAGATCCCCATCGCTCCTCAAGAGATGTCATTCTATTATGAACACTCACCATTTTTTCCATACCCTGGCGACTTATCTCCTCCATGGAGGTTGCCATCCTTTCCATGGTGATGTGTTCATGCGCCAATGACTCCACAAAGGCTCTGCTCATGTTCGCTATGGACTCCTCCATTTGCTCCACACTCACATCGACCCTGGAGACAAAACCTGCCAGAGACTCCTGCATCTGTTCCTGGAATTCCAGCCCCGCTGATCTTATGGATGGATCCAGAGGCAGAGGGTCGACATGCAGCTGAGCCGAGCTGGCAGAGTCCTGCGCCCTCCGACTAGCACTCTCCACTGCTGTCCCTGTCTCCACAATCTGCTGATGCTCACTTGTGAGCTGTGATACACCAGGTGACAACACTACTCTATGTCCCGAAGGTCCCACCGAGGTGTGAGTGTCTGCGCTGGTGCTGGGTGCGGTGAATTCTGCTGACGCTGCGCCCTCAGAGGTTGAAGATTCCTCTGAGGAGTCTGGAAGCTCAGGCTCTTCCTCCTGGACAGTGGGGACGGGGGCTCTCGATGGTCCTGTGGGGGAGTAAAGGAAAGGGTTAGAGATGTGAGGTCAAGGTTACATGCACATTGCGTATTGCAGATGATCATAGGTCCATCTGTCATAGCTTCAGAATCATTATCAGTGACTCATACAATGTCAATGAGGGAGATGGAAAACTATTCTGTCACCAGCTTGCTGTGATTCACCCATCTGTCCGTCCCCCACTTGCGCCTCATCCTCCAGTCCTACGATCCCCAGGACCGCCTCCTCCCTGGGGGTGAGGTGGGCTACTGATGATGGCCCTCCTCCTGTCCTCGCTCGTTCTCTTTTATTGTGAGCTCTCTTTTCCTGCAGTGAGGGAGACAAGTGGCGTTTGAGTGAGAATGAAGGAGTGAGTGTAGAGAATCTATAGCATAGATGCTTAGAAGGAGACAAAGATGGAGTGAGGTGGCAAGACCAAGGGCCCTCCCTGTGTGTTGTCAGTTGTTTTCATAGCATCAGAGTAATAAGGAGTGTGAGGGCTGCATAGTTGAATAGTTAGGTGAATGTGAGCATAGAGGGAGAGGGAATGGGTAAGGGTGCATGGATGTCAATGTCAAGTGGAATGTGGAGGAAGCGATTGCTAAAGCTGAGTGCTGGTGAGGAGAGGCAATGGAGATCAGATTGAGAGTGATGGGAACTTCATACTCACTTTTCCAGTGTGCTGAAGGTCATGAAATCTCTTCCTGCACTGTATCCAGGTTCTGCGGGTAGCCGATAAGGAGTTGACCTCCTCTGCCACTTGCAGCCACGCAGCCTTTGTCTGCTGGGGAGGCATCTTCCTCCCTGATGAAGGGAAGAGCACCTCCTTGTGAGCTCTTGCTCCCTCCACTAAAGCCTGCAGGGCAACGTCGTCAAAATGGGGTGCAGACCTCGGTCTTTCTCTGGCCATTCTGCTTCCAGCTCAGTGTATCAGCAAATGCCAAAAGGTTGGCAGTCTGCAGAAGAAGCAAGGCTTGTTGCAGACCCTAAATGCAGCAGCAATAATGACGTCATATTCTGCGACTTTCTGACTGGAAATACTCATTTGCCAAGGGTTCCCACACGTTGGAAATCAATTGGCCAATTGAGTTAAAATTGCATCAATCTCACACACCCATTTAGATTCGTGTGGGAAACACCAAATTCGAGGAACCCGACAATTCCCTGCACCTGAGTTAAAATCGACCCCAACGTTTCAGGTCGATGACCCTTCGTCAGAACTGGAAAAAGCTGGAGATCGAACAGGTTTTTAAGCAAGTGTAGGGGCCGGGAAAGGGGGGAGGGGAGGAAAGAACAAAAGGGAAGGTCTGTGATAGGATGGAAGGCAGGAGAGATTAAGACACCTCCGTTCAGTCCGTAAGGGTGACCCCGAGCTTCCGGTCGCCTGTCACTTTAATTCTCCGCTCCATTCCCACTCTGACCTCACCGTCCTCGGCCTCTTACACTGTTCCAGTGAAGCTCAGCGTAAGCTCGAGGAACAGCACCTCATCTTTCGATTAGGCACTTTACAGCCCTCTGGACTCAACATAGAGTTCAACAATTTCAGACCATAACCTCGGCCCCTATCTTTTTTTCATTTATTTTTTTTTCTCTCACATGGCAGCTGTCTTTCATTCTGCCATCGCCATTTACACTTCATCCAGAACCATCTTTTGTTTATAACTTGTCCTATTACCATCTCCTTTTGCCTTGCACCATCTCTTAATGTCTCTTAATCTCTCCCGCCTTCCATCCTATCACAGACCTTCCCTTTTGTTCTTTCCTCCCCTCCCCCCTCTCCCTCCCCCCTGCACTTGCTTAAAAACCTGTCCCATCTCCAGCTTCTTCCAGTTCTGACGAAGGGTCATCGACCTGAAACGTTAATTCTGTTTCTCTCTCCACAGATGCTCCCTGACCTGCTGAGTATTTCCAGCATTTTCTGTTTTTAATTTCAGATTTCCAGCATCTGCAGTATTTTGCTTTTGTATTAGTGGATGACTCTTAATCGCCCTCTGAAATGGCCTAGCAAGCCATTCAGTTGTAAAAAACCGCTACGAAAAACAATAAGAATAAGAATAAAACGGGACGGACCACCTGGCATCGACCACGGCACTGGCTACGGACACAACAATGGCACACCCAGCCCAGTCGAGCCTGCAAAGTCCTCCTCACTAACATCTGGGGACTTGTGCCAAAATTGGGAGAGCTGTCCCACAGACTAGTCAAGCAACAGCCTGACATAGTCATACTCACAAATTCATACCTTTCAGCCAATGTCCCAGACTCCTCCATCACCATCCCTAGGAATGTCCTAGTCCCACCGCCAGGACAGACCCACTAGATGTGGCGGCACAGTAGCATACAGTGGGGAAGGAGTGGCCCTGGGAGTCCTCAACATTAACTCTGCACCCCAAGAAGTCTCATGGCTTCAGGTCAAGCATGGGCAAGGAAACCTCCTGCTGATTAACACCTACCGCTCTCCCTCAGCTGATGAATCAGTACTCTTCCATGTTGAACCTGAGAAAGCTGCAACACAGGACTACATGCATGCTAAACAGCGGAAGCAGCATGTTATAGACAGAGCTAAGAGATCCCACAATCAACGGATCAGATCAAAGCTCTGCAGTCCTGCCACATCCAGTCGTGAATGGTGGTGGACCATTAAACAACTAACGGGGGGGGGGGGGGGTGGGGGAGGCTCCATGAACATCCCCATCCTCAATGATGGTGGAGCCCAGCACAGAAGTGCAAAAGACAAGGCTGAAGCGTTTGCAACCATCTTCAGCCAGAAGCGCCGAGTGGATGATCCATATTGGCCTCCTCCTGTGGTCCCCACCATCACAGAAGCCAATCTTCAGCAAATTTGATTCACTCCGCGTGATATCAAGAAGTGATTGAGCGCACTGGAGACAGCAAAGGCTGTGGGCCCCGACAACATCCTGGTTGTCATTCTGAAGACTTGTGCTTCTAGCCAAGCTGTTCCAGTCCAGCTACAACACTGGCATCTACCCAACAATGTGGAAAACTGCCCAGGTATGTCCTGTCCACAAAAAGCAGGTCAAATCCAATCTGGCCAATTACCACCCCATCAGTTTACCCTCAATCATCAGCAAAGCGATGGAAGATGTCGTCAACAGTGCTATCAAAGGGCACTTACTCACCAACAACCTCCTCACCAATGCTCAATTTGGGTTCCACCAGGACCACTTGGCTCCAGACCTCATTACAACCTTGGTTCAAACATGGACAAAAGAGCTGAATTCCAGAGCTGAGGTGAGAGTGACTGCCCCTTGACATCAAGGCAGCATTTGACCGAGTGTGGCATCAAGGAGCCCTAGCAAAATTGAAGTCAATGGGAATCAGGGGGAAAACTCTTCACTGGCTGGAGTCATACCTAGCACAAAGGAAGATGGTTGTGGTGGTTGGAGGTCAAACATCTCAGCCCCAGGACATCACGGCAGGAGTTCCTCAGGGCATAGAATCATAAAGAGTTACAGCATGGAAGGAGGTCATTTCGGCCCATCGTGTCCGCGCTGGCCAACAAAGAGCTATCCAGCCTAATCCCACTTCCCAGCTCTTGGTCCATGGCCCTGCAGGTTAGAGTCTCCCAAGTGCACATCCAAGTACTTTTTAAATGTGGTTAGGGTTCCTGCCTCTACCACCCTTTCAGGCAGTGAGTTCCAGACCCCCACAACCCTCTGAGTGAAGAAATTTCCCCTCAAATCCCCTCTAAACCTTCCACCAATTACTTTAAATCTGTGCCCCCTGGTTTTGACCCCTCTGCTAAGGGCCGTGTCCTCGGCCCAACCATCTTCAGCTACTTCATCAATGACCTTCCCTTCATCATAAGATCAGAAGTGGGGATGTCCGCTGATGATTGGACAGTGTTCAGTTCCATTCGCAACTCCCCAGATAATGAAGCAGTCCATGCCCGCTTGCAGCAAGACCAGGATGGCATTCAGGCTTGGGCTGATAAGTGGCAAGTAACATTCGTGCCAGACAAGTGCCAGGCAATGACTATCTCCAACAAGCGAGAGTCTAACCACCTCCCCTTGATATTCAACAGCATTACCATCGCTGAATCCCCCACCATCAACATTCTGGGGGTCACCATTGGCCA
Source organism: Somniosus microcephalus (assembly GCF_052327205.1). Classification (NCBI taxonomy): domain Eukaryota; kingdom Metazoa; phylum Chordata; class Chondrichthyes; order Squaliformes; family Somniosidae; genus Somniosus; species Somniosus microcephalus. The sequence goes on from NC_141001.1 coordinate 108,001,820, forward strand.
GAAACTTAACTGGACCAGCCACATAAATACGGTGGCTATAAGAGCAGGTCAGAGGCTGGGTATTCTGCGGCAAGTGACTCCCCAAAGCCTTTCCACCATCTACAAGGCACAAGTCAGGAGTGTGATGGAATACTCTCCACTTGCCTGGATGAGTGCAGCTCCAACAACACTCAAGAAGCTCGACACCATCCAGGACGAAGCAGCCCGCTTGATTGGCACCTGATCCACCACCTCAAACATTCACTCCCTCCACCACCGGCCCACCGTGGCTGCAGTGTGTACCCTCTACAAGGCTTCTTCGGCAGCACCTCCCAAACCTGCGACTTCTACCACCTAGAAGGACAGGGGCAGCAGGCACATGGAAACGCCATCACCTGCAAGTTCCCCTCCAAGTCACACACCATCCTGACTTAGAAGTATATCACCGATCCTTCATCGTCGCTGGGTCAAAATCCTGGAACTCCTTCCCTAACAGCTCTGTGGGAGTACCTTCACCACACGGACTGCAGCGGTTCAAGAAGGCAGCTCACCACCACCTTCTCAAGGCAACTAGGGATGGGCAATAAATGCTGGCCTTGCCAGCAACGCCCACATCCCATGAACGAATAAAAAAAATTGGATAGCTCTTTCAATGAGCCGGCACAGGCACAATGGGCCAAATGGACTCCTTCTAAGTTGTTTGATTCTATGAATATTTGCCATACCCCTGCCAGCCCTAATCCAATTATCCCTTCTTGTCTAACCCCAATTCACTTGGCTTTGACTGCTCATCTGCAATGCCAGGGGAATTGACCAGTAACTCATTAAAAATACCATCTCTATGCACACTTCCTGTCATACAATCTGCCCTGCAGCACCACCACTGGCAGGTAGGTGTAATTACAGCATGACAAGTTTACATAGGAATTTCCCATTACCAACGTGAACTTGGAAATAATAATGGAAATACAAGAATAAGGGCAGAATATATGACTTTAAAATGGGGACTGAATTACACCTCCACACCCTGGTCCAATTAGCCCCACCCTCTAACCCTGTTTCACCTTGTTAGAATATAGATACGTTTTTACATTATTTTAATAGAGGATGAAGACAGACTGCCAGAATTGGTTTAAACTGTGTGCTGAATCAGAGAGGCGTTTAACACAGCAGTGTGAAGAAGGAATTCCGCTTGCTGGTGTAGATATAGAATACATTTCCTTTGCGAGAAAGATTGGAAGAGATAAGACATCTGGGGTGCACACAACAGAGGGTAACAGCTAATAAACTGAACGACAGAAGCTGTGCCATCAGGGTATGTAATGATATATGATACCCACATCTATCCTCGCAATGAAACATAGAAGAATACAACATTCTGAAGATCAGAGTGAAAAGGGGAACTCTTCAATCTATTCTCTCTGAGGCTAGTGTATGCAGCAAAGACATCGCCTGAAGTATCTGAGCATTATTGGTACCTAGATCTCATATATACCACATGTAAGGGGTCACTGACTTGACACTATCCTATAATACCCCCACATAAGGGCATTAGGGATATATGACACTACCCTATAATACCCACATAAGGGCATTAGGGATATATGACACTATCCTATAATATCTCACATAAGGGCAGCAGGGATATATGACACTATCCTATAATATCTCACATAAGGGCATTAGGGATATATGACACTATCCTAGAATACTCCCACATAAGGGCAATGGGGATATATGACACTATCCTATAATATTTCACATAAGGGCATTAGGGATATATGACACTATCCTAGAATACCCCCACATAAGGGCATTAGGGATATATGACACTATCCTATAATATCTCGCATAAGGGCATTAAGGATATATGACACTATCCTAGAATACCCCACATAAGGGCAATGGGGATATATGACACTATCCTATAATACCCCACATAAGGGCATTAGGGATATCTGACAATATCCTATATTAACCCAATGCACCTGAAGACTACTCTTGGTCTCGAGTCCACATGTGAACAGCCGCAGGAGACTGATTCCTTATTCAACTTTGCTTTGCTGAGCTGAACCTCGTGGGTTTTGACATTGCCTTGAGCTAAGACGGCCCTTGGGCCAATAAATCCCTCTGTGACCTCATAGTGAACCCACTGCAAGTTAAGTGAACAGAATAAAATTAGCGGCAGTGCTAAAGCTGCTTCAAAAACTCATCTGTAGCAGCAGCAAAGATGGATAAAATCTTGACTGCTGAGTTTTAATAGCCATCGAGTAGGCAACTGATCCACGTGTTAAAGGGAGGACAGAGTTGGCATTTACTTATGATAAGAATCTAAAATGACACTGTCATGAAGCTTATCATTCATGAAGAAATGACGCATGAAGTAACATTGTGCGGCCAGCTGGTGGCGCCGTCCAAGAAGTATAAACACTCGGGCGTGGGCCCAGCTTCCTCAGGATGTTTCTGTAACCAGGAACTAGTGATGTAACTAGAATCTCATGGTTGTGAAACAGTTGATTAAAGCCTTGTTTTATACTCAAACCAAGTGCTCCGTAGTCTTTTTACATCAGACACTATCTCACTCGGAGAGGCCATGATGATGGCTGCTGTGGGAGACGGAGAAACTCACTGGTCTAGTTGGGGGACGATCCTCGGAGGTTGCAGTCAAGATATATTATTGGGGCAGAATGGAGGTGGTGGGGGTAATTTGGCCTTGTTACAGCAGTGTAAAAACAGGTTATATCAGATCTGCCGCCCGTTATAAATCTCTCCCGACTGAAGTCAACAGTAAGGAAAACGGGGGGGGGGAGGTGTATAACGGGGACAGTTGATCCGATACCGCCCGTTTTACACTGGCGCCCAAAGTTAAAATGATGCCCGTTATACCCCAAAACCTAACTCTTGCTATAACGAACACGGGAGAGCTTGATACTGGCGCTGGGAGCAAGGAATCAAAAAGGGGGTGCAGAGAGGTACATTACCTTGATGGACAGATGAAACGTAATGGAAAAAGAATGATTAATTAAAACATTGATATAATTAGACTCACAGCAGAAAACGCTGGAAAAACTCAGCAGGCCAGGCAATATCCGTGGAGAGAGAAACAGAGTCAACGTTTCGGGTCGAAACCCTTCGTCAGAACTGAGAAAAAAAAGGCAGGAAATGAAACAGATTAAAAGGCAGTTTGGGGGCTGGGAAATGGGGGAGGGGATGAAAGAAGAGACATTAAGAGATATTCAAGGCGAGACGAGATGGTAATAGGACAGGTAAAGAAACAGACAATGGCTCGAGATGAAGTGTGAAATGCGCTGGCAGAGTGAGAGACAGCTGCCATATGGGAGAGAGAGGAAAAAAGGAAAAGGCACAAACCAAAAGTGTGGATAAAAATATAAAAATATAATAGGGGCCGAGGTTATGATCTGAAATTGTTGAACTCGATATTGAGTCCGGAAGGTTGTAAAGTGCCGAATCGGAAGATGAGGTGCTGTTCCACTTCATCTAGAGCCATTGTTTGTTTCTTTACCTGTCCTATTACCATCGCGTCTCACCTTGAATATCTCTTAATGTCTCTTCTTTCATCCCCTCCCCCATTTCCCAGCCCCCAAACTGCCTTTTAATCTGTTTCATTTCCTGCCTTTTTTTCTCAGTTCTGTAGAAGGGTTTTGACCTGAAACATTAACTGTTTCTCTCTCCATGATGTTGCCTGGCCTGCTGAGTTTTTCCAGCGTTTTCTGTTGTTATTTCGGATTTCCAGCATCCGCAGTATTTTGCCATCGTTATAAGTAGACTATTCTTTATGTAAAGCCTTTTCTCGTACTGCCCTCCTTATCTGATAAACTTTGCATATCTACACCAGTGAAGCTAACACTATTGTTCGAGCTGGTGTTGAAATGCTAGGGTAGGAATTGGTGTGCCTTGTGCCTGCTTTACACCGGACAAAGTCATAGAGTCAGAGAGTCATAACGGCAAAGAAGGAGGCCATCCGGCCCATCGAGTCCGTGCCAGCTCTCTGTAGAGCAATCCAGTCAGTCCCATTGCCCCGCTCTATCCCCGTAGCCCTGCAAGTTTATTTCCCTCAAGTGCCTATCCAGTCTCCCCTTGAAAACATTGAGTGTCTCCGCTTCCACCACTTCCGTCAGCAGCGAGTCCCAGGTCCTCACCACTCGCTGCGTAAAAAAGTCTTTCCTCACATCCCCACTGTATCTCTTGCCCAAAACCTTAAATCTGTGTCCCTTAGTCCTTGTACCATCAACTAGTGGGAACAGCCTTTCCCCGTCTAGCCTATCCAAACCCGTCATAATCTTGTACACCTCCAACAAATCACCCCTCAACTTCCTTTGCTCTAATGAAAGCAAATCCAGCTTCTCCAATCTGTCCTTGTAGCTAAGATCCCCCATCCCCGGAACCATTCTGGTAAATCTCCTCTGCACCCTCTCAAGGGCCTTCACATCCTTCCTAAAGTGTGGTGACCAGAACTGGACGCAGTCTTCCAGTTGTGGCCTAACCAGCGCTTTATAAAGGTTCAGCATAAAGGTTCAGTGGACCAATTCAGCAGCGGGATGGCCTGTGTTCAATCTACAGGGAGGTTTGGTCCCACTGCTAAATCCGTGGGGCTCTAAAACAAGCATTAGGCTCCTTAAATATGTCAATTAGGGGCCTTATGCCTTTTGAAAGACCCCCATCGAGAAATATTGCTGCCGATGGTGGGGCCTACCCGTGCAGGATTCTTCAATGCTCAACAACGGAATTTTTTTTTTATGTCAGTGTGTCAGCCATGGCTCAGTTGGTAGCAGCCTCGCCTCTGAGTCAGAAGGTTGTGGGTTACAGCCCCACTCCAGGGACTTGAGCACAAATATCCAGGCTGACTCTCCAGTGCAGTACTGAGGGAGTGTCGCACTGTCGGAGGTGCCGTCTTTCGGATGAGACATTAAACCGAGGCCCCCGCCTGCCCTCTTGGGTGCACGTAAAAGATCCCACGGAACTATTTTTAAGAAGAGCAGGGGAGTTATCCTCGGTGTCCTGGTCAATATTTATCCCTCAACCAACATCATTAAAACAGATTATCTGGTCATTATCACATTGCTGTTTGTGGGAGCTTGCTGTGCGCAAACTGGCTGCCGCGTTTCCTACAACAGTGGCTACACTTCAAAAAGTACTTCATTGGCTTTAAAGCACTTTGGGACGTCCTGAGGTCATGAAAGCTGCTGTATATATGCAAGTCTTTCTATTTAAAAGAATAAAGCACCCCCGCGCAGCACCCCCACACCCCCGTAGCCCACTCCAATCCCCCTCTGCTGGACTTACCTGCCATTGATCTGTTGGCTCGGGTGAGCTGCTGTGGAGACGTGCTGGTGAAGCCCGCGGACCAATTTCCATCGATCCTCAGGCTTCTCGGTATCGGGCGCGCACTAGTCGCCTAGCGCCGCAACTGTGCCCAAAAAAAACCAGGCCCTGACCGAATGTCTACCCCGTGCGGTTTATTACTGTTTTAATATATTTCAACGGCCGGGGTTAAACTCCGGTACCTGTCTGAAACAAACCGCCTCAGGTGAAGGGTTGCCAAGTAACTCTGGCTGGACGTCTCCCTAGAGGTGTCACCACTGGACCTTCTGCCTCCAACCGTCCTGCCCCCACGCTCCCGCCATTGGTGGCCCGGCACATCCACCCTCATGACGCACTGCCTTCCCACGGCCAATCGGAATGCCCATAGACTCTTCGTTACCCAATTCTTGACTGTCAGTCCAACAGCCTTTTTTCTCCCCATGTCCAATATTTTTACAACTAATAAAAAAAAGCGCTCAAAGATTTTTGAACAAAAGCACAACTTTTTAACGCCCCCCCTAACGATTTTTCTCCCGGGTGCTGCTTGCAGCTGCGTCCTGGAGATTAATCTTCAATTCCTGGAAGGTTGGCAACTCCAATGAGATGTCACTCAGCTCTGCCTTCCAGGAGAGTGTCACGTGTTAAACGGCTGTGAGCTGACACCGTGAACTTGTCACATCAAAGCAGCGAGCCATAATTATTTCATGTGCCTTTTTCCTTTGAAATGCAGATGTTAATTATGAACAGCTGAGAAACAAACTAGCGCCGTTCCATCTGCCGCTGAGAATGTGCTAATTAATGGACAGAGACGATCTTCAAGGCTATATTAACATAAACTTCTCAAATTGCCCTAGGATTATCTGAGCATCGCAGCATGGATTAGACCAGGGGTAAACTTCCCCTTGAGTTTACGAGACTCAGGGTGAGAGCCTGAGTAACTCATCAATTAATCCTCACCTGTCCTCTGTATGGGGTCCAAATATTTATCTTAACGAATTAGAAGTAAATCAATGCATTTCCATTGAGTGCAGCCTGTGTGCGATTGTGAACATGTCCCTTCCGAGATATTACCACACAGTGACGCAGTCCTAAAAACTGTTAAAGCTGCTTTGAAATGTAAATAACGCCACCAGCAATCTCGTAACTGTACCATCTTTATGGTGGCAGCCAGTCCAGGCTCCACATTCAAATCTGCCGGCTGCTATTTCACAGATCCTCCCAGTGTCGCCCGTGGCTCAGTGGGCAGCACTCTCACCTCTGAGTCAGAAGGTTGTGGGTTCACAGTCGTGCGCCATAGACTTGAGCACACACTCCAGGCTGACACTCCAGTGCAGTGCTGAGGGAGTGCGGCACTGTCGGAGGTGCTGTCTTTCGGGTGAGACGTTAAACCGAGGCCCCGTCTGCTCTCTCAGGTGGATGTAAAAGATCCCATGGCGCGGCTTCAAAGAAGATCAGGGGAGTCCTTCTTCCAGGTGTCCTGGCCAATATTTATGCCTCAACATCACTAAAAACATTATCTGGTCATTATCACATCGTCGTTTGTGGGACCTTGCTGTGCGCAAATTGGCTGCCACGTTTCCTACATTACAACAGTAACTGCACTTCAAAAGTATTTCATTGGCTGTGAAGTGCTTTGGGACATCCTGAGGTCATGAAAGGTGTCACAGAAATGTAAGTTATTTCTTTCTTTCTTTCTTTCTTTCTTTATACTACAGGCAAACTCCAGAAACCAGGTGGCAGAAAGCAAAATGAGCTGATCACGGCCGTACCTCACTGATAACATCTCCAACAACAGCAACAACCTGCATTTATATAGCACCATTCACATTCCAAGGTGCTCCGCTGGAGCGTTTTCAGACAAAATTTGACCCCGAGCCACATAAGGAGATATTAGGGCAGGTGACCGAAAGCTTGGTCAAAGAGGTAGATTTTAAGGAGCATCTTCAAGGAGGAGAGGGAGGTGGAGAGGTTTAGGGAGGGAATTCCAGAGCTTAGGACCTAGGCGGCTGAAGGACGACCGCCAGTGGTGGAGTCATTGTCATTCAATAGATTTCCCTTCTACCTGTCCGCTCCGCAGGTTCTGCTCACTGTAAGTAAAATTTGGAAGCGAATTAAGGAAATCGAAACTGTGCAAAGCTATTCTGCACTTGCACAGTTTGTGTGCATGTTGCTGCGATCAGTGCTGTAGGAAAGAACAAATCAACCAGCAAAAATAGTGTTAACATTTCACAATCTGACTCCTAAGATTCAGCCCATCCCAGTTAAGAGAAGCAACTCAAAGAGTAAACAGATTGTTCCCACTCCGGAGACTTGAGCACATAATCTAGGCTGACTCTCCCTGTGCCAGGACTGAGGGAGTGCTGCACAGTTGGAGGTGCCGTCTCTCAGATGAGACGTTAAACCGAGGCTCTCTCAGGATGCAAAAGATCCCACGACACTATTTAGAAGAAGAGCAGGGGAGTTCTCCCCAGTGTTCTGGCCAATAGTTATCCCTCAAATAACACCTAAAACAGGTTATGTGGTCTTAAATCGTGCCTCTTTGAAAGAGCTCTCCAATTAGTCCCACTCCCCTGCTCTTTCCCGATAGCCCTGCAAATGTTTCCTTTTCAAGCATATATCCAATTCGCTTTCAAACTTTACTATTGAATCTGCTTCCGCCACCCTTTCAAGCAGCGCGGTCCACATCATTATAACATGCTGCGTAAAAACAAATTCTCCTCATCTCCCCTCTGGTTCTTTTACCAATCAGCTTAAATCTGTGTTTATTCTCTATTTCAAATATTTATCCACTTTCCTTTCAAAACCTATTATAGATTCTGCTCCCACCACTGCTTCAGGTAGCGCATTCCCTGTCCCAACAACCCTCTGCATAAAATAAAACTGTTAAACAACTCTAGTTCTGTTGGTGATGATCTTAAATTTGTCCCCTTGGAGTGGGGGAGGGCGTGTCCAGTCCTGGGGTGCATAGAAGCGGGACCCGCCTGGGGGTCCAGGGCAAGGATCAAGGCCTAGGGCGCCGAAGAGGAGGATTGAACCTTTTGATAAATATTCAAAGGTTTCCCCTTACCAAGGAGCTAAAGGCCCCACTTCTCCTGACCCTTGACCCCATTCGCTTACACCGAGATGCAGCCACTCCCCTGGATTGGGTGATCTAATCGAGGTGTTTAAGGTGATGCAGTGGGGAAAGAGTTAAACTGACATCACTGGCAGTTTCACTGAATAGTGTAAGGAAGACAGGGACTAACATGAAAGACCACATCCATAAAGATGCGGTCAAAGATAGCTGACTTTTGGAGAGATATAAAACAATGAAATGGAGACTGGATGTCCAGCATTTCAACTGCCCGTAAGAACTTTATTACCTGCTAGGAGGGCCCGCCCGCACGTGCCAGGAACCCGCCCCTGCCACGCAGCGATTGGTCGACCGTCGGGTCGCTCGACCGTACGATTGGTTGACCTCAACGTCACTCAATGCTAATGAGCAGATAATGAGCAGAAGTTTGAACGTTTTTTGGATACCGTGGGCACAATTTTTGTCTCACCGAAACGTAAAAATGCTTACAACCGTTCTGGAATCGTAAGCTTTCTTTTGATGTAACACACGTGTAGGTACGCTCTATAACTTTTGATTGTATAGCCAGACAGAGAGACAGAAAGACAGACAGAGAGACATACCGTTTTATATATATAGACTAGCTGAAGTGCCCGGCGGGGAAGGGAGGGGGGAAGGGAGGGGGGAAGGGAGGGGGGGGAAGGGAGGGCGGGGGAGGCGGGGGGGGGGAAAAGGGGGGTAAGGGAGGGCGGGGGGAGGGAGGGCGGGGGCACCCCCCGAGGGTCGCGGCCCCCCCCGAGGGTCGCAGCCCCCCCGAGGGTCGCGGCCCCTCCCAAGGGTCGCGGCCCCCCCCGAGGGTCGCGCCCCCCCCCGAGGGTCGCGCCCCCCCCGAGGTGAAGACCGACGATTGCGCGCGCAGCAGGAGCTGAGACGCGGCGTCTCTCTCTGGCTCGGCCGGCGGGCCCGGTTGCCAGGGTAACCGTGATGCTGACCAAGCCCCGCCCCCCGGCCGAGCAAGAGAGAGAGACGCCGCATCTCAGCTGCTCCTGCTGCGCGCGCGGCCCCCCCCCGAGGGTCACGGCCCCCCCCCGAGGGTCGCGGCCCCCCCGAGGTGAAGACCGCCGATTGCGGCTGTGCGAGACGTCCGGCGGGCCCGGTTGCCAGGGTAACGCTGGATGCTCAGCAAGCCCCGCCCCCTGGCTGAGCCAGAGAGAGACGCCGCATCTCAGCTCCTGCTGCGCGCGCACCCTAGCGGCGCTGGGCTGAGGCTCGGCCCTCCAGCCTTCGAGTGGGGCCGGGAGGTGCCTAGCTCGGGCGTGGGTGCAGTGGAGACGCCGAGGCTTCTAGGCCTACCTGGAAAAACGGAGAAAGGTAGGAAAATTAATGAGATTAGATAAGTTAATTACTTTCTAAATCATTTTTTTTATAAACAATATGTGTTTTAAAAGCAACGTTTTTTTTTAAGACGCAGAAAGCGGGAAAAAGAAAGGAAAAGTTTGGAATCAAGATGGCAGCGACTCACCTCGGTTCAGAAGGATAAGGCCCGGCCACACACGCACCGATTGGCCCGGCGGCACACGCCAGCAACCCGGCGTACGATTGGTCGAGCTCGAGGTCACTCTGTCGCTAATGAGCGGATAATGAGATGCTAATGAGCGGAATGTTGAAGGTTTTGGGATACCGCGAGCGCGATTTTATCCCGGCCGAAACGTAAATACGCTTAAAACCGTCTCGGAAGCGTAAGCTTTCTTTGGAGGTAACGCGCGCGTAGGTACGCCCTGTAACTTTCGAGCGTATAGCCCGACAGACGCACAGGCGATGACAGACAGAATGACAGAATGACAGACAGACAGACAGACAGATGTACCGATTTATATATATAGACTAGCTAAAGTGCCCGGCGGTGCCGAGGCTTTTTCGAGGGCATGTTGTTGTTGGAAGAGAGAGAGAGAGCGACTGGGGGGAAGAGAGAGAGCGACTGGGGGGAAGAGAGAGAGCGACTGGGGGAAGAGACAGAGCGACTGGGGGGAAGAGAGGGAGGGGAGGGGAGGGGGGAGGGGAGGGGGAGGGGAGGGGAGGAGGGGAAGGGGAGGGGAGGGGAGGGGGGGAGGGGAGGGGGAGGGGGGAGGGGACGGGGAGGGGGGAGGGGAGGGGGAGGGGAGGGGGGGAGGGGGGAGGAGAGGGAGGGGAGGGGAGGGGGGAGGGGAGGGGGAGGGGAGGGGGAGGGGAGGGGAGGTGGGGAGGGGAGGGGGAGGGGACGGGGAGGGGGGAGGGGAGGGGGAGGGGAGGGGGGAGGGGGGAGGAGAGGGAGGGGAGGGGAGGGGGGAGGGGAGGGGGAGGGGAGGGGAGGGGGAGGGGGAGGGGAGGGGGAGAGGGGGAGGGGAGGGGGAGGGGGGGAGGGGAGGGGGGGAGGGGAGGGGAGGGGGAGGGGAGGGGGAGGGGGGGAAGGGAGGGGGGAGGGCGGGGGGTAAAAGGGGGGGAAGGGAGGGCGGGGGGGAGGGAGGGCGGGGAGGGAGTGCGGGGCCCCCCTCGAGGGTTGCGGCCCCCCCGAGGGTCGCGCCCCCCCCGAGGGTCGTGCCCCCCCCGAGGGTCGCACCCCCGCAAGGGTCGCAGCCCCCCCCGAGGGTCGCGCCCCCCCCGAGGGTCGCGGCCCCCCCCGAGGTGAAGACCGCCGATTGCGCGTGCAGCAGGAGCTGAGACGCGGCGTCTCTCTCTGGCTCGGCCGGCGGGCCCGGTTGCCAGGGTAACCATGACGCTGACCAAGCCCCGCCCCCCGGCCGAGCCAGAGAGAGAGACGCCGCGTCTCAGCTGCTCCTGCTGCGCGCGCGGCCCCCCCGAGGGTCGCGGCCCCCCCCCGAGTGTCGCGGCCCACCCCGAGGTGAAGACCGCCGATTGCGGCTGTGCGAGACGTCCGGCGGGCCCGGTTGCCAGGGTAACGCTGGACGCTCAGCAAGCCCCGCCCCCCAGCCGAGCCAGAGAGAGACGCCGCATCTCAGCTCCTGCTGCGTGCGCACCCTAGCGGCGCTGGGCTGAGGCTCGGCCCTCCAGCCTTCGAGTGGGGCCGGGAGGTGCCTAGCTCGGGCGTGGGTGCAGAAGAGACGCCGAGGCTTCTAGGCCTACCTGGAAAAACGGGGAAAGGTAGGAAAATTAATGAGATTAGATAAGTTAATTACTTTCTAAATCATTTTTTTTTAAAACAATATGTGTTTTAATAGCAACGTTTTTTTTTAAGACGCAGAAAGCGGGAAAAAGAAAGGAAAAGTTTGGAATCAAGATGGCGGCGACTCACCTCGGTTCAGAAGGATAAGGCCCGGCCGCACACGCACCGATTGGCCCGGCGGCACACGCCAGAAACCCGGCGTACGATTGGTCGAGCTCAAGGTCACTCTGTCGCTAATGAGCGGATAATGAGATGCTAATGAGCGGAATGTTGAAGGTTTTTGGGATACCGCGAGCGCGATTTTAGCCCGGCCGAAACGTAAATACGCTTAAAACCATCTCGGAAGCGTAAGCTTTCTTTGGAGGTAACGCGCGCGTAGGTACACCCTTTAACTTTCGAGCGCATAGCCCGACAGACGCACAGGCGATGACAGACAGAATGACAGAATGACAGACAGACAGACAGACAGATGTACCGATTTATATATATAGACTAGCTGAAGTGCCCGGCGGTGCCGAGGCTTTTTCGAGGGCATGTTGCTGTTGGAAGAGAGAGAGAGAGCGACTGGGGGGAAGAGAGAGAGCGACTGGGGGTAAGAGACAGAGCGACTGGGGGGAAGATAGGGAGGGGAGGGGAGGGGAGGGGGAGGGGAGGGGGAGGGGAGGGGAGGAAGGGAGGGGGAGGGGAGGGGGAGGGGAGGGGGAGGGGAGGGGGGAAGGGACGGGGGAGGGGAGGGAGGGGAGGGGAGGGGGAGGGGAGGGGGAGGGGGGAAGGGCGGGCAGGGGGAGGGGGGAAGGGAGGGGGAGGGCGGGGGGGAAAAGGGGGGGAAGGGAGGGCGGGGGGGAGGGAGGGAGGGGAGTGAGGGCGGGGCCCCCCCTCGAGGGTCGCGGACCCCCGAGGGTCACGCCCCCCCCGAGGGTTGCGCCCCCCCGAGGGTCGCGGCCCCCCCAAGGGTCGCACCTCCCCCCGAGGTGAAGACCGCCGATTGCGCGCGCAGGCAGGAGCTGAGACGCGGCGTCTCTCTCTGGCTCGGCTGGCGGCCCAGTTGCCAGGGTAACCATGACGCTGACCAAGCCCGCCCCCCGGCCGAGCCAGAGAGAGAGAGACGCCGCGTCTCAGGTGCTCCTGCTGCGCGCGCGGCCACCCCCCGAGGGTCGCGCCCCCCCCACCCCCCAAGGGTCGCGGCCCCCCCCGAGGTGAAGACCGCCGATTGCGGCTTGTGCGAGACGGGCCGGCGGGGCCGGTTGCCAGGGTAACCGTCGACGCTCAGCAAGTCCCGCCCCCCCGGCCGAGCCAGAGAGAGACGCCGCGTCTCAGCTCCTGCTGCGCGCGCAACCCCTAGCGGCGCTGGGCTGAGGCTCGGCCCTCCAACCTTCGAGTGGGGCCGGGAGGTGCCTAGCTCGGCGTGGGTGCGGAGGAGACGGCCGAGGCTTCTAGGCTACCTGGAAAAACGGGGAAAGGTAGGAAAATTAATGAGATTAGATAAGTTAATTACTTTCTAAATCATTTTTTTTAAAACAATATGTGTTTTAAAAGCAACGTTTTTTTTTTAAGACGCAGAAAGCGGGAAAAGAAAGGAAAAGTTTGGAATCAAGATGGCGGCGACTCACCTTGGTTCAGAACGATAAGGCCCGGCCACACACGCACCGATTGGCCCGGCGGCACACGCCAGCAACCCGGCGTACGATTGGTCGAGCTCGAGGTCACTTTGTCACTAATGAGCGGATAATGAGATGCTAATGAGCGGAACGTTGAAGGTTTTTGGGATACCGCGGGCGCGATTTTAGCCAGCCGAAACGTAAATACGCTTAAAACCGTCTCGGAAGCGTAAGCTTTCTTTGGAAGTAACGCCCGCGTAGGTACGCCCTGTAACTTTCGGGCGCATAGCCCGACAGACGCACAGGCGATGACAGACAGAATGACAGAATGACAGAATGACAGACAGACAGACAGACAGACAGAAGTACCGATTTATATATATAGACTAGCTGAAGTGCCCGGCGGTGCCGAGGCTTTTTCGAGGGCATGTTGTTGTTGGAAGAGAGAGAAAGAGCGACTGGGGGGGAAGAGAGAGAGCGACTGGGGGGAAGAGAGAGAGCGACTGGGGGGAAGAGAGGGAGGGGAGGTGAGGGGGGAGGGGAGGGGGGGTGGGGAGGGGGAGGGGAGGGGAGGGGGAGGGGAGGGGAGGGGGGGAGGGGAGGGGGGGAGGGGAGGGGGTGGGGAGGGTGGAGGGGAGGGGAAGGGGGGAGGGGGAGGGCGGGAAGGGGAGGGCGGGAGGGAGGGGAGGGAGGGGAGGGAGGAGGGCGGGGGGAAGGGAGGGGGGAAGGGAGGGAGGGGAGGGGCGGGGAGGGGAGGGGGGAGGGGGAGGAGGGAGGGGTAGGGCGGGGAGGGGAGGGGGAGGGCGGGGGGGAAGGGAGGGGGAAAGGGAGGGCAGGGGGGAAGGGAGGGCGAGGGGGAAGGGAGGGGGGAAGGGCGGGGCGGGGGGAAGGGAGGGGGAAGGGAGGGGGGAGGGCAGGGGGGAAAGGGGAGGGCGGGGGGGGGAGGGAGGGCCCCCCCGAGGGCCGCGGCCCCCCCCATGAGGTCGCGGCCCCCCCGAGGGTCGCGGCCCCCCCGAGGGTCGCGCCCCCCCCCGAGGGTCGCGGCCCCCCCCCACCCCAATGTGAAGACCGCCGATTGCGCGCGCAGCAGGAGCTGAGACGCGGCGTCTCTGTCTGGCTCGGCCGGCGGGGCCCGGTTGCCAGGGTAAACCGTGACGCTGACCAAGCCCCGCCCCCCGGCCGAGCAGAGAGAGAGACGCCGCGTCTCAGCTGCTCCTGCTGCGCGCGCGGCGCCCCCCCGAGGGTCGCGGCCCCCCCCCCGAGTGAAGACTGCCGATTGCGGCTGTGCAAGACGGCCGGCGGGCCCGGTTGCCAGGGTAACGCTGGACGCTCAGCAAGCCCCGCCCCACGGCCGAGCCAGAGAGAGACGCCGTGTCTCAGCTCCTGCTGCGCGCAGCACCCTAGCGGCGCTGGGCTGAGGCTCGGCCCTCCAGCCTTCGAGTGGGGCGGGAGGTGCCTAGCTCGGGCGTGGGTGCAGAGGAGACGCCGAGGCTTCTAGGCCTACCTGGAAAAACGGGGAAAGGTAGGAAAATTAATGAGATTAGATAAGTTAATTACTTTCTAAATCATTTTTTTTTAAAACAATATGTGTTTTAAAAGCAACGTTTTTTTTTAAGACGCAGAAAGCGGGAAAAAGAAAGGAAAAGTTTGGAATCAAGATGGCAGCGACTCACCTCGGTTCAGAACGATAAGGCCCGCCCACACACGCACCGATTGGCCCGGCCGCACGCGGCAGCAAGCCGCCGTACGATTGGTCGACCTCGAGGTCACTCTGTCGCTAATGAGCGGATAATGAGATGCTAATGAGCAGAATGTTGAAGGTTTTTGGGATACGCGGGCGCGATTTTAGCCTGGCCGAAATGTAAATACGCTTAAAACCGTCTCGGAAGTGTAAGCTTTCTTTGGAGGTAACGCGCGCGTAGGTACGCCCTGTAACGTTCAAGCGCATAGCCCGCCAGACGCACAGGCGATGACAGACAGAATGACAGATGGACAGAATGACAGAATGACAGAAGTACCGATTTATATATATAGATGTTACATTCCAAGGTATCTTTTAATTAGCATTCAGCAGTTTGAGTGATTGATTGAGAAAGCAGCTTATACATGTTTAGATTAAGATTTGTAACCAATCCGTGAAGGTGCATGTGGGCCAAGATTCAATCAGGTGGCAGGAATGAATTTAACATGAGGTGGCCATGCTTATTGTAATGTATAAAAATGTAGTGTTTTCTGTAACAATTTGGAAAGGTCTGGCTAAGACAGAGCAGACTGTCTCCCCACCAGTGCAATAAAGACAACTTGACTATCGATCTAAAACCTTGTGTCGAGTGTTGGTTTAAAATACTCCACAGCAGATGATTAAAGGACTTAAGTTGATCGGGTAGATAAAGAGAAACTACTTCCTCTGGCGGGGGGAGTCCAGAACAAGGGGGCATCAGCTTAAAATCAGAGCTGGGCCGTTCAGGGGTGATGTCAGGAGACACTTCTTCACACAAAAGGTAGCGGAAATCTGGAACTCTCTCCCCCAAAACAGCTGTTGATGCTGGGTGTCAATTGAAAATTTCAAAAGTGAGATTGATAGATTTTTGTTAGGCGAGGGTATTATGGGTTACGGAACCAAGGCGGGTAAATGGAGTTAGGATACAGATCAGCAATGATGGGGGTGGGGGGCGGGATCTGATTGAGGTTTATAAGATAATGAAGGGAATAGATTGTGTTCCAGTTGACAGTTTATTTCAATTAAACAGGTTAGGGAGGACCAGGGGTCACTAATTTAAGTTGTATAAGGCCAGATCTAGGTTAGATGTCAGGAGGTGGTTCTTTTCCCAGAGAATAGTGGACCTGAGGAACAGGCTGACCTCTCGTGTGGTGGACGTTGTCTCGCTGAATTCCTTCAAGCGAGAGCTGGACCTGTTTCTGGCTGGGGCGGAGATCACCTCGTGCAGAAGGTAGGTACTGCAGGGAATTCAGGGCCAGAGTGAGATCCTGGACTAGTTTCGATCACCCAGATGGGTCGGAGAGGAATTTCCCAGTTTTTTTCCCCCAAGTTGGCCTGGGGCTTTTTATCTGTTTTTTTGTCTCTCCCAGGAGGTTTCGGGTGGGGTGGAGAGTGTATATGTTGGGTGGGACAGGCTCGATGGACCAGATGGTCTTTACCTGTCCGTCATTTCTCGTATGTTTGTAACTGAATGGCGGAACAGGCTGGAGGGGCTGAATGATAGAATCATAGAAAGTTACAGCACGGAAGGAGGCCATTTCGGCCCATCGTGTCCGCGCCGGCCAACAAAGAGCTATCCAGCCTAATCCCACTTCCCAGCTCTTGGTCCGTAGCCCTGCAGGTTAGAGCATCCCAGGTGCAAATCCAAGTACTTTTTAAATGTGGTTAGGGTTCCTGCCTCTACCACCCTTTCAGGCAGTGAGTTCCAGACCCCCACAACCCTCTGGGTGAAGAAATTTCCCCTCAAATCCCCTCTAAACCTTCCACCAACTACTTTAAATCTGTGTCCCCTGGTTTTTGACCCCTCTGCTAAGGGAAATAGGTCCTTTCTATCCACATTATCTACGCCCCTCATAATTTTATACACCTCAATAAGGTCTCCCCTCAGCCTCCTCTGTTCCAAGGAAAACAGACCCAGCCTAGCCAGTCTTTCCTCATAGCTAAGATTCTCTACTCCCGGCAACATCCTTGTAAATCTCCTCTGTACCCTCTCTAGTGCAATCACATCTTTCCTGTAATGTGGTGACCAGAACTGCACGCAGTACTCTAGCTGAGGCCTAACTAATGTTTTATACAGTTGAAGCATAACACCCCCCCTGCTCTTGTATTCAATGCCACGGCTAATAAAGGCGAACATTCCGTACGCCTTCTTAACCACCTTATCTACCTGGCCTGCTACCTTCAGGGATCTGTGGACATGCACTCCAAGGTCCCTTTGTTCCTCTACACTACTCAGTGTCCTACCATTTAATATGTATTCCCTTTCCTTGTTAGCCCTCCCCAAATGCATTACCTCACACTTCTCCAGAACTGCCCCCTCCCTTGCTGGGCTTGCTACATACTGGCTAAAAAAGTTTTCCTGGATGCATTTTAGGAATTCTGCACCCTCTGTACCCTTCACACTAATTTTATCCCAGTTAATATTGGGGTAGTTGAAATCCCCTAGTATTACTGCCCTATAGTTTTTGCACTTCTCAGAAATTTGTCTACATATTTGTTCTTCTATCTCCCTCTCCCTGTTTGGGGATCTGTAGTGCGCTCCCAGCAGTGTGATCACCCCTTTTTTGTTTTTAAATGGCCTCCCCCTGGTCCTATGTTCCTATTGCCAGGGCCAGGGTTTCAGTCCGTGTTGTAGCAAATGAGATATTTTATGGCGTCATCAACCAGAACCCAAAGATGCAGATGCTGTAGCCATGCAGTTCAGAGGTGTAACCAGGGTTAGGGGTTAAGGGTTAGGGTACCATCACTATAGCTTCCTACAAACACTGAACTACAGCAGACCGGCAACAGTAACCAGCAGTAATCAGATCAACAGCAAAATACTGCGGATGCTGGAAATCTGAAATAACAGCATAAAATGCTGGAAATACTCAGCAGGCCAGGCAGCATCCATGGAGAGAGAAACAGAGTTAACGTATCAGGTCTGGGACCTGTTACATCCATGTAATAATAAGAAAAGGACTGCAGAGAACGGTACAACAGGTGTTTACTCAACGTGGTTCAAACTGCAACTGAAACAACAGATTACTAACTCAGCGTTATATACAGGTGTGGTCACTGCCGGTACTACAGTATACATGAGCTGTAGAAAGTAGTTCCCCCCTTAAAGGTACATACATTACAATTCCTCCCCTTTTAGATTAACAGTACCATAACACTCATTTAACAATTAAATATCAAACTAATTACAATTAACACTTTTAACATGCAACATTAGCTGGAAATAGTCTATTTATAAATTCAGTCTTTGGGGAGGCTTCCTGATCCTTTCTGGATAGTGCCTTTCCCGAGTATCTTGCTCTTGGTGCGGAGGCGATTCTGGCCCCCTGTTGTCGGTTGGTTCATCAGCTTCCGATGCTACTGTTTCTGGGGTAGATGCTACCTGTACGTCGGGTTCATCACCAGGTACGTATGGGCGAGGCATGGGGTTGACTCGTTCCTGTGACTCTAGGATCTGGTCAGCATGGCATCTCACGATGCTCTCCCCAACGTCCACTGTGTACATTAGTGGCCCCTGCCGTGTGCATATCGTTCCTGGTTGCCATTTCTCTGTTCGGTAGTCGCGGGCCAAGACTGGTTGCCCTACATTGAAGCTCCTTGTCGGCTTCTCATTGATGTGCTGGAATTGCTTACTCTCAACATCTCTTCGTACATTTGGTCTGAGCAAATCCAGACGAGATCTCAACCTTCGGCTAAAGAACATCATGGTCGGGGCCTGGTTGGTGACTGCATGTGTCGCATTTCTGTAGGCTAACAGGAAATTGTCCACCTTATGTTGCAGTGGAATGTCGTCATCGCACATGGCCTTTACTGCTTTTTTAAAGGTTTGTACGAACCTCTCAGCCAATCCATTTGTGGCTGGATGATACGGGGCGGATGTGTAATGCCTTACCCCATTTCTTTTCATAAATCTTCGAAACTCTTCGGACACAAACTGTGGTCCGTTATCAGAGCAAATCTGCTCTGGCAAGCCGTTCCTGGCAAAAATGGTCCGTAGGACTGCAATAGTTTTCTCCGTGGTGGTGGAGGACATTTTGATCACCTCAGGCCATTTCGAGTGCGCATCCACGGCTATTAAAAACATTTAGTCCATGAATGGACCAGCAAAATCAATATGCACCCGTTGCCATGGAGATGAGTGCCACTCCCATGGGTGTAGAGGGGCATGTGGTGGTGCATTTTGGACCTTCTGGCATCCTGAGCAGCTCTTTGTCAGGTCCTCGATTTGCTGATCGATCCCCGGCCACCACACATAAGCCCTAGCAAGGCTTTTCATTTTCACCCCTCCCAGATGGCCTTCGTGAAGCTCATTGAGCACTCTCTCCCTTAACTTGGGTGGAATTACCACTCGGGATCCACACATCAAGGTCCCCTGGCATACTGACAGCTGTTCTCTTCTGGATGAGAATGCTGGCAACAGTGAGTCGCCATGTGCAGGCCATCCCTTCACCGTCAAATCATATACCCGAGACAGTGTCGGGTCATTTCGGGTCTCCTTCTCTATACCAGCGTTAGTTACTGGCAAGCATTCAATTATAGTCGAATGAAATATTTCGACAGGATCCACTGCTGGTGCTTCCTCCGCAGTAGGCAGTGGCAGGCGTGATAGCCCATCAGCGTTTCCATGCTGTTTTGTGCCCTTATACTCGATTTCATATTGGTGCGCCCCTAGAAAAAGGGACCACCTTTGTAGCCGTTGCGCAGTCATCACCGGAACGCCCTTCTTTGGATTAAAGATGGAGACAAGTGGTTGGTGGTCAGTCAGCAAGGTGAACTTCTGCCCGTGCAGATAGTGATTGAGCTTTTTCACTCCCCACACTAGGCTGAGGGCCTCCCTGTCAATCTGGGCGTAGTTACGCTCGGCTGAGGTTAGTGACCGAGACGCAAAGGCTACTGGCCTCTCCGAGCCGTCCGGGAGTTTGTGCGACAGCACCGCTCCAATGCCATAGGGTGATGTATCACACGCCAACCGAATTGGTAGTGCTGGGTTGAAATGAGCCAACACCTCTTTTGATGTGATCAATGCTTTGCTCTTCTGGAAAGCTCATTTACATTCGTCACTCCACTTCCATGGTACCCACGTTTGCAGTAGGGTGTTCAGTGGGTGTAGTACTGTAGACAAATTCGGCAAGAACTTATGGTAGTAGTTCACCAGCCCGAGGAACGACCTCAGTTGTGACAAATTTTCCGGTGCTGGAGCCTTGACTACTGCCTCAATCTTTTCAGGGGACTTATGTAACCCCTCTTTATCAATAACATGGCCACAATACAAGATCTGCTTCTGGAAAAACTCGCATTTGTGGCGATTAGCTCGGAGCCCATATTCCTTCAATCTAGTGAGCACCTGCTCCAGGTTGGTGACAAAGTCCTGTAGGTGGCCAGGACGAGAACGTGTACGAACAGGCCGAGGTGGGGACTGGTGAAGAGCAAGCCGAGGTGGGGACTGGTGAGGTTGTGGCTGAGGCACAATATCTGCTTGAGGGTTGGCTGGCTGAGCCACATGTGCATCCCGCCACTCTGTGGTTAAGGCTTGGGGGTTAGATCCGTGTAATCCTGCATCAGGCGGTGCTGGCACCTTCCGAAGGCGGCTGGCATGCCACCGAGAGCCATCAGTGAGGCAGAAAGTGGCTGGTCCAAGTTGGCGGCTGATTTGGAGAGGGGAGGACCAGAATGAGGCCATCTTATTGTTGCGGTGAGGCCTGCGGACTCTGACCCAATCAGAGACTGAGATGTTGGGCGCCTTGGCCCTCCTCGACTGGTCGAAGTGGAGTTTCATCTTCTCCTGCTGTCTGGCAACTGTGGCTTGAGCCCGTGGAACAGGGCTCTGAGCTAGCGAGGGGCGCAGCCTGCCAAGGGCAGCATGAGCTCACGGCCTAGCATGAGGGATGCGGGTGAGACCCCTGTAGTGGAATGCTGGGAGGCTCTGTAGTGCAGCAGTGTGTGGAGGAGGTCCTTGTCAAACGCACACCCCAAAAGGCCATTTTTCAGTGTCTGGTTAAGACACTCCACCCCCCCATTTGACTCGGGGTGGTAGTACGTGACGGATGCCCTTGCTCTCAAGGTAAGAGGAGAGTTCCAAAGAGACCATTTTGGGCCATTGTCTGTAGTGATGGCCTGTGGATGCCCCCAGCGGGAGAAGAGGGACTCAAGGATATCGATGATGACCCGAGAGGTGACGGCGCCCACGGCAGTGACCTCTGGCCATTTTGAGTGCAGGTCATAGGTCACCACTAGGAACCGTTGATAGTGGGAGACACCATGGACCTCCCCGCAGACGTCCAGCTGCAGGTGCTTCCAGGGCTGAGAGGGCCAGGCAAGGGGTTGCAGGGGTGGAGGAGCTTGGTGGCCAGTCTTGCCACTTACAAGGCAGGCTGCACAGTCCTTGACCAGGGCCTCGATTTCCCTGTTGATACCCGGCCACCACACTAGGTCTCAGCATCGTTGTTTGAGCTTCACTATGCCCAAGTGGCCCTCGTGTGCCATGGATAAAACACACGCACGAAGGGCACTTGGGACCACAGTGCAGAGCCCACGTGCAACACAGGAGTCATTCCAGCAGGAGAGCTCTGCTTTAACTCTGGAGTAGGCAGACAGTTCCTCAGGCACCTTGCGAGGCCAGCCATCTCTGATGAAGGTGCACAGCTGGGAGAGGGCCGGATCCTGTTCAGAGGCCTGTTTGAACTCCTGCAGAGAGACTGTGGTTTGGAGAGGCGTGTGCAGCATCTGGACGATATCCTGTTCCACATGTTCAAAACCGACGAGTGGGGCTGGGGCAGAGACAGTGCGGGAGAGCAGATCTGCAACAACATTGTCACGTCCTGGCGTGAACTGGAGACTGAAATTGTATTGGCGGAGGCGGTCAGACCAGCGGTGTAAACGCAGTGGTCTGTGGCCCGTGCCAGATGTCGACAGCAGGGCAGTGAGAGCCTGATGATCGGTTCGCAGGGTGAAGGCACGGCCACACGTGTACAGGTGCCACCCCTCACATGCCCAGACGCACGCCACCGCCTCACGCTCGCCTACTGAGTACTTCTGTTCAGTGGGGCTAAGGGCTCGGGAGGCAAAGGCGATTGGTTTCTCCACTCCATTCTGTATCTGCGATAACACCACCCCCACAGCTGTAGCGGACTCGTCGCATGTGACGAGGGTGGGGCCGGCAACGTCAAAGTGAGCCAACACTGGAGGCATATAAACATAGAAGATAGGAGCAGGAGTAGGCCATTCGGCCCTTCGAGCCTGCTCCGCCATTCAATGAGATCATGGCTGATCATTCAAATTCAGTACCCTGTCCCTGCCTTCTCCCCATATCCCTTGATCCCTTTAGCATTAAGAAATATATCCAACTCTTTCTTGAATATATTTAATGAACTGGCCTCCACCGCCCCCTGTGGCAGAGAATTCCACAGGTTCACCACTCTTTGGGTGAAGAAATTCCTCCTCATTTCAGTCCTAAATGTCCTACCCCTTATCCTTAGACTATGACCCCTGGTTCTGCACTCCCCGACCATCGGGAACATCCTTCCAGCATCTAGTTTGTCCAGGCCCGACAGAATTTTATAGGTTTCGATGAGATCCCCTCTCAATCTTCTAAACTCCAGTGAGTATAAGCCCAATCGACACAATCTCTCCTCATACGCCATTCCTGCCATCCCAGGTATCAGCCTGGTGAATCTTCGCTGCACTCCTTCCATGGCAAGAACGTCCTTCCTCAGATAAGGCGCCCAAAACTGCACACAATACTCAAGGTGCAGTCTCACCAAGGCCCTGTACAACTGTAGCAAGACATCCTTATTCCTGTACTCGAACCCTCTTGCTACGAAGGCCAACATACCATTTGCCTTCTTAACCGCCTGCTGCACCTGCATGCTTACCTTCAGCGACTGGTGCACAAGAACACCCAGGTCTCTTTGCACTTCCCCTTCACCCAATCTATTGCCATTCAAATAATAATCTGCCTTCCTGTTTTTGCCTCCAAAGTGGATAACCTCACATTTATCAACATTATAGTGCATTTGCCACGTTTCTGCCCAATCACCTAAGCTGTCCAAATCGTACTGGAGTTTCATGACATCCTCCTCACAGCATACTCTCCCACCCAGCTTTGTGTCATCTGCAAATTTGGAGATATTACATCCAATTCCCTCATCCAGATCATTAATATATATTGGCCTAGAAATTCAGTATAGCCACTTTTGGGGCGGTAAAGTCGGGCGGGCGCTAAAGTTAGCGCCCGCCGGAAAGTGGAGGCCACTTCGCCGAAATTCAGTAGCTTTGGCCAAGGAGTTTGGGCGAGCGCTGAAACTGGCGTTGCACTCCTATCTTTAGGCGCTAAGCCGGCGGTGCGGATTGATAACGCCGAGGCCGGGCGCAGCGCAGGTGCGGTCATGTTTTGATTGACAGCAGACACCCTGACGCCGGCCAGCTCTTAAAGGGGGAAGGGTTGACTTTGTCTGCAGCCACGCCCTGGATAGTGGAGCCCTGCAGCTAGGCCTGAACACTGCTGGTGGACCCAAATAGCGCCTGAAGCCATGCAGAAGGCCCGTGAACGAGCGCAGCGCTTCTCAGAGCATGCTTTGAGGGTGCTGCTTAGGGTGTTGGAAAAGAACAGAGAGATCTTGTGCCCGGACAGTGGCAAGAAGGCTCCCAGGAGGCAGTACAGGAGAGCCTGGAGGGAAATCGCCCTGAGGGTGTCAGCCAACAGCGATGTCCCCAGGACTGCTGACCAATGCCGCAAGAAGTACAACGACCTCAGTCGGTTGGTCAGGGTGAGTACCCTTTCCAGTGTCCTCCTCATCCTTGCATGTGCACCTCACATTATGGGCAAAGGGACCTCAAAGGCCTAATGGCCAGCCCTCCTCCCGCAGCTATGGCACTGGCATGATCATCAATAGCACTCTCTGCACTTAACACACTGGCCAATGGGAGGCAGTGCACACAACAACAGGGCACCACACTGTACTTAGAGGCCGTCCTTTCTCTTGCAGGCCAAGCTGGCGCGGAATTTGAAGAGCCAGACTGTCACCGGGGGAGGCCGTCCCCAGTTCCAGCAGCTCAGTCAGCTGGAGGAGAGCGTGGCTCGACTCATGCGTGGCCGGGTGACTGGCCCCATTGCTATTGGAGATGCCGACCCTGTGCTGGGACCCAATGGTAAGGACATGACCGTTTGGACCTCTCTGGTTCCCCTTGCGCTTCAGATCTACATCCTTTGCCACTGTCCCACCAATGCGCATAATGGCACCACGCATGCCTCCCTCGCTGACGCTCTGTCCTCACTCTAAAGCTACTCTTGTGCCTTCCTGCTTTCAGCTGGTGAGGACGAGGTCCCTGAAGCTGAGAGTGCCAGTCCCTCGGAAGAGGAGGACGACGAGGACCAAGAGGAAGGCGGCACATCGGGGGAACCCTCATCATCGCCAGGGGATGGCAATGGAGGGGACACGTCTTGCCTGGAGGAGAGCCAGGGGGAAGTGTTGCAGGGGGGTGTAGCTCCTGGGCCCAGTGGCGTCCAGGCACGCGGGAAGGGTCGGGCAGCACGGCTGCCTTCTCCCCAGAGGGGGGAAGTGTTGCAGGGGAGGACAGTTGCTGGGCCCAGTGGCGTCCAGGCACGCGGGAAGGGTCGGGCAGCTCGGCGGCCTTCTCCCCAGAGGGAGAGTCCGCCCTCCAGTCCGGAGACGGTCCTCGCCCAGGAGGTGCGCCTCCTTGATGAAATGTCCGCGGCCTCGGAGCGGCGCCACAACGAGTTCATGGGGGTTGTGGGACAGTTGCCTCAGGCCATTGAGTCCCTGGCTCATAGTGTGGCCAATTTCAGGGACTCACAGGCCAGGGGTGTCGAGCAACTCGCGGCAGCACAGGCCAGGGATGTCGAGCAACTCGCGGCAGCACAGGACGTGAGTCGCGAGTTCATGAGTGGTGCCGTCCAGACACTGGCTGATCTGATGCGGGCACAGACCAGGGCAGTTCGCGCACTCACTTCTGCCACACTCGCTGTGTCACGGAAGCATCGCCAGGGCACCCGCCGCCCTGCTGCAGCACAGCGGTCTGGCCTTCACCAGATTGCTGCGCTTGCTGCAGTGCCAGGCCGGCCGAGTGCCAATGTCTCTGGCGACCAGCGAGCGCCTGGCATCAGCCAGCTTGCCCCCATTGCTGCAGCTGCCACTGCCACTCCCCCAGCCAAGGTGCGACGAGCTGCTGGAGAGACTGATGCTGGCCAGCCACAGCTGCAGCAGTCAGCAGCCGGCCCCTCCAGGTCCGGACCTCGTCTAGGCCGACCCCCAAGGGCATCTGCCGTCACGCATTGTGCCCCTCAGGAGCCTTCCCCCAGCCTTGCAACACCCACTGGGCCCAGGTTGAGGCGGAGCAACAGGTCGGGCAGGGGCCGGAGAAGCCTGCACAAGGACTCGCCCTCTCGGCACACCAAGTAGAGTGTGTTGCCAACTGTTTTTTTTATATGGGGGTGTTTGTGTTCTGGAGGGGGGGGGCTTATTTTGGTAAGGCCGAGGATGAAGGCCAATTGGAAGGACAATTTTTGTTATTCCTCCCCAGGTTGTGGGAGTGAGATATGTTTTTGACTGTTTTTTGGGGGTCTTGTCTGTTTTTCTGTTTCATGTGGGAAGGGCCCTGAGTTTGTTAAATAAAGCTTTTTATTTATTCAGCTTGTCCAGGTGTCATGTTTCAAGTGGTTGTTGCGTTAACCGGCTGAGGGCTTGCGGAGCGGCTGCATTCAGGTGCGTTCATTGCCACAAGCCATTCCCTGACAGGGGGCCTAGAAGTGTCGTTCAATAAGCCGCCGGCGGACGGCCCTTGGACCTTGTGGCTCCCTCCTGGGCTGGTGCTCCTCCTCCTCCTCCTCCTCCTCATGGTCCTCCTGCTCGTCCTCCTGAGGTGGTGGTCCAACGCGAGGTGGCAGTGCCTGAGTCCTGCGGATAGCCAGGTTGTGCAGCATGCAGCAAACGACGATGAACTGGGAGACTCTATCCGGCGAATACTGTAGAGATCCGCCGGAACGATCCAGGCAGCGGAACCGTTGCTTGAGGACGCCAATCGTTTGCTCTATGATGTTCCTTGTGGCTTGATGGCTTTCATTGTATGCCTCCTCCGCAGGGGTCCTGGGCGCGCGGAGCGGGGTCATGAGCCATGTACACAAAGGGTAGCCCTTGTCCCCAATAAGCCATCCCCTTGGTGGAGGCTGTGCCTCGAACATGTCAGCCACAGTAGCCTGGCGCAGGATAAATGCATCGTGGCTGCTTCCTGGAAAGCGGGCATTGACAGCTAGGATGCGCTGCCTGTGGTCACACACCAGCTGTGCATTGAGGGAATGGTAGCCCTTCCGGTTGCGGTAATCCTCGGCATTGTCGATAGGTGCCCGCATAGCCACATGCGTGCAGTCAATGGCGCCCTGCACCATGGGGAAGTCGGCGATCCTGGCAAATCTGACTGCACGCTGCTCCTGCCTCTCTAGGGTCATGGGGAAGGAGATGAATTGGTGTCTCCTTGCGAAAAGGGCATCGGTGACCTGCCGGATGCAGCGATGCACGGCGAACTGGGAGATGTTCGCTATGTCCCCAGCAGCGGCTTGGAAGGAGCCGCTTGCATAAAAGTTCAGAGCCACCGTGACCTTCACTTCCACCGACAGAGACGTCCTGCACATCAGCTGTGGACGCAGATCTCTGTGAAGCAGCTGGCAGATCTCTGCAACCACCTCCCTTCTGAAGCGCAGCCTCTTAACACAATGCGCGGCAGTCATGGTGAGATAGGACACCTGCTGCCGGTATTCCCTGAGTGGGTAAGGCCTACGTTGCCGACGCCTGATGGCCCCTCTGCGTCTAGGCATGGCTGGCCCTCTCACACAGCGTCTGCGAGCCCTTCGCACATAATGCTGGAACTGAGGGTTGGAACCCCATGCAGCCCCCATAATAAACTTGCAAACAGTGAAATCACAATGAGTCTAATTTCCAAGCTCTGGCCAGAAGCCAAAAATACCTCTCCTATGTTGTCCCAAATCAGTAAGGTCTGTTCCTTGGTCTCTGTCCAGAAATCCAAAGCACTAAAGTCATTGCAGCAAAATGGCTGGCCTTTATAGTTCAGTCTGAGTGCCCTTTAATTAGCGCTCCCCGAGGCCCGCAGGGCCTCTGCTGCGTTCCAGTTCACAGTTCTTAACATCGCCACGCCCACATTGGGCGGGCGCCACTGAATTTCCGGTTTGGGGCGCACAAACAGCGTTGCACGACGAAATGACGTCATAAGCTGCGCGCGCAGCTGAGCGGGCGCAAACACTTTGCGCCGGCGCTAAATGTCAACTGAAGTTGGGCGTAGGCGCAGATCGGACTGCGCCCGGGCGCTAAGTGCCTAGCGCTGGAAATCTACCCCTCTTAAGGCGTTAACGGCTGGCGAACGCTACTGAATTTCTAGGCCATTGTGAACAGCTGGGGTCCTAGGACCGATCCTTGCGGTACCCCACTAGTCACTGCCTGCCACTCGGAAAACGACCCGTTTATTCCAACTCTTTGCTTTCTGTCCGCCAACCAGTTCTCTATCCAAGTCAATACCTTGCCCCCAATCCCATGTGCCTTAATTTTGCACGCTAATCTCTTATGCGGGGCCTTATCGAAAGCCTTCTGAAAGTCCAAATACACCACATCCACTGGTTCTCCCTTATCTATTTTACCAGTTACATCCTCAAAAAATTCCAGTAGATTAGTCAAGCATGATTTACCTTTTGTAAACCCATGTTGACTTTGTCCGATCCTGTCACTGCTTTCCAAGTGCTCTGCTATTACATCTTTTACAATGGACTCTAGCATTTTCCCCACTACCGATGTCAGGCTTACCGGTCTATAATTCCCCGCTTTTTCTCTGCCACCTTTTTTGAATAGTGGGGTAACATTAGCTACCCTCCAATCCATGGGTACTGTTCCAGAGTCTATTGAGTTCTGGAAGATGACCAGCAATGCATCTACTATTTCTAGGGCCACTTCCTTAAGTACCCTGGGATGTAGATTATCAGGCCCTGGGGATTTTTCGGCCTTCAGTCCCATCAATTTTCCTAACACCATTTCCCTACAAATACTGATTTCTTTCAGTTCCACCCTTTCATCAGACCCTATGTTCCCCGGTATTTCTGGGAGGTTATTTGTGTCCTCCTTTGTGAAGGCAGAACCAAAATATGTATTTAGTTGGTCTGCCATTTCTTTGTTCCCCATTATAAATTCCCCCGATTCTGACTGCAAGGGACCTACGCTTGACTTCACCAATCTTTTTCTCTTCACATATCTATAAAAGCTTTTACAGTCAGTTTTTATGTTCCCTGCAAGCTTACTCTCATATTCTATTTTCCCTTTCTTAATTAATCCCTTTGTCCTCCTTTGTTGAATCCTGAACTGCTCCCAATCCTCAGGATTATTGCTTTTTCTGGCCAATTTGTATGTCCTCTCCTTGGATCTTATGTTATCCCTAATTTCCCTTGTTAGCCACGGTTGAGTCACCTTTTTTGTTTTATTTTTATGCCAAACTGGGATGAACAACTTCTGTAGTTCATCCATTCGGTCTTTGAATGTTTGCCATTGCCTATCCACCATCAACCCTTTGAGTGACATTCCCCAAACAATCCTACCCAACTCGCTCCTCAGACCATCGTAGTTTCCTTTATTTAAATTGAGGACCCTAGTTTCTGAGTCAACTACTTCATTCAGATTCAGATTCAGATTCAGATTAGATTTATTTGCCATATGTAACAAGTACAATGGAATGCTTGTTCCCCGTAGGGACGCGTCAGCTATACATACAGCGCCGCGTTCAGAGTCAATACAATGGCTTCCCGTGGCAGTGGGAGCACGATGTCCCGCAGCCGCTCCGTCCTCCTCTTCACCGCGGCCTCCTCCTCACTGTTGCCGGCTCCACGTGTGGTGGCCTGCTTCTCCCGCTCTGGCCACCGTGCCCGGCTCCCCTCCTCCCATCCGGACTGCGAGTTACCCGCCATGGAGCTGCCGGCCGACGTGCTGCAGCGTGTCGTGAGTCTGCTGCTGCTGCTCGTTGCGCTGCGCTCCTCTGCCCGACTCGCCGAACACATCATCGGGATGTGAATGCTCCAATGCGGCCTCCTCTTCACCGTCGCCGGCTCCACGCTCCCCGGCCCGGGGCCTACTTCTCTCTCTTCACAGGTCGGCCTCTGGCCGCCATGCTCAACTCCCCTCCTCCCAGTCGGAATTCCTTCCCACCGAGGAGCTGCCGGCCGATGTGCTCCAGCGGGTCGGCTTGGCTGCTGCTGCTGCTCACTGTGCTGCGCTGCCACTGCCCGACTCGCCGAGCACCTTGCTCTGGTTGCGGGAGCGAGCAGCGAGAGCTAGCCGCCCGAAACAGGGAGAGCGATCTCAGCATCGGACCGTCACGGCCGCCATCTTGAGATTCTCCATCTTAATGAAGAATTCGATCATATTATGATCGCTCCGACCCAAGGGGCCTTGTACAACAAGATTGCTAATTAATCCTTTCTCGTTACATAATACCCAGTCTAAGATGGCCTGATCTCTGGTTGGTTCCTCGACATATTGGTCCAGGAAACCATCCCGTAAACACTCCAGGAATTCCTCCTCCACAGTATTGTTACTAATTTGGTTAGCCCAATCTATATGTAAATTAAAGTCACCCATGATGACTGCTGTGCCCTTATTGCACGCTTCTTTAATTTCCCTTTTAATGCCATCCCCAACCTCCGCCTTACTGTTTGGAGGTCTATATACCACTCCCACTAATGTTTTTTTCCCCTTAGTATTTCTCAATTCTACCCATACAGATTCCACATCATCAGAGCTAATATCCTTCATTACCTTTGTGTTAATCCCTTCTTTAACCAGTAATGCTACCCCACCTCCCTTTCCTTTATGCCTATCTTTCCTGAATATCGTATACCCCTGGATGTTGAGTTCCCAGTCTTGGCCATCCTTGAGCCACGTTTCCGTAATCCCAACCAAATCATATTCGTTTACCTCTATTTGCGCAGCCAATTCATCCACCTTATTACAAATGCTCCTCGCATTAAGACAGAAAACCTTCAGGCTTGTTTTTTTAACGGTCTTAGACCTATTAGAATTATTATTTACTGTGGCCACGTTTGATTTAAACCCTTGATTTCTCTGACCGTCACTTTTTTTTTCTCCTTCCTATCTTTTGCTTTTATCCTTGTTTCCCTTTCCTCTGTCTCCCTGCTCAGGTTCCCAACCCCCTTCCATTTTAGTTTAAACCCTCCCCCACAGCACTAGCAAACAAACCCCCTAGGACATCAGTTCCAGCCCTGCCCAGGTGCAGACCGTCCGGTTTGAACTGGTCCCACCTCCCCCAGAACCGGTTCCAATGTCCCAGGAATTTGAATCCCTCCCCCTGGCACCATTCCTCTATTCATCTGAAGTATCCTTCTATTTCTACTCTGACTAGCACGTGGCACTGGTAGCAATCCTGAGATTACTACCATTGAGGTCCTGTTTTTTAATTTACCTCCTAACTCCCTATATTCCGCTTTTAGGACCTCATCCCGCTTTTTACCTACATCGTTGGTGCCTATATGCACCATGACAACTGGCTGTTCACCCTCCCCTTCCAAGATGTTCTGCAGCCGCTCGGAGACATCCTTGACCCTTGCACCAGGGAGGCAACACACCATCCTGGAGTCTCGTTTGCGGCCGCAGAAATGCCTATCTATTCCCCTTACAATTGAATCCCCTATTACTATAGCTCTACCATTCTTTTTCCTCCCATTCTGTGCAGCAGAGCCACCCCTGGTGCCAGGAAGTTGGCTGCTGCTGCCTTCCTCTGATAAGCCATCCCCCCCAACAGTACTCAAAGTGGTGTATCTGTTGGAGAGGGGGATGTCCACAGGGGACACCTGCACTACCTGCCTGCGCCTAGTACTCTGCCTGTTGGTCACCCGTTCCCTTTCTTCCTGTCCAACCTCTACCTGTGGTGTGTCCAACTCCCTAAACGTGCTATTCACGATGTCCCGAGCATCGTGAACGCTCCAGTATGCATCCAATCGCAGCTCCAGTGCCGCAATGCAGTCTGTCAGTAGTTGCAGCTGGGTGCACTTCCTGCACATGTAGTTGTGAGGGACACAGGAAGTGTCCCTGAGTTCCCACATTTCGCAGGAGGAGCAGATCACAGGGCTGGGCTGTCCTGCCATGATTTACCCTTTAATTAATTGAATTTAAATTAAATCAATCAATCCCACTAATTACACTATAGTTAAATAGTTTACCAACAGTCCCTGCTACACTAGAGAGACCTTAGAAACTATAAAACAGAGTTAAGGTTTAAAAAAAGAGAGAAATACTCACCAACCAATCACTTACCTGCTTCCTGGTGACGTCACACTTTGATTACTTTTTACCTCTCTCCCCCGCTGCTGAATTGGTATGCCTCACCCCTCCTTTTAAAGTTGCCGCTGCTTGTACCTCACGCAGGTCCGCTCTGGTGAGCTGCGATTTGAGGAGACGTACAGCTTCCGTACAGGCCTGTGATCACACCCAGGGCTCATCCTTTCGCAGGAGCTGGCGCAGTGGGGCTGTGGTGGCTGAGTACTGGGGCATAAACTTCAGGTAGTACCCAGTCATGCCAAGGAAGGAGGCAACCTGTGTTGCAGAGCTGGGTTCTGGGATGCTGTGAATGGCATCCACGTTTGACTGGAGTGGGGATATACCCTCAGCCAACAACTGAAACCCCACAAACTCGATCTCTGAAACAGCAAAGACACACTTTTCGCCATTCAGTGTGAGCTTGTGTTTTGCTAGAGCCGTGAAAACTCTGTGAAGGCGTTCATTGTGAGTGGAGGTCGAGGGCCCATGCACGACGATGCCATCCAGGTAGATGGCCACCCCAGGAATGCCCGTGAGCACAGAGGACATCACCTTTTGGAAGCAGCTGGATGCAGAGCTAAGTCCAAATGGCATCCTGGTGTACTGAAAGACGCCAGCATATGTCACAAAAGCAGTGAGGTCCCTGCTGCTGGGGTGGAGGGGAACCTATAGATAGCCCTGTCGAAAGTCCAGTTTCGAGAACAGGATGGAACCATAGAACTGCACTGTGAGATCCTCTGACGTGGGCAGTGGATATTTGTCAGGGATTACGGCCTTATTCACTGCTCGAAGATCGACACAGACACGTAGACCACCTGACTTTTTCTTTGCGACCACCAGGTTGGAGACCCGTGGGGAGGCATCAACTGGTTCGATGATGCCAGCTTCCAGTAGCTGCTTTAGTTCAGCTGTGACCCCATCACAGAGAGCAAGCGGGATGCGGCGCAGTGGCTGAATGACAGGGGTAACGGTGGAGTCAACCATGGGCTGGTGGGTGAAGGCAGTCAGGCAGCCCAGACCCTCGAAGAGTGCTGGCCATGTTTGGCACCACGGTGAGGCGACGTGCAGAATCGCAGACCCGCCGGTGTCCAAGAGAGAAAAACCCAGGTCAGTGAAAAGATCCAGTCCCACCAGGTTAGCTCCTTGGCGTGCCACATGAAAACAAAAATCTGGCAAAACTTTTGTTCCATAGCATACAGTGAGGTTGACTGAGCCCACTAGTTCAATTTTCGAATTACCATACCCGCAGAGGGCAGTGGAGGGTGCAGAGAGTGGCAGGGAGCTAAAAAAATGTTTGAATGTGTCCACATTCAGCAGTGAAACTCCAACAACAGAGGAATGCACACATCATTCAGGTTAATTGTGCATGACTTGAAAGCCACTACTGGCCCAGAGCTCACGTTGTGAATTATAGTGCTTGAGGACTGAGAGTGTTCATTTGTAGCAACAGGGGCAGAGCGGCAGATATTTGCAAAGTGATTTTGTTTTCCAGAATTGCGACAGGCTTGGCCGTGCACGGGGCAATTCTGCGCTCTGGTAGCATGTGAACGAGATCCACAGTTTCCACACTGTTGCCGCGGTAGCGCGCATTGCTGCAGTCGCGCAAGCATTACAGTGTCAGAGCTGTCGGGGCCGAGGGCGCTGTCACTGGGTGTGTGTGGCTGAGCTGTGTGTGAGAGTTCAGAGTGGAAGGGGGCGCTGGAGAAGTCGCTCACTGGATGTCTTGCTCGTTTTGCTGCACATTCAGCTGCAGACTCCACTTGAAAGGCAATGTTAACTGCCTGTGAGAACAACAGATTGTCGGACTCGAGTAACAGTCTTTCACGCACTCTCACATTGTTGGTGCGCTCTATTAGTTGATCACGCATCATCTCATCTTGTAGTGCACTGAACTTGCACGAGCTAGCTAACCCCCTCAAATTAGCCACGTACTGATGCACAGACTCACCGGGAAGTTGGTGACGCTGTCTAAAAATGAATCGCCGGAGGAGGGCACTTTGTGGGGCAGAGAAGTGTGTGCTTAACAGAGCCACAGCCACATCATATGTTTGTATTGAGTCTGCTGTCCATAATGTCCCAAGAACACGCTGGCCCTCCACTCCCAACCAATGGGATAACAGTGCCTTTTTCCGTGCTGCACTCACATTTTCTAGTCCGAGAGCGATGAGGTAGGTTTCAAAGGACTGTAACCAGCGAACCCATGGGATCGGGGGCTCACCGGATAGTGCAAGGAAGGGAGGAGGTGGTGGAAGAGAGATTTCAGCCATCCTCATCGCCAAATGTTGCGTTTGCAAGGATAACTCAATGACAGCATGTAGAAATCAACTCGTGTCGTTTTAATGCTCGATCCAACTAACCCCTACAGGCCAAGGCAATCGAGTACCTATCACCAATGTCAGACATAATATAACGATAACAGCACTATCAAACTTCATGTGCTAGAGTAACTCTAATGCAGCACTGTAACCCAGTGTGCAGACATAACAATAAACTCCTTACAGAGGAAGAATTTAGCCGTGGCTCAGTGGGCAGCATCCTCGCCTCTGAACTCAAAATGTCATGGGTTCACAGTCCCACTCCAGAGACTTGAGCACATAATCCGGGCTGGCACTCCCAGCGCAGTGCTGAGGGTGTGCTACACTGTCGGAGGTGCCATCTTTTAGATGAGATATTAAAACCTGAGGCCCCATCTGCTCTCTCAGGTGGATGTAAAAGATCCCATGGCACTATTTCAAAGAAGAGCAGGGGGAGTTCTCCCCGGTGTCCTGGGGCCAATGTTTATTGTTCTGGACTGATGGACCATTTTATATGCAGATAGCACCCTCTGGTGGTGGTTATGTGTTAGCAGTTTGTATGCAGCAAAGGTCATTTGACCTTTCTACCTTTCTTCCTGTGTGAGAGGTCATTTGACCTTTCTACCTTTCTTCCTGTGTGACCCAGGAAGTAGAATTCCAGGAGGTAGAATTCCAGGAAGAACCTGGCTTGAGTAATGGGGAATTCCATGAGGGATTTGTAATCCAATGTAATCTGACCTCATATGTTAGGCCAAGCACAATATCTGTGAGTATCTTTGTTTGTTAGCATAATAGCAACGTTGTCAGAGTGGTATTTTGATAACACTATGTTTATAAAAGGTTAATATTTGATAGTTATAGAAGTGAGTCCAAATGTTAGTTAGTTATATAATTAGTCTATTCTACTGTTGTAAATATGTTTATATCTTATGTAATATCTAATGTATAGTACTCAGTTTATATACAAAACATACTTTGTCTTTGTTTACAGTTTCACAAATTTGATCAAGTAAAGCTTCAAAACAGCAAACGGCTTCACGAGGAATTATTTTGAATAAGTGTTTAACTTGCTGGATAACGAGATAGGAGCACGTCTAGCGAGGCCAATACATTTATCCCTCAACCAACATAACAAAAAACAGATTATCTGGTCATTCTCAAATTACTGTTTGTGGGATCTTGCTGTGCACAAATTGGCTGCCACGTTTCCTACATTACAACAGTGACCACACTCCAAAAAGTACTTCAGTGGCTGCAAAGTGCTTTGGGACGTCCCGAGGTCATGAAAGGCACTATATAAATGCAAATTCCGTCTTTTTCAACATTGAAGAGAAAGCAATCTATCCTAAATAAAAACTGAATATGCTGGAGATACTCAGCAGGTCAGGCAGCATCTGTGAAGAGAGAAACAGAGTTAACGTTTCAGATCGATGACCTTTCGTCAGAACTGGAAAAAAGCAGGAAATGGAACAGGTTTTTAAGCAAGTGTAGGAGCTGGGAAATGGGGGGAGGGGATGAAAGAACAAAAGGGAACAAGGTAAAAGAGACAAACGGAAATCCCGTCGGAGAGAAGAGCAGAACTTCTTCAAGGTGGGCATTCCTGGAAGAGAGGTGGCAGTGAATTAAACACTAATACAAAAAGAAAATACTGCAGATGCTGGAAATCTATCCTAACTGGTCGTCTTGTCCATTCTGAAGAACAGGCCTCTGTTTCTCCATTATTGTAAGTTAGCAGACAAAAATGCCTGGAGGAAGGTCAGGGGGGTGGGGATGGGGACTGATGTAAAAGAAAAATAACCTGCCTTGACTGTAGCATAAAAACCTTTTAGTTATTGATCTTAAAAATGCCACTGACACCGCCTGACAGAGCTCGGCTTGTCAGGACCGCAAATTGTAGCGTCTTCAAAAAGCAAAAAAAAAAATAATAATTAAAACCCAGACGCTCATTTCCTGATAGGTTTCGTTATCGAATCCCTTGCTCTCCCCTTGTGCTCGGAGTGACTGCAGCCCAATTCCATTCTGAGCCGCTGTAATTAAAGTGTGCCATCTGCTTTCTTATTGCACTCCAACAGCACTGTGCCAAGTGTCACCTGTACGCGTGAGGAACAGAAGTGGGTTTAGCGGGAAGCAGCAGGAGATTGCGTGATCCAGTCCCTCGGATCGAATTATCCGTTTGGCCGATTATTTTGGCCAGTCATTCACCCCATTCCCCTCTGTAGGGGAGGCTAAATACGACCGAACTTAACAAGTAGTGATAGCAAACGTCCCACAACAGTGTAGAATGATTACCCTTGGGTTCGGGGAGGCAGCTTACGTAAACAAGTTTTTCAGTCTGCGGGGTCAATCTTAATAAACCGCCAACGACAAGGTCAGCAACAACTATGCTTTCGATTAAATAATTAAACCTATCAGGAAATGGCTTTAATTACTTTTGGTTTTCAAGACGCTACAATTTGAGATGCTGACAAGCCGAGCTCTAAGTTAACATGTGGTGTCAGTGCCACTTTAAGACCAATAACTGAGGACTTTTTATCCTTTTATGCCAAAGTCTGGTTCGGGTTATTACCTTTTACGTCAGTCCCCCATCACCCCTAAGTCAGCTGTGGCTCAGTGGGCAGCACTATCGCCTCTGGGTCAGAAAGTTGTGGGTTCTAAGTCCCAATCCAGAGACTTGAGCACAAACATCTAGGACTGACACTCCAGGGCAAATACTGAGGGAGTGCTGCCCTGTTGGAGGTGCCGTCTTTCAGGTGAGACGTTAAACCGAGGCCCCGTCTGCTCTCTCATGTGGACGTAAAAGATCCCAAGGCATTATTTTGAAGAAGAGCAGGGGAGTTCGCCCTGGAGTCCAGGCCATTATTTATCCCTCAATCAACATAACAAAAACAGATTATCTGGTCATTATCATGTTGCTGTTTGTGGGAGCTTGCTGTGTGCAAATTGGCTGCGGCATTTCCTACATTACAACAGTGACTACACTCCAAAAAGTACTTCAGTGGCTGTAAAGCCCTTTGCAGTCATGAAAGGCGCTATATAAATGCAAGTCTTTATTTTTTTCTTTTTAAAGAAAAACCCGGGGCTTAATTTTAAACAATTCACAACAATTTACTTTAACAGAAAAATGTCCCAAGATGCTTCACAGAGGCAAAAAGAAAAAGTACTTAAATGCTTCAAACATGTGAAGTAGCAAACATTGACAGGAGTGCCAAACAAGAAAACAAGAAAATGCAGGCGAGGCTCAGGAGGTTATGTGGTATATGTAACCTGTTCCACCTTAAGAGAACTTAAGCCTGGTCCACCTTAAGAAAGGTACTACTTTCTTTGGCTGCTGTATACGTAATACCGGTGGTGACCACACCGGTATATAAGCACAGTGTAATAATATTGTATTCAGTATAGTCCAACCTCCAACCAGTAAAGACCTGTTGAATTTACTCTTGTGGTCTGTGTAGTAATTCTCACTATAACACACAGACTTAACAGTGGCGACGAGTCCGATTCTTACCCTGCTGCAGTAATTTCCACGGCGACTTCGTCCACAGACAGGACGTCGAAGAGAGGTTTCCACCCTCATTACCTACGGGAAGACACGTCGAGCGGCAGGCATCGAGCAACCGGAGTGCAGAAGACATTCTGACCTCGAAGCCTCCATCAGCGACTGTCAGCTTCTTCTACTACCTCGTGGTGAGTAAGCCGGGCAGCGACGCGACAGAAAGTCAACCGCGTTGGCTGTACAGACGGGGCTGGGAAGACGGAGGAATAAGGGCGGTGAGGTCGATCGCGACCAGAGATAAGGGCCGGGCCGCTTTCGAGCGAGAGGCGCAGCGCGGGACATCGATCGCGACCGGAGATAAGGGCCGCATTCGGGCTAAAGGCGCAGTGTCTGGGGAAACTGAAGGCGCGAGAGCCGCGGTGAAGCGGAGACAGCGTCGGGGGACGGGTGAAGACCGCCAAGCGCGGGAAAACCGCCATTTTGTGGGCGGAGGACGACGGCAAGAGCGGGAAGCTGCCATCTTAGATAACATTAAAAATACGATAAATTGCTACGATGCCTAAACATGGGAACATTAATGCCTTCGACAGTGATATAGAAGACTGGGCTATGTATGTAGAACGCATACAAAACTATTGTAAGGCAAATAAAATTCCTGAGACAGATAAAGCACTAACATTACTAAACTTAATGGGTGCGAAGACATACGGGCAATTGAAACACCTGTTATCACCAGATGAACCGGCGGATAAGACGTTCGAACAGATTGTTACTGTCCTAAAAAATCATCTTAGCCCCACGCCGCTGATGCTAGCGGAACGATTTAAATTTTACGATAGAAGACAGCTGCAAAATGAAAGCAATGCTGAATATTTGATGGAATTACGTAAGCTAGCAAAATATTGTCAGTTTGGAACGGGACTGACAGAGGCACTTCGAGATAGATTTGTGTGTGGTTTATTTAAACAGGATACACAAAGGCGACTGCTCGAGGAGAATGAGCTGTCTCTCGAGAAGGTGGTCACTATGGCAGCAGCACACGAGGCCGCAGTGAGAGGCACGGCAGTAATGCAGCTACGGCCACCGGAACCCGGTACAAACAAATTGGGTTTGAGTTCTGTCAAATGTTATCGTTGTGGAAAGACAACGCACGATCAGAACCAGTGTTGGTTTAAAAACCAAGAATGCAGAACGTGTGGCAGGTTTGGCCACATAGCTAAAGTATGCCGGTCAGGAAAGAAGACCAGCAATAAAAAGTCACCGCAAGGAAAATATGCAAAGGTACACAAGGTGACAAAGAACAGTTTGACTGAACAGAAGTCAGATTCAGACGCTAGCAGTAATGAACTGGATAGCTTAAGAATACACAACGTTGGTAAGGATACAGACCTCCAGACAATTTGGGTCACTCTTAAGATAGCAGGAGTCCAAGTAAAAATGGAATTGGACACTGGATCGGCATTGACGGTCATGAATAAGAAAGATTACAGAAGGTTATTCCAACATATTCCCTTACAGGATACGGAGATTATATTGAAAACGTACACGGGGCAAAGAGTGTACCCCATCGGAAAAATAGAGGTAGAAGTGGTCCACAAGGGCGAAGGAAGCCAAGTAATGGACTTATATGTGCTACCTGAAGGAGGTCCACCACTACTAGGATGGGAGTGGATTAGGAAAATGAATAAGGACTGGCACTCCTTGAAAGCACTAACGGTAGATTCCGGGGAAACAGCTGTCAAACCTAAATGATTGTCCAGAGTATTGGATGAGGCTAAAGAGGTGTTCCAGCCAGGACTGGGAACACTGAGAGGAATTACGGCAAACATCAAGATTGATGAACATGCACAACCAAAATTTTTTAAAGCCAGACCGGTACCCTATGCAATACGACCTGCGGTTGAAGCGGAGCTGGAAGCACTAGAACGTTCAGGGGTACTGTCTAAAGTAGATTGGAGTGAGTGGGCTACGCCCATTGTTCCCGTTATGAAACGTCCTGCGAACAATAAGCCAGGAGATCCAGGGAAGGTTCGCATCTGTGGAGATTTCAAGATCACCGTTAATCCGGTGCTTCACACGGTGCAGTATCCGCTTCCACGGATTGAGGATATTTTCGCTTCACTGTCTGGCGGGAAACACTTCACCAAGATAGACCTGGCGCAGGCGTACTTGCAGATGGAGGTTGAAGAAGAGTCACGCCAATACCTCATGATCAACACGCATCGAGGGTTGTACCGGTACAATAGGCTGGTTTTTGGTGTGGCATCGGCTCCAGCAATTTGGCAGAGGGCCATGGAGCAGGTATTACAGGGAATTCCAGGCACACAATGTTACCTGGACGACATTCTAATCACAGGTGATGGTGATGAACAGCATCTCGCTAACTTGGAACTGGTGCTCAACAGACTGAAAGAGTATGGACTTAGGGTAAATCGGCAGAAATGTGAGTTCTTCCAGAAGCGGATCTCGTACTGTGGTCATGTCATTGACCGGGAGGGGCTTCATAAGTCTCCTGACAAGATAGCGGCAGTTGCAAAGGCTCCCGCTCCGGAGAATGTCTCTCAGTTGAGGTCGTTTCTAGGATTAATTAACTACTACCATAAATTTCTGCCAAATCTATCCACGGTGCTGCATCCGTTGAACGCTCTTTTACAGAAAGGGGTACCATGGGACTGGGGCGAAAACTGTAAGAAGGCATTTCGCAAAAGCAAAGAATTGATCACCTCAGAGGAAGTGTTGGCTCACTTCAACCCGACACTGCCTATTCGGTTGGCTTGTGATGCTTCTCCATATGGTATTGGGGCAGTACTCTCACATAAATTGCCAAATGGCACAGAAAGGCCAGTCGCGTTTGCATCCAGATCATTGACCTCCGCTGAGCGCAACTATGCGCAGATCGATAGGGAGGCCCTTAGCCTTGTATGGGGAGTGAAGAAGTTTAATCATTACCTACAGGGCCAAAAATTCACACTTCTGACGGACCATCAACCGTTGGTGTCCATTTTTAACCCTAAGAAGGGTGTTTCGGTGATGACAGCACAGCATCTCCAGAGATGGTCTCTTTTCTTAGGGGCACATCAATATCAGATAGAATTCAAAGGTACGAAACAGCATGGCAATGCTGATGGCCTGTCGTGCCTGCCACTACCTGAAGATGAAGACACGACGGAAGTTGACCCTGTTGAGTTATTTCATTCGACCATTATCGAGTGTTTACCTGTCACCAACGCAAGTATTGAAAGAGAAACCAGGAACGACCCGACACTGTCCAGAGCCTACGAGGTGACAGTGAAAGGATGGCCAACACGGGGTGATCCTCTGTTACCGGCATTCTCGGCAAGGCGAGACCAGCTGTCCGTCTGCCATGGTACTTTGATGTATGGGACAAGAGTGATTATTCCTCCCAAGTTAAGGGAAAGAGTTTTAAAAGAACTACATGAAGGTCATCTGGGGGGAGTTAAAATGAAAAGTCTTGCTAGGGCTTATGTATGGTGGCCGGGTATTGACCAACAGATTGAGGAGTTAACGAAAAGCTGTGCTGGGTGTCAAAAAGTGCAAAATGCACCTCCAATAGCACCGCTACACCCATGGGAATGGCCTTCAGCCCCATGGCAACGCGTACACATTGACTTTGCTGGTCCATTCATGGACTCCATGTTCCTAATCGCGGTGGACGCACATTCCAAATGGCCAGAAGTCATCAAGATGAATACCACTACTTCAGAAAAGACAATTGCGGTGTTAAGAACAATATTCGCAAGGAATGGATTGCCAGAACAGATCTGTTCGGACAACGGACCACAGTTTGTATCGGAAGAATTCCAACAATTCTTAAAGAAGAATGGAGTTAAACATTATACCTCTGCCCCATATCATCCGGCGACAAACGGGTTGGCTGAAAGATTTGTCCAGACATTCAAAAAGGCTATTAAGGCCATGAATGATGATCAGATTCCGCTGCAACACAAGGTCGATAAGTTCCTGGTGTCATATAGAAACGCCGATCATGCCGTGACTAACCAAAGTCCTGCTATGATGTTTTATAACAGGAGGTTGCGGTCCAAGTTGGACTTGTTAAAACCAAATGTGCGGAGGGAAGTGGAAAACAAACAGTTTCGGCATATTAACAGCAAGACCACTCGAACTTTCGACGTAGGACAAACAGTGATGGCAAGGGGCTATGGAAACAACAAATGGCAGTCCGGAACAATCCGGGCCAGACAAGGACCTCTGATGTACACTGTAGATATTGGTCATAATGTGATAAGGCGTCATGCGGATCAACTGGTAGAGTCGAGAGCAAGGGTCGAACCCATGGTTGTGACAGAGACAGCTGTGGAAGACGCTCATGAACCTGAAGCATCTACCTCGGCTGAGAATGTATTTGATGATGATGACACCCAATACATTGGCAACCAACTAGAGGAGGCACCTCACCAACAAGAATCAGAGACCACTGAAAGGCGTTATCCAAGCCGAATCAGAAAGCCTCCTGAGAGACTGAACCTTTGAACTGTTATACCTGAAGTTATATATGTATATATGTTATGTTATTTGGGGATATGACTGTTAAGCTAAAAAGGGAGGATTGTGGTGTATGTAACCTGTTCCACCTTAAGAGAACTTAAGCCTGGTCCACCTTAAGAAAGGTACTACTTTCTTTGGCTGCTGTATACATAATACCGGTGGTGACCACACCGGTATATAAGCACAGTGTAATAATATTGTATTCAGTATAGTCCGACCTCCAACCAGTAAAGACCTGTTGAATTTACTCTTGTGGTCTGTGTAGTAATTCTCACTATAACACACAGACTTAACAGGTTAGGCAGCATCTGTCAAGAGAACACGAATCAATCAATGTTTAGCTTTCCTGTGTTGTATGGTATGACTGAGGTAGTGGCATAGTCCTCTGTTAAACCAATTGCTTGAGTGGTAAATATTTATCCACCTCCTCATTCATTATTGCTCGTATAGCAATTTAACTAGCCTCACCAGAGGCTTTAGAACAGAGAAAGGCGGCTCAAAATTAGGATAAATTAAATAGGGATAAACTGTTACCACTGGCGGTGAGTCGGTAAGTAGAGGGCATAAACCTAAGATCATCGCCAAAAGAACAAAGGGAGAAATTATTTACAGAGAGGGTTTTTTGAACATCGCACACCCTACCAGAAACAGTGGTAGGAGCATGAGAGCTTTTAAAAAGAAAATGGATAAATATTTGAAAAAGAAAAAATATCAAAGGTATGGGAAAAGAGCAGGGGGATGGGACTAAGTAGATAGTTCTTTCAGAGGGCTGACACAGACATGATGGGCTGAATGGCTTCCTCTGTGCTGTAAACTTTTATGATTCCATGTTGCATGGCACAAAGGAATGGAATATCGCAACATAACTTTTGCATTTTGATTAGCACTTCGAGTACGTAGCAAGTTGATGTCAAAGACATACCTTTAATCCTATCTTGTGACTGATTTGAAATGGCATCTTGTAGTGCAATGAGATTGCAATGCCTGACTGTAATCAGGAGAACTTGCGCGTTCCTTTACCTGGTGAACTGTTGTAATGTTATGTAATGAGTGACGAGCTCAGCCAGCAGAAGCCAAATCTCTCGCTGGCTGATTGGAGCACTAAAACCAAAACAAGATCCAATATCATGGCGTTGAACTGGCACAGTGTCAGCCGTGGCTCAGTGGATAGCACTCTCGCCTCTGCGCTTACGGAAGGTTGTGGGTTCATAGTCCCATTCCAGAGACTTGAGTACAAAAATCTAGACTGACACTCCAGTGCAGTGCAGATGGAGTGCTGCACTGTCAGACATGCCATCTTTCGGATGAGACGTTAAACTGAGGCCCAGTTTGTTCTCCCAGGTGGACGTAAAAGAGTCCATGGCACTAATTCAAAGAGCAGCGGAGTTATCCCCGGTGTCCTGGCCAATATTTATCATAAAAACATAAGAAATAAGAGCAAGGAGTAGGCCATTCGGCCCCTCGAGCCTGCTCCGCCATTCAATAAGATCAGGGCTGATCATCGACCTCAACTCCACTTTCCCGCCCAATCTCCATATCCTTAGAGTCCCTCAATCAACATCACTAAAACAGATTATCTGGTCATTGTCACATTGCTGTTTGTGGGAGCTTGCTGGGCACAAATTGGCTGCCACATTACTACAGTGACTGCACTTCATTGGCTGTAAAGCACTTTGTGGTATCCTGAGGTTGTGAAAGGCGCTATATAAATGCATGTCCTTCTTTTTCTCTATTTATTTTAATATATTTTTCATGGAACCAAGGTGGAAATGCTTTCTGCCAAAGATCATTGGCGTAGAAACATACCACTAACTCACAGTCATTGTCCTTGCGAGTAAAGCTCATTGCGTGTTGTCACCCTCCTGTCACAGCACTCTCAGTACGCTCAGTGAGTTGTCAGTTTTCAAGTCTCTTCTCTCTCTGTTTTTTACTGACAGCAGGCTGGGATCCAAGAGGGATTCCGCCTGGTTTGGGGAAGGTGGTTCGCATTTTAAAGCAGGTTGTATTTCCAGATAGACGAAGATCCAGTGGCGGCTATTTCTTCTGTGTCACAGCATGGGGAGATTATGGTGAGAGTATAAATTATACTTCCAATTTTTTTCAACGGTGTTTTTCCATCTTCTGATATAATCATTCCCATTGGTGCTGAGAGCTCACAAGGCTCATTAAACACCTCTGCCTTCAATCAATCCGCAGGAGGCTTTCGAGGTCTCACATTCCAGATGTTAAACCTGGAGATTTTGCTTGAGGATACTGGCTGAGAATCCTGGAAGAAGTTTTACTCAACTTCCCAAAAAAAAAAATCGGCGGAGGAATCAGAATTGGAATACAATGACCAGAAATAAAGCAACGGACACCCTTTGCTGAAATTTTTTCTTAAAAACCTAACTTATTTTTAAGTTACATTTTTTTCACCATATTAGGTCCTCAAATACTGTTGTTCCATATGGCGGGGAAAGCTTATAATGAGATGTCTAGTTTGGCCCTCCATTCGATGGCCTCCCGAGAGGCCGAGGGGAGAATTGAGGTGCCTCCTACAACAGATCTCAGTGGGCAGGTTGGCGTGATGTGTTCCATGGTCTGGGACTCATGGCCACAGTCGCACTTCGGGTCGTCCCTCAGCTTCCACTTGTGGAGCAGGAGGCCGCAGCGTCCACACCCTGTGCGGATTCGGTTGAGCGCCATCCACTGTTTTCGAGGGAGGTCGAAGCCAGGGACCTCTGCTGTTGGGTCAGTGATGAGGTAGAAACATAGAAACATAGAAAAATAGGAGCAAGAGTAGGCCATTCGGCCCTTCGAGCCTGCTCCGCCATTCAATATGGTCATGGTTGATCCTCTATCTCAATACCATATTCCCACGCTCTCCCCATAACCCTTGATGCCTTTTGTGTCTAGAAATCTATCTATCTCCTTCTTAAATATATTCAGTGACTTGGCCTCCACAGCCTTCTGTGGTAGAGAATTCCACAGGTTCACCACCCTCTGAGTGAAGAAATTTCTCCTCATCTCAGTCCTAAATGTCCTACCCCGTATCCTGAGACTGTGACCCCTCGTTCTAGACCCCCAAGCCAGGGGAAACATCCTCCCTGCACCTAGTCTGTCTAGCCCTGTTAGAATTTTATACGTTTCAATGAGATGATGGTTCTTTATTCTGCATGCGTCCCACGATTCCGTCCACCTGGAGAACCTACACGTGTGGTCCCTGTGTGTGCTCGTTCACCGAGAACTCGCCAGCTAATGTCATCAAGAAGACGATCGAAGGCCTGAAAGCAGCCTCCCGGTCTGAAAGGCATGAAAGCCTCAAACACACACCTGTGGAAACCCATCACCGTGGCTGGCATTCTTCTCAGCGCCACTCCCACTCTGTTGCCGGAAGCAGGGCAGAAACCCCTCTTACGTGTGAAAATGGAATTTCCAACAAAGTTACGGTGGTGGGGCGGGAGCAGCTGGAA
The DNA here is from genome assembly GCF_052327205.1 of Somniosus microcephalus. Lineage (NCBI taxonomy): Eukaryota > Metazoa > Chordata > Chondrichthyes > Squaliformes > Somniosidae > Somniosus > Somniosus microcephalus. The sequence continues at coordinate 108,046,754 of NC_141001.1, forward strand.
GGAAATTCCCGGCCCGTGTCCCAAACCAAGAAATCCACAGAGCGAGAGTCTCTGTTTGTTGAATATGGAGTCAACATTCTCTCCCTGTTGGGACATAGCGCACTTAGCTAAGCCCAGAAAAACAAAGACACTAAGGTCGCGATTTTGTCGACCGAGGCGGATCCGGGGTGGCCGGGGTCGGTGTCGCGGTCCCAGCCCGCTGCCTACTGCAGCCTGCACTCTCCAAGTGATTTTACATTAATAGGGCTTGTTAAGCCCGCCCTGCGAGGTTCCCAATCAATTAATAGGAAGCGGGTCTAATGACGTCATTTGATGACACGTAATCAGCCGGTTTCCTTAAAGGGGCCATGTCCAAATTCTTGACAGTTGTGCTGTCAGTGTCCTACAGCATTGAGGTTCTGCAAACACTGACAAGCACTGCACAAAGATGCAGGGCTGCACCCAGGCTCTCCAATTACTCCTTCCATATGCTTATGTGAAATTTCTGTTAATGTGTTGTCAAACATTGAAATCTGTATTTCCAACACTTTACGGGCTCGATTTTGCCAGGTCCGAGGAGGCAGGATTGGAGGCATGTGAGGTGTTAAAATCGCAAAAATTGGCGAGCGGGCCCGATCCCGCCTCCATCCCGCCTCTGAGCAATTTTCCCACATGCGAGCTTTCTGACCCCATCTCCATCCCACCTCCAAGAGGTGGGATAGCCCTTAAGGCCCTTAACAACCAGTTAAGTGCCTCTATAACCCCATTTTGAGAGGCCTTTCTGATTTTAACAGTTTTCCCACGTGCTGCACACCTCCTCTGAAACACGCCAGTGAAACCTGGTGGCAGCACAAGTGGATTGCTTACTAACAGCTGCAGCTCCACCATTAAAAAGGAGTTTTCACCAATCTTCATTTGCAGGTGGCAGAACTTTGTTGTCTCAGGTGTGGGGGAACTTTTAACAGGCCTACTCATTGTTGTGGAAGTTTGGAGCCTGACACCCATCTCCAGTGTGACCTCCTGGGAAACCCCTCTCCCCATCTTGAATGAGCGCTTCCTCAACTGAGGTATATACCAGAAGAATGGGAACCATTTATTTCCTTTCCTCCTGGACATCAGATTCAGACGAAGACCAGCCGCGGCAGCAGCAGAACCCTGAACAACAGCAGCACCAACTGCAGGAGCAACAGCAGGAGCTCCAACCTGCTGCTCACCCACCTGAAGCTGCACAGGCCAGAAGGCGCCAGCGCATGGAAGCCCGTTGGTGCAGGAGATACCCCCCAAACAGGGTCTACAGACAGAGGATCAGCTACCTCAACATGACTGAGCAGCAGTGCCAAAGGAGGCTCAGACTTTCGCGAGAGGTAGTGGGTGACATCTGCACAATGCTGCAGCAAGACCTGGAGCCCAGAGGAGCAGGTGGACACCCCTTACCAGTGGCCGTCAGAGTCACCACCGCACTCAACTTTTTTGCCTCAGGCTCATTCCAGGGATCAGCAGCAGACATCAGCGGCAACTCCCAGGCGGCCGCACACACTTGCATCACGCTGGTAACCAATGCCCTCTTTGCCATCGCGCACAATCACATCCATTTCTCCAAGGATCAAGCCAGTGTAACTGCGTGTTCGGTTGGGTTCGACAATCTGGCAGGCTTTCCAAGGGTGCAGGGCATTGTTGACTGCACACATGTGGCCCTTAAGGCACCCCATCACAATCCATGTATTTTTGTCAACCGCAAGGGCTTCCACGCCCTAAACGTACATCTGGTGTGTGACCACAACAAGGACATTTTGTATGTTTGTGCCAAGTACCCTGGCAGCTGCCATGACTCCTTCATCCTGCTCCAGTCTAGTGTGCCTCCGCTCTTCAGTCCACCAGACCAAATTAACAGATGGCTACTTGGAGACAAGGGCTATCCCCTGAAGATATGGCTAATGACGCCGTTGAGGAGCCCATCCAACGAAGCTGAGGAGAACTACAACTCCAGCCACATGTCCACCAGATCCATAATGGAGCAAACCATCGGCTTGCTGAAGATGTGCTTCAGATGCCTGGATAGATCAGGTGAAGCCCTGCAGTACTCAGCAGCCAGGGTCTCCAGAATCGTCGTGGTTTGCTGTGCACTTCACAACATGGCACAGCATCGTGGCTTGCAGATGCCTGAGGAACAAGTGGCTCCTCACATATCCTCTTCAGATGAGGAGGAGGAGGAGGAGGAGGAGGAGGAGGAGAGCGACAATGACCAGCTTGCAGAGGCGCCTCAACCAGCGCCAGCAGCATGCGAGCACATTGCTGGCCAGGATGCAAGGCATGCACTCATCTTGGCCAGGTTTGCTTAGCCTAGCCAATCAAGCACTTTTGCCTCGCAGCTTCTTACCAGAGCATCAACAGTGGACAAGAACCTGCGGTTCCCACCACTCTGACCACCATACTGACAATTGCAAGTCATCCTAAGCCCTCAATGTGAAAGCCCCATTAGCGATATGACACACACCACAACTGCAACAGTTGACATCAGAATTTTTAATGACAATAACCAACTGATTGCTTTTCAACATTAAACATAACATTTCACCCAAGTGACTACACTTGTGACTACTTGTGCAATATCTTCCTCTAACACGTGCTCCTACGTGGTGCTTCCCCTGTGGCTTCAGCAGATGTGGAGGCCCCTTGCTCACTTTCTTGCTGCTCCTGTCTCGACACCTTTGGTGGGCGTCCTCTGGGATTGCGAACCTGTGAGGGCTCGGCAACAGTCTGCTGCTCCTGCGGCTGTGCAGGGGTTGAGACGCCGATCTCAGTTGGGTGGGGACTCTGGTGGGACTCTGACCGAGGGCTCTGCAGTGGCATGGTCATGTGAGCACTTGGAGAGGAGCCCCCACTTCCTTGTTGTATGCCACCAACATCCCTCTCATGGGTCAGCCCCATTTCAGAGCTAGCAAGTGGCTTGACAGCACCTTGCTGCAATTCAGGGGGGCCATGAGGACCTGTTTCTGTACTGGAAGTCCTACTCCCGAGGACTTGCCTGAAGGTCTGGTTTGTTTGCTCAAGAGCTGACCATTGCTCCTCAAGAGATGTCAGTCTATTCTGAACAAATACCATGTTTTCCATACCCCGGCAACTAAGCTCCTCCATGGACATAGCCATCCTCTCCTCTACCGTAGCCATCCTCTCCTCTATGGTAGCCAGCCTTACCATGGAGGTAGCCATCCTTTCCACGGAGGTTGCCATCCTTTCCGTGGCGATGCGTTCATGCACCAACGCCTCCACAAAGGCTCTGATGTTAGCGATAGATTCCTGCATTCGCTCCACACTCTCAGCGACCCTGCAGACAAAGTCTGCCAGAGATTCCTGCACCTCTTCCTGGAGTTCCAGCACCGCTCTTCTTCTGGATGGACCCGGAGGCACAGGGTCCACATGCAGCTAAGCAGAGCTGGGAGCGCCCTGCAGCCTCCGACGAGGATCTCCACTGCTGTCCCTGTCTCCACCATCTGCTGATGCTCACTTGTGAGCTGTGATACACCAGGTGATAACACTGCACTCTCTCGCGAAGGTACCACCAAGGTTTGAGTGTCTGCGCTGGTGCTGGGTGTGCTGAATTCTGCTGACGCTGCACCCTCAGAGGTTGCAGCTTCCTCTGAGGAGTCTGGAGGCTCAGGCTGTTCCTCCTGGATAGTGGGGACGGGGGCTTTCAATGGTCCTGTGGGGGAGCAAAGGAAAGAGTCAGAGATGTGAGGTCAAGGTTGTAGTGTATGTACCTTTAAGGGGAGAACTACTTTTTACAGCTCCTGTATACTGTAGTACCGGCAGTGACCACACCTGTATATAAACCCTGAGTAGGGATCTGCACTTTAGTTTTAGAGTAACCTGCATCCAGTAAACACCTGTTGATTGTTCCTCTGCAGTCTCTGTCGATTTATTGAAGGACACCATACATCAAAATTCACGGATTTAACATTGGCGACGAGTCGATTCGAACCTACCTGCAACTCAGTAGAAGAAGGCCGATTCCACCAGTGCGGGCGTCGACCATCCGGAGAGGACTTGAACATCGCAGAGGAGGCTGTGGAGAGCTGGGTTTGGTTCCCCAGTCGCGACAATCCAGCGCAGCGGGCTGGCAGCAGGTACGGCGCAGACCGTTCCCAGACGGCGGCGGCTGGAGCCGACCGACGGCACAGAAAAAGGCCGAGCAGCGTCAACGGGGTAAGAGAGAGGGTAAAGCGCACAGGGCGCAGCCGGGGTTGAAGACTGAGCGGCGTCAACGAGAGAGGGGAAAATGCGCAGAGCGCGGCCAGGGTTTCAAGGGCTCAGCAGCATCCGTGAGGGAAGAAAGGAAGCGTGGGAGATGCCATTTTGAGCCAGCGGATAAGAAGGGAGAGCACGGGAGACACCATGTTTATCCAGTCTAACCACACCCAGGGATGCTGAACAGTGGCAGTGTCACAGCGTTCGACCATGAAGTCGAAGATTGGGCAACATATATAGATATGTAGAAGTGTACTGCAAGACAAATGAAGTGCCAGATGCCAGGAAAGCACTGGTATTGTTGAATTCCATGGGTGCAAAAATGTACGGCTTACTGCGAAACCTAGTAACCCCAGAGAAGCCAGTGGAAAAGGATTTTGAAAGCATAGTGGCAATCCTACAGGACCACTTAAACCCCACACCGCTGCTGATAGCAGAAAGATTTAAGTTTCACAAAAGGAACCAGCATAAAGACGAAAGTAATGCTGAGTATTTAATGGAACTGCGCAAACTATCGAAACACTGCCAGTTTGGAACGGGACTAGCAGATACTTTAAGGGACAAGTTTGTGTGTGGGCTTCAAAGTGAAGGAACCCAGAAACGGCTTGTATCAGAAAAGGATCTTACGCTGGACAAGGCTTTCAGCATGGCAGTATCACACGAAGCAGCCACACGGGGCGCTGCAGAGATACAACAGAGACCGCAAGAATATGGCAAAAATGAAATGTCATATGGAGCAGTGAAGTGTTATCGCTGCGGCAGAACAACACACGACCATAAGGATTGTTGGTTCAAGGACCAAGTGTGCAGACAGTGTGGAAAAGTAGAACACATAGCAAGTGTCTGCAGGTCGGGAAAGAAAACCAACAGCAAGAAATCTCCACAGGAAAAGTACAAGAAGGTACATAAGGTGACGGAGAATAGTTCAGACGAACAGAAAAGTGGTACAGACTCCGGAAGCAAGGAGCTGGGTTGTCTGAAACTACATAATGTAATCAAAATGGAGGATCACCAAACTATTTGGGTCACGCTCAAGATAGACGGAGTCCAAGTGAAAATGGAATTGGACACAGGATCAGCCCTAACAGTCATAAACCGAAGGGACTACAAGCGGCTATTCTCACATATACCCTTGAGAGATACAGAGATTGTCTTGAAGACGTACACGGGGCAAAAAGTCTACCCCAAAGGACAAATAAGGGTGAACGTGATATACAATGGCAAGGAAACACCAAAAATGGACCTATATGTATTGCCAGATGGAGGACCACCACTACTAGGGCGTGAATGGATCCAGAAGATACAGCTAGATTGGCATTCCATACAAGCACTGACTGTAGATGCCAAAAAGGATGACGACGTCACACCTGGACGACTGTCAAAAATGCTAACTGACGCACAAGAAGTGTTCCAGGAGGGACTCGGAACACTAAAAGGCATAACAGCGACGAACAAAATAGAGGAAAATGCAAGCCCAAAGTTTTTTAAGGCCAGACCGGTACCTTATGCGATCCGCCCAGCCATCGAAGCAGAGCTGGAAGGTTTGGAACGTTCAGGAGTACTATCCAAAGTGGAATGGAGCGAGTGGGCTACACCCATCGTTCCTGTAATGAAGAGGTCGTTGAGTAATATGCCTGGGGAACCAAAGAAGGTTCGCATCTGTGGGGACTTTAAGGTGGCAGTGAACCCAGTCCTTCACACTGTACAATATCCGCTTCCGCGGATTGAAGATATTTTCGCCTCGCTATCTGGAGGGAAATGCTTCACTAAGATTGATCTGGCCCAGGCGTACCTGCAAATGGAGGTAGAAGAAGCCTCGAAACAGTACCTCACGATCAACACTCATAAAGGTCTCTACCAATACAACCGGCTGCTGTTCGGGGTAGCATCAGCTCCGGCTATTTGGCAAAGGGCAATGGATCAAGTCCTGCAAGGGATTCCAGGGACCCAGTGTTATTTGGACGACATCCTGGTCATGGGCGAAAATGACAGTGATCACCTCGCCAACCTGGAGCAGGTGCTCACTAGATTGAAGGATTATGGGCTCCGAGGTAATCGCCACAAATGCGAGTTTTTCCAGAAGCAGATCTCATATTGTGGCCACGTTATTGATGAAGAGGGGTTACTTAAGTCCCCTGAAAAGATTGAGGCAGTAGTCAAGGCTCCAGCACCGGAAAATGTGTCACAACTGAGGTCGTTCCTCGGGTTGGTGAACTAATACCATAAGTTCTTGCCGAATTTCTCTACAGTACTACACCGACTGAACACGCTACTGCAAACGGGGGTACCATGGAAGTGGAATGACGAATGTAAACGAGCTTTCCAGAAGTGCAAAGAATTGATCACATCAAAAGAGGTGTTGGCTCATTTCAACCCAGCACTACCAATTCGGTTGGCGTGTGATGCATCACCCTATGGCATTGGAGCGGTGCTGTCGCACAAATTCCCGGACGGCTCGGAGAGGCCAGTAGCCTTTGCGTCTCGGTCACTAACCTCAGCCGAGCGTAACAATGCCCAGATTGACAGGGAGGCCCTCAGCCTAGTGTGGGGAGTGAAAAAGTTCAACCACTATCTGCACAGGCAGAAGTTCACCTTGCTGACTGACCACCAACCACTTGTCTCCATCTTTAATCCAAAGAAGGGCGTTCCGGTGATGACTGCGCAATGGCTACAAAGATGGTCCCTTTTTCTAGGGGCGCACCAATATGATATCGAGTGTAAGGGCACGAAACAGCATGGAAACGCTGATGGGCTATCATGCCTGTCACTGCCTACTGCGGAGGAAGCACCAGCAGTGGATCCTGTTGAAATATTTCATTCGACTATAATTGAATGCTTGCCAGTAACTAACGCTGGTATAGAGAAGGAGACCCGAAATGACCCGACACTGTCTCGGGTATATGATTTGACGGTGAAGGGATGGCCAGCACATGGCGACTCACTGTTGCCAACATTCTCATCCAGAAGAGAACAGCTGTCAGTATGCCAGGGGACCTTGATGTGTGGACCCCGAGTGGTAATTCCACCCAAGTTAAGGGAGAGAGTGCTCAATGAGCTTCACGAAGGCCATCTGGGAGGGGTGAAAATGAAAAGCCTTGCTAGGGCTTATGTGTGGTGGCCGGGGATCGATCAGCAAATCGAGGACCTGACAAAGAGCTGCCCAGGATGCCAGAAGGTCCAAAATGCACCACCACATGCCCCTCTACACCCATGGGAGTGACCCTCATCTCCATGGCAACGGGTGCATATTGATTTTGCTGGTCCATTCATGGACTCAATGTTTTTAATAGCCGTGGATGCGCACTCGAAATGGCCTGAGGTGATCAAAATGTCCTCCACCACCACGGAGAAATCTATTGCAGTCCTACGGACCATATTTGCCAGGAACGGCTTGCCAGAGCAGATTTGCTCTGATAACGGACCACAATTTGTGTCCGAAGAGTTTCGAAGATTTATGAAAAGGAATGGGGTAAGGCATTACACATCCGCCCCGTATCATCCAGCCACAAATGGATTGGCTGAGAGGTTCGTACAAACCTTTAAAAAAGCAGTAAGGGCCATGTGCGATGACGACATTCCACTGCAGCATAAGGTGGACAATTTCCTGTTAGCCTACAGAAATGCGACACATGCAGTCACCAACCAGACCCCGGCCATGATGTTCTTTAACCGAAGGTTGAGATCTAGTCTGGATTTGCTGAGACCAAATGTACGAAGAGATGTTGAGAATAAGCAATTCCAGCACATCAATGAGAAGCCGACAAGGAGCTTCAATGTAGGGCAACCAGTCTTGGCCCGCGACTACCGAACAGAGAAATAGCAACCAGGAACGATATGCACACGGCAGGGGCCACTAATGTACACAGTGGATGTTGGGGAGAACATTGTGAGACGCCATGTTGACCAGATCCTAGAGTCACAGGAATGAGTCAACCCCAGGTCTCACATACCTGGTGATGAACCCGACATACAGGTAGCATCTACCCCAGAAACAGTAGCATCGGAAGCTGATGAACCAACCGACGACAGGGGGCCAGAATCGCCTCCGCACCAAGAGCAAGACACTCAGGAAAGGCGCTATCCAGAAAGGATCAGGAAGCCGCCCCAAAGACTGAATTTATAAATGGACTATTTTCAGTTAATGTTGCATGTTAAAAGTGTTAATTGTTAAATGAATCTAATGGTACTGTTAATCTAAAAGGGGAGGAATTATAGTGTATGTACCTTTAAGTGGAGAACTACTTTTTACAGCTCCTGTATACTGTAGTACCGGCAGTGACCACACCTGTATATAAACCCTGAGTAGGGATCTGTACTTTAACATAAGAACATAAGAAATAGGAGCAGGAGTAGGCCAATCGGCCCCTCGAGCCTGCTCCGCCATTCAATAAGATCATGGCTGATCTGATCCTAACCGCCAATCTACTATCACAGAACCATCTCCTGAATCTAACAGAATTAGACACACGAAATAGGAGCAGGATCAGGCTACACGGCCCCTGGGCCCGCTCCGCTACCCACAGGGCCATGTCCGATCCGAACCTAGACTCATGTCCAAATTCCTGCCCGCTCCCCGTAACCCTTAATTCCCTTTACTTCTCGGAAGCTGTCTATTTCTGTTTTAAATTTATGTAATGATGTAGCTTCTACAGCTTTTTGGGGCAGCATATTCCATGGGCCTACCACCCTCTGAGTGAAGTAGTCCCTCCTCATCTCAGTTTTGAAAGAGCAGCCCCTTATTCTAAGACTATGCCCCCTAGCTCTAGTTTCACCCATCATCGGGAACATCCTCCCCGCATCCACCCGATCCAACCCCTTCACAATCTTATATGTTTCAATAAGATCGCCTCTCATTCTTCTGAACTCCAATGAGTAGAGTCCCAATCTACTCAACCTCTCCTCATATGTCCACCCCCTCATCCCCGGGATTAACCGAGTGAACCTTCTTTGTAATGACTCGAGAGCAAGTATGTCTTTTCTTAAGTATGGACACCAAAACTGTATGCAGTATTCCAGGTGCAGTCTCACCAATACCTTGTACAACTGAAGCAATACCTCCCTATTTTTATATTCTATCCCCCTAGCAATGAAAGCCAACATTCCATTGGCCGTCTTAATCACTTGCTGCACCTGTATACTAACCTTTTGAGTTTCATGCACCAGGACCCCCAGATCCCTTTGTACTTCAGTACTTTCCAGTTTCTTGCCATTAAGTTTAGTTTTAGAGTAACCTGCATCCAGTAAACACCTGTTGATTGTTCCTCTGCAGTCTCTGTCGATTTATTGAAGGACACCATACATCAAAATTCACAGATTTAACAAAGGTTACATGCACATTGAATATTGCAGATGATCAAAAGTCAATCTGTTAGAGCATCAGAATCATTATCAGTGACTCATGCAATTTCAATGAAAGAGATAATAAACTATTCTGTCACCAGCTTGCTCTGATGCACCCGTCTGTCCGTCCCCCACTTGCGCACCCTCCTCCACTCCCACGATCTCCAGGGCCGCCTCCTCCCAGGGGGTGAGCTGGGCTACTGAGGGTGGCCCTTCTCCTGTCCTCGCTCTTTCCCTCTTAAAGTGTGCTCTCTTTTCCTGCAATGAGGGAGACAAGTGGAGTTTGAGTGAGAATGAAGGAGTGAGTGTAGAGAATCCATATCATTGATGGTTAGAAGGAGACAAAGATGGAGTGAGGTGGCAAGACCAAGGGCCCTCCCTGTGTGTTGTCAATTGTTTTCATAGCATCACAGCGATAGGGAGTGTGAGGGCTGCATAGTCAAATAGTTAGGTGAATGTGACCATAGAGAGGGAATGGGTAAGGGTTCAGGGATGCTAGTGTCAAGTGGGATGTGGAGGAAGAGGTTTTCAAAGCAGAGTGCTGGTGAGGAGAGGCAATGGGGATCAGGTTGAGGGTGATGGGAAAGTCATACTCACTTTTCCAGTGCGCAGAAGGTCATGAAACCTCTTCCTACACTGCAGCCAGGCTCTGTGGCACATAGACAAAGAGTTGACCTCCTGGGCCACTTGCATCCACACAGCTTTTGTCTGCTGGGGAGGCTTCTTCCTCCCTGAGGAAGGGAAGAGCACCTCCTTATTTCCTCTTGCTCCCTCCACCAGAGCTTGCAGGGCGGTGTCATCGAACCTTGGTGCAGACTTTGGCCTACTGCTGGACATATTGGCTGGAGGAATCTATCACAGCAAAGGGCATAAGGTTTGCAGTCTGCAGAAGAAGCAAGGCTGCTTGCAGGCCTTAAATCCAGTAGCACTGATGATGTCATCGGAGGCGACTTTCAGGATGGAAAGACTAAGTGGACCAGGGGTTCCCACACGCTGGAAATCAATTGCCCAATTAGGGGAAAATCGCTATTTTTCCCACATCAAATTGGAGTTGAGTGACTAACAAGAAAAACGGCTGACATACCCCCAGCCCGCATCAATGGCAAAATCGAGCCCTACATGTTGGACAGATCTGTGCTCACCTTTGGAAGTGTCTTATTGAGTTCCAGTGAATGTTGAGACATAACTCACTACCCCCCCCCCCCCACAATTGTGATGAGTGTGAAAGGAATGGCTTGGACATTGTAGGGATGCTTTATGGTGCTGGTGTGGGTGGTGTCAACTTGGCACATCATGTAGCAGCCAGGGTTTACAGCCGGCAAGTGAAGTAAATTTGGCCATGGTGAGGCCATCCTTGGCGTCCCGAGCAGCAATGTTGTCCTGTGCAGCATCAGGTGATTGCGGAGAAGGTTGGTGTTGTTGTTGATGATGTTGGTGTGCCTGGTGACGTTGGTGTTGGGGCTGATCGTGGAGGGATTCAAGGGTCCAAGGTGAGATTTTCTCAAAGGCACCGATGGTGCTGGAATAGATGGCACGTGAAGTTGAGATGTCAGACGCGACCTGTCAATGGTGAGAGAGCTTGGTCCAAGGAGGTGACAGTGGATAGAGAGTTTACTCCAAACACTTCCAAACTGCATACAGCTCAAAAGCGTCTTCCATGTCCTGAAGGCTCAAGCTTCTGACATTGAAAAGTAACCAACTGTGAAATGGTAGCTTTCATACCACTTTTGCAGTTGTCACCCATTCACAGCAATGGGGAGACATAGAGAACCCGACCTACTTACCTGACATGATCTCCGAATGATGTGAAGCCCATTAAAAGAGTGGGAAAATAGAAGTAGGCTGTCAAAATAGTAGTTAACAAGCGTTTAACTATCTTAAATGCCTCCCCCGCCGCTTGGTGTCGGGTCTGTTCTGAAATCGCAGACCCGACACTTTGAAAACTTACATGAAGGCGGGTTCGGAGTGGGCTCCCAACCCGCTGTCAATCATTTCAATTTTGACAGCGGACCCGCCTCCGAACCTGCACTCTGAGCGCCGGCAAAACCGCGGCCATGGGTTGGGAAGAGCCGAGGTTTAGGAAGCCCCAAATTGGCTTAGCAGCGGTATACCCAGAAGTTAACTAAAAACTGAGTCACTTACTAGCACAAAGCACCGAACCTTCCAAGTCCCTGCCCAGCTAAGGCCACCCTCTCCGCTAGCTCACTGCTTCTCACAGCATGGGGACATGACAGTTGCCCAGAAGGAAATAGCGAGGGTGCAGAGAAAACTAGTGTAAGCGGTGGAGTGAGAAATGTTGCAGGAATCTCACAGCGGGCAGTGCGACATCAGGTGAGTTTTAAACTAGAGCTGCTAGTGTCAGCCATGGCTCAGTGGGTAGCACACTCACCTCTAAGTTAGAAGGTTGTGGGTTCAAGTCCCACTCCATGGGCCTTGAACACATAAAACTAGGCTGACACTCCACTCCCAGTGCAGTGCTGAGGGAGTGCTGCATTGTCAGAGGGGCTGTCTTTCGGATGAGATGTTAAACTGAGGCCCCGTCTGCTCTCTCAGGTGGATGTAAAAGATCCCGCGGCACTATTTCGAAGAAGTGCAGGGGAGTTATCCTCGGTGTCCTGGCCGATATTTATCCCTCAATCAACATAACAAAAACAGATTACCTGATCATTATCATACTGCTGTTTGTGGGAGCTTGCTGTGTGCAAATTGGCTGCCACGTTTCCCACATTGCAATAGTGACTACACTTCAAAAGTACTTCATTGGCTGTAAAGCGCTTTGAGACATCCGGTGGTCGTGAAATGCGCTATAGAAATGCAAGTCTTTCTTTCTTTAGGTAACTCTGCAGGCGGAAGCTGCAAAACTAAGTAGGAGAATCTGATTAAGTGGCACTTGCGATCTGGCACAATCCCTCGGCGACATCATCCAAAAGCACGTCTGGTTCCACATGTACGCTGACGACACCCAGCTCTACCTCACCACCACCTCTCTCGACCCCCTCCACTGCTTCTGATTTGTCACGTTGCTTGTTCAACATCCAGTCCTGGATGTACAGAAATTTCCTCCAACTAAATATTGGGAGAGCCAAAGCCACTGTCTTCGGTCCCCGTCACAAACTCCCTGATTTTCATCGCTCCACCATTGGCGGCCGTGCCTTCAGCTGCCTAGGCCCTAAGCCCTAGAATTCCCTCCCTAAACCTCTCTGCCTCTCAACCCCTCTCTCCTCCTTTAAGATGCCACCTCTATGCCAAGCTTTTGATCACCTGTCCTAATGTCTCCTTATGTGGCTCGATGTTGGGTTTTGTTTGATAACGCTCCTGTGAAGCACCTTGGGATTTTTTACTACATTAAAGGCGCTATATAAATGCAAGTTATGGCTGTTGTTGATGCTCTGTTATATCTGCTGTTCCCCCTGTAATGTGCACAGGACACTGGCATGCTGCTGAGTGTAGTCACGGTGATGCGCGTGTTTGAAGTATTTATTTGCTTTGATTTGAGTCAGGTTCCACTGCCTGCCTTGCAGCTCATTTGGCGGTTGTTGGCCAGATTGAACCTAATCTTTTTTTAAATATGTAGACATTTATAGCCAATAAATACAGATCTTTGAGGGACGGCGCCGTCTTTCTCATCACATCATCGCACCTTGTCAATGAAAACTGATCTTCTGAGCGCAGGTGCACTCTGATTCAGGGGAGCTGATGAACAAACCCTGTGGGTATGGGAGGTGCCGTATTAGAGCCATTGGGCCTGATCTTGCCGGAGCGGGAAAACTCACAGTGAGCGTCGTTAGTCAGACTTTTTCCTCCCCAGACGGTGAAGGTTAAAAACTTACCCCAACATCTTTAGTTGGAAGAGAGGAGAGTCAGATATCAATCAATCTTCATCACCATGAGGTGATGTACAAGTGAGACATTGCCCCTTGTGTGACTGATTGATGTGCTTTGAGATGGTTTGACAACTTGTCCATCACCTTGGGAGAAAAGCAGAGCTACTTTATGTTAAGTATGTGTATTGTATTGAACAATTAACACAAAGACTTAAACGTATAACTCAAACAGGTCTTTACTGGTTGGAGGTAGGGACTGCACGTAGGTCTTTACTTCATGCCCACAGGCGGGAACTGAGGGGAGATCAGTACCCACAGTACTATTTATACCCCTATGGCCAGGAGTGGTACTGCGTATCACTATGCCCTACAAGTAGTGCAGTCCTGTCCATAGGTTCAAAGTAGCACACATATTACATACACAACATTCCTCCCTTCTTAGCTTTACAGTCATCTCCCCATTTAACATAACGTAATAACCTATATACATATATAACTTCAGGTTTACATAACAGAATAACATAGATACATAGATAACTTCATGTCAAAACAGATCACAGATTCAGTCTCTGCGGAAAACACTTCACAGATTCAATCGCTGTGGTGTAGTCGGTTCACGTTGCTGGAGTGACTCATTCAATAGTCCTTCCATGGATTTAACAGTTTGAACTTCCGAACTGAATTGGCTCCGTTCGGAGGGACCACGTGTGTGATCTGGTAGAGGTAATAATGGTTCAGATGGGTCATCTTCTGTTTTGACTTTTCCTTTTCTGCTTCTTGGAGACTCTCTGGGCTCCACTGTCAGCTGCCAGCTGCATGCGCAGTTCCTCCTTCTCTTCCTCCTTTTTCCGTAGTAGAGCCACCTTCTCCCGATGTTCCGTAGACTTTCGGTGCTCCTCCATGATTTCTGTATGGTGGGAGTCGAAGTTACAAGTTGGGCAGGACAGGACATAGTAATATTCGGTGTCGTCCTGATCTAGGCCAGCGAGAGGGTCTTCTATTTCCTCCATACTCAGCTGGGCGTTAGCCAGCTTTTGTTCCAAGTCCAGACATCTTTCCTGAAGAGACTTCTTCATGCGTACCTCTTCATCCAGCTTTTTCTGGGCTTTCAGCAAGTCGTTTACTAATGACCTCATTTGAGATTTTACTACTTCAACTTCTTTTGGAGATTGATTGATCGGACTATTCAATCCCTCTACCGGAGCAGCTGTTTCAGCGGTCTGTTGTTCTACGTTGACGTGAGTCAGCGTACTTTTGGCATCCAAGGGCTGCTCTGTTGCAGTCATCTCAGTCTGTGTTGCCACCTCAGCTCTTCCAATAACCTTTGAGAGCTCCGAACCCCTTTCGTTTGAATATTGAAGTTCGTGTTCAAGTTTTTCCCATTTCAGAGTCCTGTCCTTCAGCATATGCAGGAGTTGGCTGACCGTTAACTCCTCTGACATCAGACGTTTTGTGTGCTCCTGCTCCATTTTCTCCATCAGCTGCTTCTGTTGTCTTTCCAGATTCTCCAACTCTATATCAAAGAACTCTTTCGTTGCATTCAACTCTTGCTCAAAACGGCGAAGCATTTGTTCTAATTGCTGTTGTAGTTTGAAATGGAGTTGAGTTCGAGCCCGGTGTCCCTCAGAAATGGGCACATCAGTAGACTTGCCAGACTCAGAATCCACAGTTAAACTATGTTGTTGTTGCTCAGTGGAATTCTGTGCTGAAACTTTGTCTTTTGCACCTGAGTTGGGCTTACCATCATCCGTTCCAGAGTCTGGGCCGACTATCTTCACCGAGTTCTCACTCGTTATTGTTTGTAGGAAATGCCAGTCCATATTCATTTTCCTAATCCACTCCCGTCCTAGTAGTGGAGGACCTCCTTCAGATATCACATATAAGTCCATTATTTGACTGTCTTCGCCCTTGTGGACCACTGCAACCTCTATTTTCCCGATGGGGTACACTCTTTGCCCCGTGTATGTTTTCAATATAATCCCCGTATCCTGTAGGGGAATATGTTGGAATAACTTTCCGTAATCTTTCTTATTTATGACCGTCAATGCCGATCCAGTGTCCAATTCCAGTTTTACTTGGACTCCATCTATCTGAAGAGTGACCCAAATTGTCTGGAGGTCTGCACCCTTACCAGCGTTGAGTACTCTTAAGCTAGCCAGTTCATTACAGCTTGAGCTAGCCAGTTCATTACTGCTAGAGTCTGAATCGGACTCCTGTTCGGTCACCTTGTGTACCTTTGCGTATTTTCCTTGCGGTGACTTCTTGTTGCTGGTCTTCTTCCCTGACCTGCATACTCTAGCTATATGTCCAAGCCTACCACAAGTTCTACATTCTTGGTTTTTAAACCAACACTGGTTCTGATCATGCGTTGTCTTTCCACAACGATAACATTTGCCAGAACTCACACCCAATTTGTGTGCACTGAGCTCCGGTGACCGTAGCTGCATTACTGCCGTGCCTCTCGCTGCGGCTTCGTGTGCTGCTGCCATAGTGACCGCCTTCTCAAGCGTCAGCTCATTCTCCTCGAGCAGTCGCTTTTGTGTATCCTGTTTAAATAAACCACACACAAATTTGTCTCGTAGTGCATCTGTCAGTCCCGTTCCAAACTGGCAATATTTCGCTAATTTACGCAATTCCAGCAAATATTCAGCATTGCTTTCATGCTGTAGCTGCCTTCTGTCATAAAATTTAAATCGATCCGC